>NC_143578.1:142225201-142827622 GCF_048544385.1 Mastigoproctus giganteus
CTGCACTGCTGCTACTGTCAAAGATACTCCAGGTGTGTTCGGCTGTGTTCGCCAATCCATGCTGTGTCGGTGTCATGCATGCAACGCGTCTCGTGGTGGAACCTTCGAGCATCTGTTGTAACATCATGAAATGCATCCATCTCGTATTCCATTGTTAATATTATGTCAAATAAATGTTTGCCACTAATTACTGTCTTGTGTCATTTCTGCTTCTTATGCCTCTGCTGCTGCACGCCTCCGTAGCCAGGTGAGAAGGAGCAGCAGTGCGTAGCACACGCTTCTTGATTAGACCGTGGTTCGAGCTAATCACCACCAAATACGGAGGATGCGGAAAGGTCAGGGAATGACTACCGCATATTCCCGGAGCAATATGGCCTTAGTTGCTAATGCTCCTAAAAACCAAACAACAACAACTATGCCTCTGCTACTACTTTCCCGTGATGTTTCCGATCAATGTGTTCCTATGCAATTCACATTCCTTTAGATGTTACCTACCTACCGATAATACAAAGGTTGGCAGGGTTGTTAAGGACACTAGTGATGATATGCTGCTGCAACAGGATCTGGAAAGGTTGAGCAGATGAGCTGAGATGAAGTTTAACATTGCCAAATGTAAATTACTACATATGGGAAACAGCAACCCCAGGGCAACGTATCAAATCTGTGGTACTACACTGACAGTGGTAGAGAATGAAAAGGACCTGGGGGTAATTGTGCAAGCAGACATGAAGTTCTCTGAGCAGTGCAGACGGGCTGCACGAGTAGCTCATGGTATACAGGAATCTTTCTAGCAGGGATAAGGAGGTGATTATTCCCTTGTATAAGGCAATGGTCAGGCCACACCTTGAGTATTGTATACAGGTCTGGAGGCCTCATTTCAAGAAAGGTGTAGAGCTGTTGGAACGAGTACAGAGAAGGACAACAAGATTAGTGAATGGAACCAAGAGTTGCTCTTACGAAGAAAGGCTTACGTTTTGCAAATTACAGTGTCTGGAGACTAGGCACCGGCGAGGTTTGTTTGTTTGTTTGTTATTTGGTTTTTAGGAGCATTCGCAACTAAGGCCATATTGCTCCAGGGATATGCGGTGGTCATTCTCTGACCTTTCCGCATCCTCCATATTTGGTGGGCACGGGCTCAAACCCCGGTCTAATCAAGAAGCGTGTGCTACGCACTGCTGCTCCTGCCCACCTGGCTATGGAGGCACCTCACCGGCAAGGTTATCTGATATAGATATATAAAGCGTTGAATGGTTTGAGCATGCTCAATGCTGACGGGATTCTGCCTCTTGCTCAGAATAATCCCCTGAGAGGGCATAAATTCAAATTGAGGAAAGACAGATGTAGGATAGATGTATGGAAATTGGCCTTTAGCCAGCGGGTAGTTGGTTGGTGGAAGAGACTTCCATCTCTTGTTGTGGAAGTGGATAACCTAAATAAATTTAAGGCTCAGCTAGACAGGTATTTCGAACGAACGGAGGGGTGAAGTGGAAGTTTTTTTTTTTTTTTTGGCTGATGCTGCATAAGCTTGCTTTCTTGCATCATTTGCATCTACTAATGCTAATGCCTCCCCTAAATGTTTGTATCAATATTTTTGAGACACCCTGTAATACACATATGCATTGCCGTGGGGGTATGATCGCTAAGGTTGTTATGCCGAATTATGGGCTCAAAGGATTTTTGGCACGTTAATTTTTGTTGTGTGGGGCTTCGTTATCGTAAAGATAGAGGTGGGGGAGACAGAAGACTGGGGGGAAGTTTCTGGTACTGCACGTTTATCTCCACTCTTCTTTGGGTTAGATAACTTTCGATGACTTTATACAAGTTTATCGGCATTCAGGCCTTCCTCAAGCCTTAGTTGCTTAGTTGCCTTGCCAGAACGCTTGGCCACCAAAGTGAGTCAAACGACCCGGCAAAAATCAACGGAGCTGAGCAGCAAGTGCTTTTGTCTGCAGTTCTGCACATCTTGAGCAGGTTCCCCAGTGCATCCACAGTTGAGGTCACTGGTCTGAAGCCATACTGTTTGTGGATTGGAGGCCTGCTGTTTCATAGTGATTTGCTATTCTTTTATGGAGCAATCTTTCAAACAGCTTGCTGGTCACTGGTAGCAGTGCGATTGGTCGACAGGTGTCTGGGTTTTCTGGATTCTTTGTAGGATTTTTTAGTATTAATTTTAGGTTAGCTATTTTCCATGTAGTTGGGAATAGGCCAGTTTCTAAGCATCTATGTTATGTGAGGAGTAATTGTGGCTGAAATTCCACTGTTTCCTTCAATATTTCGGGCACGATGAGATCAAGGCCTGGTCATTTCTTGTTTCTGATTCGACGTGCAGCCTCCCCCGAGTTCATCCAGGGTAAAGGGGGGGTTCTATTTCCTGATTGTTGTAGTTCTTGTGTTCACATATGTGTTGCTGTGCTGGTAAGATTGGCATTTCTAGTTTTAGGAATATTGCATCTAGGGTGTTATTTATCAACTGCTCCCAAGTGGTGGTAAGATTTCCATGTTGGGTATCAGTAACCCCACAGAAATGTACCAACTGGGTGGGGTTGTTGTTGTTGTTGGTTTAGGGATTTATTAGGCACATCGCAACTATGGACACAGTGCATCACACATATGGTAAGTATTTATGCTATATCCTGTCAGATAGAGATAATTGCAAAAAATTGTACCAGCAAGTTAGTTTTTAGCAAGTTAAAGGAGGTAGTATACAATAGTCATTTTGAGAAAGTTAAAAATACTTGAGACATTCTTTATTGCCTAAAAGTGAAGTGAATGAAAGAGGGTCTTCAAAATATGCAAGACAATGCAAGGCATTCAACAAGGATACGTTTTACTGAAAGCACTGTGTTGCAGTGATGATACTCGGGGGAAGGGGGGAATCTCCCTTCTTAATACATAACTAAGAGTGATATTTGTGTGACCTATTTCGTAGGCTTGCCAATATTCTTGTTTTCGAATTGAGCTGAAGCATGAAAGCCATCGCTCAAGATTTGGCTTGATACTCTGAAGCTTATTGTTATATTGATTTTCCCATGATACATGCATTTTCTCTGGATTATTGATTTGTAGTCTTGATATGGTACTTTCCATTTGTCAGTGGGTGGTAAGATGGCCGATTTTGAGCATTGTTACCTAATTCATTTCCTGAAATTCCCATACAAATATCCAGCAGAGGTGTATGCTTTTTCCAAGTTTGAATAAAGTATGCAAAGAGCAGTTACTTCCTTTAAGACTGGGTGGGCGATATTCATTGTGTTTTTCAGGGCTTGAAGTGCACTTAAAGAATCTATAAAAATTATACTATTTTCAATATCAGAGGATTCGATATGCTTCAGTGCAATCTGAATAGTTCAGCAGAAAATATACTGAACTCATTTGTATGGAAATTCATAGGTCAATGTGATGTTTGGAAAAACTGCGGCAATTCCAACCTGGGCCTTATTCTTTGATCCATCCGTATGCACTATGACGAATTTGAGAACTGATCCACTACTGCATGATACAGTTGTAAGAAATTTTCTTTTTGTAATGTAGATTAATTCCATTGATGGAGGGATAAATCGCATAAAGGTGAAGTAATGTCCCAAGGAGAACAGTAAATTGGAAGTGTATTTGCAACATTATTGTTTGTTATTTGTTATTTGGTTTTAAAGAGCATTAGCAACTAAGGCCATATTGCTCCAGGGATATGCGGTGGCCATTCCCTGACCTTTCCGCATCCTCCGAATTTGGCGGTCACGGGCTCGATCCCCGGTCTAATCAAGAAGTGTGTGTGTGCTACGCACTGCTGCTCCTGCCCACCTGGCTACGGAGGTGCCTACAACATTATTAAATGACAGATTAAGTTCTTTTGAAAGGTATTTTATTCGCATACCTAATGATTGGTTAGCAGAAGGGCAATTTCGATGTAACATGCTGTTCTGGTGGGTGAAAAGTATCTGCCAGTTTGGCTTTTCAGGCATAGATCTAATTTTATATGATGGTGTAATATAAGTTGTCTTCTGATTGAGAGAGGGGATTCATGTGCTTCACCATATAGGCTAGGTATTGGAGATGTGTGATATGCTCCTATGGCAATAAGTATTACAATATGATGGATAGGGTCAAGCCAGAGAAGGACACTAGGTCTTGATGAGCTCCGTAGTCAAGCTTTGATCTTATTAAGACTCTGTATAATCATAACATGTTAACTCAATCAGCTCCCCGCTTAGTTGCTGAGAAAACCCGGAGGATATTTAGCTTTTGCCAACAGGATGTTCTTAGTTTTTTAATATGCTCTAAAAAAGGTAAGTTTATGATCTCATGTGATTCCTAAGAACTATATGCTGGGATAAACTGCTACTTGTTAGCCATTTGGTTGTAGTTCTGGATGTGTGTTTACGTTGGTGAAAAAAATGGATGCACAACATTTCATGCGGACAGAGTTGAAATCCATTACTTTGTGTCCATGAACCGATCATATTTATCGCCTTTGTAACTGTCTTTCAACAGTATTCATGTTTTTTGTATGACACGAAATGCTAAGGTCGTCTACAAATAGTGTTGTATCAATAGTGTTTGAAATCCGTTTGGCAATAGTGTTTATTGCAATTATAAAAAGTGTAGCACTGAGTACAGATCCTTGGGGGACTACTTCTTCTTGTAAGAACACACTTGGGATAATGAAGTTTTAAAACGTACCTGAAATTTGCGTTTGTACAGTAAGTTCTGAATGAAAATCGGGAGATGACCCTGAAAGTCCACGGTGATATAATTTGTGCAGCATTCCATACTTCCACGTGGAATCATAAGCCCTACTGATATCAAAACACACCATAACTGATCTAAAGAATGCATTTCGGATGCAGTTCTCATGTCTTACTAGTATATCTAGTGTTGATCTGTTTTTTTTGTTATATCATATTGTGCAGAATGTAGGAGATTAAAGTTTTCTAGGTACCATTTCAGTCAATGGTTTATCATCTTTTCAAGAATTTTGAAGAAGCAGCTGGTCAAGGAAATGGGTCTATAGCTAGTAGGGTCGCTTCCTGGTTTAATGAAGGCATGGACTGTAGGATGGTGCCATTGTTTAGGGAATGTATTTTCTAGGTAAAGGCTACTAAACAGATCAAGGAGTGACAGCAATGATTCAGTACTTAGTTCCTGTACTGTCGAGTAGGGAATATTATCTGGTTCTAAAGCACAGCATTGATAGAGTTCTACGCAGCTCGTGGAGAGTAAATGGTAGGTTGTATTGTTCATTCCCTTTAGACGAAAAGTTTAATTTTTGTTTTTCTGTTTATTTTAAATCTTCTGAAGGCTGGTATAATTTTCTGTTGCTCATGCTTTGACAAAATCTGCCCCCCCAAACTACCTCACTGTTAGGAAAGTTGGACTGGAGAAAGTCAAGTTGCAAAGAGAGAAAGTAAAAGAGCTACAAGTGGTTAGTGGAGTTGGGAGAACGGTAGAGTACAACAGATGAATTTGACAGAATGAGGTAGAGAGAGAGATTTTAAGCCAGAGAAGATCAAAGAGAGGAGATTCCAAATTGCCAAGTCTCTGATATGGAATATCAGAACGGACATATGCACAAGTACCACCTTTGAGGTGAAAGGAATCATACAGCGAATAATTTGGGCATCTGAGATGAGCAGTAGTTGAATCAACCGATAACTGAGATTCTGTCAGAAAAAGTACATTGGGTTTGGCAGACTGGAAGTGGAAATGGACATCGTTGAGATTAGAATTGAGACCACGTATATTTGTGAAATGAATTAGGAAGTGCTTGGGAGGTTTAGATCTTTTCGCAGATAAGCTTGCTCTATTAGTTTGACAATTCGTGGTGTATTCAATAGTAAGAAAAAGTGGGTTGAACATGCTGTATGAAGTAATTAAATTTTTGGATATGGCTTACACATGGTAAGAATATGCCCAGATCCTGGACATAACATGGCTTTGACAATGCTCCCCGCATACACACTACTCGGACTCCCTCCAGTCACTATCTGGCAGAGTAGAGGTAGCAAGATTATACACTAGCTGATCCGGAAGCCTCCTAGAGAGTTACCAATAGGTTCGGTCCGGTGTACTAACTAGCGGTCGGCCTGCGAACACCGTTTTAGAGCTGTACCGTCGAAATGTAAGGAATATTGGATCTTGCGACGATGTTCATCATAACCTCAAAAGTAATCAATCATACTGCATGATGGAAGAGATAGGGAAGGGTTGACCAGAACTTAGCACTAGAGACTAAACATGGGTTCCACCACTTCAAGCCTCCAATAAGCAAAGTGCGCCAGTTGATGAGTCCTAGTACTGCCTGGTAACATAGAGGGGCAGCATTTCTCCATGTGGTGTGGGCGCCACACCTCGCCCCTGCTTACGTTGGTTCACACCTGGGTGGTCACCCACCATGTACTTCTGCATGGAGGTTATTTATACCCAGGATTACTAACAGTCCCACCATCGTGAAGGTGTAAGCAGAGGGTTTGGCTGTCAGAGACCATCCGGACGTTCCCGAAATTGGATCCACTTGACTTGAGTGTCACCCAAATATCAGTTCCATCAGCGTTTTAGACTCCCAGGTAGCGAGTACAGCTTGTCTGGCATATCTGAGAGAATGTTTGTGACAACCTCAAGGACCAAAAAGGACCAAGGATCACGGTGGATCGAAGTTGCCTTTTTATTATAGCATCTAAGATACCTTGCTCTTGCTCTGGCACATTTATACTGGATAAGATTTTCTGTAATTGAACTGTGGCGAAAGAAATTCCACACTTTATTTTGCTCTTTTTTAGCTGCCCAGCATTTGTTACTCCGAGAGAGCCAGTCTAGTAAGTTGTGTGATTTATGTTCTCTGGGTTTTATAGTCAAAAATAGTGGTTCACTGGAACCTGCCAACTCATTAATACATCACAGCAGCTGGCCAAAGTATGTAGAAGCCACTGATATGACAACGGAATCGAGACTCCCGAGTCAAGTACATTTTATTTTAAATTTTTAGTATAACTTCCATACACACAGCGATACTCATCGAATCACTTCTCTCATCGCCTATTATCAGACAAAGACACAAACAATGTTGACCATTGAATGCCTAAAGGCGATTACTCATCCACCTGGGTTCATCTCCTGCTACTATGTGCTTTTTTCCCTGTTACTTCTAGCCGACGTCCTATTTTCAAGCTACAGGAGCCACGGCAATCGCTAGAATTCACAAATTTGAAGAATGCTTAAAAACTTATATCTTACCCTAATTAATAAGAGGAGTTTACCTCAATATAGTACGTGGAACACTTCCGTATGATACCCTCCAGAAATTAAAACGGAAAAAACGAAAAAATCGACAACTTACCGGTACATTAAAGTAAAATATAAATAATTAAAGTAAAATATAAATAATTAAATAATCAATTTAACACAATTCAAAATCAATTCAAAACCATTAAAATTCAAATTAACGCAATTAAAAGAATCTAACGAAAATATTCAAAACGATTTTCCTTCCTGAAGCTGACAATGCTTTTCGACCGACTGTCGTGATCACAGGAATGAAAATTACCGAATCAGGCTAAACCTGCAACTTAAATAGTGATTATGTGTCTTCGCGCATGCGCGTAAAGGTCCACGCATCGGAGATCAAATATGGCCGCCGAACATTAACAGAATTCTCGTGTAATTTAATTTCAACGGTTTCTGCAATTAATAGTCGTGTATAATTACGTTGAACGTTAAGTATTTTGGCCTCGTTAAATAAAAAAGTATGTTTTTCGTTAATGGCATGAAAGGCTAATTCTGACGCTGCTGAACGAGAAGCACGAACAGAGGCTTCGTGTTGATTTACACGGATATTAAGAGAAAACCGCGTGGAACCCTGATAAGACGAGTCGCAATCACCGCAAGAAATGTTGTATACTAGATCATTAATTTGTGTTGCGAACGCCGAAAGAACCGAGCGATTGTTCAGTATAGTGTGTAACTTCCGTATAGGCCTAGCTATAATTTTAAATTCGGTATCTTTAAAGAATCTGTTAAGCTGTTTGTGCCACTGTTCAACATATGGGACAGAAATAAAGTATTTTTTGATATTACTATTGTTGATTGGTGCAGTATTTTGTATCCTATCCTTAGCTTGTACCCTAATTCGATTTATTGTGTTAATGGGATAACCCCTGTTCAAGAATCTGCTAGTTAATATTTGTATTTCTGAGTCTAAAGCAGAATCCGTCGTTGAATATTTATAGGCATTTAGAAATTGATTAAAGATAATCGATCTTTTGTAGGTGAACGGGTGGTAGCTATTATAATGTAGAAGCATACCGGTGTTTGTGGGTTTTCGATAGATGCTAAATTGTATTTTGTTCGAGTCCCGGGTAAGCGTGAAATTTAGAAAGTTTAATGACTTAGTATCCGTATCTTCCCTTTCCAGTGTAAATTTGAGTCTAGAATGAATATTGTTAAGCGAATGTAAAATATCTTGGATAGTACTACTATCGGTAATAACTAGAACATCGTCTAAATACCTCCCATAGTATGTGATACGGGGACGAAAAGGTGTCAAATGTATCTGCTCAATCGTTGAGAGATAGATCTCTGACATTAAGCCACTCAGGCTCAAACCCATTGGTAATCCAAAAATTTGTTTGTACACCTTGTCTCGAAAGGTGATGTAGTTAGCCTCAACTAATAGTTTAATTAAGTGAAAAATCTCCTTTATAGGCAGCTTCGTATAATTAATCGGTGTCGAGTTTTTATTTAACATATCCCAAATAATATCTAATGTGTATTCAACGTTTACATTCGTATATAATGATGTAACATCTAATGAGAATAAATTGTCATTGTCGCCGAGTCTACAGTCTTTAAGATTATTAAATAATGTATCGTAATTCTTAATCCCAAATTGTATAACCTGTCTAAAAGGTTTTATAATGTTATATACATGTGTGGCTAAGGCTGAAAATGCCGAGTTCCTGTAGGAAACAATAGGTCGAATCGGAAATCCAGGTTTGTGTAATTTTACCTGACCAAAAAGTGCAGGAATATTGTATGTTCTGGACTTCAATTCCTTCAACTGAACCATAGTAATGTAGTCGTTTTTACGATATGTGGTTAACGTTTTATTGTATTGATTTACCAAATTGGTAAACAGTGTCGGGTCCACTTCACAATAAGTGGAGCTATCAGATACAACTGAATCTAACTTATTAATATAATCATGTTTATCTAGTATTACCACTGTATCTCCTTTATCTGCCCTCTGTATAATAATGTCCTTATTTTCTCGAAGTTCTCGTAAAGCTGAACTGTCATGTGTATTCAATTTAGGAAGTCGTGT
The DNA here is from genome assembly GCF_048544385.1 of Mastigoproctus giganteus. Taxonomy (NCBI): domain Eukaryota; kingdom Metazoa; phylum Arthropoda; class Arachnida; order Uropygi; family Thelyphonidae; genus Mastigoproctus; species Mastigoproctus giganteus. Next base: position 142,234,515 of record NC_143578.1, read on the forward strand.
TTCTTTTATGTTATTCACTACTTGGTTAACTTGTTGAATAAATACATCTTTTTGTGGAACACTACGAAGTCCAAATTCAAAATCAATTACGCATTGTTTTTTTGGCAGCTTTCGAGGTGGTAAATTATAATTTAATCCTTTGGATAAAAGTGAAATCTGGTCCTGCGATAGTGTACACGAGGAAAGATTTGTAACCTGTTGATATGTCGGTTCGTTGGATACTGGGTGAGGGGGTGTTCGTGAACTAGCCGACATATTCTGTGGTAGTGCGTTATGTGTCTGTGGGGGGGATGTCACCCAACTCGTGTGAACTTGGTCGCAAGCTCGCGACAATGTGTTAGAATTCGCATGAACGTGTCTTGAACTATTCGATAATGTTTGCAACTTATTAACGTGTCTGTTTTTTATTTCTGAGGCTTGTGCTTCCCGTCGCAAATCTATGGAGGTCTTCAATACAGACCAATCGTTCGGATGTAGATAATTTTTTATTTTATCGCGAAGCTTCCTAACCTGGGAAAGGTATTTTTGTTTATCCGAATATCGAGATTTTAAGGCAAGCTTAACAATATTACGTGATGTCGCCAGTGATAGTTGTTTTATGCCTGAAATTTTTTGATTTAAATTTACCCTGGCAAACTTCGGAACGATGTTGTTTTGAAGGCAATATTTTAGGAAAGAAATATGGTAACTTTGGGCCGAGTACCTTAGTGTAGATTTAATGTAATTTTGTACCAAGCCATTCAAAAAATCTCCCATAATTGTGTGTATCGATTGTATACTACTGGAGAGACAGGAAGTGAATGAAATAGTCAATAAGAGTTTGAAAATTAATTAGATAGTATGAATCAGAGCTGTAATACTCAATATGTTCTACGTTGATAATAATATTAGTAAATTAATAAGAGGAGTTTACCTCAATATAGTACGTGGAACACTTCCGTATGATACCCTCCAGAAATTAAAACGGAAAAAACGAAAAAATCGACAACTTACCGGTACATTAAAGTAAAATGGGTGAGGGGGTGTACATGCAATTAATAGTCGTGTAATTATACACGACTATTAATTGCAGAAACCGTTGAAATTAAATTACACGAGAATTCTGTTAATGTTCGGCGGCCATATTTGATCTCCGATGCGTGGACCTTTACGCGCATGCGCGAAGACACATAATCACTATTTAAGTTGCAGGTTTAGCCTGATTCGGTAATTTTCATTCCTGTGATCACGACAGTCGGTCGAAAAGCATTGTCAGCTTCAGGAAGGAAAATCGTTTTGAATATTTTCGTTAGATTCTTTTAATTGCGTTAATTTGAATTTTAATGGTTTTGAATTGATTTTGAATTGTGTTAAATTGATTATTTAATTATTTATATTTTACTTTAATTATTTATATTTTACTTTAATGTACTGGTAAGTTGTCGATTTTTTCGTTTTTTCCGTTTTAATTTCTGGAGGGTATCATACGGAAGTGTTCCACATACTATATTGAGGTAAACTCCTCTTATTAATTTACTAATATTATTATCAACGTAGAACATATTGAGTATTACAGCTCTGATTCATACTATCTAATTAATTTTCAAACTCTTATTGACTATTTCATTCACTTCCTGTCTCTCCAGTAGTATACAATCGATACACACAATTATGGGAGATTTTTTGAATGGCTTGGTACAAAATTACATTAAATCTACACTAAGGTACTCGGCCCAAAGTTACCATATTTCTTTCCTAAAATATTGCCTTCAAAACAACATCGTTCCGAAGTTTGCCAGGGTAAATTTAAATCAAAAAATTTCAGGCATAAAACAACTATCACTGGCGACATCACGTAATATTGTTAAGCTTGCCTTAAAATCTCGATATTCGGATAAACAAAAATACCTTTCCCAGGTTAGGAAGCTTCGCGATAAAATAAAAAATTATCTACATCCGAACGATTGGTCTGTATTGAAGACCTCCATAGATTTGCGACGGGAAGCACAAGCCTCAGAAATAAAAAACAGACACGTTAATAAGTTGCAAACATTATCGAATAGTTCAAGACACGTTCATGCGAATTCTAACACATTGTCGCGAGCTTGCGACCAAGTTCACACGAGTTGGGTGACATCCCCCCCACAGACACATAACGCACTACCACAGAATATGTCGGCTAGTTCACGAACACCCCCTCACCCAGTATCCAACGAACCGACATATCAACAGGTTACAAATCTTTCCTCGTGTACACTATCGCAGGACCAGATTTCACTTTTATCCAAAGGATTAAATTATAATTTACCACCTCGAAAGCTGCCAAAAAAACAATGCGTAATTGATTTTGAATTTGGACTTCGTAGTGTTCCACAAAAAGATGTATTTATTCAACAAGTTAACCAAGTAGTGAATAACATAAAAGAAACACGACTTCCTAAATTGAATACACATGACAGTTCAGCTTTACGAGAACTTCGAGAAAATAAGGACATTATTATACAGAGGGCAGATAAAGGAGATACAGTGGTAATACTAGATAAACATGATTATATTAATAAGTTAGATTCAGTTGTATCTGATAGCTCCACTTATTGTGAAGTGGACCCGACACTGTTTACCAATTTGGTAAATCAATACAATAAAACGTTAACCACATATCGTAAAAACGACTACATTACTATGGTTCAGTTGAAGGAATTGAAGTCCAGAACATACAATATTCCTGCACTTTTTGGTCAGGTAAAATTACACAAACCTGGATTTCCGATTCGACCTATTGTTTCCTACAGGAACTCGGCATTTTCAGCCTTAGCCACACATGTATATAACATTATAAAACCTTTTAGACAGGTTATACAATTTGGGATTAAGAATTACGATACATTATTTAATAATCTTAAAGACTGTAGACTCGGCGACAATGACAATTTATTCTCATTAGATGTTACATCATTATATACGAATGTAAACGTTGAATACACATTAGATATTATTTGGGATATGTTAAATAAAAACTCGACACCGATTAATTATACGAAGCTGCCTATAAAGGAGATTTTTCACTTAATTAAACTATTAGTTGAGGCTAACTACATCACCTTTCGAGACAAGGTGTACAAACAAATTTTTGGATTACCAATGGGTTTGAGCCTGAGTGGCTTAATGTCAGAGATCTATCTCTCAACGATTGAGCAGATACATTTGACACCTTTTCGTCCCCGTATCACATACTATGGGAGGTATTTAGACGATGTTCTAGTTATTACCGATAGTAGTACTATCCAAGATATTTTACATTCGCTTAACAATATTCATTCTAGACTCAAATTTACACTGGAAAGGGAAGATACGGATACTAAGTCATTAAACTTTCTAAATTTCACGCTTACCCGGGACTCGAACAAAATACAATTTAGCATCTATCGAAAACCCACAAACACCGGTATGCTTCTACATTATAATAGCTACCACCCGTTCACCTACAAAAGATCGATTATCTTTAATCAATTTCTAAATGCCTATAAATATTCAACGACGGATTCTGCTTTAGACTCAGAAATACAAATATTAACTAGCAGATTCTTGAACAGGGGTTATCCCATTAACACAATAAATCGAATTAGGGTACAAGCTAAGGATAGGATACAAAATACTGCACCAATCAACAATAGTAATATCAAAAAATACTTTATTTCTGTCCCATATGTTGAACAGTGGCACAAACAGCTTAACAGATTCTTTAAAGATACCGAATTTAAAATTATAGCTAGGCCTATACGGAAGTTACACACTATACTGAACAATCGCTCGGTTCTTTCGGCGTTCGCAACACAAATTAATGATCTAGTATACAACATTTCTTGCGGTGATTGCGACTCGTCTTATCAGGGTTCCACGCGGTTTTCTCTTAATATCCGTGTAAATCAACACGAAGCCTCTGTTCGTGCTTCTCGTTCAGCAGCGTCAGAATTAGCCTTTCATGCCATTAACGAAAAACATACTTTTTTATTTAACGAGGCCAAAATACTTAACGTTCAACGTAATTATACACGACTATTAATTGCAGAAACCGTTGAAATTAAATTACACGAGAATTCTGTTAATGTTCGGCGGCCATATTTGATCTCCGATGCGTGGACCTTTACGCGCATGCGCGAAGACACATAATCACTATTTAAGTTGCAGGTTTAGCCTGATTCGGTAATTTTCATTCCTGTGATCACGACAGTCGGTCGAAAAGCATTGTCAGCTTCAGGAAGGAAAATCGTTTTGAATATTTTCGTTAGATTCTTTTAATTGCGTTAATTTGAATTTTAATGGTTTTGAATTGATTTTGAATTGTGTTAAATTGATTATTTAATTATTTATATTTTACTTTAATTATTTATATTTTACTTTAATGTACCGGTAAGTTGTCGATTTTTTCGTTTTTTCCGTTTTAATTTCTGGAGGGTATCATACGGAAGTGTTCCACGTACTATATTGAGGTAAACTCCTCTTATTAATTTACTAATATTATTATCAACGTAGAACATATTGAGTATTACAGCTCTGATTCATACTATCTTACCCTAATGTAACTTTCACAAGATTCTCTGATCAATAAGCCTAAAACTGACCATGGCAGATTCATAACTCTCTTCCTATCATAATGTATAGCGCCATTCAAAACCCCAGGGGAAATTAGCCCCATTGTTCTATGTTGAAAGAAAAAAAGAGACAGAAAAAAAATTTTTTTTTTTACACCTGGGCCTCCCCCCTCCCCCCCAATGTGACCAGTGGGGAATAGCCCAAAAGTTATCTGACGAACTGTTCAGCCCCAAATTTACCCACAGAACTGTGGGTAGTGTTAAACTATTGCATTTGGCGACATTTCTGCAGATGCTACTCTTTTATCTCGCTAATCCGAAAAACTACTGTTTTTCTGGAAAATGGAAAATACTGAAATCAAGGTCAAGGAAACCTGTATGCAACAGCAAGAACCCACTATACAGGACACTGAAGCAATACCTGACAATACAGACGATGCCAGAACAGGCCTAGTGAGCAAAAAACGATACAAGACAACTGTCCCCCAAGAGTGATCGGGCGGCACGAAGTACAAGTGAGGCTAAAGATCCTGGTGATAATGCCCATGCAGATCATCCTGAGGAGGGGGGGTCAGACAAGCCGAACCCCCTCATTGTATCCAAAATTCCCAGATGGAACAACTCTGGAGGAAATGCGCTTCCTGTGAATGCAACTGGAACAACTGATGGCCAAATCCAGTAGCAAGATTATAACCAGACTACGTGGAGAAATAATCACCATATGGAATAAGATGGAATCGATTTTGGTCAGTGAACATACTGAAATCTGCGCTTATAAGAAAAAGAAAACAGAAGTCCTGGGAGGAACTCGTCTCCACATTTGTTACTGGAAGACTATATTGACGAGCAGGGAAAACAAATGCAAAAGCACACCCTCATATACAGAAGCACTGAGGAGCTCCAACAACACCCAACAATGTGACAATTCCTAGCATTCTACCACCCAGGAAAAAGACGCTCATATCACAACCAAACCTCATCATTCTTAAGCCAGCAACAGAAGATGCCCCTAAATTGAGCAAAGAAATGAAGATCTCGGTTATTGCAAACTTAAATGGCGATCTGAAAACAATAAAAATCAAGTCAATTCGAAAGACAAGAAACATAGGGATAATTATCGGAGATAAAAAAGGATGCAGAAATCCTAATTACCAATCAAAAAACACCAAAACTGAGACTTGTAGCAGACGCCTCGAAAAGGAAAGGCCCCTCAATTATAATCTATGACACAAACCTGGCCCAGGGAGACTCTAGGGGAGGAAATATACTTCAGGAACCTACAAGAGAGCTTTCCTGATTGTAGCTAAGACACGCTCATCTTCCCCAAATACCAAACCAAGATGGTAGAAAATTTAACTTGGTCCTGAGGGTGTGGCAAACCTTGAGTACACAAAGCAGAATATTCATTTGTTGGGGAAGCCACAGATTCAAGGATCAGGTGTCTGTCCCCAAGTGTTTCCATTTCAGCCACATTACTCACACATGCTCAGACTGAGTCAAAATGCGGCCACTGTGGGGAGAAAAGACATGAATTTGCCAACTGTCCTAACAAAATAGCTCAGCCGCTCTGTGCAAACTGCAAGGCACAAAAAAATAGACTACAGTCACTCCATAAGGGCCAGCAAATGCCCAATTTACCAAAAGGCAAAGAGTGCATACCAAACCCACATAGATTATGGGTACACTGCCTAATAGACGCAGCACAAAAGAGCTTAAAATCCAACAAATCAATGCACAGTGGGCCTGAGCTGTAGTTGAGCAGATTAGACTAAAGGCAGTTGAAGAGAACCTGGATGTCTTGCTTCTTCAGTAGCCATACGCCCACAACAAAAAAGTCAGGGGCTATCACCTGGTATACAAAGTGATTCAAACAAACAAAGATACACCCTAGGCAGCCATTGCAGTCAGGAACCAGGATATCACCTGTACCAGAATTTCCCATCTCTGCTCCTCCTGAGCAGCATGTGCCCACCTGGTTACCCCACTTGGAGAACTGTACGTTGTCTCGCTCTACTGTAGACCAGGACAAGATATACTCCCCGCAATCAACTATCTCCAATACCTTTTAATGGAGCTTCCAAGAGCAAAAATACTAATTGCCACAGGTGCCAACTGCCGCTCCAGACTGCGGTACAGTGAGATGCGCGATGGGTGTGGAACAAGCAACGGCCAACGACTAGAAGAATTCCTTCTTAATTCACACCTCACAGTACTCAACCAACCCAACCACCCAGTAACCCCGGCTACAAGACCCCTTGCTAGTTACATCATAGACTGGAATGTGCATGAAGACTGGACAACATCCAACCACAGAGCGATAACCTGTAGGATAACAGCATAGCCAAAGCAAATAAGGAGCTGTTCAGAGAAACTCTGGTGACCCTCTTTCAGGGCCCCCAGAAGATATTACAAATCCACACAACCTGAACTACCACCAAAGGAAAATTACAAATGCCATAACAACCGCCACCAACATAGCCATCAGGAAGAAGAATCCCAAGCCGGGACAGTATCCTAGTGAAACCAGGAGCTACACAATCTGCGACAGGATGTGAACCAAAAATGGAGGAGATTTCAACATGCACCCGTCAGACTTGGCCAGAGAGGGAAGTAGCTGTTCTACGGCAACAGTACAGGGAAGCCTGTAATCAATATACTGCGTTTACCAAAAGAGGAGACGAGCTCCTCACAGGACTTCTGTCCTGGGAGGAGCTCATCTCCACTTTTGGAAATACTGATCCATGGGGGGGGGGGGGGGGGGGTAGTATACAGAATTACAAAAAATAAACTCCCAAGAGGAGAGGTAGTGTCATCAACCAAAACTCCGCAAGGAAATATGACCACACCTGGCACAGTTCAGTCAATAACATCCTAGACACCATCTTCAAAACCCAGGTAATACCAGGTACCCAAAGGCAGATGCTACTACAAACAGAAAATGAGACATAACCAACAACTGGAACCACCCTTCACTTTGGAGGAGCTCAACACTGCTGCCTCTAAAATCAGAACAAGGAAATCCTCAAGCTTAGACCTTCTTGAACCTGAAATCATCAAGAAGACAATAGAATATACCCCACAACAGCAAACGTCAGACTGACCCTCAAAAACCCCACTTAAAATACATCCAAACCATAAGACCAGCCAAACTCCGATAGGCCTATTGCCCTCCTTAATGTGCTTAGGAAGCTATTGGAACACCTCATCCATCAATGCATTGAAAGCCATTATAACTCAACTGAACTTCAACTCCAAACCAATATGGATCACGCAAAGGCTTGTCCACAGTGGATGCTCTGCAAGCAATCATCACAGCCGCACAAAACACGGATAAAAAAATACTTTTTGGTCATCTCCATTGACTTTTCCAGGGCGTTTGACTCACTTTGGTGGTCAAGCATCCTCAGCAGACTCCACACCACCAACCTTCCAAAGAACCTTTATGACTTCATCCAAAGCTACCTTTCTCAGAGGAAAATCATCATAAGAACTCCCTACAGGCAGATCTCGCAACAGGTACACAGAGGTTGTCCGCAGAGCTCTGTCCTGGGGCCCTCCTATGAAATATTATCCTAGATGAATTCCTAAACTATGATCTTCAAAACATACATTCACAAGCATATGTGGAAGATTTGGTACTTAACCTCACAGCCGACTCTCTACAACAACTAGAAGCAATGGCCAACAGAGCCCTGACTATCCTGCAGCAATGGGCAAACCATAACTTCTTTCACATCACACCAACAAAAACTAGCACATTACTGCTCAAAGGGAACCTAAATATTATGAGGCCCCACAAATACAAATACAGGAAACAACAATCCACCTAACAGAGCAAATGAAGCACCTGGAGATTGTCCTGGACAAGAACCTGAAATCCACTACCCACTTAAACATCCAAACGAAGATCCGAAATTACATAGCCATGGTCAATAGAATCACCCGAAGAGATTGGGACCTTAAACGCTGCACTGTCCTTGCTCTATAAGGCAATCATTAGCTATGCCTTCAACATATGGTACCACAAAGCAATAACGGCGACGAACAGAAAGAAACTTGACTTGATACAGTGCTCCAGACTATATCTATGAGGTATTGCAAGGTCAGCACCCACGCCTTATATGTGCTGGCTGGTGCCCTTCCCCTTGACCAGTTCTGTCCTTTCAAATGATAGTAGTGTTACAAAGGGAGAGGTTTTCATTTGCCTTCAGGTACGTCTCTTGTAAGCAAAAGCAAACTGGCTCATGCTTTTCCAGGAGGACCTTGATGTCATCATTGTTTCGCTGGAATCCCTGACAGTTCCATTGTAGGAATTTAGCCATTATTTTGGCTTGTTGGGTCCATCAGGCAGCTTCCGAGGTGCTGACGATTTGCTTTTGTCAGTCTTGGCTTTACATTTCCTGGGGAAATACAGACACTATCCATATTCCATTTCCTTCTCAGCAAAGAGTTTCAAGACTGAATCTTCTTGTACTTCCTTCACCTCGACATCCATGTTTCCTTGAGTACTTCAACTTTATTAGCCTTTTCATTGGCAATTGCTTTTGTTACTTGTGGAGCATTAGGAGGTACCGATATAGGCGTGGCAGCTGATTGGTCTTTTTGTGCAGGTTTTTGAGAGGTAGCGTGTGATGGGAGTGAATGACTCTTTTGGAGGAATGGTCATGTCCATCTGAGTTTCGATGGAACATCTCCCAGGTACATTCTGGAAGTAAGTGGGTTTGTTGATATTTAAAGGTTTCACCACTTTCCTTGTCTCCTGGTATGATATGTTCAGCTCTGCCTTCAGCTGTTTAGCATTAGCATTAGTAAAGGCATATGATGCAAGAAAGCAAGCTTATGCAGCATCAGCAAAAAAAAAAAAAAAAACAACACACTCCCATTTCACCCCTCCGTTCGTTTGAAATACCTGTCCAGCTCAGCCTTAAATTTATTTATGCTATCAACACCCACAACACAAAGGATGAAAGTCTGTTCCACCAACCAACCACATGCTGGCTAAAGGCAAACTTCCGCACATCTATCCTACATCTGTCTTTCCTCAATTTGAATTTATACCCTCCCATGTGATTATTCTGAACAAGAGGAAGAATCAGATCAGCACTCAGCATGCTCAAACCATTCAAGGCTTTATACACCTCTATCAGATCACCTCACCGGTGCCTAGTCTCCAGGCACTGTAATTTGCAAAACTTAAGCCTTTCTTCGTAAGAGCACCCCTTTGTTCCATTCACTAATCTTGTTGACCTTCTCTGTACTTGGCAAAACAGCTCTACATCCTTCTTAAAATGAGGCCTCCAGACCTGTACACAGTACTCAAGGTGTGGCCTGACCATTGCCTTATATAAGGGGTGCCGCACCTCCTTACCCATGTTATAAAAATTCCTGTATATCATTAACAAGACACTATAAGCTACTCTTCCAAACCACACAATTACCCCCAGGTCCTTTTCGTTCTCTACCACACACAGTGTAGTACCACAGAGTTGATACATCAATCTGGGGATGCTGCTTCCCATATGTAGTACTTTACATTTGTCATTATTAAACTTTATTTGCCACCTCTCAGCCCATCTGCTCAACTTTTCTAGATCCTGTTGCAGCAGCAGCATACCGTCATTAGTATCCTGAACAACCCTGCCAACCTTCGTATCGTCTGCAAACTTGGACATTAAGCGTGGCATACCATTATCAATATCATTTATAAATACAGAAAACAACAATGGACCCAATACTGAACCCTAAGGGAATCCACTAATAACATTAGTCCACGATGAGCATTGTCTACTGATTATCACTCTATCTTCAAACACTCAACCATCCCTTTATCAATAGCAGCAATTTGCCCCCAATGCCACACTGCTCCAATTTGTACAGCAGTCTTCCAAGTGCAACAGTATCAAAAGCCTTTCTAAGATCGAAATATATAATATCAAAGTTATTCCCTGCATCCAGTTCTTTTGTGACCACATCATAGTATCCAATCAAATTGGTCAGGCAAGACTTTCCCTTAAAAAAAAACCATGCTGTGTCCAAATTATAACTGAAGTCTGGTCTAGATGATCCTGTAGTGCTTCTTTAACCAGTACCTCCATTAATTTTCCTGAAACAGAAGTTAAACTAACAGGTCTATAATTACTTGTGTTGCCCTTTGATCCTCCTTTGTGAATTGATCCTTATTTGCACATCTCCAATTCATGGGTACCTCCCCAGATTCCAAAGAAGCTCTCATAATTATGGCTAAGGGTTTGCTTACTTCCTTTGCTGCCTCCTTTAATATAACTGGATAGATCCTGTCTACCCCGGGTGTCCTTTTTATGTTTATCTCAACAATTTCTCCTCCACTTTCCTCTCAGTTATTACAAAATCATCCAGCTCATTGCCAGAGTTTAATTCACCTCTGGAATTCCCCTCCCTGAATAACTCCACATGGGTGAATGTAGATGCTCAATTCTCATTTAATTTGTTAGCCACCTGAGCAGGATCATCAACAGTTGAACCATCAATATCCAGTGGACCAATCTGATTCATCCCTTTCCTTCTAGAGTTTACATAGGTAAAGAACTCTTTTCTGTTTTTCTTTGCATCCTTTGCCAAGGATTTCTCATAATCTGCCACTGCCTGCCTATTCTTCATTGTGACTTTGTTACAGACCAGCTTATATCTATCATAGGCTTCCATGTCACCCATTAATTTATATGTATCTCATACATTTTTCTTCTCTGCCACATGTCTCATTAGTTCATCTGACAACCATTTAGGCCTAAACCTTGAACAATATTTCTTGGTTGGTATGTAAAGCTTGGTAGCTTCCAGGATTAGTTCCTTGAATGCTTCACATTTTGAATTTGCTGTTGGTAACATCATCAGTTGGTCCCACTGTATAGAATTTAAATACTGTCTCAGACCATCATAGTCGCCTTTACGAAAGCAAAAACCCTTCCCTTTACCCCTGATGGTAGTTACCTCCTTGAGTAAATCCCACTTCAGCACACTGTGATCACTGCCACCTAGTGGTTCCTGTATCTGGAGATTCTTAATGCATGAAGAATCACTACTGATAATCCAATCAAGAGTATTGCTGCCTCTAGTTGCCTTCCGACCATGCTGATTTAGAAAACAATCATCCAGTAAATCCACAAAAGCCTTGCTAGTGTGTGAGTGACCAACCCACATTTTATTCCAGTCAATATCTGGGAAATTAAAATCCCCCATTATAAGACACTCTGATTTACTGGCCCACTCTATTTCCCTGTACAGTTCCTTATTATACTCATATCAGTCATTAGGCCTATAACACACTACTAATCTCAATTTTGATCTCCCACTGCTTATGTCACAAAAAACTTACTCGACACTGCACCGTCCAGCGATGTCGACTGGCATCACTTCCTTGGATTTTATGTGTTTCTTAACTAATAGCATAACCCCTCCTCCCTTCCTATCCTTTCTGTACACATTGTACTCCTCAAATTCCAGTTTTGCATTCCTTATATCTGTGTGACATGGCTCTGATATCCCAACAATATCTGCCTTTGATGTTATGAGCAATACCTCAAATTCATCATTATTTACCAAACTCCTAGCATTGGTGTACACGCAAGTATACATGCACCTGTTCCCATTCTTAGCTACCCTAACACAACCCATGTGGTTACTTCTACAGCAATGACTCCGAACAGTATCTGAAATACCCTACATATTGTTTTCCAGGCTGCTGCTCATTCCAATAGAAGCAGTGCAAGAATCACTTTCACCTCTGCCAGTGGCTACTCTTAATGCACCCTTTCTATTTAGGTGTATCTCATCCCTGTAGAAGCAGTCTCTCCTGTTAACAAGTACAGGCCAGGCTGAAAAAAATTCTACCCCTTGAGCCTTGCATAAACTTTCCAGAGCCGAATTGATCGAAAAGGCTCTCATCATCGACATTCACACATGAGGAGTTATTCAGCAAGGGGAATGCCAGAAGTGTATTCAACTCTGGGAGTAAGCTAGATAATCGTGTAATAACTGAGAGTAAAGTGGAGGAGAAATTGTTGAAGATAAACACAAGAAAGGCACCTGGGGTGGATGGGATCTATCAAGTTATGTTAAAGGAGGCAGCAAAGGAAGTAAGCAAACCCTTAGCCATAATTATGAGAGCTTCCTTGGAATCAGGGGAGGTATCCATAGACTGGAGATGTGCAAATGTGACCCCAATTCACAAAGGAGGATCAAAGACTGACACAAGTAATTATAGACCGGTGAGTTTAACTTCTGTTCCAGGAAAATTAATGGAGGCACTGGTTAAAGAAGCACTGCAGGATCATCTAGACAAGACTTCAGTTATAGCTCAGACAGCATGGTTTTGTTAAGGGAAAGTCTTGCCTGACCAATTTGATTGGATACTATGATGCAGTCATAAAAGAACTGGATGCAAGGAATAACTTTGATATTATATATTAGGATCTTAGAAAAGGCTTTTGATACTGTTGCACATGGAAGACTGCTGCACAAATTGGAGCAGTGTGGCATTGGAGGCAAATTGCTGCTATGGATAAAGGGATGGTTGAGGGGGAGAAGACAGAGGGGTAATCAATGGACACTGCTTATCGTGGACTAATGTTATTAGTGGAGTCCCTCAGGGTTAAGTGTCGGGTCCACTGTTGTTTTCTGTATTTATAAATGATATTGATAATGGTATATCACACTTAATGTCCAAGTTTGCAGATGATACGAAGGTTGGCAGGGTTGTTAAGGACACTACTGACAGTATGCTGCTGCAACAGGATCTGGAAAGGTTGAGCAGATGGGCTGAGAGGTGGCAAATGAAGTTTAACATTTTCAAATGTAAAATACTACATATGGGAAACAGTAACCCCATAGCAATGTATCAACTCTGTGGTACTACACAGACAGTGGTAGAAAATGAAAAATACCTGGGGGTAATTGTGCAGGCAGATATGAAGTTTTCTGAGCAGTGCAGATGGGCTACAAGAGTAGCTCGTGGTGTCTTGTCAATGCTATAGAGGAATTTTTCTAGCAGGGATAAGGAGGTGATTATTCTCTTGTATAAGGCAATGGTCAGGCCACACCTTGAGTACTTGAGTTTGTTGGGTCCACTATTGTTTTCTGTATTTATACATGATATTGATATATATCAAGCTTAATGTCGAAGTTTGCAGATGATACAAATGTTCGCAGGGTTGTTAAGGACTCTACTGACAGTATGCTGCTGGAATAGGATCTGGAAAGGTTGAGCAGATGGGCTGAGAGATGGCAAATGAAGTTTAACATTTTCAAATGTAAAGTACTACATATGGGAAACAGTAACCCCAGAGCAATGTATCAACTCTGTGGTACTACACTGACAGTGGTAGAGAATGAAAATTGTGCAGGCAGATATGAAGTTTTCTGAGCAGTGCAGACGGGCTACAAGAGTAGCTCATGGTGTCTTGTCAGTGATATAGAGGAATTTTTCTAGAAGGGATAAGGAGGTGATTATTCCCTTGTATAATGCAATGGCCAGGTAACACCTTGAGTACTGTATACAGGTCTGGAGGCCTCATTTCAAGGATGTAGAGCTGCTGGAACAAGTACAGAGAAGAACAACAAGATTAGTGAATGGAACAAAGGGCTGCACTTACGAAGAAAGGCTTAAGTTTTACAAATTACAGCGTCTGGAGACTAGATACCAGCGAGGTGATCTGATAAAGGTGTATAAAGTTCTGCATGGTTTGAGCATGCTCAATGCTGATGGAATTCTTTCTCTTGCTCAGAATAATCACACAAGAGGGCATAAATTCAAATTGAGGAAACACAGATGTAGGATAAATGTGCAGAAATTTGCCTTTAGCCAGCGGGTAGTTGGTTGGTGGAACAGACTCCCATCCCTTGTTGTGGAAGTTGATAGCCTAAATAAATTTAAGGCTCAGCTGGACAAGTATTTCGAACAAACGGAGGGGTGAAATGGGAGTGGTTTTTTTTTTTTTTTTTTTTGGCTGATGCTGCATAAGCTTGCTTTTTTGCATCATTTGCCTCTACTAATGCTAATCATATACTCCCTCCTATCTTGTCTGGGCAAAATAGCAGACTCTTTCAAATTCAACCCTAATTCGCTGCTTTTTTTTCAATAGTGACCTGTTAGATTTCTTTTTCTTCTTTCCATCTCTGGCATGCTCGTGAATAGGCTGGATGTTCTCAATGGCAGTTAATGCAGGTGGGTTTCATGGATCAACATGATATTGTTTCGTGGTCAATTGCACCACAACAAGCGCATGCAAGGTCTCCACAGCAAGCCATTTGAGAATGTCCATATTTCTGGCACCGAAAACATCGTAAAGGATATGGAACATATGGATGCACTGGACAGTTGATGTATCCAGCTTTAATCTCATCAGGAGACATCGATGAGTTGAAAGTCAGGATTATGTTTCTAGTTTTAACAAGTTTCCCATCCCATGTTTCTAATTTTAACAAGTTTCCCATACCCGCTGGCATTAATCCCTTAACAGCAGTTGCTCCCTGTGGTTTTATCTCAGAGCAGATCTCCTCCTTGGTAACGTCGAGAAGGTCCCACTCTGAAATGACACCTCTCGATGAGTTGAGTGTTCTGTGTGGTGTCACTGTTATGGGTATTCCTCCAATTGATGTTGCTTGGAGTAGCTGCTCAGACTGCCTATCACTTTTAGTTTCAATTAAGAGGTCCCCAGAATGGAGCCTCTTAAACGATTTAGGGGAACCTGCTAACCCATCTAACCCTTTCTGTATAAAGAAGGGTGACCTTTTGCCAATCGGTTTTTCGCTGGTTGAAGGACTAGGGTTGGGGCTCCTGAAGAAGGAGGTTTATCAGGATTCATTATGTTAATTGAAGTGGTTCAGTGCCCAGGCTCCCCACCCATCACGGAGCCCAAAGGGATGCCCACAATCCGGCATGCAATAAATGTGCTTGTGAGTGGAATGCTTGTTTGTTAGTTTGTTATTTGGTTTTTAGGAGCATTAGCAATTAAGGCCATATTGCTCCGGGATATGCGGTGGTCATTCCCTGACCTTTCCGCATCCTCCGTATTTGGTGGTGACAGGTTCGAACCCCGGTCTAATCAAGAAGCATGTGCTACGCACTGCTGCTCCTTCCCACCTGGCTACGGAGGCGGCCATGAGTGAAATGCCAGGGTTACCCAGACACCATACCTGCACCGCTGCCAGCCTGAATCCTGTCCCTTGGATCATGAGGGTAGGGGCATGGCATTGACTAGGTTGTCCCTTGCAGGTGAACCCATCAGGCAAATGATCCTAGCAGGGGCATCCAGGATCACCCTTCTATTGTTGAAGCAGGAGCCAAAGTGGTGTGTTGAAGCTGGGTCCCCTCGAACACCAGGATCCTCCTTTTTGAATTTCCACGGGTCGCAGTACATGGCAAACACGCCAGATCCCATTGATGTTAGCTTGGAACCTAGGCTGTGGGCAGTGGATCCCACTGATGCTAATCTGGAGGTTCAGCAGTATCACTGGGAGGTCCCCTCGCCACGTACAGGATCCCACGTAGAGGGGGGCAGTACTCAAGGTGTGGCTTGACCAATGCCTTATACAAAGGGACAATCACCTCCTTATCGTGCAAGCAAAGTTACTGTATGTCATTGACAAAACTCCCTTAATATGCTGTGTCAACCTGTGTGATCTGCTCAGAAAACTTCACACAGGGTATTTCAAAAATGGTCAATAATTTAAAGGTGAACTGTACAGAGTACAATATGCAAAAAAAGCCTAGTAAACATGGGTCCTTAAGTAAATCGTTTTCAAGATATTGCACATTTCTAATTGGGATCCACCACTGACAAAGTGAACTGTACAGAGTTGGGATCCACCACTGACTTGTTTGTTTAGGTTAGGTTATGCTCATTCTCTCCCTTTCCCCTCTCTCAATGCTGAAACGTAGCAGACATACTAGTGCTTGTCAAAGGATAGTCAACATTGAAAGAGGTTACAGGAACGAAGAGTATACGGACATGCACTTCGTGTATGGTAAAGCCAACGGCAGTGCACTAGAGGCTGCACATTTGTACCAAGACGCATTTCCCTGCCAAAGGAAGGCTAACAGGCACAAATTCATCAGAGTACATGAACACGTTAGAGAACAGGCACTTTGTACATGGAGTATGATCAGGTAGGCCAAGAAGCATAACACCTGATGTTGAGAAAAGGGTGTTAGAAAGAATAGAAAATTCAGGAATTTCCACAAGGAGTTTCTCTGCAAGAGAAACTCCTTGTAGAAATTCCTGAGTCATAGCAGTGTGTGGCAAATTTTACATTGCCAATTACTGTACCCCTACCATATCTAGCATGTACAAGGCCTCAGCAATACAGACAACCCTCCCAGAGTGAACTTCTGCCAGTGGATGCAACAACAGTGTGTCCTGAAATCCCAATTTTTAAACAACATTTTGTTCACTGATGAAGCTGGATTTACTAGTGATGGTATTTTTAATTTTCATAACTTTCATGTTTAGTCCGATGAAAATCCTAATGCAATTCATGAGTCACGGCATCAGCAATTTTTCTCGTTGAATGTCTGGGCAGGACTACTAGGAGACCATCTAATTGGACCAAACAGGCTAACAGGAGAGCTATACCTTCAGTTCCTGTAGAATGTTCTTCCAGACCTCCTTTATGATGATAATGTTCCACTTGAGCAATGCCAGAACATGTGGTTTATGCATGATGGTGAACTGGCACATTTTGCTCGAGTTGTGACTCGGTATCTAACTAGAAGGTATGGTCAACGGTGGAGAGGAAGAGGTTGGCCTGTAATGTGGCCTCCCGGATCACCAGACTTAAATCCTATGGATTTTTGTATCTTGGGTCATGTAAAAAGCTTAGTGTACACTTTTGACATTAACACAGTTGAAGAATTGCAGTGTCAGATTGAAGGAGCCTTTCAGCAAATCAGAAATGACCAAGGAATGCCTGAGAGGATTCGCAATTCAATGCAGAGAAGAATACAAAGCTGCGTACGGATGCAAGGACAGCATTTTGAACACCTTTTCTAACATCATGTAACATCTATAAAATCCTGTGGTGTTGAAACCAAAAATTAAAAATGTATTATCTTATGTTTAATAAAACCACTGTTAGCAAAGGATTCACAGCTTTTTGCTAAACTGGTGCTCCCATAGTCAGTGGCAGATCTTAACAAAAAATGTGCATTATCTGGAAAACGGTTCATTTGGGCCTGATGTTCACTGCGACATTTTTGCTTATTTCACAATTACTCCCAGATCTTTCTCATTCTCCACTACCATTAGTGTAGTACTGCACAGTTGGTAAGTTACTCTGGGGTTACTGCTACCCATATGCAGTACCTTGCATTTGTCAATGTTAAACTTCAGTTGCCCCCTCTCAGCCCATCTGCTCAACTTTTCTAGATCCTGTTGCAGTAGCATACTGTCATTAATGTCACTGTCATTATCTAACCTGCTAACTTTCATATTCTCTGCAAATTTGGTCATTAAGCATGATATACCATAATCTATATCATTGATAAATATAGAAAACAACAATGTGTCCAACACTTAACCCTGGGGGGATGCCACTAATAACATTAGTCCACGAAGAGCAGTGTCAATTGATTACCACCCTCTGTCTTTCCCCACTCAACTATCCCTTTATCCATAGCACCAACTTGCTCTTAATGCAATACTGCACCAATTTTGCAGTAGCCTTCCATGTGCAGATCTCCATAGCCGCGTGTTCAGGGGCAGGAGTGCTAGCACAAGCTCTGAGTAGACTGGGGTTCAAACCAAGTACAGTCAATTTGCTAATCCGTACTGGACCAGCATGGCAGATTATGGTGAATTTTCCCTCAATATGAATTGTTGGAAGTTATCAACAAATGATGCATGATTCAAGAGATCGAAAACAATGGAGGATGAGATCTAAATAGGGACTCAACCCGTGCCAAACAGAAGGGTAGAATGATGATGATCTTTAACCAGTGACACCATTATTTTCCCCAGAACAGAAGTTAAACTAACAGCTCTGCCACCCTTTCATTCCTCTTTGTGAATTGGGGATACATTTGCACATTTCCAGTCCATGGGTAAGGGTTTGCTTACTTTTCTTGTTGCCTCTTTTAATATAACTGGATAGATCCCATTCATCCCAGGTGCCCTTTCTTATGTTTAGCTTCAACAATTTTTCCTCCACTTTGCTCTCAATTATTACAAAATCATTTAGCTCCCTGTTAGAGTTTGATGAACTTCTGGCATTCTCCTCTCTAAATTACTCCTCATGTGTGAATGTACATGCAAAATACTCATTCAATTTGTCATCTACCTAAACAGGATCATTAAGAGTTGAACCCTCAATATCAAGGGGACCAATCTGATTCATCCCCTTTCTTCTAGAGTTTACATAAGTATAGAACTCTTTGATGTGTTTCTTTGCATTTTTTGCCAAATATTTCTCGTAATCTGCCTTCACTTGCCTAGATGATCCTGCAATGCATCTTTGTATTCGGTGTTATCAGTCCGTAAATAATTCATTGTGAATTATTTATGGACTGATAACACTGAACAACAAATTTTGGATCATCTCTTGTTAGGGGCATGTAAGTAAATTTATTTTATAGATTTTGGGGTGCTAAACATGGAAATAGTGCTTAAAATGCCAGATTGGCTCTTGTTTTTGAAAAAAGTAGTTTTTTATATTTATACAAGGTATAAATCAAACATGGGACCATTTCGCCTTACGCTTGTATTTAGCTTTGGGAACATCCCTTTTCACCATCTGACAATAATCGCCTAACATGGTGGCACTCCATTTGCTTTTGTATGTTTTCCATCGCTGCAATGTCTTGATGGAAATGCTCACCATTTTCATCGCTGACAGCACCACAGGTTTGCGAAAAGAAATCCAGGTGTGAGTACAAGAAATGCATCTTCAATGACATGTTGAATCCTAGTTTTTCATAAGAAGTAATGAGATCTTCCATAATCTGCCTCTAGTTGCCAGCTTTAACATTTCCTAGAAAAACAGTCGAAACATTTCAAAAGGCTTAACGCGCTTTCACTAAGGACACATTCAAAAGGCTTAATGCGCTTTCACTAAGGACACATTCGAAATGGAAGTGTTCATTTTTGAAAATGCCTTTTTGTGAACCATTTAAAACATCTGCCTTAATCTTCTCTGTAGTCTTGGGAATTTTTCTTGCAAGTATGTGAATGCAGACCATTCACTTCCAAAACCTTCACAAAATTTTTTAAGAGCCCCAGTTTGATGTGGAATGGTGGAAGCAAAACTTGACTAAAAGTTGCATTGGTCACTCACATACTAGCAATATTTTGGGGATTTCTTGGATGACTGTTTTCTACAGCAGCATGTGAGAGAGAGGAATACTCATGATCCGATTATCTGCAGTGATTATTCATGCACTAAGAATATACAGATAAAAGAACACCACAGTGCTCTTTTATCTTGACCCAAAACAACAATGTACTGTGATGATTACCACTATGTAGAAGTGATCACAGTGTATTGATTTGAGATTTATTTAAAGATGTAACTGCCATAAAGGGAAGAGTTTTTGCTTTCGTAAAGAACACCGAATTTAAAAAAACTGAATTTAAAAACTGTCTCAGACAGGTTTTAAATTCTGTACAGTGGGACCAACTGATGATGTCACCAACAGCAAATTCTAAGTGGGAAGCATTCGTAGAATTAATCAATGAAGCTACTAGGCTTTTCAAACCAACTAAGAAATACTTTTCAAGATAGAGGTCTAAATGGTTGTGAAATAAAGTGATAAGAATTGTGGCAGAGAAGAAAAATGCATGGGATGCATATAAATTATTGGGCAATACAAAGCCTATGCTAGATATAAACTAATCTGCAATCAAGTCACAAAAGAAATTAGGAACGCTAAAGCAGATTACAGGAAGTCTGGCAAAGAAAGCCGAGTAAAGCAGCGAAGGCAACCTTACTTCTATTAACAGCAGAAAGAAGGGGGGGGTTTGAATCCCCCTGGTCCAGTTGATGATACTGGTAATGTTAGTGATGGGCCACATAGGTATTTTTCAAGTACATTCACACATGAGAAATTCTTTAGGGAGGGGTTCTCCAGACGTTTATCAAACTCTGACAGGGAGCTGAATGGTTTGCGATTGCTTAGAGGACAGTGGAAGCGAAAGTGTTGAAGTTATCCAAAAAAAAGGCACCTGGGTAGATGAAATCTGTCCAATTATATTATGGGAGGCAGCTAGGAAGTAAGCAAACCCTTAGCCATAATTACAATAGCATATTTAGACAGAGAGCAAGTCCCTGTGGACGGGAGATATGCAAAACCCAATTCACAAAGGGGGAATCAAAGGGTAACACAAGTAATTACAGACCTGTCAGCTTAACTTCTGTTCTAGGGAAAATAATGGAGTCGCTAGTTAAGGAAGTAGCACAGAACCATCTGGAGAGGAGTGCAGTTATAATTCAGTCACAACATGGATTTGTTAAGGGGAGATCTTGTTTGTTTGTTATTTGGTTTTTAGGAGCATTACCAACTAAGGCCATACTGCTCCGGGGATATGCAGTGGTCAATCCCTGACCTTTCCGCATCTGGTAGGCACAGGCTCGAACCCCGGTCTAATCAAGAAGCGTGTGCTACGCACTGCTGCTCCTGCCCACCTGGCTATGGAGGTGCCTGGGAGATCTTGTCTGACTGGATACTATGATGCAGTGACAAAGGAATTGTATTTAAAAAATAATTTTGATATCTTGTACTTGGATTTCAGGAAAGCTTTTGATACTGTTGCACATAAAAGACTGCTGTACAAATCAGAGCAGTGTGGCCTTAAGGGAAAGTTACTGCTATGGATAAAGGAATGGTTGAGTGAAAGAAGACAGAGTGGTTATAAATATTGTCCACAGGGTTCATTGCTGGGCCCATTGTTATTTCTGTATTTATTAATGATATTGATGAGGGTATATCAGGCTTAAAGTCTAAATTTGCAGATGATACAAAGGTTGACAGGGCAGATAATGAAGCTAACTAGCGTATACTGCTGCAACACAATGTAGAAATATTAGGTGTTAAATTGTGTGGTACTACACTCAATCTAGTGGGGAATGAAAAGGCAGGAGGATGGGTAATTGTGGAGTCTGATATGAAGCTCTCTTAGCAGTGCAGACAGGCTGCCAGAGCAGTTCGTAGACTTTTGTCAATGATATATAGGAATTTTTCTAGCAGGAACAACATAATTATCCCATTGTATAATGCAATGGTCAGGCCATATCTTAAGTACTGCATACAGTTATATGTCTCATTTTAAGAATGATGCAGAACTGCTGGAACAGTACAGAGAACAGTAAAAAAATTGGTGAGGGTACAAAGGGGTGCTCTCGCCGAGAAAGGCTTCAGTTGTTCAAATTTCTGCCTGGATATTAGGCACTTGTGGGGTGATCTAACGGAGATCTTTAATGCTTTGAACAGCTTGAGCAAACTAAATGTCGATGGGATTCTTGCTCTTGTACTAAAACTATGCAATGAAGTGGCATAAATTCACACTGAGAAACAATGGTTGCAGAATGTGCAGATGTTTTCCAGCACTCCGGTTGGCCAGATGCAGTTGCCTTTGGCCAACAGGAGTGCTGGAACAAGCTACCATCCATTGCTGCAGAAGTGGATATTTTGAAAAAATTCAAGGAAGAACTAGACAAACTAGTTGAGGAGATTGATGGGTGAAATTGGAAATTTTTTTTTTTTTTTGGCTGATGATGCATAAGCTTGCTTTCTTGCATCATTTGCCACTACTAATACTAATATTATACTAAGTAGTATAGGCACTAACACTGTCCTAACACGATCCGATACTTCTGCATCTGTGATCATTATATTAAAAAATGTCCTTTTCCATAAGAACTATTATGCTAACTAGCCACACATTAATGATTAGCTTATAGATAGACATTAATGATTAATGTCTATCCATAAAGTTATCTGACAAAAATGAACTATCACTAAAAATACTAAAATACCAATAGGAAAAGATATTTTTTTTGTATTTCATATTAATTTTAATAAAAATTAATGAAGTTAATATGTAAATAGCAGTACTTGCCTTGAGAACGGTGTATAGAAAAAATACTGCAATACCAATTGTATAAATGGGCATTATTATACTCATCGCACCCCCAGATTTGGGCTGAGATTTTACTGGTTGCCTACTTGAAGGATGAGGAAAAGGCTGTAAAAAAAATTGTTATTTAATAGATATATGGTATTAAAATATTACAATTACCATATATATATATATATATATATATATATATATGTATATGATTAAGAAATTACAGTCCTACTTTTAAACCAATAAAAAAACTGTACATGAATTAGAGACAGAAGGCACCAAAGTACAATTCTCTAAATACCTCAGCATCTTCCACTTACTAAATCAGTATTCTACATCAGTCATTACAAACAGCACTTAAAGATTTACATATATAAGCAAAAGAAATTAATTTTCTTGCAAGAAAAAGCTTTTTTTTCTTCATTTCTTTGTCTTGATCAAGTTTCTACAATCAAACTTCTTTAGTGAAGTCATCTTCTTTGATAATTTAAAGTTTTGCATGGTTTAGTAGTAGAGCATATCAATGAAGGTGTAGTGGAGTTTGGCATGCTTCTGTACTCTGATTTGGCAATACAGTAAACCCCCGCTATTCGCGGGGGTTACGTTCCTGAGAAATGCCGTGAATACCGAAAACGCGAATACTGAGTTATGGCTCCCATAGTAATAAAGGGGGTTCCGTTCCAAAGTATGAAATATATAAGAAAAACTAGTCTAAAATTTTGTCTATGTATGTATTATAGGTACCTTCATAACATGACTATGTACATAGACAGTACATAGTGAAATGCAAGCATATGGCATTGAAATGAAAATAAGAAACAATTTAATATTAAATGTAATATTTATTAGAAATTTCAAACAAATCTTTCAAACTAGCGCCTTTGCTAGCTAAAAAACTTATCCCGCCAGTGCTATCACCAGTTTCGCTAAAGTGTTGATAAAGGAGTTTTGCCTTTTCACGAATGATGAGTGAACTTAACGGAATTTTATTTTGAATTCGGTCTTCTATCCACAGATTTAAAGGCTTTTCCATTTTTTCTAATTTAACATAACGAGTTACAGAGCAAATTTTTGAAGCAATTAGCGCGTTTTCACAGACACTACGGCGGATTTTTTCTTCCGATTTCTTGATTGATCGTACCGTTGACTCATTGATTTTATAATGTTTTGACACTGAGGAGACACTTTCACCATTAGAAATTTTATCAAATAACTCAATTTTATTCGCTAATGTTATCATTTTCTTCTATCTTTTCACATTTCCCTTGTTAATCGTAGCCATATTTTTCTACCGGTTAGAAAGAACTTGTCCACAATAAAGTCACTTTCTTCCGTTAACATTAACACACTCGTAAAAGTCTGTTTTACACTGCAAAATGGTAGATTTATCAATTTTGTAAGCATATCAATTTATAAATTGATAAATTTATTCAATTTTAAAAGCATATAAATTAAAATCAAACGACGAAACCTTCCACAACAAGCGCATAACACATACCGAACAAGGATTAGTGAGAAACATCCACACTCGCGATTTGGTCACCCCTCTCCCCCCACCCACTGAGTGCTCTTTTGACCGGGAAAGATAATTTTAGCCATGCCGATGTTTTTTTATGGCGGAAAATGTTCACGGTGCTTTAAAATTCGCATTTTTTTAGGTTTCATTTCATGTTAAATCAGCGACTGCGAATACGCGAAACTGCGAATACAGATACCGCGAAAAGCGGGGGTTTACTGTATATGAAAAGCCTCCAGTACATTGTGATGCTATTGTTGTTCTTAAGCCAGCTTAATGGCAAAAGGGCTGCTGCAGCCAACATGGAATTTGCAAGAGAGTTAAAAATAATAGATCTGACATTTTGATAGTGAACACAATCAATGAGAACATGTTTCTTCTTCTTCTTCGTCCTTAGCTGGCAGCTGGGGGAGGCGGTTGGCCACGCAACCAGTATGCTGCTGTAGGTGCCGCATGGTTTCGGACTTTCTCTGTGATGTTCTTCCATACTTTACGATCCATGGCGTCAGTCCTGGCCTGGTTAAGGTCGAGACGTCGGCTCTTCAAGTCATTTTCCACTTGCTCAACTCCGCCATGGACGGTCCCAAGCCCGGCTGCGAAAGGAGGAGGGTAGTCATCCTGCCGAAATGACCAGAACCGGGAAACTGGGGAAACAAGGCAAGAAACCACATGAAATTCGGAACAAGCTCTTATAACAATGTTACCGCATCCGGGGTAGCCGATGCGCCAGCACTGGGGACCCAGGGTGCTGGTGTGAAGTGGATCACCGGCCACAGAACAAGCTCTTACAACAATGTTACCGCATCCGGGGTAGCCGATGCGCCAGCACTGGGGACCCAGGGTGCTGGTGTAAAGTGGACCACTGGCCATAGCAATAAGCTTACTACGTCGAAAAGGGCAATTAACATTGGCGAATGGAATGTTCGAACGGGGCACCACGTTGGACAAAAGGAAATCATTGCCCAAGAACTACTTAGGTGCAAGGTATCAATCGCGGCATTATCCGAATTAAGGCTCACCGGGTCTGGAACGATGATCATCCAACCACCAGCACCTAACGAACCGGTTATGCTATTCTACTCTGGTGGTGAGAAACGAGAAGCAGGAGTGGGCTTTATGGTCGATGTTCAGGCCACCAGTAGTGTGATCGCTTTCCAACCAATATCGGACCGCCTGGCAGTCCTTACTGTCAAGGGCACCATCAAGACCCATATTATCTCCGCCTATGCACCAACTGAGACTAGCCTGGACCCGACCAAGAATGACTTCTACAACCAGCTCCAACATACGCTGGATTCAATTCCACAGACAGAAGTGATCATCCTCGCAGGGGACTTTAATGCCCACATTGGCGTGGACAGATCTGGTTGGGAAACAACAATGGGCAAGTTTGGCCATGGGAAGATCAATGACAACGGACTACGTTTGTTGTCCTTTGCCGCATCTAACAACCTGATCATCGGAAACAGCCATTTCCAGCACCCTCAAAAACATCAACTTACATGGCAAAATCCATCTGGCAAGGACTCAGCAATCCTGGACTACATTCTAATCAACGCCCGATTTCGCTCATCACTCATGGACGTTCGTGCCATGAGGGGACCTGATTGCGGATCTGATCACTACCTCATCCGGGCTACGGTGCAGCTCAAATTACGGCATGCAAAAAGGTCATCTCGGTCAGCCAAGCTGGACTGGAGGCAGCTAATGAATGCTGCCAACAAAGGGGCATATCAGATCGCCCTATCCAACCGCTTCGAGACGCTAGCCGTGCCCGAGGATATAAATGAAGAAGAAAAGCAGATCTCTGATGCCATCCTGGAATGTGCCAAGCCCCTATGTCCACCTGCCCGGCATCGAACGCAACCATGGATATCAGACGAGTGCCTCGACCTCGTGGACAAACGGAAACAGGCAAAGTTGGCCGACTTTGAACGGTACCGGCAGCTAAACCGAGAAGTCCGACAGAGGATGACAGCGGAAAGAGAAGCATACTGGAACCAAGCGGCAGACGATCTTGAAGTGGCGGCATCCAAGAACGAGTACCGCACTCTCTACCGCACCCTCAGATGTCTGAGTGGAAAGACCAAATTGACTAGTGACAACATCAAGAATGCTGATGGGACCTTTGTGCGATCACCGTCTGAACGCCTGCAACGGTGGAGTGAATTCTTCAAAGCATTGTATAATCACGACCCACCTCAGGGACCTCCAGAAGCTGCACTATCGATCGATCCCCCTGAAGTCTCCATGGTCGATGTTGAGCCTACAGTAGAAGAAGTGAAAGCAGCCATACAATCCCCAAAGAATGGCAGGGCACCAGGAGTGGACCAAGTCACCACAGAAGCGATCAAAGCCGGGGGAGATGTACTGCTTCGTCAACTACACTCACTCCTCAAAACCATCTGGTGCACTGAACAAATTCCGCTAACATGGAGGAAAGCCATTATCGTACCGATCCACAAGAAAGGTGATAACCAGGATTGCAAGAACTACTGTGGCATCAGCCTCCTTTCCATCATCAGAAAGGTCTTTATGAAGATCATCCAGTCAAGGCTGCAAAAACATCGCGAGCAAACCAGTCGAGAACATGTTTAATCATGAGTAGGGCATTACACTTCACACACTGTGGAGGGGTATTCCTGGTGAGAAGGTAAAGATGTGTCAGATTGGTGTGCTCTTTCAATCATGCCTATCCATTTAATTTAAATCAGTAGTGTTTAGAACTTCATAAAGGCACCTCCTAGCCAGGGGAGCAGGAGCAGTAGTGCGTAGCACACGCTTCTTGATTAGACCGGGGTTCAAGCCCGTGACCACGAAGTACAGAGGATGTGGAAGGTCAGGGAATGACCACCACATATCCCCAACCTGGATAAAGGGTGAGGGTTGGCATCAGGAAGGCATTCGGCCATAAAAATTTCACGCCAAAACAATAAAAGCGCAGACCTCATATATATAATTGGAAAAAGGGAGGACAAAAAAATTGTTTAGAACTGGATTCCTTTTTTATAAGCAAATAATTCTGTCAAATTTGTATCACTCCCAATCAGGTGATGGCATGCCAGTGACACATATGAGCCACTGGCACACCAACACAGAATTTGCAAGAGAGTTAAAAATAATAGATCTGACATTTTGATAGTGAACACAATCAATGAGAACATGTTTAATCATGAGTAGGGCATTACTTCACACATCGTGGAGGGTTATTCCTGGTGAGAAGGTAAAGATGTGTCAGATTGGTGTGCTCTTTCAAGAACTTCTTCATGCCTATTCAGACGAAAGCTGGATTTCCACAACTGTGATTTATGTTTTATTTCTTGTAGCAAATTACTCATTTGGACATGCCAGTTTTTGATATGCATTTCTTATTACAGACTGATAGTCCATCAATAAGCGTTATACAATTTATGGTATCCATCAATGGCTGGATGTTTTTCTGCTTGGTCTGCATGTTTATTTTATTATTATTAGCCATATTGGACAAGGAAGCACGAGGCAAAAAAAAATTCTAAATTACCCTGTGTGTGTGTGAAAGAGAGAGAGAGAGAGAGGATGGGGGGAGGAAAACAGAGTCAGAAGTAGAAAGGAATCACCAAGAAAGAGAAGAATGATGATATGTTTGTTTGTTTGTTTGTTTGTTTTGTTATTTGGTTTTTAGGAGCATTAGCAACTAAGGCCATATTGCTCCGGGAATATGCGGTGGTCATTCCCTGACCTTTCCGCATCCTCCATATTTTGTGGTGACGGGCTCGAACCCCGGTCTAATCAAGAAGCGTGTGCTATGCACTGCTGCTCCTTCCCACCTGGCTACGGAGGTGCCAATGATGATATCTAGCTCGGGAAACTGGGTATGCCAAGCCCATACTCACCAGATGTGAGCCCCTGGGGTTGTGTATAATATCATCGTGATCTGCAGCTAAATGGTGCCTATCCATTTAATTTAAGTCAGTAGTGTTTAGAACTTCCAACAAAAAAAGAAACTGCTCTATTAGCTTTTTGGGATTTAGTTAGTTAGGTGATTAGAGTAGTTTAATAGTAACATTTGTCTCCAGAGATTTAGTGGTGGTTTGTGAGCTTCTGCATATAAACTTTGTGCAGGCAATGTTCGATATGCACCCAGGGCAATTCGTAAACCAGTATGGTGTACAGTGCCTAGCCATTTTATGATGCTTTGTCTACAAGAGCAATACACAGCAGCTTAATAGTCCAATCTGAACCTGATCAGGAGAGGGGTATAAGTGAAGTAGCATACAGTGATCGACACTCAATTTTATTGCAGAAAACTCTTTGAATGTTTAGTTTTTTTTAAACAGGTTGTGTGGAGATGTCTGATATGCTCAAAGAAATTAAGTTTTCTGTTGAGAATAAGACCAAGGAACTGAAGTGCAGTATCCATCCAGATGCAAAATTAAGGTTGACAAGTCTGTTAATTTGTCAACCTTAATTCAGTAAATGGATGCTGCATTTTTTACAAAGCTGTATAACTGTTTTTTTTTTTTTTTGTTGTAATATCTGTAGCCATTGTTTTAGTGCACAATTCTATTTTATTTATTGCATCCTGTAGCTGCCTTTCAATCAGATTCATATAATGCGAATGGCACAAGACAGTAAGGTTGTCCAGGTAGAGGTATGTTTTGAATGTGTTCAGTACATCTTTTGTTATGGAATTAACTCTGAGTGTAAATAAAATACAGCTGAGAAACTGGCCTTTAGGGACTCCTTGGACATATATTTTGATGACTGAGAAAGTCATTGAACCTTCCAGGTGAGACCTACCAATCTGAATTAAAATTAACCTACCAATTTTAATTCAAATGTTTAATTAAAATTGGTAGGTGCCTCCACCATGCACACTTCAGCATTGGCATTAGTAGGGACATATAATGCAAGAAAGCAAACTTATACAGAATCAGCAAAAAAAAAAAAAAAAAAAAGCTTCCCATTTAACCCATCCATTAAACCAGGCCTGGGCAAACCTTTTGGCTGAAGGACCACATTAGGAATTCAAAAAGAAGGCGGGCCGCACATAAAATACTACTTTTAGATATATATTATTTGTTATCATGAAGAAGAAATATAACATAAAAAAAAAAAAAATTATTCTCTAACAACCAAGAATTTAATGAGATGAATGGAACTGTTTTACATCTTTTAACATTTTTTAAATTTCGGGTGTTAATTTTATAGTTGAGATTCTTAAAACTGCTTGTAAATGTTCATCAGTGATGCTTGATAATAAAGAATTTTTATTAAGATTCATGATGGAAAATGTTTGTTCACATATGTAGGTTGATCCAAAAATGAAATATCTTTTAAGTTCGTCGAATTTGTCCGAATTAAGAGTATTGTAAAATTTACAAATTTCCTCACGACGGTGCAATTCCCTTAAATCGGTATCACACTGCAGATCTATAATCTGAAGTTGTGGTTCACTCGGTGCACTATCAATTTCTATTGAAAATGGGTCGTGCATCATTGCCAAACTTCTCTCAATTTTTCGGAAGTCGCCAAATCTTTGTGAAAAGTCGTCATTCAAAGCGTTGATAATTTCACAATATTTTTCAAATTTATTTTCTGGAATCTTCAGCAACTTCATGGTTGGAAAGTGGTCTACCTTGTTAATCAATAAATGTCGAAGGAACAACTGGAGTTGTAATTGAAATCCATTCAAACTTTTTACCATATCATGGGTGCATAAATCTTTCCCTTGTAACATGGTGTTGAAAGTATTTAAGTGTCTCACGATGTTCAGGGTAAAGGCAAATTCACAAATCCAGTTATTATCAGTTAATTCGGGAAAGTCCATAATATTTTTCAGTTTTAAAAATCCCATAAACATCCCATTTCACCTTTAAGATCCCATACTCGCCGAAGAACTTTTCCTAAGCTAAGTCATCGAATTTGGCTATGATAAGGAATATCTGTGTACTCAGATTCAATATCTTGAAGAAAATTAACGAATTGTCTGTGTTTCAGGCCCTCAATTGTATTAAATTTACTAGTAAATAACTTTTACTAGTTAATTTACTAATACAAGATGCGACATGTTCAACTTTTAACATATTTTTACATAATACTTGTTGATGTATAATACAATGAATTGTAATTAAATTATAATCAGGATAATTTTCACAAATTTTATCCTGAATTTTCTTTAACGCTCCAACATTTTTACCTGTCAAACTTCATGCTCCGTCAGTTGTCACGCTTACCATTTTGTTCCATTGTAAATTATATCTTGTTAAGCATTTTTAAACTTTTTCAAATATATCAGCTCCCGTTGTTAGGTCTTTAAGAGATTCCATTGAAAGAAGCTCTTCGATAATTTCAAAATTAGAGGTACAGCCACGTATGAAAATTAATAACTGCGCAGTATTCTTTTCGTCGTTACTTTCGTCGAGAGCTATCAAGTACCATGTTATGGATTCTAATACTGATAATAATTGCTCATTCAAATTTGTATCGATACATTCAATTCTTCTTACTACGGTTTGCCGAAATAAACTTATATTCTCAAATTTGTGTTTAATGTCAGGACATATAATTCCACAAGCTTCAGTCATACATTCTTTAATATAGTCTCCATCAGAAAAAGGCTCGTTGCTTTTTTGCAATTACATGAGAAATAATACTTGCCTCTACAGTAGCTTCTTGTTCCTTAGCTGCGTAAACACATTTTGTTGTCAAGATAAATTTTGAATCAATCCATCAGCAGGTTTCTTTCTCGCTTCCGGAGTTAAATTGGCACCGTATTCAGAATGTTTAGTAGTGAAATGTCTTTTAATATTGTACTCTTTCAACACTGAGACACTATCCAGTCAGATGAGACAAATAGTCTTGTTATTTATGTTAGCAAAAAAATATTTTGTGTTTCACTCTTCATTGAAGACATGATGCTCTTGTTGAATTTTTCGTTTTTTATTCATTTTTAAAAGGGCGTAAATATTATTTTTATCGATTGGCACCAAGATGATAACCGAAGACAATGCAAAAAAACTAACTGCGGGATGACCGTAGTTAGTTTTCTCTGCGGGAGAGAAAACAGATTGGAACTGCGGCCCATCAGCAGACCTATCCTATTACTCCGCCACCGCAGCAAAGCCGTTGTCGTCATCACTGGTTGTCTGTTACCGTAGTTTCGCGCGGTTAGTTTATAATCGCAAATTATACCATTATAAAAGCACCCATTGGATCGCTCCGGTTCGCGCACAATTTCAAATTCTATCTAAATTTGAACAATACACAGATGATAAAACAATTTACAAGTTGACAAATTCTATAATGTATTACATACACAAATTTATTTTTCAAAAAGGCGTCGCAAAAGGCATAAAATAAGTAAACTTTTTTCGAAAATACAATTAAAGCTCACGGGGCACACAAAAATTTGCGGTGGCCCGTGGGCCATAATTTGCCCGGGCCTGCATTAAACCCAAACGTTTGTCCAGTTCAGCCTTGAATTTATTTAAGCTGTCAACTTCCACTATGAAAGATGAAACTTTGTTCCAGCAAACCACCACTCACTGGCCAAGGGCAAACTTCCGCACATCCATTCCACAACTGTCTTTCCTCAATTTGAATTTATGCCCCCTCAGGTATGGAATCTGAGCAAGAGGAAAAATCCCATCAGCACTGAGGTTACTCAAACCATTCAAAGTCTTGTACACCTCAATCAGATCACCTTGCAGTTGCATAGTCTCCAGACTGCAATTTGTAGGACTTAGGGCTTTCTTGGTAACAGCAACCCTTTGTTCCACTCACTAATCTTGTTGCCTCTCTCTCTGTACTCGTTCTCAGCTCTACACCTTTCCCAAAATGAAACCTCCAGATCCGCCCCGACCACTATCCCATACTAGGGCATAATTACCTCATCCCTCCTAGCAAAATTCCTATATACAGTGGAATCTCATTGATACAAAGTTCAAGGGACTAAATTTTCACATTTTGTAATAACAAGGTTCCCCCCCCCCCCAACAAAAGTGTCAACATTTTACCTGTTTTTTTTTTTTTTTTTTTGGTACATATTGTATTTCTAAGAATAATAATAATATCAAATAATAATATAAATAATGTATATTATTTATATTATTATTTGATATATAAATAATAATAATATCAAAAATAAATTAATAAAATAAAATAAAAACAAAAGCCTTGTCTAACAATACAGTAATAGGAATAACATATTTTTTAAAGATTTTATTTTATTTGTAAGATAAACTAAGAGAAAAAGCAACATAAAAACTAAGAGAAAAGCAAAAGATATATACAATATTTTAGTATCACATTAAAAAGAATTAATCTTAATATAAAAGGAGACATACAAACCATTAACTTTTTAATAAATTAATCTAATTTAAAGAAAGAATCCAACGTTGTCTGAACAGTTTTTTTCCTATATGCATTTTTAACTACAGCACAGACATTATCAAATGCAATAGTTGTTTCTTTCTCAACATTACTCCAGGCCAACACATTCTCTATTATGTTCAATGCATTTTGGACATCTTTTTTAGATGACAGTGTGCACGCTTCTTCACTTTTCACTGTCGCTGGTAACAAAAACATCATCGTTTTGTTTGGTACCCAGCAGCTCTTCTGGTGTTGTTGTTGCAGTGGTAGCAACTTCATCATCCACCTTGGCAAACTCTCCAAATTTGCCAACAAAATCCATATGCTCCTTCAAATTCCTCACTGTTGCTATCACATTCGTCTGCTGGACCATGTTTTTCGATGATGCTCTCTCCAAAGTCACTATTTCTGAAGCAGTTGATTATTACAATTGATGTAATACTTTCCCAAGCAATAACAAGATTACGGATAGCATCCAAGACATTCCAATTTGGCTGCAAATTGTTCCCTCCTTCTATGTTGCAGATCAAGTACCTTACAGACAGGCTCTATATGCTCTCTTGAGGTTATAAATAATGCCTTGATCCAGTGGTTGCATTAAACTGGTGATATTGGGGGTAAAAACAACAGCTGTATATTTGTCAACTTAAGCTGTACAACAGTCTAAAATCATCAAAATGTTCCTTTTTTTCTGTACAGTGGAATCAACTGAATTTTGGAGGCTACTAGGCTTTTCATTCCAATGAAGAAATACTGTTCAATGTTTAGGCCTAAATGGATGCCAGATGAACTAATGAGGCTCGTGGCAGAGAAGAAAAATGTATGGGATGCATATAAAATATCAGGTGACACAGAAGCTTAGGGCAGATATAAACTAGTTTGTAATCAAGTCATAAAGGAGGTTAGACAGATTACCAGAAATCCTTGGCAAAGGATGCAAAGAAAAACAGCAAAGTGTTCTTTACTTATGTAAACTTGAGAAGGAAGAAGTTGAATCCAGTGGTGAGCTATAAATATTTTAACAATGGGCTTGCAGTTTTTCCAAATTTCTACCGAATAAATTTGATCCATCATGGAAGTGACGTCATCTACAGCTTCCACTAGAGGTGCTTTCCATGCTCGGACTACTAGTAGCGTGATTCGAGTGCGTGACATATTTTTCGTGACCGGTATGATATCTTGAGTCAGGGGTGAATTTCAGGAGGTGGTCAGATGGGGTGCTTATGTGCAAAACTTTCCGGTGTCTGTCTAAAAACAAACTTAAAACTTGGATTGTCATGCTTCACCTTACGATGATAACTGGATATGACAGTGTCTGGAGTTCTAACCTTTTAGAATTTTTGAATAGTATGACGTCACAATCGTAGTTACTATTGCAGTAAGTATGACTGCAACAATACAAATATTCGTCAACAATTTCTTTTTTCGTCTCGCATTTTCGTTACATTCCATTGTTAGGTGCCCCTAACAGCTATGTATGTCGCTTCAACTGCAAGATCAGTACATCAATTGCTGCTATTTTACAGAGATATTTAGATACGCTGCACTCACAAGTATATATCTCTTACTTTAGTTATCATAAATCCATTGTATCTTGTCTTCCAGAAATTATGAAAATCTGTGAATGATCAATGAAATATTTAGAATAAAAAAGCTCTTTTATTTCATAATCGATACATACAAATCAAATTACCTAAAAGAAACGCGAAGGATGATTAGCCTAAACCAACTACCGTGCGTGCTCGGCACACATACAATTTTTGTATTCGTCTTCTTTTTTTTTTTTTTCTTTTTTAAAAACTAGGGAAATATAACGGATACATTTTTTCATTATAAAATTTTAATATTCGAATAAAAAATAACATGAAATATTTTCCATATCACAAATAACAAAAACTATCACAAAGCATTCCATAATATAAAAACAGTTATTATTATGTAATAACTGTTTTTATATTATGGAATGCTTTGTGATAGTTTTTGTTATTTGACAAAAACAAAAAACAAAAACTTTCTAGAAAAAGTCACACAAAAAAAAAAAAAAAAAAATCACGGATTACATGAAAAAAATTATTTCACAAATATTCAAGAAAAATTTATTCTAAAAATGGCCATATAGAATTTACTTCTTTATTAATATTTGTTGTCAATCTTCTGCTTTGCTCAATAGCTGAGCGATGGTTACAGAAGAATGATTTGACGTAACGATCCGGATCAAATTGAAGCAATGGTTTTCCATTTAGATGTATGGTCTTCATAATCTGCAACATGTTTAATTGTCACAATGTTATTCATTATGCTGAAAGCTCACTCAGCTTCAGCACTGCTAATTGCAATGGTTTCAAAGATATTTTCTGGTTTTCTTAATTGAAAAGTGAATTTAACTCAATCTTAAAGATAAACTGTCTTCGACAAAATCTCTAAAATCATTAATTTTTATTTCATATTTTATCAGAAAACTTAAATTTCTTATTCGATTTTCACCGTCTTGTAACCAAGACAGAAGTTCTTTCACATTCCACAATTTCGGGTAGCATATGTTTAAAATTTCTTTCAATGGTATTGTTATTTTCTTTATTTAATTTAAAATCACAGGGTTGCATTAATAACATCTTTTAAGGATAAAACAATGCATTTAATAAATACGAGGTAATTTTTTTACTTTCGATTTTGATTCCTTCAAATTCTTTCAACTTCAACATGCTCTCAATTTTAGCTTCATAATTTCCATCAGAATTTTTCAAATTAGCAATATAGCATTGATAGTTCGAATAATTAATTTATATGCTTTTACCATTGTAATTCTGAAAAGATTCTGAAAGGTAAGAGAGCTCCTGCAGGATGTCGATCATTAGTGCTAAATGTTTAAGAAATTCCAAATTTAAAACTCAATTTAATAATCCGGAATATTTAAATTCTGGGGCTTAGAGGGGAACAGGTATCCTGTGTGTTATCAGACACTCAGCCTAAAACACTGATGGATCCAATATCTCTCTATTACAGAAGATTTAGGAGAAGTCCGGTTGGCCTGCCTCCCTAAAATCCACTCATGCACACCTTCTCGATGGTAAGCCCTGTTACGTCACTTAGGTGGCAACGAACGTGTAGAGTGGTTCTCTTCAAGACGCCTGGTCAGCGTGAAGAGGAAAAGACCAAACCCTCCAGCAATGAGAGCACAACAATACAAATGGCCCTCAGTCCCCAGCAGCTTTCACTCTCCCTCTTACGGCAGCGAGAGGATCAGAGTGGAAGCAGAGGGTGCTAAGAATCTCTGGGTACGACCAGGCTGCCATGCATGGAAATTGAACTTGGCCTGTTATAACGTACGATCACTCATCGGTGAAGACAGGATATTAGAGCTGGAAAAGGAATTAGAAAATGTGAATTTGAATATCATCGGTTTGGCTGAAACAAGAAGAAGAAATGAGTCACTTATAAGTCTATCAAGTGGAAATCTGCTGTACACCAATGGAAACAGTGAAAGGAGTGAAGGTGGAGTTGGGTTTCTGGTCCATAAAGATTTAAAAAACAACATTTTGGAATTCAAAAGTACATCAACAAGGGTGTCAAGACTAATACTCAAGATTTCTAAGAGGTACAAGCTAAAGATTATAATGATTTATGCACCAACATCTAGTCATGATGATGAAGAGGTTGAAGAAATGTACACTGAAATTGAGAGTCTTCTAGATGAGCAGAAAACCCACTACACTATTATTATGGGGGACTTCAATGCTAAGGTTGGAAAAAGGCAAAACAGTGCAGAAAGAGGAACTATAGGAAATTTTGGAATTGGTGAAAGAAATAAAAGAGGTGAAAGACTTGTGGAATTTGCAGAATCTCAAGGACTGTCAGTAATGAACACTTTTTTCAAGAAAAGGGTGAACAGAAAGTGGACATGGAAGAGTCCAAATGGATTAACAACTAATGAAATCGACTTCATCCTCACTAACAGAAGATATATTGTGAATGATGTTACCGTCCTGAATAAGGTAAATGTTGGAAGTGATCACAGAATGGTAAGATGTACACTTGATATAGATGTAGGAAAGGAAAGGAAAAAACTGACTCGAGTAAATAATACAAAGGTCTTTGAAATAACAGAGGAGGAGAAAAAGCAGTATGTACTGGAACTTAAGAACAAGTTTGAGCTCCTGCAGACTGCTCAGGACCAAGATATCGACGAGGAATATTACAACTTTCTGAAAGTGATAAAGCCCAAGAAACCTATAGGGAAACAGAAATCCAAAGAAGAAAAAATTAGTCAAGAAACACTTGTCATGATGAACCAAAGACGACAAATGAAGAGCAAGAAAAACACTGACAGGGAGAAAATTGAGTATATTGAGTTATGCAAAGCCATTAGAAAGAGACTCAGAGAGGACATAAGAAGATTTAACACAAGAAAAGTAGAACAAGCATTAAGGGAAAACAAAGGATTTAAATCAGCAGCCATGAGCAGTAATACAGAAAGATAAATGATACTGAAACTGAAGAATAGCGATGGTGTACTTATAAACAGCAGAGAAGGCATAATTCAAATAGCAGAAGACTACTATAGAGAATTATACAAGGAGCGAGGGAATGATACCAGCAGTGGGGAACGTGGATTGCAAAGTAGCAACACATACGACATACCCGATATTCTTCCTGATGAGGTAGAACATGCATTGAAGAAAATGAAGAATCGGAAAGCCCTGGGGGAAGATGAAGTTACTGTAGAGTTGTTAAAATTGGGAGGAAGAGACATAACACAAAAACTGGCAAGGCTCTTCACAAAGTGCATTAGAAAAGGTGTGATGCCTAAGCAGTGGAATAATGCAATCATAGTTTTGCTGCATAAGAAAGGAGATAAATCAGAAATTGGAAATTATAGACCAATTAGCTTGTTATCCCATATCTACAAGTTGTTCACAAGGGTCATTACTAACAGATTAGAAAGAATACTTGATGAGAATCAACCGAAAGAGCAAGCTGGCTTTAGGACAGGATTCTCAACTATGGATCACCTTCACGTAATATCACAGCTAATGGAGAAAGCAAATGAATATAAAACACCATTATGCCTGGCATTTGTGGATTATGAAAAGGCATTTGACTCCATACAGCATAAGGCAATGTTTCGGGCACTGGAAAGACAAGGCATAGATAATCCATATATTATGATTTTGAAGAAAATATATGAGAGTGCTACCTCCTTTATTAGACTAGACAAAGACAGTAGCAAATTTAAAATCGAGAAAGGAGTTCGACAAGGAGACACAATATCTCCGAAGCTGTTTACTGCTGCCCTTGAGGAAGCTTTCAAAAGATTAGACTGGTCGCAGAAAGGAGTCAATGTGAATGGAGAGTACCTAAACCATTTACGATTTGCAGATGACATTGTGGTCATAAGCCACGATCCCAAAGAATTAATGGAAAATCTTAATCAGTTATGCACAGTTAGTAAGGATTTTGGACTAAAGATGAATATGGCTAAAACAAAAGTAATGATGAACAAGTATGCCACGGAAAGGGAAATAATGATTGAAGGAGCAGTAATTGAAAAGGTGGAGTCATATACTTATCTGGGACAAGTTATTAGCTGTAATAATGATAAATGGCTGGAAGTCAAGAGAAGAATAAATTTTGGATGGATAGCATTCAGGAAATATAGCCACATACTGAAGAGCAATATCCCAGTTTGTCTGAAACGTAAAATAATGAATCAATGTATACTCCCCACCATGACTTATGGAAGTGAAACTTGGGCACTCACCAAAAGAATGGAAGAGAAGCTAAGAACTACACAGCGCCGACCGGGCTAGCCGAGTGGGTAAAGTACCTGCCCGGCAACCCCAAGGTCGCGGATTCGATTCCCGCCTCGGGCTGGATCAAAGTACTGCAAAAAACCTTGGGAGGTGCAATATGGCCACAGATGCCGATGCGCCAACAACTATGAAATCAAAAAAAAAAAAAAAAAAACTACACAGCGAAGAATGGAATGAATTATATTGGGAATCAGACTGTTAGATAAGAAGAGAAACACATGGATTAGGCAGCAAACTCAAGTAAAGGACATTCTTATCAAAACTAAAGAACTAAAATGGTCTTGGGCAGGACACATAGCTCGAAGATATGGTGACAGATGGACTAAGAAAATAACAGAATGGTACCCAAGAGGGGCTAGAAGAAAACCTGGAAGACAAAGGCGGAGATGGATAGATGAAATTCATGAGTTTTTGAGTAGTAAATGGATGGCCAGTGCTCAAAACAGAAGGAACTGGAAAGTTGCTGGAGAGGCCTTCATCCTGCAGTGGATTGAAAATGGCTGATGATGATGATGATGATTTAAATTCTGATTCAAAATAATTTGCACAAAGTGGGATAATTCCTCCACCCCACAACTGCCTTTCAAAAGCTACAAGCTGCTCATCATGGCCCGAACACATGACCCATCTTTATAGTTTCCACATGAAGTTCTTTAGCAATCATTCTTTATTCACGCTAGTGTTTGGGAGATTGGTGATAGTTTTTTTTTTTTTTTAATTATTGCCTGTATGATATATTTTAGAACATTTTCTACACAGTTTCGAAGATGAAATGCTAACATTTCATCTTTGTAAAGCTTATATAATATCTTAGTTGCCTCCCCCTCTGTGTTGCTACTCTCACTAGTTCTTTGAATACAGTGCAAAGTGTCGGAATCACACGGATATTCAGTTACTGTGACCATGTAAACACAGACAGGAGAAATTTACTGGAAGGCAAGGATCACTCACTTCTCCGAAAAACATATACTCATTTGTCGGAGTAAAGGGGAACCACAACACAGGTTGTTCAGAAGGTATAATCAGTGTCGAGAATCTTCTTAATCCTCAAACTGGCTATGGAAAGTATATTGACTAGTGCGACTTCTCGGTATATGACTGCATAGGTTTTACGGACACCACTAACATTTGAAATGGTAAATCCCTTTCACCCTTAATTCGCACCAGAGAGAAGTAAGATATGTTACTACTCCGTGATTCGCACTTTCTAATTACCTAAATTGCCTAAAGGCCAGACAATACATACACAGTTGTCTCTCCTATTCCATTTGTTACATGGAAATTTTCTTCGTTCAACAGAAACTATTTAAATCTAATTACCAAGGAGAATAAAAAAAAATTCACTATAAGTAAATTTGTTAAACAGAGGTCCGACGTTAATTAAATCAAAAATGAAGCAATTTTAAAATACATAACCGACTGATTACGCCATTAAAATGCTGAGAATAGGGCCCAGCCGACCCACCATAGTTTTGGTTCTGGATACTCAATAATTGCATTCAGGATTTCATTTGTAAAACAAATTATCCTCTCGACAATGGGCTCGCAAATTTTCAAAAAAAAAAAACAATGGGCTCTCGCAAGCCCACTACAGCTCACCACTGGTTGAATCAGATCGGACCACTTAACATAGATAGGGTGACTATTGATGATCATGCTCACATAAATGATAAACTGAATGAGTATTTTGCATCAACATTCACATGAGGAGTTATCCAATGAGGGGAGTGCCAGAGGTTTATCACTCTAACAGGGAGCCAAGTGATTTTGTAATAACTGAGAGCAAATTGGAAGAGAAATTAGCATTAGCAAGGGCACATGTTGCAAAAAAAAAAAAAAAAAAGCAAGCTTATATAGCATCAGCCAAAAAAAAAAAAAAAACACACACACACATACACCCCATCTCATTCCACCCATACACTAGCTCCAAATGTTTGTCTAGTTCTACCTTGAATCTGTTTAAGGTAGAACAGATTCAAGGTGGAACTAGACAAACATTTGGAGCAAGTTCTGCCTTGAATCTGTTTAAGCCATAAACTTCTACAACCACAGATGGAAGTTTGTTACAGCAATCAACCACCTGCTGGCTAAAGGAAAACTTCCGCACATCAATTTGAATTTATGCCCTCTCAGGCGATTATTCTGAGTAAGAGGAAGAATCCCATCAGCATTCAGCATGCACAAACCATGCACAATGGTTTGTGCATGGTTTGTTTATACACCTCAATCAGATCACCTCGCAGGCACCTAGTCTCCAGACACTAATTTGCAAAACTTAACCCTTTCTTCCATTCACTAATCTTGTTGCCCTTCTCTGTACTCGTTCAAACAGCTCTACATCCTTCTTAAAATGAGGCCTTCCAGACTTATTATTATTATTATTATTAGCCATATGGTACAAGGAAGCCTGAGGCTTATGCTGCACCAGCCAAAAAAAAAAAAAAAAAATTCCCGAGTTACCCTGAGAGAGAGAGAGAGAGAGAGAGAGAGAGAGAGAGAAGTAGAAAGGAACCACCAAGAAAGAGAAGAATGATGATATCCAGCTCAGGACCCTGGGTTTGCCAAGCCCATACTCACCAGATGTGAGCCCCCGGTACTCAAGGTGTGGCAAGACCATTGCCTTATACAAGGGGATAATCACCTCCTTATCCCTGCTAGAAAAATTCCTGTATATCATGGACAAGACACCATGAGCTACTCTTGCAGACCTTCTGCACTGCTCAGAAAACTTCATATCTGCCTGCACAATTACCCCTAGGTCCTTTTCACTCTCCACCACTGTCAATGTAGTAACACACAGTTGATACGTTATTCTGGGGTTACTGCTTCCAATATGCAGCACTTTACATTTGTCAATGTTAAACTTCAGTTACCACCTCTCAGCCCATCTGCTCAACTTTTCTAGATCCTGTTGCAGCAGTGTACTGTCATTAGGTCATTAACAACTCTGCAGACCATATCGTCTGCAAACTTGGACATTAAGCCTGATATGCCATCATCAATATCATTAATGAATACAGAAAACAACAATGGACCCAACACTCAATCCCCGGGGTTGCACTATTAACATTAGTCCATGAAGAGCAGTCTATTGGTTACCACTCTGCCTTCTCCCTCTCAACCATCCCTTAAGAGAGTAACCTGTGCGGCTGCAGCTATTTTGCAGCTCTTGGAGAAGAGAAGTTTTTTTCTGATTTATTTTTTGTTTTATTAGCTTAAATTGGCATATTTACTTATTTTCTAGAGTAGTTTTATATTCCTAGTTACGATACTTAGTTTAAAGTTTAACTAGATAGAGATTTTGTGGGTATTACTTAGTATCGGTAACGGTATCAAATCCACGTGTTACAAATTGCAGCTCCGTTGAACGAGAGGTTTTTAACCGTATTTAGCCGATTTATTAACCAATTGTTATATCAAATTATTATCTGTAAGTAGCTATAGATCTAGTCAGGATCCTTAGTTTATTCTAAATTGAGACTGCGAGATTTGGAAGTTAATCAATACTTAAGAGTCCGTAGAACTACCGTTCGTAATTACCACCATTAAAACATGATACAGCATATCCGGAATTCGATAGCATTAGCTTGTATAGTATAGTGCATAATATAATATTGTCAATTAATCAGTAAATCTATTAATCTTGTTAAACTTCATTGTCAATTAAATTGTACTTTTAACTATATATATATAACGACTTAGAGTACAAACGTAACAAATAATTAATACATAACTTGATATGGAAGTTATATAAAGGGAACTCGTAGATAACACTCGATACTGAAAAATAAATATAGCGTTATAACTATGTTAGGATACAAGTTTAAGGTTTTAATTTTGTTCTGAAATTGTAATTTTATTGACAGTAAATCGAAATCATGATTCAGACCAGAGCAGCAAAGCAAAAGGCTCAAGCTAATGGGAGTGCTGTGACTCAGGGGAGAACTGAGGGGGGCAGTTGCCCTCTGAATCACAGCCTTTTAAGATGCACTGTTTGCTTGATGTTTGCGGAGCAATCGGGTACGGGACATGATACTGCCATGGGGGATGTCTTTGTGTGTGCACGATGCAAGGAGTGCAAGGAAATTAGGGGACAACTCGGCGTTGTTATGGGCCTATATGAGACCTTGAAGGACTGGGTGGATGCCCTCGAAGGAAATAAATTGAGGGGCCCATCAAGCTCTCAGCTGCCCACATCAACGCCAGAGCTTGCACTTGGTCATCTTGCAACACAGAGGCAGCCCCCAAGGCAGAATGCGCTGGTCCCACAGGAACTAGTAGTTGCTGGTGACTCTATTGTCAGGGAAACGGGGAACATGCTTTGTAAAAAGGATAGGTGGAACAGGACCAGAGTATGTCTGCCAGGGGCAAAGGT
The DNA here is from genome assembly GCF_048544385.1 of Mastigoproctus giganteus. Lineage (NCBI taxonomy): Eukaryota > Metazoa > Arthropoda > Arachnida > Uropygi > Thelyphonidae > Mastigoproctus > Mastigoproctus giganteus. Next base: position 142,277,234 of record NC_143578.1, read on the forward strand.
TGATGATGTTGTAGAGCGGATATCATCTTTTAAGGGCACAAAAGGTGATATAGTTGTACACGTTGGCACTAATGATATTAAGAGTAGGAGACCAGAGGAATTACTTAACAAGTACATGTCACTGTTGAAAAAAAGCCGTGAAGTAGGGTTGAATTTGAAAGTGTCTGCAATTCTGCCCAGACAGGATAGGAGGGAGTATATGATGAGAGCCTTGTCGATCAATTCGGCCCTGGAAAGATTGTGCAAGGCTCAAGGGGTAGAATTTTTTTCAGCCTGGACTGTACTTGTTAACAGGAGAGATTGCTTCTACAGGGATGGGATACACTTAAATAGAAAGGGTGCAAGAATATTTGCTGATGCTATCGAGGCAGTGTTAGGTGGGTCGGAAAACTGCTAGCTTGGGGGGAGACAAAGATTAATAGATTAACAGTAGCCACTGGCAGAGGTGAAAGAGATTCTTGCACTGCTTCTATTGGAATGAGCAGAAGTCTGAAAAACAAGATGCAGGATATTTCAGAGACTGCTGGGAGTCATTGCGGTACAAGTAAACACATGGGTTGTGTTAGGGTAGCTAAGAATAGAAACAGGTGCATGTATACTTGCACGTACACCAATGCTAGGAGTTTAGTAAATAAATTTGATGAATTTGAGGTACAGTCGGTCCTCGTATAACACGTGTTTGCATTACACGAATTCGATCATCCACGATTTATAAATAGGGGAACGTTATCTTATATAACATGAACCGAATTCGCTTATGCACAATTCGCCTTTGTGTTTACAAGAAATGGCAGTCGAACGTGGAATCACCCCAACTGAACGCAACACGATAGGAATGAAGAAGATTCTGAAAATGTATTTATGTGTTTTATATCACTGAAGGGGAAACACATTTCACCATAATAACGTTGTTATTTTTGTTGTTGTTATTTTGGTTTTTAGGAACATTAGCAACTAAGGCCATATTGCTCCGGGATATGCGGTGGTCATTCCCTGACCTTTCCGCATCCTCCGTATTTGGTGGTGACGGGCTCGAACCCCGGTCTAATCAAGAAGCGTGTGCTACACGCACTGCTGCTCCTTCCCACCTGGCTATGGAGGCGCCCATAATAACGTAAAAACCAATAAAATTCCAGCTATCGATATAATCGCAAATGCAATTAGATGGAGTTTACTACCAGTTTATAACAGATTCCACTAGCAGAAACGCAACTGGAAATTGTTTTTATTGTTTTATGGTAGTAACCCCCAGAAATGTGCTTTAGTAAAATGTGAGGTGTTAATAGTGTATCTCGGCCTTTACGGTGTTGTTTATTCAGTTGCTACACGCGCGCAGCTTTGTTTATGTGTATTAAGCGTGCCTCCTTGTTTTGTAATTGTGCTTTATTCCCTAAAAATTAGTAAAATACTTAAAAGGTGTGTAAAGGAAGCGTCCTAGCGAAGACATTGCAGATTCAGAGAGAAAAAAAAAAGCAATATCGATAAACAGAGGCGGACTGGGTCAAAAATTCTTACCCGGGAAAATTTATAGTGGCCTCATACTACGGTTTATGGCCAAAATCACACCGGCCTCCGGCCCACCGGGATTTCCCGGGTAAGGCTTATGGCCAGTTCGCCTCTGTCGATAGAGAAAAAATATGAAATTGTGAAACGCTTTGAGGGAAATGAAAGACCGTGTGATATTGCACGTGCTACAGACCTAAATGAGGCAACGCCGAGAATTACAAAGAATGCGGAGAAAATAAAAACAACTTTCATAGCGGGAACAACTCAGTGTAATTAAAATCCATTAGATTAAGACACAAGAATTGGAAGAGATGGAACAGCTGTCATCTGTTTGGATAGAAAATCAAACAAAAAACAAGTTTGCTTACGATAGAAGCAAAAGCATTAGCAATTATTACGACTTACGTATTATAATTTATACTTACGTATTATAAAATACGTAAGATTTTATTACGACTATTTTATTTAATATAATAAATTTTTTACGAATAAAATACGTACTTTATTCATAAAAAATACTTTTTTATAATATAATAAAAAATAAATATTTTTTATTATTTATTATATTATAATAAAAATAAAAAAATATTATCATATTATTTTTTATTACGTATTTTAATCGTTGTAAAATACGTAAGTATTTTATAAAGATTAAAATTACCCGATTATTTATTGTGTTTGGTAATGTTTTGGTTCCAAATGTGTGTTCAATCTTGGGTGGTCGACCCCTAACCCCACTTTTCCCATAGGGCCTGTTGTTTTTTTTGCACGATTTTGCATTGCACGAAGATTTCTAGGAACACAACTATCATGCTATAAGAGGACAGACTGTATTGCTCAAAACATCAAAGGCAGATATTGTTGGGATATCAGAGACGTGGTGTCACACAGATATAAGGAATACAGAACTGGAATTTGGGGAGTACAACGTCTACACAAAAGATAGACAGGATAGGAAGGGAGGAGGGGTTATGCTATTAGTTAAGAAACACATAAAATCAAAGGAAGTGAAGCCAGTCGACATCGATGGACAGGGCAGTGTCGAGTCAGTTTGGTGTGACATAAGCATAGGTATATCAAAATTGAGAGTAGGAGTGTGCTATAGGCCTAATGACTCTGATGAGTATAATAAGATACTGTACAGGGAAATAGAATGGGCCAGTAAATCAGAGAGTCTTAAAATGGGGGATTTTAATTTCCCAGATATTGACTGGAATTTGTGGGTTGGTCACTCACACACTAGCAAGGCTTTTGTGGATGTATTGGATGATTGTTTTCTACACCAGCATGCTTGGGAGGCAACTAGAGGGAGTAATACTCTTGATCTGATTATCAGTAGTGATTTTTCATGCATTAAGAATCTGCAGATACAGGAACCACTAGGTGGCAGTGATCACAGTGTACTGAAGTGGGATTTACTCAAGGAGGTAACCACCATCAGAGGTAAAGGGAAGGGTTTTTGCTTTCGTAAAGGCGACTATTATGGTCTGAGACAGTACTTAAATTCTATACAGTGGGACCAACTGATGATGTTACCAACAGCAAATTCAAAATGGGAAGCATTCAAGGAACTAATCTTGGAAGCTACCAGGCTTTACATACCAACCAAGAAATATTTTCAAGGTTCAGGCCTAAATGGTTGTCAGATGAACTAATGAGACATATGGCAGAGAAGAAAAATGCATGGGATACATACAAATTGATGGGTGACATGGTAGCCTAGGAGAGATATAAGTTGGTCTGTAACCAAGTCACAAAGGAGATTAGGCAGGCAAAGGCAGATTATGAGAAATCCTTGGCAAAGGATGCAAAGAAAAACAGAAAAGAGTTCTTTACCTATTTAAACTCAAGAAGGAAAGGGATGAATCAGATTGGTACACTGGATGTTCATGGTTCAACAGTTCGGGATCCTGCTCAGGTGGCTAACAATTTAAACAAGTATTTTGCATCTACATTCACACATGAGGAGTTATTCAGGAAGGGGAATGTCGTAGGTGAAGTAAACATTAGCAGTGAGCTAGATGATTTTCTAATAACTGAGAGGAAAGTGGAGGAGAAATTGTTGAGGATAAACATAAAAAAGGCACCCGGGGTGGATGGGATCTATCCAGTTATATTAAAGGAGGCAGCAAAGGAAGTAAGCAAACCCCTAGCCATAATTATGAGAGCTTCTTTGGACTCAGGGGAGGTACCCATAGACTGGAGATGTGCAAATGTAACCCCAATTCACAAAGGAGGATCAAAGGCTGACACAAGTAATTATAGTCCTGTTAGTTTAACTTCGGTTCCAGGAAAATTAATGGAGGCACTGGTTAAAGAAGCACTGCAGGATCATCTAGACAAGAATTCAGTTATAGCTCAGACACAGCATGGTTTTGTTAAGGGCAGGTCTTGTCTGACCAATTTGATTGGATACTATGATGTAGTCACAAAAGAACTGGATGCAGGGAATAACTTTGATATTATATATTTGGATCTTAGAAAGGCTTTCGATACTGTTGCACATGGAAGACTGCTGCACAAATTGGAGCAGTGTGGCATTGGAGGCAAATTGCTGCTATGGATAAAGGGATGGTTGAGTGGCAGAAGACAGAGAGTGGTAATCAATGGACACTGCTCAACGTGGACTAATGTTATTAGTGGAGTTCCTCAGGGTTCAGTGTTGGGTCCATTGTTGTTTTCAGTATTTATAAATGATATTGATGATGGTATATCAAGCTTAATGTCCAAGTTTCCAGACGATACAAAGGTTGGCAGGGTTGTTAAGGACACTACTGATGCTATGCTGCTGCAACAGGATCTGGAAAGGTTGAGCAGATGGGCTGAGAGGTGGCAAATGAAGTTTAACATTGACAATTGTAAAGTACTACATATGGGAAACAGTATGAACTGTTTCCAGATCAACCCCAGATCAACGTATCAACTCTGTGGTACTACGCTGACAGTGGTAGAGAATGAAAAGGACCTGGGGGTTATTGTGCAGGCAGATATGAAGTTCTCTGAGCAGTGCAGACGAGCTGCAAGAGTAGCTCATGGTGTCTTGTCAATGATATACAGGAATTTTTCTAGCAGGTATAGGGATGTGATTATTCCATTTTATAAGGCATTGGTCAGGCCACACCTTGAGTAATGTATACAGGTCTGGAGGCCTCATTTCAAGAAGGATGTAGAGCTGCTGGAACGAGTACAGAGAAGGGCAACAAGATTAGTGAATGGAACAAAGGGTTGCTCTTACAAAAAAGGCTTAAGTTTTGCCAATTACAGAGTCTGGAGACTAGGCATCGGCGAGGTGATCTGATAGAGGTGTATAAGGCTTTGAATGGCTTGAGCATGCTCAATGCCGATGGGATTCTTCCTCTTGCTCAGAGTAATAGCCTGAGAGGGCATAAATTCAAATTGAGGAAGGACGGATGTCGGATAGATGTGCGGAAATTTGCCTTTAGCCAGCGGGCAGTTGGTTTGTGGAATAGACTTCCATCACTTGTTGTTGAAGTTGATAGCCTAAACAAATTTAAGGCTCAGCTGGACAGGTATTTCGAACGAACAGAGGGGTGAAATGGGAGTAGTGGTTTTTTTTTTTTTTTGGCTGATGGCTGATTTGGCTGAATAAGCTTGCTTTCTTGCATCATATGCCTCTACTAGTGCTAATGCTAAATCCATAGCAGCAATTTGTCTCCAATTGCACACTGCTATAATTTGTGCAGCAGTCTTCCATGTGGAACAGTATCAAAAGCCTTTCTAAGATCCAAACATATGATATCAAAATTATTCTTCCCAGTTCCTTTGTGACTACATCATAGTATCAAATCAAATTGGTCAGACAAGACTTCCCTGAACAAACCCATGCTGTGTCCGAGCTATAACCTAAGTCTTGTCTAGATGATTCTGCAATGCTTCTTTAACCAGTGCATCCATTATTGTCCCTGGAACAGAAGTGAAACTAACAGGTCTGTAATTAGCTGTCTCCTTTTGATCCTCCTTTGTGGATTGATGTCACATTTGCACATTTCCAGTCCATAGGTAACTCCCCTGATTCCAAGGAATCTCTCATAATTATGGCTAAGGGTTTGCTTACTTCCTTTGCTGCCTCCTTTAATATAACTCTCCAGGTACCTTTCTGATGTTTATCTTCACCAAATGCTCTTCCACTTTCCTCTCAGTTATTAAAAAATCATCTAGGTCGCTGCTAGAGTTTAACTCATCTCTGGCATTCCCCTCCCTGAATAACTCCTCATGGGTGAATGTAGATGCAAAACTACAACTATTTTTCCTCAGTTGGAAACTGTGCCCCCTGAGGTTCTCAGTCTGAGCAAGAGGAAGAATCCCATCAGCATTCGGCTTGCTCAACCCATTCAAGGCCTTATACACCTCAATCAGATCACCTCGCAGGTGCCTACTCTCCAGGCACTGCAATTTGCAAAACTTAAGCCTTTCTTGGTAAGAGCACCCCTATGTTCCCCTCACCAATCTTGTTGCCCTTTGTGCTCGTTAGCATTCCCCCCCCCCCCGAATAACTCCTCATGTGTGAAAGTAAATGCAAATTGTTGCAGTGAAACATAAAAAAGGCACCTGGGGTGAAAGGGATCAATCCAGTTATATTAAAGGGGGCAACAAAGGAAGTAAACAAACCCTTAACCATAATTATGAGAGCTTCCTCGGACTCAGGGGATGTTCCCATAGACTGGATGGGTGCAAATGTATCACCAATTCAAAAGGTGACCCAGGTAACTATAGACCTGTTAGTTTACCTGTCTTCCGGGGAAAATAATGGAATCGCTGATTAAAGAAGCATTGCAGGGTCATCCTGACAAGTCTGCAGTAATATTTAAGACACAGCATGGGTTTGTTAAAGGGAGGTCATGTCTGATCAATTTGATTGGATACTATGATGTGGTCACAAAGGAACTGAATGCCAAAAATATTTTTGATATCATATACTTGGATTTCAGGAAAGCTTTTGATACTGTGGCACACGGAAGACTACTATGTACAAATTGGACAGGTATGGCATTAAGGGTAAGTTGCTACAATGGATAAAGGGATGGTTGAGTGGGAGACGACAGAGAGTAGTAATCGATGGACACTGCTCTTCGTGGACTAATGTTATTAGTAGAGTTCCCCAGGGTTCGGTGTTGGGCTCGTTGTTTTGTATATTTATCAATGATATTGATGAAGGTATATCAGGTTTAGTGTCCAAGACTTCCAATTTCAACTTCCAAGACCTTGGAAGTTGAAATTTTCACTATAGAACCAAGTTTTATCTCTCTAAAAGGTCAAACTTATAATGGAAATTGCACTACACTTTCATCGTTATGATATATTCCATTATAAGATGATACAAAGGTTGGCAGGGTTTTTAACAAGAGTATGCTACTCCAACTGGATCTAGATAAGTTGGGCAAATCGGCTGAAAAGTGGCAACTGAAGTTTAACATTGACAAATGCAAATACTGCATATAGGTAGCAATGACCAAAGAGAAACGTACCAACTTTGTGGTACTACACTCAGGGAAATGGAAAGTGAAAAAGACCTGGGGGTAATTGTGCAGTCAAATATGAAGTTCGCTGAGCAGTGCAGAAGGGCTGGCAGGGCAGGTTATGGAATTTTGCCAGCAAGGACAGGGAGGTGATTATCCCATTATACAAGGCAATGGTCAAGCCACATGTGCAGGTCTGGAGCCCACATTTTAGGAAGGATGTAGAGTTGCTAGAATGAGTACAAAGAAGGCAACAAGATTGGTGAGGGACACAAAGGGGTGCTCTTACCAAGAGAGAGGCTAAAGTTCTGCAAATTGCAGCACCTGGAGAGTAGGCACCTGCAAGTTGATCTGATTGAGGTGTATAAGGCCTTGAATGGGTTGAGCAAGCTGAATGCTGATGAGATTCTTCCTTTTTCTAAGATTAAGGACCTGAGGGGGCACAGATTCAAATTGAGAAAAGGCAGTTGTAGAATAGATGTGCAGAAATTTGCCTTTAGCCAGCGGGTAGTTGATTGGTGGAACAGATTTTTTCCATCTTTTGTTGTGGAAGTTGACAGCCTAAATAAATTTAAGCCTGAGCTCAATAGGTTGGAACGAATGGAGGGGTGAAATGGGAGGGCTGCTTTTTCTTTTTTTTTTTGGCTGAAGCTCCAAAAGCTTGCTTTCTTGCATCGTATGCCTCTACTAATGCTAATCAGAGAAAAAAATTTTGATTTGATAAGTATTTTTTTTCAGCTGGGCATTTTGCTGCTTTGTTCACATTCTCATTTCTGCACAAGAAGAATCCAACAAGAGATAATTGCATTTCTTTGAGGTGAATAGCATAGATCTTATTTGTTCATAATAGGATGAGTAGTGATGGTCCCGTTCCATAAAGCAAATATTGTACTTTGAGAATTGGTAGATATAATATGCTTTGAAAATGCTCACTTTTCCACTACTCACTTTGGCATTCAGAAGTACAACAACTTGCAGCTTATGTAGCACTCGACTTACGGAAATTCGACTTTACGTAGGTTTTTTGCCGTCCAGTGCAAACTTAAACAAAAAACAACAACAACGTGGAAATGCATTTTGCATCCCATAGGAATAAATGGCGGTATCATAAAAATATTGTAATGTGAACCCAATAACACACTTTTTTTTTTTTTTTTGGTTCCAAGACCTTTGAAGTTGAAATTTTCACTATATAACTAAGCTTTATCTCTCTAAAAGGTCAATTTTATAATGGAAATTGCACTACACTTTCATCGTTATGATATATTCCATTATAAGAATCAACTTATCTTTGTGATATTTTTCTAAAACCTATTTCAGGAGGTCACGACCATCAAGCAATAAAAACAATTTGCAATTTTTGGTTTATTGAACTTTTCTGGTAGCACAATCTATTATAAATGAGTAGTAAACTCTATCTTATTGCATTTGCGATAATACCGATAACTGGAATTCTGTGAATTTTTACGTTACGGTATTATGTTGAAATGAGTTCCCCTTCACTGGAATCTTCAATCATATAAAAAACAAATAAATTTTCAGAATCTTCTCTTTATTCCTATTCAATTATTACAATGGTGAAGGGAAAGAGACCAATAAAAAGTGCAAGTGCTGGCAGTGCTAGGAAACAAAACAAAATTGATTTAGAAATGAAGATGATTAAGAACAAAGTTTGTCATTATTGCACGGAATTAGGTCTCGCTGCTTCAACAGTGAATACTATTTTAAGGGACAGTGCACATATAAAAGAACACGTTAAAGGATCAATGCATTTAAGATCAACAGTGATCACAAAACAGCGTTCTGGTGCTATGTCGAAGATGGAAAAACTATTAATAATATGGATGGAAAATCAGCTTCAGAAGCAAGTGCCCCTGACTCCAATGGCCATTCAAGCAAGAAGGCAAGAAGTATTTATGAAGATATTAAGAATAAGTATGACGAACCCCAAGCCAAGGTTGTGGCAAGCAACGGGTGGTTTAATAGGTTCAAGCATCACGTTGGGTTCCAAAACATTAAAGTATCCGGTGAAGTCACCAGTGCCGATTCTGCAGCTGCAGAAAAATTGATTTTGGAAAAAACCCCTTTTAAATTTCTACAGCCCTCAACTTCCACAGCAGAGTACTTAACAGCTGGAGAGTTAATTCTGGCAATGATGCTCGAAAGATAAAACATGCTGGCATTATGCCTGTCTCCGCTCTCTTTCTGTACTCTTATAATTTTGAAATTTTTGTAATTTTGTACACTCTTGTAATTTTTCCTGCGCATGAGATAAAAAAAATTGAATAAATAATCCTATTTACATGTTCGAAAATTTTCTTTTTTGCTTCAATCAAATTTGTGAGTGCTGCATAAGCACTTAGGGAAATTCAGACTTACGTAGAGTTCCGTGGAACTCAACCCTTAACGTAAGTCGGGGAGTGGCTGTATAGTTGTTGCATTCGGTCGTGAATTATACTGAGAAAATATTTGTTGTTAATAATGCTGCATACATCTATGGTTGCTGAAACTTTTAAACAGCTGTATATATTTGAGAGAAATAGAGCACTTGTCATAAAGTTGCCTAAGACTAGTAAGAGACAAATATATGTAATTTATGGGGGAAGTCAGCCAGTACTGAATAGGGCAGTAATAGTTCTGAGTAAGTTAATTTTCTTTATATTGTTGGGCAGTATATATTTCAGCCACTGTTAATAAAGCCTATAAGTTAAGCTAATAAAGTTTATTAACTTTATTAATAAACCGAGAGATTCAGCAAAAAAGATGAATATCTAAATTTAGTGACACACAGACATGTTGAGTATCTTATGCAGGGCAACTCAGGAACTTTGCTTCAGTTTCACTATGGAACACTGTGATGATACAGAACTCTGCAAAAGGCAAGAAAGTTGTGTAATGTTGGGTTTGTGCAGTGAAAATGTCGGTGCATTGTTTAGTTGTTCCTTGACACTTCGTCACCAGGAAGGAATCACCTGGAATGCCTGTCCAGTGTCTGTCTACCCCATAAGGAGGTGGACGACAAGAATATACTGAAGCCCACCTTAACCTCTTATGCCAGTCCTGAAATAGGTAATATCCCTCACCCAGCGGAGGTAGTGCAATACCAGTGGGTGCCAGCCATCCCAATACTTAAGACATGCGACATCTCAACTATAAAAAAAAAAAAAAAAAAAAATTTTAATTTAAATAAAATAAATAAAAAAAAAGGAAGGAAGAGGGAGAAAGAATGAATGAAGAAGTTAGACAATATTATAAAATAGTACAGCCATGCAACTCGCAGGCACAACTAAGTAACATTAACCAAACCAATACAGTACAATAACAAATAGTGATTAAGTCTAAATAAATCAAGTAGGAATTACAGTGATCAGGTTTACACAAGTTATATATACAGAGAATTGAGATATAAGGTCCATGACAAAGCTTGTTTGTTGTTGTTGTTTGTTATTTGGAGCATTAGCAACTAAGGCCATATTGCCCGGGATATGCGGTGGTCATTCCCTGACCTTTCCGCATCCTCCGTATTTGGTGGTGACGGGCTCGAACCCCGGTCTAATCAAGAAGTGTGTGCTATGCACTGCTGCTCCTTCCCACCTGGCTACGGAGGCGCCTCATGACAAAGCATTTATATCATGTGAACAGAAAATTAAAAAAAAAAAAAAAATGTCTGTTTATACTTCAGGACGACCACATAGTCAGAGGAGTTCACAAGGTAGAGAGAATACAAGAAACAGCACCATATTCAGCAGTAACGGGATTGAACCCGGGTCACTCAAGGCACGTGTACTTATGCACCCGCGCGTATGACCACTTGGCTAACCACAGAAAAATCCCAAAAGTTTATTTGACAAAAGTTTAGAAGAGTATTTTTAAATACAAGTCACAACAATCATCCGAAACGTTGCATAAATATTTTCAGTCAAAGCTACAATTCCACTTGCAGTTTATGAAGATTGTAAGTTATTGGTTGGTAAAAGTGGCGTGTTGCATAATGAGAAGACCTCAACAGCAAGCCTTGCAGTGATTGAAAGTTATTTTTAGGAGATACAAATATATTTTCTTGACCGAGTAAGACAGGAACAGTGCTTGTAAATAACCTTTGTTGAGAGGATTCAATAAACTGAACAGTAGAATTTTAAACTAACTGAAAGAAAATGTGTGGCGAACATCCTCAAGAGCACCATAAAAACAAATCTGTGTTGTGGGAAGGTTGAAATAAAATAGCTTAGTTGAAATAAAATTGGACCATGGAAGGATATAACAAATGAGGTGAGTTTAGAGTGAGCCACTGCAAAGCAGCCTTGCTGAAAATGGAGAGAGATGGAAAAAACTTACAAGCAGATTTACCTTTGAACGAGGAAGGCCAACAATCTTGTCAACAAGAAATTAAATTTGGAAACAGCAAGATTTTTCTTCTTTTGGAGATACTTCAGGGTCAATTTAAATACCATCAAATTCATAAGAACAACCTTGTTGTATGTAATAATAAAGCCATCTCTATACTAAAAGAAGATTGAGGGGAAGGTTACCAGCAAAAATTTGGAATGCAGAAGTGGAGACATGCGATAAGCACAAAGACAAGAAAGCATGCCAAACAGAAATAAGTTCTGACTTAATGGTAAGAAAACTGGCATGATAAAATCAGGCTCTAGCCACATGGGTAATAATAGGAAGAACAACAGCTTGGAACATAAGACAAAGTGTTTTTGTACTAAGTCCTTTCTCTTGCCTAGAAATAAGAACTAACATATCTACAAACTTTTTAATTGTATCCAAAATACGAGTAATATGGAACAGAAACGTTGAGTGGCAACTTTAAGGCCCAAATATTTAGTTTTTAATATCACAAAAGGAATACTGGTCATGGGTGTCCACAGAGGGGGACAAACGGGGCACTTGCCCCTCCCTGGAATCAAGTAAAAAATTCCACAAATTATAATCATAAAAGTGATCGAGATATGTAACCTTACACCCTCGAACATGGGACGCTTTGTCTGCCTTAAAATTTTATTCCGGGTTGGCCGGTTACGGCAATCAGTGGGGTAACCATAGAATACGTGTTTCATGTATTGCCGCAATAAAACAGAGTTCCTGTTTTTGGTTCATCAACTGATATTCCCTAAACTTTACCAGACGTTTTGGAACATTGCAACTATTTCCCTTCTATTAATTCAGCAATAACTATTGGTATGACATTACCTGTTACGACCTGTACCATTGAAAGAAGTTTCAGCACCTTGAGATGTGTGAAAACATGGTTAAGGTGTCCACTATCTCAGAAACTTGCCTATAAGGTTTATGTATGATTAGTGTGCACATGAAGAAACTAGAAGAGGAAGCAGTAAAGAAGAAATTTATTGAAAATGTCATCAATAGGTTTGCAAGCGATTAATGGAACATTCAATTCATATACGATACGTGATTATTGAAATTATTATTATCTATATATATGTATATATATGAAGTTATGTAAAAGAATATAAGAAATAGGAAAGGAGAAACAGTGACAGAACAGATTAATGTCATCAAATTTATGATTGTACATTACATCTGTCTGTATATAACAATTTTTTAGTTAATTGTAATACCAACTAGATAAATTGGAGAATTTAGCATAAATGTATTAGGGGTGCAAACTATACTCATTAGTTCAAAGGGCCAAGTTTAGGTAACGTAAGTTGGACTTCTTTGTAATATAAATAAACTATAAATAAACACCCTATAAATAAACACATAAAATAAAATAATATAAAATAATAAAATTAAAATGATAATATAGCTAATTATAGATATATAGATACATTGAATGGAACGTTAAGGCTAGCTCCACTCAATATATCCCATCAATAATTAGCTGAAGCTATCTGTTTCTGTTTGCCATTTGCCAGTTGGCAAATGGCAAACAGAATGAGTATAGTTTGCATCCCTAATACTTTTGGGCTAAATTCTCCAATTTATCTAGTTGTTATTATAATTAACTAAAAAAACTGTTATACAGGAAATCCTTGATTTGTGCGGTTAATGGATCCTTGAAATATACCGCACATATTAAAACCGCACTAATCAAACTTAAGAAACAATGGGAATTATAATGAATCCTTGAAAATTATAAAAACATATTTTTTCTTACTCAATACATACCTATAATGCACTGCATAGTTCTTAAATTATTAAGGAATAAATTTTAAAAAAAGATAGTATGATTTAAATTTTATTTTTTGCAAAAAAACTTATCTAACTTCAATTGAACAGTGGTAGCTTTCTTCCTTTCCTCCATGATTTTGCGATAACAATCAATTTGCTTATTGAACGTTCGAACGAACGTTCATGCTTCTCTCTGCATCTGGATCAATCTCTAGTATGAGTTCTTTTGTTTTTCAAGTGTATTAAACAGTTCTTCAAGTCTTTTGAATGAAATTTCTTTGGGAGCAATTTGCTTTTCTTCTGCTTCATTTTCATCTTCTTCCTCGTATGCATGTTGATGCTCAATTTCAAGATCGTCATTACTAAAGTCTTTTGAATGCAATTCCAATAATTCTCTAATATTTTCTGAATCTACTTCCTCAAAGCTGAAGTCTTTTCCAATTGTAGTAATTTCACCAATAACCTTGTTGACAGGATTAATGAAACCGCAAAAATCATTTGCGCATTCGAGCAAAAGATTCTGCCAGACTGCTCTCATGCAGCTGTTCATCATTTCTTCCCACGATTTGTGTATGTTCTCAACTGCTTCTTTAATATTGTGTTTTTTCCAAAATTCATCGAGAGTGATTGCGTCATCTCCAGTTGTAGCTTGAATTGCCTGAGCAAAAGTTTATCTCAAATAATATGCTTTGAATGTAGAAATAACTCCTTGGTCCATTGGCTGGAGTAAAGAAGTCGTATTTGGTGGAAGAAATATAACCTTCACATTGTTATTTAAATCATTGAGTGAGGAAGGATGCCCAGGGGCATTATCTAAAATTAAAAGAACTTTGAAATCTAAATTATTTGCCTTGATGTATTTTTCGACTGTGGGACAAAAATGCATAGTGAACCATTCTTCAAACAACTGCTTTGTCACCCAAGCCCTTTTATTTGATTTCCAAATTACTGGAAGGGATTGCTTGTTACAGCCTTTTAATGCTCTTGGGTTCATTGTACGATAAATTAGCATTGGTTTCAATCTGCAATCTCCTTCAGCGTTACCTCCAAGTAGAAGTGTTAATCTATCTTGGGATGCTTTATGACCTGTTGCGGTTGCTTCTTTTCTTGCCAAAAATGTTCTCATTGGCGTTTTTTTTCCATAAAAGGCCAGTTTCATCAACATTGAAAATCTGACGATAATCATACCCAATTTTTTTTCAATTATTTTCTTCAGTTCAATGGGATATTTGGCTGATGCATCTTTATCGGCACCGGCTGCTTCACCTGTTAATTTAATATTCTTTATGCCAGATCGAACTTTGAAATTTTCTAGCCAGCCTTTACTAGCCGAGAATGTTGAAGTATCCCCTTGATGTTTGTTTTCTTTTAATGAAGAAAAAGGCTCTAAGCTTTAATCTTGATGTTATTTCCATCAATAGGAATGTGTTTCTAATTACAATCTTCTAACCAAATAAAAAGCAAATCTTCCATTTCAATCATTAATGGACTTCTATTCCCAGTGCATTGCATACTTAAAGATGCAGATGCCATTTTTCCTTTTTCCTGGTACTCACCTGCTTTGTTCAAAATGGCGCGTATGGTTGACTCACCAAAGCCTAGTGCCCTACCTATGTTTGGTTTGCTTTCGCCATTATCAAATCTCTTAATGATGTCAAGTTTAGTATCCAAAGTGATGACTTTTTGTTTATTACCCTTTTTCCTGTCCATAGCTATGAAAGGTAATTTAAAAAAAAAAATTGTTTTGTTAGGATGCGCGATAAGCCTCCCGCACTTCTACACTTGTCGAGTATTGCTGAGGAACTGCCCAGCGACTAGTGAGTAGTGAGAGTGAGTACTTTACAGAGCACTTTCACACAAGATGAAATTAGCGCCAGATCCTCGCCAAACGCTACATAGGAATCGCTAAAATTAAACAAATTGTGAAAAATCAGAGCAAAAATAATACAGAATGAAAAATACATCACGTACTACTTAAACTACATTAACTGTACATTTAGCATGATGATGTAATATCTGCGTTAACGCTAAAATTATACAAGAATATGAGTTACCAGAGCAAATTTCAATTTCAGAGTGGTATGGGGTGCTGTCGAGCATTTCGGAGTTGATTCCCATGCATTTAAGTTGGAACACCCTGGTGAGTGCGTGTCACATATTTGCCGCTTCAGGTGCCGTCGTGAGCTGCCAAGCACCGCAGGAAAAAAACAGCGCACTAATCAAATTTGATAACGCATATATTAAGGGGATAGCATTAAAAAAAAATTTTGCACACTAATTAAAACCACATTGTTCAAAACCGCACTAATCAAGGGTTTCCTGTGTGTATGTATATATATATTAATTCTTGTTTCCTTTATATTGTAAATTTATATATACATTATGTATGTGTTTTTGTATTGATACAATACTGTATTCTATAATCTACATGTTTAATTAAATAATTATTCAGTTAAAAACAATGATGGATCCAAATCTTTCCATTTTAGAAGATTTAAGAAAATCCAGTTGGCCTGCCTCCCTAAAATCCACTCATGCACACCATCTCATTGGTAAGCCCTGTTATGTCACTTTGGTGGCAATGGAAGTGTACAGTGGGTCTCTTCAAGATGCCTGGTCAGCATGAAAAGGAAACACGCAAACGCTCCAGAAATGTATTAAATATGACAACACAACACACAAGTCTTACAGCACTGAGAGGATCAGAGTGTAAGCAGAACGTGCAAAGAATCTCTGAATACGATCAGGCTGCCATGCACAGAAACTAAAATTGGCCTGTTACAATGTAAGAGTGCTCATCAGTGAAGATAACATAATTAGAGCTGAAAAAGGAACTAGAAAATGTGAATTGGAATATTATCAGCTTGGCTGAAACAAGAAGAAATTAATCACAAGTTTATCAGGTGGAAATCTGCTATAAGCCAATAGAAACAGGGAAAAGAGTGAAGGAGGGGATGGCTTTCTGGTCGATAAAGATATTAAAAATAACATTTTGGAATTCAAAAGTACATCACCAAGGGTGTCAAGACTACTACTCAGGATTTCTAAGAGGCACAAACTAAAGGTTACAATTAGGGCTTACAATACTGGTCAAAATCTTAACACTGGTATTTCGGTATTTTTAAGTTATGAAACCGGGATACTGGTATTCCAAAAACGTTTTTCTCAATAAATTTTGATGACAATCAGGTGCAATAAAGTAAGGAAAAAAAACAAGTACTGTAATTACTCGAATTCATGTTTAAAATAAACTTTTATTGCAATAATAAATATTCTGAAAAAAATCATTAAAATACAGTTATTCTAAAAACAAAAAAATACATATTGTTACTGCAAAGCTTAGTTGTGTTTAAGCATCCACACTACCTGTCCGAATAAAGAGAGCTCTTAAGAAACATAAGCAATCAATAGTATGATCGTTTAAAATGGATCTAATTTTGGTACATACAGTATTTAATTAGAGGCAGAAATCGCCCTTTCGGATTCTATTCTGGTACTATTCTATTGAGATATTCATAGATGATCTCAGTCCATATTTTCTAGGCTTTGAACTTTTTTACTAAAAATAGTTAAAAGTATTTCATTAATTTCCAACTCAAGTTCATCTTTTAAAATCTCATTGGAGTCAGGCAATTTCTTATTTTGGAAAGAATTTGCGGAACACTGATGTTCTGTTCTATGTTGGTCATCTATGGTAGAATTATGTTCATCATTTTCTGAAGGAGAAAGACGTTTTATTAAGCTAAGTATAATTTTCACTATATTGAGTCTGGGAGAGAGCAAAGAGTGGGGATAAGGAATAAAGAAGAGAGCAAAGAGTGAAGTTAAGGAATTCTTCACATACATAAATGCAAAGAACAGAAGGGCAAATCAGATTGGACCCTTATGTAATGGGATGTGGGATAGTATTAGACAACATAGCTGAAGTTGCATATGAACTCAACAGTTACTTTGCATTGATATTTACATAAAAAAAAAACCTTTGTGTCAATGAGCTTGCACTTGAACATCATGCAACAAAGCGGCAACCCCAAGGCAGAATGTGCTGGTCCCAAAGGAACTAGTTGTTGTATGTGACTCTATTGTCAGGGAAACGGGAAACATATTGTGCAAAAATGATAGATGGAACAGGACCATGATGTCTGCCAGGGCCAAAGGTTGATGACGTTGTAGAGCAGATAATCATCTTTTAAGGGCACAAAGGGTGATATTGTTGTACACGTTGGCATAATGATATTAAGAGTAGTAGACTGGCAGAATTACTTAACAAGTACAAGTCAATGCTGAAAAAAAGCCATGAGTTAGGATTGAATTTGAAAGTGTCAGCAATTCTGCCCAGACACGACAGGAGGGAGTATATGATGACAGCCTTGTCGATCAATTCAGCCCTGGAGAGATTGTGCAAGGCTCAAGGGGTAGAATTTTTCTCAGCCTGATAACTTGCTTGCTCTGTGCTTGTTAACAGAAGAGACTGCTTCTACAGGGATGGGATACACTTAAATAGAAAGAGTGCAAGAATATTTGCTGATGCTATCAAGGCAGAGTTAGGTGGGGCATAAAACTGCTAGCTTGGGGGGGAGCATATAACAGACTAATAGATTAACAGTAGCCTGGAAAGCAAGGCAATGAGGATTTCCAGGACTGCTGGAGACGATAGTGGAACATGGGCTGTGTTAGGGTAACTAAGAGTAGAAACAGGTGCATGTATACTTGCATGTACACCAATGCTAGGAGTATAGTCAATAAATTCGATGAGCTTGAAGTGCTAGTCAAGGCATCGAAGGTAGATATAGTTGGGATATCAGAGACATGGTGTCACAGATATAAGCAGAGCAGAACTGGAATTTGGGGAGTACAATGTGTACAGAAAGGATAGACAGGACAGGAAAGGACGAAGGGTTATGCTGTTAGTTAAGAAACACAAAATCTAAGAAAGTGCATCCAACTGATGTTGGTGAACAATTCAATGTTGAGTCTGTTTGGTGTGACATAATCACTGGGAAAGGAAAATGAGAGTAGGTGTGTGTTATAGGTCAAATGAATTTGATAAGTATAATGAGCAATTGTGCAGAGAAATAGAGTGGGCTAGTAAATCAGAGTGTCTTATAATGGGGGATTTTAATTTCCCAGAGATTGACTGGAATTTGTGAGTTGGTCACTCACACACTAGCAAGGCTTTTGTGGATTTATTGGATGATGGTTTTCTACAGCAGCATGTTCTGAAGGCTAGAGGGAGTAATACTCTTGATCTGTTTATCAGTAGTGATTCTTCATGCATCAAGAATCTGCAGAAAAAGGAACCACTAGGTGGAAGTGATCACAGTGTGCTGAAGTCGGATTTACTCAAACAGGTAACTACCATCAAGGGTAAAGGGAAGAGTTTTTGCTTTTGTAAAGGTGACTATGGTGGTCTGAGACAGTATTTAAATTCTATGCAGTGGGACTAACTGATGATGTTATCAACAGCAAATTCAAAATGGGAAGCATTCAAAGAATTAATCTTGGAAGCTACTACGCTTTTCATACCAACAAAGAAATATTATTCAAGATTTAGGCCTAAATGGATGTCAGATGAACTAATTAGACATGTGACAGAGAAGAACAATGCATGGGACACAAAAATTAACATGTGACACAGAAACCTGTGATATATATAAGCTGGTCTGTAATCAAATTACAAAGGAGGTTAGGCAGATTATGAGAAATCTTTGACAAAGGATGAAAAGAAAAACAGCAAAGAGTTCTTTACTTATGTAAACTCTAGAAGGAAAGGAATGAATCAGATTGGTCCACTTGATATTGATGATTCAACTGATGATGATTCTGCTCAGGTAGCTAACAAACTAAATGAATATTCTGCATCTACATTCACACATGAGGAGTTATTCAGGAAGGGGGAATGCCACAGCTGTATTCAACTCTGGCAGTAAGCTAGATAATCTTGTAATAACTGAGAGTAAAGTGGAGGAGAAATTGTTGAAGATAAACATAAGAAAGGCACCTGAGGGTGGATGGAATCTATCCAGTTATATTAAAGGTGGCAAAGGAAGTAAGAAAACCCTTAGCCATGATTATGAGATCTTCCCTGGACTCAGAGGAGGTACCCATGGACTGGAGAGTGCAAATGTGATCCTCCTTTGTGGATCAAAAGGAGACACAGGTAATTACAGAACTGTTAGTTTAACTTCTGTTCCAGGGAAATTTATGGAGGCACTGGTTAAAGAAGCATTGCAGGATCATCTTCAGTTACAGCTCGGACACAGCATAGGTTTGTTAAGGGGAAGTCTTGTCTGACTAATTTGATTGGGTACTTTGTCACAAAGTATGCAGTCACAAAGTAACTGGATGCAAAGAATAACTTTGATATCATATATTTGGATCTTATAACGGCCTTTGATACTGTTGCATATGAAAGAATGTTGCACAAATTGGAGCAGTGTGGCATTGGAGGCAAATTGCTGATATGGATAAAGGGATGGTTCAGAGGGAGAAGACAGAGTGGTAATCAATTGACAATGCTCTTCATGGACTAATGTTATTAGTGGAGTCGCTCAGGGTTCAGTGTTGGATCCATTGTTGTTTTCTGTATTTGAAGGGTTGTTAATGACAGTACCCTGCTGCAACAGGATCTAGAAAAGTTGAGCAGATGGACTGAGATGTGGCAAATGAAGTTTAACATTGACAAATGTACAGAACAGTAAACACCCGCTATTTGCGGGGGTTACATTCCTGAGAAATGCCGTGAATACCGAAAACGTGAATACTGAGTTATGGCTCCCGTAGTAATAAAGGGGGTTCCGTTCCAAAGTATGAAATATATAAGAAAAACTAGTCTAAAATTTTGTCTATGTATGTATTATATGTACCTTCATAATATGACTATGTACATAGACAGTACATAGTGAAATGCAAGCATATGGCATCGAAATGAAACTAAGAAACAGTTTAATATTAAATGTAATATTTATTAGAAATTTCAAACAAATCTTTCAAACTAGCGCCTTTGCTAGCTAAAAAACTTATCCCGCCAGTGCTATCACCAGTTTCGCTAAAGTGTTGATAAAGGAGTTTTGCCTTTTCACGAATGATGAGTGAACTTAACGGAATTTTATTTTGAGTTCGGTCTTCTATCCACAGATTTAAAGCTTTTTCCGTTTTTTTCTAATTTAACATCAAGAGTTATAGAGCAAATTTTTGAAGCAATTAGCGAGTTTTCACAGACACTACGGTCCATTTTTTCTTCCGATTTCTTGATTGATCGTACCGTTGACTCATTGATTTTATAATGTTTTGCCACTGAGGAGACACTTTCACCATTAGAAATTTTATCTAATAACTCAATTTTATTCGCTAATGTTTGATCTTTTCACATTTCCCTTGTTATTCGTAGCCATATTTTTCTACGGGTTAGAAAGAACTTGTCCACAATAAATTCACTTTCTTCCATTAACACACTAGAAAAAGTCTGTTTTACACACACAGCAAAATGGTAGATTTATCACTTCTGTAAGCATATCAATTTATAAACTGGTAAATTTATTCAATTTATAAGCATATAAATTAAAATCAAACGACGAAACCTTCCACAACAAGCGCATAACACATACTGAACAAGGATTAGTGAGAAACATCCACGCTCGCGATTTTGTCACCCCTCTCCCCCACCCACTGAGCGCTGTTTTGACCGGGAAAGATGTTTTTTTATGGAAGAAAATGTTCATGGTGCTTTAAAATTCACATTTTTTTAGGTTTCATTTTATATTAAATCAGCGACCACGAATACGTGAAACCGCAAATAGCGGGGGTTTACTGTACTACATATGGGAAGCAGTAATCCCAGAGTATCAACTCTGTGGTACCACACTGACATGTGGTAGAGAATGAAAAGGACCTGGGGGTAATTGTGCAGGCAGATATTAAGTTTTCTGATCAGTGCAGACAGTCTGCAAGAGTAGCTCATGGTGTCTTGCAAATGATATAGGAATTTTTCATATATCATTTGCAAGGAATTTTTCTAGAAGGAATAAGGAGTTTATTAATCCATTGTATAAGGCAATGGTCAGGCTACACCTTGAGTACTGTATACAAGTCTGGAGGCATCCTTTTAAGAAGGATGTAGAGCTGTTGGAAGGAGTACAGAAAAGGGCAACAAGATTAGTGAATGGAACAAAGGATTGCTCTTACGAAGAAAGGCTTAAGGTTTACAAATTACAGTGTCTGGAGACTAGGCACCTACGAGGTGATCTGATTGAGGTGTATAAAGCTTTGAATGGTTTGAGCATGCTCAATGCGGATGGGATTCTTCCTCTTGCTCAGAATAATCGTCTGAGAGGGCATAAATTCAAATTGAGGAAAGATGGTTGTAGGATAGACATGCAGAAGTTTGCCTTTAGCCAGCGATTTGTTGATTGCTGGAACAAACTTCCATCTGTTGTTGTATAAGTTGATAGCTTAAATAGATTCAAGGCAGAAACTGACAAACATTTGGAGCGAGTGGATGGGTGAAATAAGGGGGGGTTTTTTTGTTTTTTTTTTGGCCAATGCTATATAAGCTTGCTTTCTTGCATCATGTGCTAATGCTAATGAGATATTATGGAAGTGAAGTTGAAAAAAATTTAATTAATTATGTTGAAATTTCAAATGATTATTTAATGAGAACTTTTGCACCTACAGGTGAGTAAGACTCCTGTGGTTGATGGCATATACCCTATAATCTTAAAGGAGGCAGCATGTGAGTGTATTGAACCATTAAGGATAGTTGAGAGAGCATCACTGGACAGGAGAGATTCCGTTCAATTGGTGTAAACTGGAACATAAAGGAGGTTCTAGGAATGTAACGGGAAATTATCGACCGGCCAGTCTAACTTCAGTAGTAGAAAAAATCATGGAGGCAATCATCAAGGGTGAAATTCAGGATCATTTAGATGGAAATGGATTTCTGTAGGATACACAGCATGGTTTTGTAAAGGGAAAATCATGTTTTACAAATCTGGTTAGCCATTTTGACAGGTCAAATAATTTTGACATTGTTTATTTAGATTTCAGCAAAGCATTTGACTAAGTCCACATGAGTGATTACTTTACAAGTTGGAGCAGGCTGGAATCATAGGGAAAATCCTTAGATGGATAGCACGATGGCTTGAGAGCCTCAGGCAGTGGGTTGTGATAAATGGTTATTCCTCAAACTGGGTTAATGTAAGAAGTGGGGTTACCCAAAGATCAGTATTGAGACCACAGTTTTTTTTGATTATCTAAAATAACATCTATGAAGGGATGGAGGGTGTGACGTCTAAACTTGCAGACGATGTAAAGATCAGTAGAGTAGTTAATGATCAGTGCCAAGCAGAGCTTCTTCAGTGACCTAGATAGGCTTCCGGGATGGTCAGAAAAGTGACAGCCATGTCTTAATTTAGCAAAATGCAACATCTTACACCTGGGGAACATCAACCCCAAAATAACTTATACACGTGGTGGAGTTGAACTAAAGTCGGCAGTGAAGGAATGGGACATGAAGTTACGACACGGTCAGACATGAAGTTGTCCGAGAATTGTGGACAGGTTGCAATGTTGCATGGTGTCCTGATTTATCGAACATTTTTCATAATCACATCAAGGTGATTTTATAACCTATATGTGATTAAATAAGCAATTATTTTTTTTAAATTAGTACCGAAAAACTGGTATGTTTTTTTATATCAATACCGCTATTTCAATACCGGAAAAAACCAACCGGGATCCCGGTATTCTAAGCCCTAGTTACAATGACACATGCACCAACATTGAACCACGATGAATAGGTTGAAGAAATGTACACCAAAACAGAGACGTGTAGATGAACAGAACCTTCACTACACCATCATTATGGAAGATTTCATTGCTAAAGTTGGCATTAGCATTAGTAGAAGCACACAATGCAAGAAAGCAAGCTTATGCAGCATCAGCAAAAAAAAAAAAAAAAGCTCTGATTTAGCCCCTCCATTAGTTATTATTATTATCATTATTATTATTATTATTATTATCCATATGATGCAAGAAAGCCTGAGGCTTATGCTGCACCAGGAAAAAAAAAAGTTCCCGAGTAGCCCTGAGAGAGAGAGAGAGAGAGAGAGAGAGAGAGAGAGAGAGAGAGAGAGAGAGAGAGAGAGTCAAAAGTAGAAGGGAATCACCAAGAAAGGGAAGAATGATGATATCCAGCTCAGGACCCTGGGTGTGCCAAGCCCATACTCACCAGATGTGAGCCCCCGGGGTTCCAGCTCAGACTTAAATTTATTTAGGCTATCAACTTCCACAACAAAAGATGGAAGTCTGTTCCATAAATCAACTACCTGCTGGCTAAACGCAAACTTCCGCACATTCTATTCTACAACCGTCTTTTCTCAATTCGAATTCATGCCCTCTCAGGTGATTATTCTCAGCAAGAGGAAGAATCCAATCAGCACTGAGCAAGCTCAAACCATTCGAGGCTTTATACACCTCAATCAGATCACCTCGCAGGTCCTTGGTCTCCAAACACTGTAATCTGCAAAACTTAAGCCTTTCTTCTTAAGAGCTTTATTCCATTCACTAATCTTGTTCCCTTTCTGTTATCATTCCAACAGCTCTACATCCTTCTTAAAATTAGGCCTCCAGACCTGTATACAGTACTCAAGGTGTGGTCTGACCATCGCCTTATACAAGTGGATAATCACCTCCTTATCCCTGTTAGAAAAATTCCTGTATATCATTGACCCTAGAGTTGATACATTACTCTAGGGTTACTGCTTCCCATATGTAGTACTTTATATTTGTCAATGTTAAACTTCAGTTGCCACCTCTCAGACCATCTGCTCAACTTTTCTAGATCCTGTTGCACCAGCATACCATCATTAGTGCCATTAACAACTCTGCCAACCTTTGTATCGTCTGCAAACTTGGACATTAGGCCTGATATACCATCATCAATATCATTTATAAATACAGAAAACCACAGTGGACCCTGAGGGACTCCATTAATTTCATTAGTCCATGAATAGCAGTGTCAATTGATTACCGCTCTGTCTTCTCCCACTCAACCATCCCTTTATCCATAGCAGCAATTTGCCTCCAATGCCACACTGCACCAATTTGTGCAGCAGTCTTCCATATGCAGCAGTATCAAAAGCCTTTCTAAGATCCAAATATATGATATCAAAATTATTCTTTGCATCCAGTTCCTTTGTGACATCATAGTATCCAATCAAATTGGTTAGACAAGACTTCCCCTTAACAAACCCATGCTGTGTCCGAGCTATAACTGAAGTATTGTCTAGATCAGGAGTGCCCAACTTAATTTGTGATGCGATCGACTTTTTTTCTTCAAAATGTGCCGCGATCTACCATCTCAAGAAGTTCATTGCACACGGTTAAAAAGGTTAATCAGCACATATTGAAAAACGTTTATAAATTTTAAAATTAAATAAAATCAGAATTCTTATTTTAAATTCATACGTATATAGGTTTTTTTTAGGTTGGCAGGGTTGTCAAGGACACTATTGACACTATGCTGCTGCAACAGGATCTGGAAAGGTTGAGCAGATGGGTTGAGAGGTGGCAAATGAAGTTTAACATTGACAAATGTAAAGTACTATATATGGGAAACAGCAACCCCAGAGCAACGTATCAACTCTGTGGTACTACACTGACAGTGGTAGAGAATGAAAGGGACCTGGGGGTGGTTGTGCAGGCAGATATGAAGTTCTCTGAGCAGTGCAGATGGGTGCAAGAGTAGCTCATGGTGTATTGTCAATGATATATAGGAATTTTTCTAGCAGGGATAAGGAGGTGATTATTCCCTTGTATAAGGCCACACCTAGAGTACTGTATACAGGCCTGGAGGCCTCATTTCAAGAAGGATGTAGAGCTGCTGGGACGAGTACAGAGAAGGGCAACAAGATTAGTGAATGGAACAAAGGGGTGCTCTTACGAAGAAAAGCTTAAGTTTTGCAAATTACAGTGCCTGGAGACTAGGCACCGACGAGGTGATCTGATAGAGGTGTATAAAGCCTTGAATGGTTTGAGCATGCTCAATGCTGATGGGATTCTTCCTCTTGTTCAGTATAATCACGAGAGGGCATAAATTCAAATTGAGGAAAGACAGATGTAGGACAGACGTACGGAAATTTGCCTTTAGCCAGCGGGTGGTTGGTTGGTGGAACAGACTTCCATCCCTTGTCGTGGAAGTTGATAGCCTAAATAAGTTTAAGGCTCAGCTGGACAGGTATTTCGAACGAACAGAGGGGTGAAGTGGAAGTGGTTATTTTTTATTTATTTTTTTTTTTTTTTTTGGCTGATGCTGCATAAGCTTGCTTTCTTGCATCAAATGCCTCTACTAATGCTAATGCTAATTTAAATTTTTAATTTATGTGAAGTTTGTGTCTTAATGTCATCTGCCAAGCTTTCTAAATTGGGGATATACTGTGTTAACTCCAGGAACTAACATGTAGTGAGTATGGGCTTGGCACACCAGGGTCCTGAGCTGGATATCATCATTCTTCCCCCCCACCCCTCTCTCTCTGAGTAACTCAGAATTTTTTTTTTTTTTGCTCTGTGCAGCAAAAGCTTCAGGCTTCCTTGCACTATATGGCTGATAATAATGATAATAAGGCCAACAATAAAGAATCTTCTGTATGCAAGTCCGTAAGAGTAGAGCGATCCTTAGTCTTTTTTTTTTTTTTTTTTTGTTTGAAATACGAAAAGGCCGATTCACATAGATATGTGGAACCAAAACAGGAATTTAAAACTTCACTGCATTTTTTTTACAATACTTTTCGCGGCAAATATATTTCCAAAATTCTTCTGATGATGATCTGGCTTTTAGGAAGATATCGTTTCGCAATGTAATACTGTAATTTCATTTAAGTAATATTTTCTCCGTGTGAAAAATCTCAGCAATTTTTTTCTGCAATTTGTTTCGCATCTAAGTCGATCTTAAATGGACAAGAAATATATTGAACAATGTCTTCGATTGTTTCAAAATCACTGAAACTGGTTTCAAAATCATCCACAACTTTCTCAATTTTAGAAACATATTTCTCACTATTAAATTCAAAAACAGGATAATTTTGCAAATGATCTTGCATAT
The DNA here is from genome assembly GCF_048544385.1 of Mastigoproctus giganteus. Lineage (NCBI taxonomy): Eukaryota > Metazoa > Arthropoda > Arachnida > Uropygi > Thelyphonidae > Mastigoproctus > Mastigoproctus giganteus. The sequence goes on from NC_143578.1 coordinate 142,303,460, forward strand.
TTGTAAAATGATCGAATTTTTTCTCTTTGGGATACATAGCCATTGCCAAAAATTTGATATTTATATGCAGAAATACTACTAATCATGTCACCCACATTTTTATTTTTCCTTGTAATATCAAAATTATTCTTTGGATCCAGTTTCTTTCTGACCACATCATAGTATCCATAATTCCAAATTCAGATCACTTAATTTTCTGGTATTCTCTGCCAAAAAAGCCAGATCTCACAACCACTCCGTATCTTGTAGCTACTGATAATCATCTCCCCTTTGATCAACAATTTTTTTTAATTTCATTCAGCAAATTTCGAAATCTGTAGAAACTTACTCCAACTCAGCCACCTCACATCTGTGTGTAATATCAGGTCTGGTCATTTTCATCAAGTTGCAGTTTGAAAAGTCTCCTTTGAAGAGATTGTCCTCGGATAGAATTCATGATTTTGAAAGCTATGTCCATAATACTTTTAGTATTTAATCTTTTGCTGGCTGGCACTTTTTGGTGGATGATACAGTGGTAATTCAAAAAATCTGGGAATTCATCATCCTTTTGGCACAGTGCGATGAATCCGGTAAGATGCCCAGTCATTGTTTTAGCTCCATCTGTTGTTATAGATATGAGCTTAAATAGTGGTAATTTAATTTTTTTCAATAAAATTTTTGAATGCATTAAATATATCAAGACCTCTAGTTCTTTCTTTTAATGAAACCATACCCAACAGTTCTTCTCTAGTGGCAGAATCATCGAAAACTATATGAATAACAATGAGCAATTGAGCTATAGCGCTGAAGTCTGTAGATTCATCCAGTTGTAAAGAAAAGGATACAAATTAGCAATATGAGCACCCAATTGTTCGATCACATTTTTACTCATTTTTTTGATGCGTCACATCACAGTATTTCCAGATAATTGTAGATCTTGAAGGGCACTTTTAATTCCATTTTTGTTCCTAATATTTTCAAAAAGAGAATCTGTTATTTGTAAAAATGCATCTTTGATGAATTGACAATCAGAAAATGGGTTGCACTTTTTTGCAAGAAATGACTCACTTTAAATGATGCTATAGTTACTGCTTTAGATTCTAAATTAGGTGTCACAAAGATATTTTGTTGTGCGATTAATCTGGATTTAAGCTCCTTTAATTTATTTTTTCTAAGGTCACTATCAGACGAACAATCCGATTGGAATTTACCATGTAGTGCGTTGAAGTGCCTTTCTAAATTTCCTTTTTTGGATATAGCCATGGAAGCATTACAAATCAGATAACGTTTTTCTTTTATCATTGCAAAAAAGTATTCTAGTTCCCACTCTTGATGAAAATGATAAGTTTTACTCTTTTTTGTAGTATTCGTTTTATTAATTTTACTCTTTTTTGTAGTATTCATGTCTTGTTCAGCACTTCAAATTCATCAAATGTATTTACTATACTTCTAGCATTGGTGTACATGCAAGTATACATGCACCTGTTCTACCTCTTAGTTACCTAAGAGTTGGTTACCCTAACACAGCCCATGTATTTATTTGTTCCATGATGACTCCCAGCAGCTCTTGAAATCCCCAGCAACCTGCTCTCTAGGCTGCTGCTCATTACAATAGAAGCGTGCAATAATCACTTTCGCCTCTGCCTACTCTTAAGGTTTGTCTGTGAATACCCCTAAAGCTAGCAGTTTTCCCACCCACCTAACACTGCTTCGATAGCAGTAGCAAATATTCTAGCACCATTTCTATTTAAGTGTATCCCATTTCTATAGAAGCAGTCACCTGTTAGCAAGCACAGAACACGCTGAAAAAAATTCTATCCCATGAGGCTTGCACAATCTCTGCAGGGACAAACTGATTGACAAGACTCTCATCATATACTCCCTCCTATCATGTCTAGGCAGAATTGCAGACACTTTCAAGTTCAACCCTAGCTCGCAACTTTTTTCAACATTGACCTACACTTGCTAATTAAATCTGCAGATCCCTTACTCTTAAGGTCATTAGTGCCAATGTATAGAACAATATCACCTTTCGTGCCATTAAAAGATGGCCCTCCGTAGCCAGGTGGGAAGGAGCAGCAGTGCGTAGCACACGCTTCTTGATTAGACTGGGGTTCGAGCCCGTCACCACCAAATACGGAGGATGCAGAAAGGTCAGGGAATGACCACCGCATATTCCCGGAGCAATATGGCCTTAGTTTCTAATGCTCCTAAAAACCAAATAACAAACAAACAACAACAAACGTTAAAAGATGATATCTGCTCTACAACGTAAACTTTTGCCATGGGTAGACAGACCCTAGTCCTGTTCCACCTATTCACTTTGCAAAATATATTCCGTCTCCCTGACAACAGAGTCACTGATAATAACTAGCTCCTGTGGGACCAGCGCATTTCTTCACAGTCTCTGTGCCTAGCACATACAAAGACATCCTCCTTGACCAGATCATGTCCTGTTCTTAGACAGCTCTGCAAACATATCACATTTCGCACATTTTTTTTAGACTTTCCGAGCCAAAGTACTACAACTATTTTGTGCTTGTTGCTTTGCTGCACTTGTCTGGGTCATGATTCCGTTTAAGTACAATTTAATTAACAATGAAATTTAATAAGATTAATACAGTTTTAAATAATTTATTTAATAATACTATACTAAGCTAACAGATTTCTAATACAGTGCTATTTATTTTGCCATCTAGTTTTACGTTATCTAGTCTTATGCTATCAAGTTCGGGATATACGTTACGCTATTCCATATTGTATACAATAGTGTCAAGTTACGAATGATAAAATCTACGGACACTATGTATTAATTTTCAAAATAGCTATCTAAATAAAAAATAAACCAAGGAGCTTGACTAGGACTATAAAGCTACTTATAGAAAATATTTAATATAACAATTAAGTCATTAAAACAGCTAAATATAAATAAAAACTTAGCGTTCGCCGGAGCTGCAAAATCTTGTCCAACGTGAGGATACCCTCATACCTGGATCTCTAATTATACTGATTAAATTATATTATACTGATTATGTGAGTATGATAATTATTAATTATACTGATTTTGCTCATTTTATTATTTTTTCTAATTTGAAGGGTTATAGTTGGTCATCCTTCCAACTAAAACCCTTCTAATTAAGCAATTAGAAATCCTCAGTGAAAAAATATTTCCCATAGGCAGAGTAAAACATTTATAAATTCTGAAATTGTATTTAAAATCATCTTTAACTTATGAGGGGGGAATCATAAAGTTCATACCCTTACCTAGAAATAATAGCCCTAGAAAGGTAAAACTTCACAGGAACTTTAATCCTTTTCTATGTACTCTTCACATAGAGTAACACATTTCTCCCATCTATGAATCAGTTGTTTAATGCCTTGATCATAGAAATCCGCACATTCCCTGAAACAACAAATCCACTTCATTGATGACTACCTGAGATGAATCAAAGTATCGTCCAAGCAATGGTTTCTTCATTTCTTGAAACAAGAAGAATGACAGTGCTAGGTCAGGAGAATAGTGTGGGTGCTTCAGCAGTTCAAAACCGCACTGGGAAACAAAGTTGGTGGTGGCAACGGCCGTGTGAGCCGGTGCTGTCTGACAGAAGATGGACACCTTTAGCTAACATTCCACGCCTTTTCACCTTCAAAGCATCACGTAACTTTTTCAAAAGATTTCTTTGGTATTATCCAGTAAGTGTGGAATCACGAGGTAAATAATCTGTCAGAATAACCCCTTTTCTGTCCCAAAACAGGGACAACATCACCTTCTTCGCAGATGGAGTGGTCTTTGCATTTCTGGAAGGTGTGCTTCCCTGCTTTGACATGCCTTTAGTCTCTGGATCATACTGGTACATCCAGCATTTGTCACTTGTTACCAAGTGACAAATGCTGGGTGTACCTGGGAGTGCATTCGGCATTACATTGCAAAGGCATCTTCAATCTTGGAACCCATCGTGCGGAAACCTTATACAAATTCAGATGATTATGTAAAATGCTATGGGCAGACCAATAACTAATTCCCACTGCATTTGCAATGAAATGAATTGTGACAAGTCCGTCACTCAGCACCAGCTGCTCAACCTTTGCAACCATCTCACTGTCTGTGGATGTTGATGGCCTTCCTTCTCTTGGCTCATCAAAGATGCTTGTATGACTGCACTGGAACCCCCATTTCCACTTTTTTACAGTGTCACAGGATGACAAATTCTGCCCATACACAGCTTTCATTTCTTCATCAATTTCTTGAGCTTTCTTACCCTGTAAATGTGGAACTTGATCACTGCTAGATACTCAACTTTGTGAACCATAGCATTCTTCCTCAGATTCTGGGCTCCACCTCTGCTGTACGATGACCTATGAGAATGAAATTTCACATGTTAGTTATTGAATATGTAGTAGTAGTAGTACTAGTAATAGAAGCATGAGATACAAGAAAGCAGGTGTATGCACTTATGCAGCATCAGCCAAAAAAAAAAAAAAAAAAAAACAATTTCACATTCCCACTAAAAGTTTTGTCCAGTTCCTTCTGGAATTTATTTAAGCTATCAGCTTCCACAATGACAGAGGGAAGTTTGTTCCAGCAATTAATCACCCGTTGACTAAAGGCAAATTTCTGCACATCTATTCTACAACTCTTTCCTCAATTTGAATTTATGCCTCCTCAAGTTCGTAATCAGAGCAAGCAAAAGGATCCCATCAGAATACAGCGTGCTCAACCCATTCAAGGCCTTATACACCACAATCAGGTCACCTCACAGGTGCCTAATCAGCCACTGCAATTTGCAGAACTTAAGCCTTTTTTGGTAAGAGGAATCCTTCATTCCCCTCACTAATGTTGATGCCCTTCTCTATACATGCTCAAACAACTCTATCCTTCCTAAAATAAGCCTCCAGACCTGTACGCAGTACACAAGGCGTGACCTTACCATTGCCTTATACAAAGGGATAATCATCTCCTTTTCCCTACTAGCAAAATTCCTGTATACCATTGACAATACCCCATGACCTGCTCTGGCAGCCTGTCTGTATTGCTCAGAAAACTTCATAACTGACTGCACAATTACTCCGAGATCTTTTTTATTTTCTACTACACTAAGTGCAGTACCACACAGTTGGTACTAGACTTAGAGTAGTACCAACTCTGGGGTTACTTCTACCCATATGCAGTATTTTGCATTTGTCAAGGTTAAACTTCAGTTGCCACTTCTCAGCCCACCTGCCCGAATTTTCTAGATCCTGTTGCAGCAGCACACTGCCATTAACAACCCTGCCAACCTTTGTATCATCTGCAAACTTCAACATTAAGCCTGATATACCTTCATCAATATCATTGATAAATATACAAAACAACAGTGAACCCAACACTGAACCGTGGGGGACTCCACTAATAATGTTAAGTCCACAATGAGCAGGGTCCATTGATTAGCACTCTGTCTTCTCCCGCTAAATAACCCTTTTATCCATTGTAGCAACTTACCCTTAATATCATACTGCTCCAATTTGTACAGTAGTCTTCCATGCACAACAGTGTCAAAAGCTTTCCTGAAATCAAAGTATATAATATAAAAATTATTTTTTGCATCCATTTCCTATGTAACTTTATCATAGTATGCAATAAAATTTGTCATACAAGACTTTCCCTTAACAAACCCATGCTGTGTATGAATTATTACTGTAGTCTTGTCTAGATGATCCTGCAATGCATCTTTAACCAGCAATTCCATTATTTTCCCTGAAGAGAAGTTAAATTAACTGGTCTGTAATTACTCGTACCACCCTTAGATCACCCCTTTGTGAATTGGGGATACATTTGTACATCTCCAGTCCATAGGGACTTCCCCTGAGTCCAAGGATGCTCTCATAATTATGGCTAAGGGTTTGTTTACTTCCTTTGCAGCCTCTTTTAATACAACTGGATAGATCCCATCCACCCCATGTGCCTTTCTTATGTTCAGTTATTACAAAATCATTAAGCACCTTGTTACAATTTGATAAACTTCTGGCATTTTCCTCCCTTAACTCCTCATATGTGAATGTAGATGCAAAATGCTCATTCAGATTATTAGCTATCTGAACCGGATTACCAACAGTCAAACCATTAATATCAAGTGGACCAATCTGATTCATCCCCTTCCTTCTAGAGTTTCCAGCAGGCCTCGATTTACCGGGATTGGATTAACAGGGCCACTTCAAGACTCCAAATTAAAAAAAAAAAAAAAAAAAAATCAACCAGACATAAAATTCAAGTAATAACTAGAATAGGTATAAACAGGTATTTTGCAAGTCGTAAATAAGCGACAAGAACCGGCATTATAAGTAGTCACTGGGAGATTAGTGTACCCATTATCTTGCAAACCCCCCACTGGTTTCAACACCCACCACTCAAAAAAAAAAAAAAAAAAAAAGAGAGAGAGAGAGAGACCAAATGTTTAGTTTGTTTTAGTGCATTGCATCGATTGTTGTGTTTTTTCACACCGCAAAAAGCCAAATTTTGTTTCTTATTTATGTCAGTGATGTCGAAATTTTTTTTAAAGTAAATATTTTTTTTCTTTTTTGTTTAGAAATCGCGAAAATGATGGGTAAATGCAGAAGAGTTGCACTTTCAGTTAAACAAAGACTTGAAATTATTCAAAAGTTTGAAAACGGTGCATCCGTTAATTCTCTAATGAACCATTATAATGTTGGTGACCAAACCATATGCGACATTGTAAAAAATAAAGGGAAGCTATTCGATTTAAAATTGACATCGCAAAAAATAAAGGGAAGCATCGTATTGGACACACGAGTAATACGTGGTAAGTTTTTTATCTATCGCCATATTTTTTTCGTAGGTTGCTGAACATTTTTCGATACAGTAAGTCCCCGACTTACACAACTTTGTTTTTTTTTTTTATATTTTTAGGATTGTGAAATTTAAAACAACAAAAAAAAATAATAATAAGCAATCAATAACAACGGATCATGGCACACAAAAATTGCACAAGTGAGATCGGAGTAACAAGCAAAAAAATAAGAAAAAAAGAGAAGATTCTTACAATTATTTATGGTTTTTTTTTTTTTTTTTATATGAGTGAAGAGTTCAGTGAAGGGGACACACACCTCACTATAATAATGTAATCGCGAATATGCAATAGTACATTATTGTGTATTTGCAATAATATGTAATAACGTATTATTGCCAATACATAATAATGTATTATCGCAAATGCAATAAGATAGTTTACTACCCGTTTTTTTATAACAGATTGCTCTAACAGAAACGCCCAATAAAACGGAAAGTGCAAATTGTTTTTATTGACCTCCAGAAATTTGCTTTAGTAAAATGTGAGTTTGCGCGGGGTGATAGTAGCGAGTTTCGCCTTAACCCTGTGAAGTCCTTTACAGAAAATTTCATTTTGACTGACTAAGAGAATAAGTGACAGCGGTACTAGTACATCTACCAACAAAAGGAAAGCGATTGATTTGGATCAGAAAATTAAAAACTAATAAGAATATATGCAAATGGTCAAACATTAACAAGTATCGCGCTAAATTCAGATTTGTCAATAATAATATAGTAGCAATTACTAGTCATTCCTGAGTTACGTAAAACTCGACGAAGTAAGAAGTCCTGGAACGTATGTCGGGGATTTCTGTATTTTTGGATTAACCGGGATTTGTTTTTTACCATCTATCCCGGAAAATCGAGAATCTACTGTATATAAATAAAGAAGTCCTTGCTTTTCTTAGCATTTTTTGCCAAAGATTTCTCGCAATCTGCCTTCACTTTCCTAACCTCCTTTGTGACTTGATTTATATCTGCCATAGACTTCTGCTGAACCTATAATTTATATCCATCCCGTGCATTTTTCTTCTCTCCCATGAGTCTCATTAGTTCATCTGACATCCATTTATGCCTAAATCTTGAACAATATTTCTTAATCGGCATGAAAAGCCTAGTAGCTTCCACGATTAGTTCCTTGAATGCTTCCCACTTAGAATTTGCTGTTCGTGACATCATCAGTAGGTCCCACTGAACAGAATTTAAACTGTCTGAGACCACTGTAGTCATCTTTAAAGAAGCAAAAAACCCTTCCCTTTACCCCTGATGGTAATTATATCTTTAAGTAAATCCCCCATCAGTACACCGTGATTACTGCTACCTAGCAGTTCCTTTATCTGCAAATTCTTTAGACAATTTCCATTAAAATTGGCATCTTCCTACTGATGTAGTCAGGGTACAAACTTTTTGAATCCTTCCCCCCCTCATATGTATGTGTATCTTTTCATTTTTGTGTAGTTAACATTTCACAATCTTGGTCATTTTCCCTTCTAAGAAGTTTTCCCTCGTAAGAAGTTCTAAACCTCCAGTCCCATGGAAAACTTCTTATCTGGATTCTTTTCAGATTTTTCTTAAAAACATATACAATCAAGAGATTTCAGGTAAATAGTGTGTTTCATTAAATTCTACTGTAGTACTCTATGCTGGTGCATATCCGTTGGGCTTTGGGTTTCAATCCCAGCTTGCTGTAAGTAGCAAGCATAGGTTAAAAATTAACATTGTCACAAGTTATCAAAATTTATTTTGGCTATACTAAAAATGAAAACATTAAAAAAAAAAAAAAACATAGAAAAACGATTAACGGGTTATAAAAACAAGTATGCATGAGACATTCATTTCGCATGACTATCTGCCCTTTCACAGCCTGACAATTCTAAATTTGGTGGAAGGACAACCACGTGGATAAATGTATTTTTTTTTTCTATTTCCTCATTTTCACCCCTTTTCTATACCTTTTCTCCCCTTTCACTTTGTGCAATTAGTTCATTTTCTTTATAGCATTGTTTACTACAGTTATTTAAGATATAAGATTACATATTAGCATATAATTCCTAAAAACCTAGGCAAACTGGTTGCCACTAACACACTAAATTAATTAACTAACTCATGCCATAATGCCTGAAACTATAAATGTGCCCACAACTCCAAAATGGATTCTAAATTCCTTAGAACCCTGCCCTAAGTAAAATAATGTGCGTATAATGTTTAATTGTTAACTACTGCAATAGCATTAATGACACATATCAATAGCAACAACTTAAAAATCAAAAACATAATAAATAAAGTTAATTCATTGTAGTAATAAAATACATAAAATAAGAAATAAAGTATATACACACTGTTCTAACAAGTCCAAATCAATAAAACAAGCTAATTATATTATACAATTTTAGTTCTAGCATAGCCCGATCAATATCAAATAAAATAAATCCCACCATCATGTACTAACCTTAATCGGCTGTTGACCTGATTAGATGCTGTGTTTAGCCTAAGAAAATTATTAAAAATAATGTATATGAAAATCACAAAATAAGAAAATAACAAATAAGAAATCATAAGAAATAATAGGAAAATAATAAGAAATTGTATCTTTATTTATTCAGTCACATGAACATTGATCCCCACCCATCAGGGGCTTGGAAACTATCAATATTGAAATGAAATGAACAAAGTGCAATACACATACATTTCCGTTCTCCTAATCCAATGACAGGCAGTATATATCAATGCTGGATTTTTAAGTTTATATTTGATGCTTATCTTAATAACATATAGAAAAATATGGCCAAATGAAACATATAATATATAACAATACAGCTGTAGACTGGACTTAGGAAACAAAACCCTACGTATACATAGCAACACTACATTGAGACTGTCTGAAAGAAAACGCAATATATGCCCTTTTATGCAGCGGACAGTAACTCCTTTCTTATGGTAAAAAGTGCAGCCATTATCAACCCACTGCAAGATGGAAGCCTCCTCAACAATTCATGCTGAGGGAAATGGACCATAATCTGCCACGCTGGTCCAGTGCGGGTTGGCAGATCGACCGTATTCAGCAGTCAGGGGCTTGAACCCCGGTCTATGGTACTTAATTCTATTAGAGAAAGCCGATTCATGCAATAGCATATCCTTACTTATGTTAGAATTTGGAGAATTGAATGAAAAGAATTCTGAAAAGGAATGTAAAGTGAACAAAATAACTGAAGTTTTAATACAACAAACTAAAATGCATATAAGAACTTAAATTATAATTACCGATTATGAATAAAATTAATATTGCTATTATTCCAACATGAGGGATATAACCTTTCTACAGCATTGCATACATATTTACATTATCACCTTATATACATATTTAAACTTTTCAACACATGCAAATCAACAGCACAAAAACTTAGGAATTATGTTAATTACTAATTTACTAGTTTTCAAATTTCATACATCACAAATTTCATTTCAATCAGCAATACAAAATTACTACCAAAATTTAAGCTTACAATGTAGTCTGCATGAAGTATGAAACTTGAAAACCAGTTTGTTGGGACTTGGGATCTTTTCCTGACAAGCACGATTGCCTTATGCCAAGAATATGGAAACTGCTCATTCTAGAAATATTTTATTATATAGGAAGAGCAACTGGTTCATGCAGGTTGCTGACAGAAGTTTGATCATTTCATAATGGATGAGATCATGTCAGTTTAGCACCTGCCTTATTAAGAGGTACTACAGCCGTTTTTTGCTCTTCTATGTAAAGGGCCCATTATAAGGATGAGAATTCTTAGATTTAAAATTAATTGGCTGCTTTTCGTTTTTATCTTTCAGGACAAGGAATTCTGGAGAGTAAGATGTTAAAGAGATGGCAGAATGAATCTCCAAGAGCATTAGCTATTGTATTTGCAATATAAAATATGAATATAAGGTATCTGTTATATTCCAAGACCAATGAAAGGTTTTTTTCCGGATTTTGTCTGAGACATCTTTAGTGCTGATTGACTGGTTAATGTTGGATGTAAAGTGGATCCATGATTCCTTTTGGCTCTGACAGCAAGCACACTTGAAGGCTATGAGAGTGGCTGTGGCCACTCTCATCTCATATCATTGGAATATCCCCCAAACTTTGTTTTGAAATTTTTTGCTGCTGTGCATTCAGCATTCTATTAAGTTTCTGGAAATGGATGAAACCAGGTAGATGTTTGTGGACTTTTTTTTTTTTTATTAGTTGTTGGCACATCAGCTTCTGTGTCCATAATGCACCTCCAAAAGGTTTTTGCATTTTTTACTCTGATCCAAGTCTGAGATTTTTTTTTTTTTTTTTTTTTATTTGGTAGTTGTTGGCGCATCGGCTTCTGTGGCCATATTGCACCTCCCAAGGTTTTTGCAGTACTCTGATCGAAGCCCGAGGCGGGAATCGAACCCACGACCTTTGGGTTGCCGGGCAGGTACTTTACCCACTAGGCTAGCCCGGTCGGCTTCCAAGCCTGAGGCGGATGTTTGTGGAACTGCAATTGCAGCTACATGGATAATGTTTTCTCTATTTACTGTGACTGAAAAAGTAGGGGTATACACCACAAAATATGAAGCACAGAAAGATGCAAATGGAAAAAAGGAGTGATGGCATTTGGAAAGTCTAACAGACATCCTGTTAAAGAAGAGTATTTATTAAATAATTCATTGTAATAATTAGGTTTTATTAAATATTTACTTATAAGAGTTTTTAAGGAATGGTGCAAGTAAAAATATCATCCGGAAATAAGTGGTAAAACTATAGTCAAAAATCTGTGCTAAATGATCACGACTGGCAGTGAATAGTGTCTAATGAATGGAAGACAATTTCAACCAAGTCAAGAACTGCTGCAAGTGGTTCACCAAGGACCTTATCAACCAATTTCTAAAAGAACACTTTATAGAAGTTACACTCGAATAACAATTACATGGATATCTGCAGTAGGTGGCGCCTCCATAGCCGGGTGGGCAGGATCAGCAGTGCGTAGCACACGCTTCTTGATTAGACCGAGGTTCGAGCCTGTGATGACCGCCAAAGGTGCGGAAAGGTCAGAGAATGGCCACCGCATACCACTGGAGCAATATGGCCTTAGTTGCTAATGCTCCCAAAAACCAAACAACAACAACAACAACAGTAGGTCCCCCCCCACCTTCCCCAAAAAATACCACTATTAACAGTTGCACATAAGAAAGCCCAGATAATATTAACATTATCAGTATTAGTAAAGGCACATGATGCAAAAAAAGCAAGCTTACAGAGCATCAGCTAAAAAAAAAAAAAACTTCTCATTTCACCCATCCACTCACTCCAAATGTTTGTCCAGTTCTGCCTTGAATCTATTTAAGCTATCACCTTCTACAACGACAGATGGAAAGTTGTTGCAGCAATCAACTACCCACTAGCAACCTTCAGCACATCTGTCAACTCTTTCCTCAATTTTAATTTATGCCCTCTCAGGCGATTATTCTGAGCCAGAGGAAGGATCCCATCAGCATTGAGCATGCTCAAACCATTCAAAGCTTTATACACCTCAATCAGATCACCTTGCAGGTGCCTAGTCTCCAGAGACTGTAATTTGCAAAACTTTAGCCTTTCTTTGTAAGAGCAATGCTTTGTTCCATTCACTAACCTTGTTGCCCTTCTCTGTACTCATTCCAACAGCTTTGCATACTTCTTAAAATGAGGCCTCTAGACCTATATACAGTACTCAAGGTGTGGCCTGACCATTGCCTTATACAAGGGGTTAATCACCTCCTTATCCCTGCTAGAAAAATTCCTGTATATCATTGACAAGACACCACGAGCTACTCTTGCAGACCACCTGCACTGCTCAGAAAACTTCATATCTGCCTGCACAATTGCCTCCAGGTCCATTTCATTCTCTACCACTGACAGTGTAGTACTACACAGTTGATACGTTACTCTGGGGATACTGCTACCCATAGGCAGTACAGTAAACCCCTGCTATTCGCAGGGGTTACGTTCCTGAGAAATGCCGTGAATACCGAAAACGCGCATACTGAGTTATGGCTCCCATAGTAATAAAGGGGTTCCATTCCAAGTATGAAATATATAAGAAAAACTAGTCTAAAATTGTCTATGTATGTATTATATGTACCTTCATAATATGACTAGGTACATAGACAGTACATAGTGAAAAGCAAGCATATGGCATCGAAATGAAAATAAGGAACAATTTAACATTAAATGTAATATTTATTAGAAATTTCAAACAAATCTTTCAAACTAGTGCCTTTGCTAGCAAAAAAACTTAACCCACCAGTGCTATCACCAGTTTCGCTAAAGTGTTGATAAAGGAGTTATGCCTTTTCACAGATGATGAGTGAACTTAACGGAATTTTATTTTGAGTTCGGTCTTCTATCCACAGATTTAAAGCTTTTTCCATTTTTCTAATTTAACATCACGAGTTACAGAGCAAATTTTTGAAGCAATTAGCGCGTTTTCACGGACACTACGGTGGATTTTTTCTTCCGATTTTTTGATTGATTGTACCGTTGACTCATTGATTTTATAATGTTTTGCCACTGAGGAGCCACTTTCACCATTAGAAATTTTGTCTAATAATTCAATTTTATTCGCTAATGTCATCACCTTCTTTGATATTTTCACATTTCCTTTGTTATTCATAGCCATATTTTTGTACGGGTTAGAAAGGACTTGTCCACAAAAAAGTCACTTTCTTCAGTTAACACGCTCGAAAAAGTCTGTTTTACACTGCAAAACGGTAGATTTATTACTTTTGTAAGCATATCAATTTATAAATTGATGAATTTATTCAATTTATAAGCATATAAATTAAAAGCAAACGACGAAACCTTCCATGACAAGCGCATAACACATATTGAACGAGGATTAGCGAGAAACATCCACGCTCGCAATTTTGTCACCCCTCTCCCCCACCCACTGAGCGCTGTTTTGACCGGGAAAGATAATTTTAGCCACGCCCACGTTTTTTTATGGCGGAAAATGTTCATGGCGCTTTAAAATTCACATTTTTTTAGGTTTCATTTTATAATGAATACGCGAAACTAAGAATACAGATACCGCGAATAGCGGGGGTTTACTGTACTTTACATTTGTCAATGTTAAACTTCAGTTACCACCTCTCAGCCCACCTGTTCAACTTTTCTAGATCCTCCTGCAGCAGCGTACTGTTATTAATGTCATTAACAACTATGCCGATGTTCGTATTGTCTGCAAACTTGGACATTAAACCTGACATATCATCATCAAAATCATTATTAAATACAGAAAACAACAATGGACCCTGGGGGACTTCTGTAATAACATTAGTCCGCGATGAGCAGTGTCCATTGATTACCACTCTGTCTTCTCCCACTCAACCATCCCTTTATCCATAACAGCAATTTGCTTCCAATGCCACACTGCTCCAATTTGTACAGCAGTCTTCCATGTGCAACAGTATCAAAAGCCTTTCTAAGATCCAAATATATATCAAAATAATTCTTTCAATCCAGTTCCTTTGTGACCACATCATCGTATCTAATCAAACTGGTTAGAGAAGACTTCCCCTTAACAAACCCATGGTGTGTCTGGGCTATAACTAAAGTCTTGTCTAGATGATCCTGCAATGCTTCTTTAACCAGTGCCCCCATTAATTTCCTTGGAACAAAAGCTAAACTAACAGGTCTGTAATTACTTGTGCTGCCATTTGATACTCCTTTGTTCGATTGGGGTCACATCTGCACATCTCCAGTCCATGGGTACCTCCCCTGATTCCAAGATAGAAAGCTCTCATATTTATGGCTAAAGGTTTGCTTACTTCCTCTGCTGCCTCCTTTAATATAATTGGATTGATTCCATCTGCCCAGGTGCCTTTCTTAAGTTTATCTTCAACAATTTCTCCTCCACTTTATTCGTAGTTATTACAAGATCATCTAGCTTACTGCCTGAGTTTAATACACCTCTGGCATTCCCCTCCCTGAATAACTCCTCATGTGTAAATGTAGATGCAAATACTCATTTAGTTTGTTAGCTACCTGAGCAGGATCACTGACAGTTGAACCATCGATATGAAGTGGACTAATCTGATTCATCCCCTACCTGCTAGAGTTTACATAATTAAAGAACTTTGCTGTTTTCTTTCCATCATTTGCCAAAGATTTCTCATAATCTGCCTTTGCCTGCCTAATGTCCTTTGTGACTTGGTTACAGACCAGCTTATATCTATCATAGGCTTCCGTGTCACCTGTTAATTTATATGTATCCCATGCATTTTTCTTCTCTGCCACATGTTAAGGGTATCAAATCCACGTGTAGACAGGTTTTGCAGGTCCCTCGAACGAAAAGTTTTTAATTATACTTAGCCGCTTTATTGACTTAATTGTTAGATTAGATTATTTTCTATAAGTGACTTATAGACCTAATCAGGCTCCATGGTTTATTTTGAATTTAGATAGCGCGATTTGAAAAGATCATAGTGCCTCGTGTCCGTAGATTAACTGTTCGTAACTTGCTGCCATTGTTATATGATACGTGTGCTTGTGTAAGGTTTAACGGAAAACTAGATAGCGAGTATAGTAGTATCAATTAATCAGTAAAATTTATTAATCTTATTAAATTTCGTCGTGAATTGAATTGTAATTTTTTAACTAAAAAAATATAGCGACCTAGTTATTACAAACTTAACATCATAAATTAATACATATAAGTTGACAGGGGATAAGAAATTCATAACGTAACTCGGAGATAATATTTGATACAAAATACATATATATAGTGTTATAACTGCATTGGGATATAGGTTTAGGGTAATATTTTGTATTGGAATTTTATTGAACTTGAATAGAAATCATGAGTCAGACCAGAGCAGCAAAGCAAAAGGCTCAAACTAGCGGAAGTGCTGTGGCTCAAGGGAGAACTGAGGGGGGGGGGCAATTGTCCTCTGAATCACAGTCTATTGAAATGCACTGCTTGTTTGATGTTTGTGGACAATCAGGAATGGGACATGATATTGCCAAGGCAGAATGTCTTTGTGTGTGCACAATGTAAAGAGTGCGAAGAAATCAGGAGGCAACTCGCCACTGTTATGGGCTTATATGAGAGCTTGAAGGACAGGGTGGATGTCCTCGAAGGATTTAAATTGAGATCAAGCTCTCAGCTGCCCACATCAATGCCAGAGCTTACTATTGAACATCATGCAACACACCGGCAACTCACTTAAGTAATATTAAAGTATAGTTGTGTCATTTTTGTGTGTTCGGATTTGTGCATATTGGGATGTTTTTGTTCCTTCCTATTTTAAAATTTGATTAGTTTAAACTGATACTGTGTGTGCCTAAGTTAAGATAAATGTAAGGTTTTTAGTACAGTAAACAGTTTCTTGTTGGACCAATATAATACAATGCTTGTCTTGATTTAGCTCTAAAAGGATCCCATCTCGATTTTCCATTCATATACTATCATGGCGGTAACAGAATTTGTAACCGGGAAGAGTGTTGTTGTTTTAGCTATAGTTGTAGGATGTTTTGCCATTCTTTGGCCAAAAATTTTTTATCCGATGATGCAGACAGCATTTTCCATGACATCTCCGAAGCACAATAACGAAGATGGTAAGTGATATGTTATTTGTCTATAGGGTGTGCGAGAAGACCCGTTATATCTCTCCCCCTCTCAAAACATTTTAGTATTAGTGGTATGTGGTATATGATACAAGAAAGCAAGCTTGTATAGTAACAGCCAAAAAAAAAAAACTTTCCATTTCACCTGTCCATTCGCTCCAAAAGTATGTCTAGTTCTTCATATTACGATTAGTAGTGGTTAAATGAAGCAGGGAAGCAAGCAAATGCTGCATCAGTAATAGAAAAAGAAAAAAAAAATCATCATTTCTGATAATTAATTTCTAAAAACCAAATAATTCATCGAAACAGTAATTACCCAGGGGCTCACATCTGGTGAGTATGGGCTTGGAAAACGCAGGGTCCGGAGCTGGATATCATCATTCTTTTTCTTGTTCATTCCTTTCTACTTCTGACTCACTCTCTTTCACTGGCATGGTAACTCTCTTTCACTGGCATTTTTTTTTTTTTTTTTTGGCTGGTGCTGCACAAGCCTCAGGCCCCCACTATATGGCTAATAATATGTCATCAGCATTTAGTTTACTGAACACATTTTCTAGTTTCCTAGACACTGCAGTTTATAGAACCCCACACCTTTCTTGGTAAAAGTATTGTTTTGTGCCCCCATCTGATCTCATTGCTTTCTCTGCACTTATTCCAACAGAACTGCATGTTTCTTGAAATAAGTTCCAAACTTATAAGCAGTCCTCAACGTGTGGCATAATCATTTCCCTTACACATGGTAGAATAACCTCTTGCAAAATTACCATATATCTGATGAAATCCCACAAGCCACCAACAGCTTCTCTGCATTTGAACGGTATCCTGCATTTATCAGTGTTAAACCTGAATTCCCCCCCCCCCCAATTGTTATAACAGTTGTAGGTTCTGAAGGAAGTTGTGGGTATTAGAAATGTTTAATATATTAGTAGCACTATGTTATCTGATCATCTCATGTAAAAGCGATTCCTAGTATTTGGCATTAGTGCTATGTTAGTATTAAATGTGATATGCCTTCTCAGTATTGTTAATTAATAAATATTGAAAACATAAGGGAGGGTGAGCATTGAACCCTAAGATACTCCAATTAGGCCATGAAGAGCAGTTTCCATTAATAACTACTCTATCTCTCTCTCATGCCCCACAATCATCTTTTCATCCATAGTAGTAACTTGTTTCTAATGCCTTACAGCTTAAATTTGTATATTATTCATTCACGAGTAACTATCAAAAGTTTTACTGAAATCGAAGCATGTGATTTGAAATAACATAATGAAATTAAAAATTCCATGAGCTGCCCTAGTAGTCTCTCTGCACTACATAGAGAACTTAATGTCACACTATACAGTTACCTTTAAGGTTTTTTCACTCTTCATTGTGTTGAGTTTGTTGTCTCACAAAGTTCTTTTTCCACATTTGGCAAAATTTTTATATTGTTTTGGCATTGTTGCTATTCAAAATTAGTACTTTACATTAATTGATACTAAACTTGAATTGTCATTTTTCAGACCATCTGCATAATTTATTCATGTATCGTTGGTGTTGCAGCCTTAATTCCTTTCTGTCATAACAGCTAATCAGATATATGCATTTTATATTAATGTAATATAATCGAAACAGTATTATATTGTTTCTGTTATATTACATTAATACATTATATTTCAATATTATACTGGGAATATGTACATAATAACCAGTGCCTGATCAACGTTATAAGTAAATTAATAGCCTTAAGAACTTTAAGCATTTCGCTATTTTTATATTTAGCCTTAAAAACTTCTAATAGTAATGGAGTGCCTTTTAAGAAACAATATAATTAATATATCGTTTCTTCTAGTTCCAGGTTACAATTAGGTATACTTTTATCCCATTACTGAAAACCTCTTCACATGTTATTGTAGATGCAAAATATTTATTCAGTTTATCAACAGAGGAATAAATAGGACATTCATATCTAGTGGATCAGTGTGATTTATCCCTTTCCTCCTAGCGTTAACACAAGCAAAGAATTTTTTGTGAAAATGACTTCTCATTATCATAGCTCAGAAGCTGATTTCAGAACAGTTTGTATTTCCATAGGCATTAATTTATAACCAATCATGCCGACCGGGCTAGCCACGTGGGTAAAGTGCCTGCCTGGCAACCCAAAGGTCGCAGTTCGATTCCCGCCTCGGGCTTGGATCAAAGTACTGCAAAAACCTTGGGAGATGCATTATGGCCACAGAAGCCTATGCGCCAACAACAACCATAAAAAATTAAAAAAATAACCATCCATGCAACCCACCCCCCAATTGTTATAACAGTTGTAGGTTCTGAAGGAAGTTGTGGGTATTAGAACTTTTGTAGATTTATTGTATTACTGCTTTCTACAACAATTAAGAGAGACAACAAGAGAAAGCAATACTCTTTTCATGATTATCAGCAGTGGTGCTTCATGCATTAAAAATTTCTAGATAAAGGAACCACTAGGTGGCAGTGATAACATAATGATGTGGAATTTACTTAAAGATATAACTACTGTCAAGGGTAAAGAGAATAGATTTTACTTTTGTTCTGGTGGCTAAAATGTTGTGGACAGTTTTTAAATAACCCCAGGGGCTCACATCTGGTGAGTATGGGATTGCACACCCAGGGTCCTGAGCTAGATATCATCATTCTTCTCTTGGTGATTCCCTTCTACTTTTGACTCTCTCTCTCTCTCTCTCTCTCTCTCTCTCTCTGAGGATAACTCAAGAATTTTTTGTTTGGCTGGTGCAGCATAAGCCGCAGGCTTCCTTGCACCCTATAGCTAATAATAATAATAAAAAATTTCTTTCAGTGGGATGAACATGTTGGTTTTACCAACTGCAAATTCCAAATGGAAATGCATTCAGTGAAGTAGTTATAGAAGCAACTAAGCTTGTATACTAAATGAAATACACTGGTGTTCAGAGAAAGTACATCACCGCTTAAAATTGTAATTGTCTTGAGAATAACGTAAGTATATGGCAATATTTCTTACAGATTACATCAGATAAGAGTGACACACGTAGATGATGACATAATATAGCTTCAGCTGTTACTTTCAGCTATATAAGCATGCTCTACAAGAATTGCAGTCATTCCTTGACTGTGTCAGGATGGTGAGTTACATACAGTTGACACCACGAAGAAAGAGTGTATTGTTGTTTTATGTGAGCAAGAATGTTCTTCAAATCATATTGGTTATAGTGTGTCTTGTAATCAGTTGACAGTGAGTAGACGTCTTTCCCAACTCAAGAATACTGGTTCTGCTGATAGGAAAAATGGAACCGGATACAAACGAGTTACCATGCGAAATGTCTCTTAATCTACATCTAAAGAAAAGTAGCAAAATAAAAGCATCTTAATCTAAAGAAAAGTAGCAAAAAATTATTAATGTTGACACACTCTTAACAGTTGTGATGTTACAAAAGCAGAGGAGACTGCTAATATCTTGGGCAAATTGTTCATGGAAATTTCAGCTAAGACATCCTACCCACCTCATAGTAAGAGATGGGTAAGATGGTGCTTTGTGTGCCTAAAATGCACACAAAGCACAGGATGAGAAACATTTCATCAACTTCGAATCAGCAATTAGTGCTACATACAATCTCTCGACTCCTGGTGCCAAGCAAATCTTGAGGCCAAGCGATCTTCCCTGCAACTTCTACTGCAATTATATTATAGAGAAGTTTTTCCCTTTGAGTTCAGACGTTGTTTCTTCCGTTATTCAAATATATAATAAGAGTTTTCTTTCTTAAAGCATAAGGAAGAAGTTTCCAGAAAGGAAATTAACCTTTCTTAATTTTTCTGTGTACTAACCTTCTATTTTACACGCTTGGTCACTTGGTGGCACTACTCCTGCCTCCCCGTGGCAGTGCTGGACCTGGATGAAAAGACACCACCCAGGACTAAAAGGAGTTTAAAATGGACCAAAAAACTAACACAAGATTGGGGAAGTTAACTCCAATAAATCGGATGACTTACAAGTGAACATGTCTCAGGCTAACAGAGTGAAAATCAACAGCTCTCAGCTTACTGTTCCTTTCTTTTTGGTGATACATTCATTATCAACACAACCTGTTGGGAAATTATCCCCATTCTTAGTCCAGAAGACTGTAGAGTTCATGGTTGGATCACCAAAAATAGGTGCCTTCATAGAAATATGGCCTTAGTTGCTAATGCTCCTAAAAAAAAAAAAAAAAAAAAAATTGCCAAAAATGATAAAACGATTACAGTCAGATCTCTTAGTAGAAACCTCACTAAGTCATCACTATGAGAAATTGCTAAAAACAATGAATTTTGCAGGACTGCCAGTTGAAATTACCCCACATAATTCCCTGAATACATCGAAAGGTGTTATTACCGAATGGGACATTTTGACTGTTTCAGGGGAAGAGTTTACTTCGCGAGCTAACGGAACAACAAGTGATACATGTTAGGAGGATAATGATGAAGAAAGATGGCATTCTCACTCCAACCCGATCAGTTGTTTTCACTTTTAACAATCCTTCTCTTCCCCACTCAGTTAAAGCAGGATATTTAAATTGCAAAATCTGACCATATATACCAAATCCAATAAGGTGTTACAACTGTCAACGATACGGACACTCTTAGGCAACATGTCGCAGTGATCCCATCTGTCCATTCTGCAGATCGAAAGAACACAATCAAGCAAACTGCACCTCCTCTACGCCACTGTGTTCAACTGTCACGGAAATCGCCCTGCTTTTTCGAAGACATGCGAAATGTGGATATTGGGAAAACAAAGTTGAAAAGAGAATGGAAGCAATCTTATCCGGAAGCAAGAAAACAGATACTCGTGACCAAACCTTCATGTTCCTATGCTTCAGCAGTGAAACGACAGCAAACTATAGCTACTGAAACGGAGGTGGTAATACCTATAAATCAAATTATAGAGTGGAGTAAAGTAATATTAATGACAAACAGCTTCACAAGAAACATCCAGTGCTAAAGAGCAGGATACTTCCGTGCTTGGAAAGCAGAAATCAGAAGTAACATCTTCAAAAACAAAACAAACAGCATCTAATAAGCCGTGTGAACTGAAACAAACAAACATAGACGAAATGGATACTGATGAACAGAGGGAGAACGTACTACAACTACACCCTGCAGAAGATATTGATACACCTTGTCCTAATTTTCCGAAGAAAGACAGACCCAAATATGATAAATGAGAAAATTCAAAAGCGCAGTCAGATTCAACAAATAGTTTTGATACCTAAATAATGCAGTATATCATTGTACAATGGAACTGTCGTGATTTACGTAGAAAATTGGATGAAATAAGATATTATTCAGCAGCATAAATTGGTCTGCATTTGCCTTCTGGAGACCCATATAACACCTCAATCTTCACCCACATTTCAAAACTATACACTTTTCTAGAGAGACAGAAATGATAACAGAACTGCCAAAAGAGGAGTGGCAATTTTGGTGAATACTAATATACCAGCTAAGCAAACAACATTAACCAACTTAGAAGCGGTAGCAGTGAGAATAGCCATCGGAATTTCTATCGCAATCTCATCCCTTTATCTTCCACCAAATATTCCTCTCTTCAGATCAGAATTAAACGATCTTACTATGCAGCTTCAACCTCCCTATTGCCTTAGGGGAGATATGAATGCCAATCATCATCTGCGGGGATCTTCACACACGGACAGTAGAAGTAACTTAATCGAAACTTTCCTAGATGATCAACAACTGAATTTACTGAATACCGGATCTTACACTTATATTAGTTTGGCTACAGGTTCTTCACTTCTGCAATAGACTTAACAATATGTTCTCCATCAATTTATCGCAGTGTAGAATGGTTTCTTATTAAATGATCCTTACAACAGTGATCATTTTCCGATAGTATGTTCCATACAGACACAATCAATTCTTACAGAAGAAACCAGAACAGTATGGAATTTTAAAAAAGCTAATTGGAGTAAATATATGCAATTAATCAAGCTGGATAAGCAGTTAATAGAAACCCTGCCAATAGATGATGCTATAATATGTATCACTAATCAACTGCTAAAAGCTTCCAAAGCTACAATATCTCAAATAAGTAAGGCAAGGCAGGCAATGGTACAACTCTTGGCGGAACACAGAATGTGCGACGGCAAAAACGAAACAAAACAAAATCGTGCATGGAATGGATTCGGGAAATATCCAACTACCCTCAATTTGATTACGGGTAGTTGGACAAAAGCCGATGCAAGGAGAATTCAGAAAAAGGCAAAGAAAAATTCTTGGATCATGTTTGTTTCCACACTTACTAGGAACTCAAGTCCTGGTCTGGTGTGGAAAAAAATTCAGGTTTTAAGTGGAAGATATCCAAGCATACAATCTCCAATCTTCCATTGGAAAGGACAGGACGTTTCAACAATAGACGAGATATCAGAAATTCTGGCTGAATCTTTTGCTTCTACATAAGCAGTTACAAGCTATAGCACTGACTTTCAAAAATATAAAGAGCAAGCTAAACGGAGTAAGTTGAATTTCTCTATCAAGACATCTCATTCCTATAATCTGCCATTCCTAAAAGAGGAGTTACTTAAAACCATTACAAAATTGCCGAATAGCGCACCAGGTCCCAATGCATTTATTATACTATGATACAACACCTATGCTTTGATTGTCTGGATATCCTACTAGCTCTATATCTAGTAGGATATCCAGGAAAATATCCAGGACAGTAGCAAGGACAATTGCATTTCCCAAACCCGGAAAAGATCCTTCCTATACATATAATTATCACCCTATTTCACTGACCAGCTACTTAGGGAAAATCCTTGAATGAATGGTGCACAATAGACTTACATGGTTGGTGGAAAAAGAGAATGTTTTATCGCCCCACCAATTTGGATTTAAGAAAAACAATCAACACTTGATCTACATGTCAAAGTTATAAAGGCTGTTTATCTACAATATATATACAAGAAGTGGTCCCCAGGGCTCAGTATTAAGGGCAACCCTGTTTGCCCTGCTGGTGAACAATATCACAAAGGTTATACCACCTTTACTGGAAATATATATATATATATATATGCAGATGACCTTTTCATTTCAATCAGAAAGTATGAACACGTTTGAACAACAGCTCCAATTATCCATAAACAAAATATAAGCATGGACTAAAAATAATGGATATAGAATATCTGAGAAAAAAATCAGCTGTTATATGCTTCTGTAAAATGCATGGTCTTCATCCTGAACCAGTCTTATACTTAAATAAAATTTCTTCTTCTTAGGCTTAACATTAGATAGAAAGTAAACTTTCGTGAACTAGTTGCCTCTCAAAACTTAAAATCTTGTGCACAGTATTCTCAATGGCCTGGGGAGCCAACAGGTACACATCACTACAATTATATAAAACTTTGATTAGATCTCATTTGGATTATGGATCTCCTGTATATGCTTCAGCAAGAAGGGGCATGTTACATCGCCTAGATATCATTCACCATAATGCTCTCCGTATAGAGGAAGCTCTAGGAGCTTTTAGAACTTCACCAATTTACAGCCTGTATGCAGATGCATCGGAACCCCTGCTGCACCTTCGACGAGATTATCTACTGTGCATGTATGCGGAAAAAATATACAGCCAGCCATCACATCCAAATTAGTCCATTATTCACGATTCACTATGGATGAGTAATTATGATTGCAAGCCAAATAAAAATAAACCAGTAGGACTGCGTCTCAGACACCTTAGCTTTAGTTTGGGAAATACATTTCCAGCACATATCTGCAGTAGATATAAACTCAGAACCTCTTTGGATGCCAACTGTGCCTTTGTCCATATCACATCTTACAAATGGGAATAAAAATGAGATCTCTCCAATCGTTATACAGAAGCTCCGCGCACAGCACTGTTTTGAAAATAGAAACAGTCATCAGATTTACACAGCTGGATAAAAATTGAATAACTCAGTAGGTGCCGCAGTAGTTTTACCGGAATATACTGTATCTGTCTCCTTCCCTCGTGTTTGCACTATTTTAACAGCAAAATTATATGCTATTAAACTAGCACTGGATGATATTACTGAGCACCAGCTTCTACCTGCTCTAATCTATACTGACTCCTTCAGTGCAGTAGCAGCTCTACAGAATAGCAAATATTCCTCAAATTCCTTGATTCAGCATCTTAAAAACCAACTCAGTTTTGTATAAAGCAAGAAAACAAGTGTCTATCTGTTGGATTCTCAGCCATGTTGGAATCCCAGGAAATTATCATGCAGACCAAGCTGCAAACAATTCGGATCTTAATATACGAGATAACTTTCAGTTTGTACAATTTACAGATTACAGGGATGTATTTCGTACCAAATATACTTTCATTTGGAGGGACCAACCGTGCAATAAAGTCCGCAGAATAAAAAAAGATCTATGTTCATGGCATTCGAGCTCACATACAAATAGACAGGAAGAAGTTATATTGACAAGACGGCACATTGGGCATACCTTCCTCACTCACAAACATTTACTTCTAAGAGACGATCCCCCGCTCTGCTCTGTCTGTCAGATACAACTTACAGTAAGGCACATCCTGATTGATTGTCCATCCTATTCAGCCATTCGAACCACTTCCTTCCAATCGTTAGCAAACTTGCAAGCTCCTCTAACCCTCTTTCATATACTTGGTGTCAAAGCAAACCTAAGTGAGATCTTTATATATATATTAAACATCTTTGAATAATAAATACACTTTGATATATCCATAAATCATTAAAATGAACATAGTGATTCTTACAGACACATATTGGCCATAGTTGTCCTTGTATCATGAAATTTGCATAACAGCAGCATACAATCTCCCCTTCACAATGTCAGAATTGCAGCATTCTCTAGCCACCACAAACTCAGTGTAGCAGGAGCAGAAAGAATATATTACATCATGATAGTACAACTTACTGAACCAGTCCTGAAGAAACTATTACTTCTCTACAACAGAATACTCAAAGAAAATACTTTCCTGAATACATGGCATCATGCTAATGTTTTGGCATTTCCAAAACCAGAAAAAGTTCCTACAAATCCACTGCTTTACCTACCTATTGCACTCACCAGCTGTATGAGCAGGGTCATGGAAAATATGATTAATACCTGGCTGCCTGTCTGACCTGGTTTCTAGTTCAAAATAACCTATTTAACCCAATGTAGTGTGATTTACATAAAGGCAAATCCACTCTTGACTTATTGATTGGGGGGGGCAGAAATAAACATCTGTGATGGCTTTGTATGAAAAGAACATCATGTCATGGTTCTCTTTGTTATAGAAAAAGCCTTTGACACAGCCTGATCTGATTATCAGTAGTGATTCTTCATGCATCAAGAATCTGCAGATAAAGGAACCACAAGGTAGCAGTGATCACAGTGTGCTGAAGTGGGATTTACTCAAAGAGATAACTACCATCAAGGGTAATGGAAGAGTTTTTGCTTTCGTAAAGATGACTACAGCGGTCTGGGACAGTATTTAAATTCTATATGGTGGAACCAACTGATGATGTTACCAACAGCAAATTCAAATTGGGAAGCATTCAAAGAATTAATCTTGAAAGCTACTAGGCTTTTCATACCAACAAAGAAATATTGTTCAAGATTTAGGCCTAAATGGATGTCAGATGAATTAACTAGATATGTGACAGAGAAGAAAAATGAATGGGATACACATAAATTAACATGGGAAACAGAAGACTATGATAGATATAAGCCAGCCTGTAATGAAATTACAAAGGAGGTTAGGCAGGCGAAGGCAGATTACGAGAAATCTTTGGCAAAGGTTGCAAAGAGTTCTTTACTTATGTAAACTCTAGAAGGAAAGGGATGAAACAGATTGGTCCACTTGATATCGATGATTAAACTGTTGATGATCCTGCTCAGGTAGCTAACAAACTAAATGAATATTTTGCATCGACATTCACATATGAACAGTTATTCAGCGAGGGGAATGCCAGAGGTGTATCCATCTCTGGCAGTAAGCTAAATAATCTTTTAATAACTGAGAGTAAAGTGGAGGAGAAATTGTTTAAGATACACACAAGAAAGGCACTTGGGGTGGATGGAATCTATCCAGTTATATTAAAGGAGGTGGCAAAGGAAGTAAGCAAACCCTTAGCCATAATTATGAGAGCTTCCTTGGACTCAGGGGAGGTACCCATAGACTGCAGCATGGGTTTGTTAAGGGGCTCTCTTGCCTGACTCATTTGATTGGATACTATGATGTAGTCACAAAGGAACTGGATGCCAAGAATACCGTATTTCCCCATGTATAAGACGCACCTTTTTTCGAAAAATTTGGGGTCTATAAACTGGGTGTGTCTTACACAGTGGTTGTAGATTTTTTTTTTTTTTTACTTGGATTTTCCGCATTTTCTCGCTTGTTGTCTTTGCGCTCATTGTTTTGCATTTGTTACCGGTATATTAGGTTACGTTTTGCCACGTTCTGCCCAGAAATGGTTCAGAAAAGATTTTCGTACAGTGCTGAATCAAAGTTAAAAGTGATCCAGTTTGCAAAAGTGAATGGAAATCGTGCTGCTCAACGTAAGTTTCGTCCTCCTCCAACTGAGAAAACAATCGGAGACTGGCTACGCAAAGAAGAAACCCTACTGAAAAGGCCACAGCAGAAGAAGGCCATGCGAGGCAAGTCAGCAAAATGGCCTGATTTAGAGAGGGAATTGAAGATATGGATTGAAGAGCAAAGGGCAATTGGAATTCCTGTGTCCACAAAGATGGTTCAGCATCAGGCAAGAAAAATTGCTGATGAAAAAGAAGTTACTGATTTCAAAGGACGACACAATTGGTGCTTCTGGTTCATGAAATGGAATGGACTAAGCATGCATACACGCACCAGACTTGCCCAAAATATGCCTGAAAGTTATGAGCAGAAGGTCCTTGAATTTCATCGTTTTGTCATACAATGTCGGAAGACACATCAGTTTGAGTTGGGACAGATTGCAAATATGGATGAAGTCCCCCTTCAATTTGATGTCCCTAGTAACAGAACTGTTGATAAGAAGGGGGTGAAAACTATAATTGTGAAGACAAGTGGACATGAAAAGAGCCATTATACAGTTGTTCTAGCCTAGCTTGTTGGGCCGACGGAACCAAGCTGCCTCCTATGCTGATTTTCAAACACAAAACAATGCCAAAAGAAGACATTCCTCGAGGAGTGATTGTCCACGTTCATCACAAGGGTTGGATGGATCAGGATGGTGTAAGGTCTGGTTTGAGAAAGTTTGGAGAAGGAGACCAGGTGGGCTCTTACGCAACCCTGCCCTGTTGGTGCTTGATCAGTTCAGGGCACACATAACAAAAAACACAAAGAAGATTGCTGCAGAGCAAAAAACAAAACATGCCGTCATACCTGGAGGCGTGACATCCCAACTCCAACCACTTGATATCAGCATTAACAAACCCTTCAAAGCTGCCATGAGAGACAAATGGAGCCAATGGATGAAGTCTTCTGGGGACAATTTGATACCAGCAGGATGAGTGAAGAAACCAACTATAGGAGAAGTTTGTACCTGGGTGAAAAGATTCTGGGTTAATATCAAGATTGAGATCCTTGTCAGGTCATTTAAGAAGTGTGGTATTTCAAATGCCATAGATGGAACTGAGGATAAGGCAATATATGAAGACAGTGATTCGTCATCAGACACAGATGAGGACAAGCTAATGGATGGGATTTTGACAGTGATGAGGAGTTGTATGAATTTTATGATGAATAAAACTTGAGTTCAATAACTTTAGGTAATACATTTTTTTTCAAATTTCGGGTCCCAAAATTAAGGTGCGTCTTATTCATTGGGAAATACGGTAACTTTGACATCATATATTTGGATCTTACGAAAGCCTTTAATACTGCTGCAACATGGAAGAGTGCTGCACAATTTGGAGCAGTGTGGCATTGGAGGCAAATTGCTGCTAGGGATAAAGGGACGGTTCAGTGGGAGAAGACAGAGAGTGGTAATCAATGGACACTTCAGAATGCCTTGTGGACTAATGTTATTAGTCGAGTCCCTCAGGGTTCAGTGTTGGGTCCATTGTTATTTTCTTTATTTATAAATGATATTGATGATGGTATATCAAGCTTAATGCTACAGCTTGGGCACAGCATGAGTTTGTAGACTATACGAAGGTTGGCAGGGTTGCTAATGACACTATTGACAGTTCACTGCTGCAACAGGATCTAGAAAAGCTGAGCAGATGGACTGAGAGGTGGCAAATGAAGTTTAACATTGACAAATGTAAAGTACTACGTATGGGAAGCAGTAATCCCAGAATAACGTATCAACTCTTTGGTACCACACAGACAGTGGTAGAGAATGAAAAGGATCTGGAGGTAATTGTGCAGGCAGATATCAAGTTTTCTGAGCAGTGCAGACGGTCTGCAAGAGTAGTTCACATTGTCTTATCAATGATATACAGGAATTTTTCTAGCAAGGATAAGGTGATTTTCCCCTTGTATAAGGCAATGGTCAAGCCACACCTTGAGTACTGTATACAGGTCTGGAGGCCTCATTTTGAATGAGTAGAGAAGGACAACAAGATTAGTGAATGGAACAAAAGGTTACTCTTACGAAGAAAGGCTTAAGTTTTGCAAATTACAGTGTCTGGAGTGATAATCGCCTGAGAGTGCATAATTACACTGATAATCGCCTGAGAGGGCATAAATTCAAATGGAGGAAAGACGGTTGGAGGATAGATGTGCAGAAGTTTGCCTTTAGCCGGCGGGTGGAACAAACTTCCATCTGTCGCAGAAGTTGATAGCTTAAATAGATTCAAGGCAGAACTTGACAAACATTTGGAGCAAGTGGATGGGTGAAATAAGAGGGGTTTTTTTTTGTTTTTTTTTGGCTGATGCTATATAAGCTTGCGTTCTTGCATCATGTGCCTTTGCTAATGCTGATGTCTAATTGGTGAATCTGACATCCATTTACGCCTAATCCTTGAACAATATTTCTTAGTTGGTATGAAAAGCCTAGTAGCTTCCAATATTAATTCTTTGAATGCTTCCCATTTTGAATTTGCCGTTGGTAACATCATCAGTTGGTTCCACGATATAGAATTTAAATACTGTCTCAGACCACCATAGTCACCTTTACAAAAGCAAAAACTCTTCCCTTTACCCCTGATGGTAGTTACCTCTTTCAGTAAATTCCACTTCAGTACACTGTGATCACTGCCACCTAGTGATCCCTTTAACTGCAGATTCTTAATGCATGAAGAATCACTACTGATAATCAAATCAAGAGTATTACTCCCTCTAGCTGCCTTCTGAACATGCTGATGTAGAAAACAATCATCCAATAAATCCACAAACGTCTTGCTAGTGCGTGAGTGACCAACCCACAAATTCCAGTCAATATCTGGGAAGTTAAAATCCCCCATTATAAGACTCTCTGATTTACTGGCCCACTCTATTTCTCTGTACAGTTGTTTATTATACTCATCTGAGTCATTAGGCCTATAACACACTCCTACTCTCAATTTTGCTTTCCCAGTGCTTATGTCACACCAAAAAATTTCGAGTAAAATGCAAAAAAACCTGGCCTACTAATTGGACTGGAAAGTGCCATGATGTGCTCTGATGAATCCAAATGTTGCCTATATTCTAATAATATTAGGCAATCAGGATAACAAAAGAAGCATTTCATGCAGAATGCGTGTGCATGGTGTCATTCAAGCTGACAGTAAGTCACTGACATTTTGGGGATGTTTTTACCTATTCTGAAGTGGTTTCTCTACTTGAAATACTACAGGATGAATCAGGCTGGTGATACAAATATATTCTTGATGATCAGAAATCACAAGTGTTCCCCAAAATTTCAAAGAATATCCACAAAACATTATTGAATTGTACACTCAACTGTTTTCAGAATGATTATTCTTTTGTATTATGGTGGTTCAGTTCGCATTTTATTTTTAATATTCTATTATAGTAGTTTTATGTTATTTCTTTCTAGCTTTTTCTGTTGTCCCAGTAGCTGTTTTAGCAATGCATGGGTACAAACAGAGTACATATTATTATTCTTTTGTATTATCATTCTATTGTGGTTTAATTCGTCTTTGTTCATCATTAATGTTATTGTTTTTATCCATGATGGCTAATTAAACATTGTCCGTGCCGGTGTTTTTTACCTATAGATATTATAGTTAATACATTACTGGTCTTTAAGCTAGCCTATTCTCGGTTAACTTAATTACCCGTGGCCTATACATTTAGGATTTTGCAACTTGTTGCGCATTACTAAAGAAATTTTCATAACACTTATTGATGAAAAACTGTAGCAATAGGCAAATTATCAATATTATTTTATAACTATATCTATAATTTATACATTTTTATACATTTTTGTATTACATCACATGGACGTCAATCCCCTACTTCATCGGGGGCTTTGAGTGGATTGACGGCCCATTCGATGTAATGCATTTTTTACTTACCCGTTTCTGTATGCATCCATCACAGCTTTGCCATTAAATTAATTCTAAATTCCAAGGTTCTTTTTGAATTTTTTTTGGACTTATGTTTATCTTATTCTTCTTAATTGTTGTTAGTTAAATTATTATTATTTATTATGAATTAAATTAATTCTATATAATCTCCACAGCAACTGTGATAGAATACACAAAGCCCTACGGGTAAGTTTTTTTGTGTATTGCAATACTATTACTTACTTGATGTGTTCCAGTGGAAGTCGAGGAGTCGAAAAGGGAAAGTTTCCCGCCTTTAACTTGTTTTAAGGATGGCTAAAACAAGTTAAAGGCGGGAAACTTTCCCTTTTCGACTCCTCGACTTCCACTGGAACACATCAAGTAAGTAATAGTATTGCAATACACAAAAAAACTTACCCGTAGGGCTTTGTGTATTCTATCACAGTTGCTGTGGAGATTATATAGAATTAATTTAATTCATAATAAATAATAATAATTTAACTAACAACAATTAAGAAGAATAAGATAAACATAAGTCCAAAAAAAATTCAAAAAGAACCTTGGAATTTAGAATTAATTTAATGGCAAAGCTGTGATAGATGCATACAGAAACGGGTAAGTAAAAAATGCATTACATCGAATGGGCCGTCAATCCACTCAAAGCCCCCGATGAAGTAGGGGATTGACGTCCATGTGATGTAATACAAAAATGTATAAAAATGTATAAATTATAGATATAGTTATAAAATAATATTGATAATTTGCCTATTGCTACAGTTTTTCATCAATAAGTGTTATGAAAATTTCTTTAGTAATGCGCAACAAGTTGCAAAATCCTAAATGTATAGGCCACGGGTAATTAAGATAACCGAGAATAGGCTAGCTTAAAGACCAGTAATGTATTAACTATAATATCTATAGGTAAAAAACACCGGCACGGACAATGTTTAATTAGCCATCATGGATAAAAACAATGACATTAATGATGAACAAAGACGAATTAAACCACAATAGAATGATAATACAAAAGAATAATAATATATATATATATATATATATATATATATATATATATATACACACACACACGCTATTTCTGGGGTCTAGATGAATCCAAACCTATGTTTGTTTGTTTGTTTGTTTGTTTGTTATTTGGCTTTTAGGAGCATTAGAAACTAAGGCCATATTGCTCCGGGATATGCAGTAGTCATTCCCTGACCTTTCCACATCCTCCGTATTTGGTGGTGATGGGCTCGAACCCTGGTCTAATCAAGAAGCGTTTGCTACGCACTGCTGCTCCTTCCCAACTGGCTACGGAGGTGTCCTCCAAACCTATGAGAATTCATGAATGATTCATTCAAAAGGAGGGGTTACACATTAATTAAAAAAAAAGTTCATGTCATTATTTTTTTTTTATGTGGTGTTATGTGTGTGCACGTGCACATGGATTCAAACATTTGATTGATTGATTTAGAAATCCTTGGAGCAAGAGCTACTGCAGCTAAAATGTGCCGGGAAGATTTTATCCAGCAGTTTTGTTTGTATTCATATTTTGCTGCGAATAGTTTCCAAGAGTCATGGTGAGACTACAGATAACTGCAGAGATTATATCTGGTTTCAAATTAGATTATAGAAATTTATTTCCTTGAGGAACTGAAAAACATCTGCTATATTTTTTCTATCTTCCAGTATGGTTTTGAGAGTGAGAAAGTGATGTCTGGTTATCAAGTCTTTGAAGAAATTTCGGCACTCAACTGTAAAAGATGGACATGTAATTAGTACACATCCTACTGTATATGTACATGTCCATTGATCCTCGCCTCGCAAAAGATAAGAGTGGCTGAAATGAGTGTGTCCTATTCTCAACCCTGCGAGTATCACTTTGTCATGTCTCTTTTGCTGTAAGTTGAATTTCAGTGGTTGGAGGAAACTCTTAATTTGATACAATTTGTTATTGGCTAGTACTTGCCATTGCTGTAGCCAGTGATGTACCCTACTGTAATGAATAACTTGTTTGTAGTCTGAAAAAGGGATGTATTCTGATGCAGAAATGATGCTGTTGACTTCTTTAGTAGCCCTGTCTGCTTGTTCGTTGCCGTATATTCCAAAATGACTTGGAATCCAGCAAAATCTAATGTTTTTTTTTTTTTTTTTTTATGTAAACCCCAAACACGAGAGGTATTAGAACCTATAGTACTTTGTACCGTGCTTGGGTTGGAGACTGAAAGAAGATATTTGTTGACATTGGACTTGAACTTCTGTAGACTGTAATTTTCAGGAAATAGATATGAAGGAAGGTTGTTCCAGAAAACGGCAGCTGAATGAATAAATGAGGAAGATGAAAAGTTGGTTCTGTGAGTTTGAAGTTGGACAGTAAATGGATGTTGGCTGGTGGCTGCACGTGTTCGGACTGTTTTGAAAGAGAGAGCGGGAATTATAGAAGCCAATTCAGAAGAACAGTCCCCATGGAAGTATCTGTAAAAGAGGCATGCAGCAGAAACAGTATGTCTATGAGACAGCAAGTGGAGAGACTCCGTTAGAGATGAATCATTAATTAACCTAACTGCCCTCTTCTGAATGGAATCAAGAAGCCTGAGAGAGGTTTTGGGGGCACCACCCCAGTTGTGGGAACAATATTCCATGGCAGGGCGGATCTATGATTTATACAGAGTAAGCAGTTGTTTGGAAGAAAACTACCGCCGAGAGAAAAAGAGAAAACCAAGTATTTTAGATGCAGAGGAAGCAATATTTCTAATGTGCTTGTGCCAAGATAGATTAGAAGTCAGGGTAATCCCCAAAAGAGATATATCATTTTGCCTAGAAATCGGAGTGTCACTAAAGATAAGTATAGGAGTAGTAGAATCCTTTTTGCGAGATATAAGACAAGACTGAGTTTTAGAAGGGCTGAAATCAACTAAGTTGTCTTTTTCCCACTGGAGAATTAACTGAAGAATGGCATTTAAGGAACTGGAAGCAGATTGAGCAGGACAAGGTTTCTCAAAATGGAAAGTGGAATGCAATGTGCTATCATCGGCAAAACTATGGATAGGATTTCCAGTCAATGGAAGAAGGTCATTAATATACAAGAGGAAAAGAGTGGGGGAAAGAACTGAACCTTGGGGGCCACCGGCATTAGTGCAGAAGTTAGAAGACAGAGAGCCATCTACCATCACCCCCAGTGAGCGATCAGAGAGAAAACTGGATAACCAATTACTAAAAACAGTTGGCAAACCATAAGATGGAAGCTTGTTTAGAAGACCTTTATGCCAAACACGATCGAAGGCCTTTGAGATGTCAAGAGCAACTACTTGTGTTTCACCGAACCTTTCCATTGAATTAATCCATAAATGGGTAACATAAGCCAGAATATCACCAGTGGATCGACACTGACAGAATCCATACTGGCGATCGTTGATCAGACGGAAGGTTTCTAGGTAATTTAAGAGTTGGCAGTTAATTGATTTCTCTATTACTTTAGGAAGAGTAGAAGTAATTGCAATGAGACGATAATTGGATGAGAGGGATTTGTCACCCTTTCTAGGAACTAGCTGGATTATGAGCAAATTTCCAAGCAGAAGGAAAAACACCTTTGGAACAAGAAAGTGAAAAAAGGCAGCAAAGAATAGGAATAAGTTCAGGAGCACAGGTTCTGAGAACAAGTGGAGAAATACCATCGGGACCTGGAGCTTTCTTAGCATCAAGATTCGTCAAAATCCTTCTGACATCCTTTTGACGGAAGAGCACAGGAGGCATTGAATGGAGCATGATGGGAATGGCGGGAGGTGTTTTACCAAGATCATTAATACATGAGCTGGAAGAAAAATGGGATGCTAACAGGTCAGCTTTATCCTTGGCTGAAGTGACAACAGAACCATCTGGTTTGGACAGAGGTGGGAGCAGAAATGGGCAAAAGTTGCGGCCAATAGCTTTGGCAAGAGACCAGATTGCTCAGCTACCATTAGGGTAAGAAGCAAGTTTTCTACTCTTAGCCTGTTCAAACTCTAGTTTGGGCTGATTAATAACTGCTTTACAATTGTTGCAAACTTTGGTGTAGCCACAAAATGAAACTGAAGAATTAGAAACAAGCCTGTTACGATATGCAATATTCTTCTCTTGAACAGCCTTAGCACATTTATTGGAAAACCAAGGTTTAGATAAAGGACGAGATTTTAAAGTGGAGTGTGGGATAAAGGATTCCATTCCTGCAAGAATAATTTCACTGACAAGATCTGAGCAAACGTTGATATCAGAAGTTTTGAAACAGTAATCCGACCAATGCAAAAAAGAAAAAAGGTCTCGCAGGTCATCCCATTTTGCATTCTTGTAATGCGAAACAACACGAGGTTGGGAATAGCCAAGCGATAAAGGTTCCATTGGAGAAGAGACAATCACCAAGTTGTGATCTGAAGTGCCTAAAGGGCCTCTCACTTCGACCATGTACTTAGAAGGGTTGTTTGTGAGAAAAAGATCAAGCGTATTGGCTGTATGATTAGGATTGTCCAGTATTCTTGTAGGTAAATGAACAATCTGTGCAAGGTCATTAGTAATTGTAAAAGCCTCAGCATCTCGACCAGCTGGGTCAGTGTGACTAGAAAACGGAAGCCAGCTGGAGTTGTGAACATTAAAATCACCAAGGAAAATTACCTCACTGTTAGGAAAGTTCGACTGGAGAAAGTCAAGTTGCAAAGAGAGGAAGTCAAAGAGCCCCAAGTAATTAGTGGAGTTGGGAGAACGGTAGAGACAACAGATGAATCTGACACAATGAGGTAGAGAGATTTTAAGCCAGAGAAGATCAAAGAGAGGAGATTCCAAATTGCCAAGTCTCAGACAGGGAATATCAGAACGGACATATGCACAACTACCACTGTTGAAGCGAAAGGAATTTGGGCATCTGAGATGAGCAGTAGTTGAATCAACCGGTAACTGAGATTCTGTTATGACATTGTTCAGGAAGTTTTGATACTTGGTATTGAATTTGCTGTTGTATTGGATGTTTGAGAAAATTGATATTACTTTCAGTCAGTGAAAATGATGCTGTTTTGGGAACATGAATGTTCGATTTGATTTAGTGCTAACATAATGGCTTTCAGTTCTGCAGTATAAATGCTGCAGTATTTTGGAAGTTTTTCTACCGATGTGATGTCTGAAAAGTAAACTGGCACTCCCACATTAGATTCAGTTTTAGAGCCATTTGTATATAGAAGACAAAGATCTGAAAATTGCAACTTGTAAGAAGCATGCAGATGTTGATAGTTCATGTGAGAAAGTGTTTGTTTGCTCCAAAAGTGGAAGGAGAAGTCAGCTGTTTAATTATCTGTGGTGGTGGTGTTGTTATTCAGTTTAACGACACAAGGGCCACTAAAGCCAAATTGTGTCTGTTCATCGTTAATTCGCAAAAAGCATATTGTTAGCGAGGTTAAATTATATGCTTCTGTACAAGCCAATATGTTTTAGATATAATAAAAGTTTTTCAATATTTGCTTAATTTCCTAAGAAATTAGATAAATCAAGTGATATATTCAACGTGGAGAGAGTTTGAAAAGTGTTTGACCGGATGGTTGAATGTAAAGGACAATCAACTAGAAAATGACAGACCATGTGATGGGTTTTCTCCCAATAATAGAAAG
Organism: Mastigoproctus giganteus; assembly: GCF_048544385.1. Taxonomy (NCBI): domain Eukaryota; kingdom Metazoa; phylum Arthropoda; class Arachnida; order Uropygi; family Thelyphonidae; genus Mastigoproctus; species Mastigoproctus giganteus. Next base: position 142,339,953 of record NC_143578.1, read on the forward strand.
AGATGAGTATGATGAGTGTGTCCGATTCTGAGTCTTGCCAGTAACCACTTTCTCTCATCTGTTTCTTCAGAAGCTAGACAGCCAGCCACAGCTTTGGATCTTCTTTTATCTAGTAAAGTTTATTGTTGGTGTCACTTTTCCAGGTCTGTGACCATTTATCAGAGCACACTTTGCGTATAACAGACTTATAGTCAGAGTAAGGAACCTGAGAATGTTGTGAGAGAGCGGGTTGTGGATGTTTAGCGTCAAAGTCAGCACTTTCATTTCCCGGAATGCTTGAATGGCCAGGGATCCAGCAAAAACTGATTGAACACACTGCAAGTGAATAGCTGGGAATGAATCTGTTTCAATTTAGGATGAGAAGAGGAGAAATTCTTCCTTATGGCAGAGACAGCACTAAGAGAATCTGTGTAAATTATGGCAGATGAGATGGAAAGCTCAGTAATCTTACTAAGCGCTAACTTAGTGGCATATAATTCAGCTGTGAAGACACTGCAAGCAAGCGGTAGTGTGACTGAACTTGTTTTTTTTTTGGTAGTTTTTGGCACATCGGGTTCTGTGGCTATAATGCACCTCCCAAGGTTTTTGCAGTACTTTGATCCAAACCCGAGGCGGGATTTGAACCCGCGACCTTTGGGTTGCCAGGCAGGTACTTTACACTGAACTTGTACATAAAGGAAAAACTGCAGCAGCACCTATCATACTCTCAGTTTTGGAACCATCCGTAAAAATTTTACAAGCATGGTTATTCATAGTAGCATGAGCTGAATGTAACCGTCTGATATTGCAGGGAGGTATAATATTTTTCCCCAACTAGAGGAAGTGTATATCTTGAGAGATAGACACATGTGTCCAAGGAGCAACTGGTGTAGTTGTGTCTTGAAAAATTTCATTTAAATTGACATTCCAAGTCTGATCAAGCTCTTTGATCCTGAGCAAGGCAGATCTATTTTCATTTGGCTTGCTCTCATAGAAGGATTCCCAAAGAGTATTATAAAGATACTCCCAACTTGGGTGCGATGGTAGACACTGGATCTTAGCAGCGTAGTGGAGCAGTAGTGTTTTTCTATGCATGTGTAACGGGGGATCATGCAATTCAATATATAGACTTTGGATTGGAGAAGTCCTGAAAGCTCTCAGCGCAGTCCTCAGAGCACTGTGATGGATCATATTTAGTTGTTTTAAAATAGTGCTCCTCGCAGAGTCATACACTGGACAACCATAGTCTAGTCGTGAATTGATTAAGCTTCTATAAAGATACAGCAAAGTATACCGATCAGCTCCCTATGACATAGATGAGACCTATCGAAGTATATTCAAATGCTTTATACAAGAAGTTCTCAAATAAGTAATGTGTGCTTGGAAATTTAGTTTGCGGTCTAACAGTAGTCCAAGAAATTAACGGTATTAAAAAGCGGGATTGGAGTACTGTTTATTTGTAGTTCAGGTTCAGGATGGAGAGCTTGTTTCTTGCAAAAGTGAGTGACGGTGCATTTCTTTTCTGACAGTCGGTAGCCATTCCGTGAAGTCCAGGATTCTGTTTTGGTTATGGCAAGTTGCAGCTGCCGTTCGATGGTTTTGAGACTAACAGGAAATGGTAAGGTCATCTGCATACATATAAGTTTGAATGGTTTTTGGGACATCTCATGCCATGCTGCTAACTTGGATTGAAAACAGTGTTGGACTAAGTATTGATCCCTCTTCCTGAATGTGAGATGTAGAGAGTACGTTTTTATATCGGACCTGAAAAGAACGCAATTGCAGAAAATTTTGAATTTCCGGCAAATGGCCCCTAAGCCCCAGAATAATACCATGATGCCATTTAGTATCAAATGCCTTTTAATAATATAAATTAACCATGACTAGATGTTGTCTCATGACAAAGGCATTGCAGATATGAGACTCGGCTTTAATAAGCACATCTAGGGTTGATCTATTTTTTTGAAAGCCATACTGATGACCTGGAAGGAGATTCTCTGACTCCAGGAAGCGAGCCTAGTATGAACCATTCTTTCAAAAATTTTTCAATGCAGCTCGTAAGAGATATTGGCCTGTAATTTTCAACACAGGAAATATTTTTTCCTGGTTTTGGTAAGGTAATAATGAACGAATGGTGCCATGAAGAAAGATAGGCATTTTTGAGAAGATCCAATTATAAAAAATTAATAGGGTTCTCAAGTCTTCTCCAAGTAAATTAGCATTAGTACAGGCATTTGATGCAAGAAAGCAAGCTTATGCAGCATCAGCCAAAAAAAAAAAAAAAAAAAAAATTAAAAAATAATAATAATAAATAAATAAATAAAAAATAACCACTTCCACTTCACCCCTCTGTTCGTTCGAAATACCTGTCCAGCTGAGCCTTAAACTTATTTAGGCTTTCAACTTCCATGACAAGGGATGGAAGTCTATTCCACCAACCGACCACCCGCTGGCTAAAGGCAAATTTCCTCACGTCTATCCTACATCTGTCTTTTCTCAATTTGAATTTATGCCCTCTCAGGTGATTACTCTGAGACTGCAAGAGGAAGAATCCCATCAGCATTGAGAATGCTCAAACCATTCAAGGCTTTATACACCTCTATCAGATCACCTCGCTGGTGCCTAGTCCCCAGACACTGTAATTTGCAAAACTTAAGCCTTTCTTCGTAAGAGCACCCCTTTGTTCCATTCACTAATCTTGTTGCCCTTCTCTGTACTCGTTCCAGCATCTCTACATCCTTCATGAAATGAGGCCTCCAGACCTGTATACAGTACTCTAGGTGTGGCCTGACCATTGCCTTATACAAGGGAATAATCACCGCCTTATCCCTGCTAGAAAAATTCCTATATATCATCAACAATACACCATGAGCTACTCTTGCAGCCCATCTGCACTGCTCAGAAAACTTCATATCTGCCTGCACAACCACCCCCAGGTCCCTTTCATTCTCTGCCACTGTCAGTGTAGTACCACAGAGTTGATACGTTGCTCTGGGGTTGCTGTTTCCCATATGTAGTACTTTACATTTGTCAATGTTAAACTTCATTTGCCACCTCTCAGCACATCTGCTCAACCTTTTCAGATCCTGTTGCAGTAGCATAGTGTCAGTAGTGTCCTTGACAACCCTGCCAACCTTCGTATCGTCTGCAAACTTGGACATTAAGTTTGATATACCATCATCAATATCATTTATAAATACAGAAAACAATAATGGACCCAATACTGAACCCTGAGGCACTCCACTAATAACATTAGTCCACGATGAGCAGTGTCCATTGATTACCACTCTCTGTCTTCTCCCCCTCAACCACCCCTTTGTCCACAGCAGCAATTTGCCTCCAATGCCACACTGCTCCAATTTGTGCAGCAGTCTTCCATGTGCAACAGTATCAAAAGCCTTTCTAAGATCCAAGTATATAATATCAAAGTTATTCTCTGCATCCAGTTCTTTTGTGACTGCATCAGAGTATCCAATCAAATTGGTCAGGCAAGACTTCCCCTTAACAAAACCATGCTGTGTCTGAGCTATAACTGAAGTCTTGTCTAGATGATCCTGCAGTGCTTCTTTAAACAGTGCCTCAATTAATTTTCCAGGAACAGAAGTTAAACTAACAGGTCTATAATTACTTGTGTCGCCCTTTGATCCTCCTTTGTGAATTGGGATCACATTTGCACATCTCCAGTCCATGGGTACTTCCCCTAAGTCCAAGGAAGCTCTCATAATTATGGCTAAGGGTTTGCTTACTTCCTTTGCTGCCTCCTTTAATATAACTGGATAGATCCCATCCACCCCAGGTGCCTTTCTTGTATTTATCTTCAACAATTTCTCCTCCACTTTACTCTCAGTTATTACAAGATTCTCTAGCTTACTGCCAGAGTTGAATACACCTCTGGCATTCCCCTTGCTGAATAACTCCTCATGTGTGAATGTCGATGCAAAATATTCATTCAGTTTGTTAGCTACCTGAGCAGGATCATCAACAGTTGACCCATCGATATCAAGTGGACCAATCTGATTCATCCCCTTCCTTCTAGAGTTTACATAAGTAAAGAACTCTGTGCTGTTTTTCTTTGCATCCCTTGCCAAAGATTTCTCGTAATCTGCCTTCGCCTGCCTAACCTCCTTTGTAACTTGGTTACAGATCAACTTGTATCTATCATAGGCTTCTGTGTCACATGTTAATTTATATGTATCCCATGCATTTTTCTTCTCTGCCATATGTCTCATTAGTTCATCTGACATCCATTTAGGCCTAAACCTTGAACAATATTTCTTAGTTGATATGTAAAGCCTAGTAGCTTCCAAGATAAGTTCTTTGAATGCTTCCCATTTTGAATTTGCTGTTGGTAACATCATCAGTTGGTCCCACTGTATAGAATTTAAGTACTGTCTCAGTCCATCGTAGTCACCTTTACGAAAGCAATAACCCTTCCCTTTACCCCTAATGGTAGTTACCTCTTTGAGTAAATCCCACTTCGGCACACTGTGATCACTGCCACTTAGTGGTTCATTTACCAGAAGATTCTTAATGCATGAAGAATCACTACTGATAATCAAATCAGGAGTATTACTCCCTCTAATTGCCTCCCGAACATGCTGATGTAGAAAACAATCATCCAATAAATCCACAAAAGCCTTGCTACTGTGTGAGTGACCAGACCCCAAATTCCAGTCAATATCTGGGAAATTAAAATCCCCCATTATAAGACTCTCTGATTTACTGGCCCACTCTATTTCTCTGTACAGTTTCTTATTATACTCATCAGAGTCATTAGGCCTATAGCACACTCCTACCTCCTACTCTCAATTTAGATCTCCCAATGCTTATGTCACACCAAACTTGACTCGACACTGCACTGTCCAGCAATGTCGACTGGCTTCACTTCCTTGGATTTTATGTATTTCTTAACTAATAGCATAACCCCTCCTCTCTTCCTATCCTGTCTATCCTTTCTGTAGACATTGTACTCCCCAAATTCCAGTTCTGCATTCCTTATATCTGTGTGACACCACGTCTCTGAAATCCCCACAATATCTGCCTTTGATGTTTTGAGCAATACCTCAAATTCATCAAATTTATTTACAAAACTCCTAGCATTGGTGTACACGCAAGTATACATGCACCTGTTCTTTTTCTTAGCTACCCTAACACAACCTATGTGTTTATTTGTACCCCAATGATTCCCAGCAGTCTCTGAAATATCCTGCATCTTATTTTCCAGGCTGCGGCTCTTTCCAATAGAAGCAGTGCAAGAATCCCTTTCACCTCTGTCAGTGGCTACTGTTGATCTATTAGTCCTTGTATCCACCCAATCTAGCAGTTTTCCGACCCACCTAACACTGCGTCGATAGCATCAGCAAACATTCTTGCACCCTTTCTATTTAAGTGTATCCCATCCCTGTAGAAGCAGTCTCTCCTGTTAACAAGTACAGACCAGGCTGAAAAAAATTCTACCCCTTGGGCCTTGCACAATCTTTCCAGGGCAGAATTGATCGACAGGGCTCTCATCATATACTCCCTCCTATCGTGTCTGGGCAAAATTGCAGACACTTTCAAATTCAACCCTAATTCACGGCTTTTTTTCAACAGTGACCTGTACTTGTTAAGTAATTCCGCCGGTCTCCTACATATAGTTGTACACGTTGGCACTAATGATATTAAGAGTAGGCACTAATGATATTAATGATATTAAGAATACTAATGATATCCGCTCTACAACATCATCAACCTTTGCCCCTGGCAGACATACCCTGGTCCTGTTCCACCTATCCTTTTTACAAAGCAAGTTTCCCGTTTCCCTGACAATAGAGTCACCAACAACTACTAGTTCCTTTGGGACTAGCGCATTCTGCCTTGGGGCTTTAAATGCTTTAGCATAATGTAATGAACTCCACCTGGACCTGCAGCACTATTGGAAGATCTGTTTAATGATTCTTGAAGTTCTTTTAATGTAAACGGTTGGTTGTATGGGAATGAGTGGAGTGTGAAGAAGTTGACTTTATACCGTTCTGCACCTGCTTTGATATTCTGGAAGGTGGATGCATAGTGGCAGAAGCTGAGATTTTTGCAAATGATTCTGCTAATGCATTTGCAACTTCTTCAGGAGTAGAAATGTCTTTCCCTTTCCAATGAAGTATCAGAGAGGGCAGCCGAGCAAATTTGCCATTTAATGCCTATATTCTTTTCCAGATGATCCGTGTCTGTGGTGATGGTTGAGGCAAAAGCAATCCATGAATACCGTTTTGCTTTCCGCCTAACTTGTCTAGCTTTTGCTTTTAGCCATTTAAAAGCAATTAGGTTACAGTGGTGGGATACTTGTGAAAATTATTATTCCAAGCACGGTTTTTTGCCTGTTTGGCAATTAAACAACCTGTATTCGACTACTGATTTCTGTGTTTTCGATATGGCATGGAGGCTTTAGCTGCAGTCAGAATTTGATTGGTTATGTAAGTGTTTACATCATCAATATGTTGTCTTTGAACAAAATCTGTCTAAGAGTATTTGGGCAGAACAGCCACCCCAGTTTGCCTTTTTAAACTGCCAAGTAGATCATTGATCGGGATTTGGTGTTACCCCTCTTTGTAGCAAGAAAAAAATTGGAAAGTGATCACTGTTAAAGGTATTGGTTAATACCGACCATGTCATGATTGGAAATATGGATGGTGAACAAATTGAGAAGTCTATTGCGGTTGCTAAGTAGATGTAGGTAGGAGATCCAGAATTTAATAAATTAAGATCATTATTGTGCATGAATTCCTCCATCAGTCTGCCTCTTCTATCCATTGTGGCAGATCCCCATAATGGATGGTGTCCATTAAAGCCATTAAAAAGACACACTGGAGTTGAGAATTGTGCAATGAGGTTTCAAGTTCTGAAAGCAGAAGTGGTGCAGATGGCAGAATATAAATGGGAACAATGGTAAATGATGTACCAACTGCAATGCGAGCTGCCACAGCTTCTAGGGTAGTTCTCAATTGGATCGACCTGGATGGTATGTTAGCGTTAACAAGAATAGCAACTCCTCCACGTGCAGGTGATTCTGAGTTCCTATCTCATCTGTAAATGGTATAACTTTAAAATTTTGGCAAAACTTGGGGTGACAAGAATGTTTCCTGTAAGCATACACCTATGGGATTGAATTGAGCTATTAAATCCCGTACGTCATCAGAATGACTGCTTAGTCCTCTGCAATTCCTATGATGTTATGCATTATTTAGGTTTACCAGGATGATTCATCTGACAGTTTTTTGTAGGTAGGACATTTTTTCCGGTCTTTTTTTGAGAATGTGGGGCGTCCAATATCCATGGTGTCATCTGCATGGCATTCTAGAATGGGCTCCTCATTATCTAGCATCTACATCCATACTGTTGGTGGGAGATTCCATTTTTTTAGAGACTGATTCAGATTTTAATTGTTCTTTTATGGGGTATGAGTAGGAATGCTGATTAGAGTATTTGTGGCTTTGTTAGTTTTTTTTGGAGGATTATGAGGATTATCTTTTTTAGAGGTTGAAAGTGTAGATTTAAGCCAATTCCTTTGAGAGGTGTTAGGTGGAACTGACACATCTGTTTGAGCTGCAGTAGAAACAAAGTTTCAAGTGCAAGCTGCATAAGAACAACCACTAGGCATGGTCGACATAACTTGTCTATGTGCCTCAGGAAATGTGACTTTATTTTCAATTTTGTATTTTTGAATTTTCTTTCCTGTTATCCATAGCTCAAGTTTTGGAAAAGGCTGGATGGCTTCCTTTGCAGTTTGGACAAACAGGGGTTTTGACTGAACAATCCACTTGGTTGTGATCTTTAGAGCTGCAGATGGGACATATGGCTTCCCCTCGACAAGCCTCCTGGGAATGACCGTATTTCTGACATTGAAAGCAATGAACAGGATTTGGGATATAAGGTCAAATCCGACAGTTTAAATAACCAGCTTTAATAGAGGATGGTAAGTCTGGAGTGCTAAATGTCAGAATGACGGATCTTGTTGGAGTAAGATTTCCATTTTTTTTCGTCGTGATCCGTTTTACATTTATTACTTTCTGACTGCTGAGTTCTTGGAGTAGTTCTTCTTCAGAGACTGTAATTAAGTCCCACTCGCTGATGGCACCTTTTGATGAATTTAGTGTTTTCTGGGGAGTAATTGATCCTGTCAACCCACCAAATGTTGTTGTTTTTAACAGCCGCTCAGAACGTTTTTAGGTGGCTGTTTCTATCAGAAGGCTCCGGATTGAAGTCTTAACCATATTTGGTGATCCAGCAATAGACTCCAAGATTTTCTGAATAAAGAATGGTGATAACTTACCCACAGGTTGGGCAGATAGGGAATGAATCACCAGGAAGTTTGGACAATTGTCATGACATTCTGCTTCTCTTTGCAGTCTTTTAGGTTGACTTGAGTCATGGTCAGTGTTAGAAGCTTCTGCTCTTGAGCTCAAAGGCTCTGAGTTTGGATAATGATTTTTATCCATGATGGCTCCTTTTGGCCCTGGGGGTTTGCCTTTACCACCCAGGTTAACGGCCCCACCACGGGGAGGCAGGAGCAGTGGCCAAGCGTACAGTGAGTTAGTAAGTTAGTAGGCTAACTAAATTAAAGAAAAGGGTACTTGCCTTCTTCCGGGCTCACTTCTTAGTTTTTTTTTTTTTTTTATGAAAACCCCAAACACGAAAGGTATCAAAACCTATAGTACTTAGTACCGTGCATGGGTTGAAGGAGAAGTATGGGGGGGGGGGGTGCCGGAAACTTTGCTCTAGAGACTAAACATGGGTTTCACCACTTCAAGCCTCCAATAAGCAAAGTGGTGGTATTTCACCGGTTGATGAAAGTCATCTGTTTTATCCTTAATTACATGAAAGGGTTTAAATCGAAGACTGTTAAAAACAGTATATATGTTTCAAAAAAAACAGAAGGTAAATAAAACACCTATACAAGAAGTGTGAAACTATATTCAAGATACTATACCGCTCTGCGGCACATTTTCACCTTATCCAATTAAGATTTCTTGAATTTCCAATAGAGAAATTGTGGGAAAAAAAAACTACTACTGAAAGAGCATGGAGTTTTACTCAAGAATAAACAGAATGGATTTTAAGGTTAAATCACGCAGTAGGTTAATGAGCATTAAGGGTCTGCAAAGCCCCCCTCCTCCCAGTAAGGGGAGCATAAACGTTTCCAGCAGTAGAGTATAATGTGGAAGCTGGCTGCTTTTAAGTAGAGCTACTTAACAGAAAATTTTAATACTATGAGAAAAAAAACAAGGAAAAACTGTCACTGGGAGGAAAAACGCTTAATAAACATGCAAGATTCGCTTGGCCATGGAAACCCTTGGCATCGGGGACCCCATGGTGGTGTAGACTAATTTATCAGGGGAGTTATATTATCCAAGTTAAGATCTCTATTGAGGAGAAGGTTTTTTTAATCTCATGCTAGCAGGCTTACTGATTCTTTGTTATTGTTGATAATGTTGTTTCCATTCAGATGTAATCAGAGTTTTCTGTAGAGGGTGACCTAGTAAGGATTTTATTTTAGCTGCATAAAGAAGTAATAGACTATCTTCTAATTTGCACGGGACGTTCTTGAGCCTCAGTGTATAGGCTCTGTAGAGGTGAGGTACGGAAAGCTCCAATGGCTATTCAGGGCGCGCAGTGGTGTATTGGGTCGAGCCATCTCAGGGCACTAGGTCTTGCCAAGTCATAGACTTGGGCCATAATCTAACTTAGATCGAATGAGTAGGCAATAAGTATTGTTCTCTCTCTCTCTCTCTCTCTCTCTCTCTCTCTCTCTGCTCCCCAGGATATAACGGACCTTTAAGATATTCATTTTCTTACGACAGTGGACTCTTATGTGACTGGTATGCTGTAGAAAAGCCAATTTTTTGTCAAAAAACAAGTCCTAAATAAGGGACTTTTTTTTTTGGCTAATGCTATATAAGCTTGCTTTCTTGCATCAGGTTCCTTTGCTAATGTCTAATTCGGCTAGTGTCCTGAATACTTCCCAATCTGCATCATATTTTGTATCTAGGATGTCTACTGGCTTGGCATGGTGTTTTTAGCATTAGCATTAGTAGAGGCATATGATGCAAGAAAGCAAGCTTATTCAGCATCAGCCAAAAAAACAAAAACACACCACTCCCATTTCACCCCTCCGTTCATTAGAAATACCTGTCCAGTTGAGCCTTAAATTTGTTTAGGCTATCAACTTCAACAACAAGTGCTGGAAGTCGGTTCCACCAACCAACCACCCGCTGGCCAAAGGCAAATTTCCGCACATCTATCCGACATCCGTCCTTCCTCAATTTGAATTTATGCCCTCTGAGGTGATTATTCTGAGCAAGATGAAAAATCCCATTGGCATTGATCATGCTCAAACCATTCAAAGCCTTATACACCTCTATCAGATCACCTCGCCGGTGCCTAGTCTCCAGACTCAGTAATTTGCAAAACTTAAGCCTTTCTTCGTAAGAGCAACCCTTTGTTCCATTCACTAATCTTGTTGCCCTTCTCTGTACCCGTTCCAGCAGCTCTACATCCTTCTTGAAATGAGGCCTCCAGACCTGTATACAGTACTCAAGATGTGGTCTAACCATTGCCTTATACAAGGGAATAATCACCTCCTTATCCCTGCTAGAAAAATTCCTGTATATCATTGACAAGACACCATGAGCTACTCTTGCAGCTCGTCTGCACTGCTCAGAGAACTTCATATCTGCCTGCACAATTACCCCTAGGTCCTTTTCATTCTCCACCACTGTCAGTGTAGTACCGCAGAGTTGATACGTTGCTCTGGGGTTACTGTTCCCCATATGCAGCATTTTACATTTGTCAATGTTAAACTTCATTTGCCACCTCTCAGCCCATCTGTTCAACATTTCCAGATCCTGTTGCAGCAGCATAGCGTCAGTAGTGTCCTTAACAACCCTGCCAACCTTTGTATCATCTGCAAACTTGGACATTAAACTTGATATCCCATCATCAATATCATTCATAAACACCGAAAACAACAATGGACCCAACACTGAACCCTGAGGAACTCCACTAATAACATTAGTCCACGTTGAGCAGTGTCCATTGATTACTACTCTCTGTCTTCTGCCACTCAACCATCCCCTTATCCATAGCAGCAATTTGCCTCCAATGCCACACTGCTCCAATTTGTGCAGCAGTCTTCCATGTGCAACAGTATCAAAAGCCTTTCTAAGATCCAAATATATAATATCAAAGTTATTCCCTGCATCCAGTTCTTTTGTGACTACATCATAGTATCCAATCAAATTGGTCAGGCAAGACCTGCCCTTAAAAAAACCATGCTGCGTCTGAGCTATAACTGAATTCTTGTCTAGACATCCTGCAGTGCTTCTTTAACCAGTGCCTCCATTAATTTACCTGGAACAGAAGTTAAACTAACAGGTCTATAATTACTTGTGTCAGCCTTTGATCCTCCTTTGTGAATTGGGGTTACATTTGCACATCTCCAGTCTATGGGTACCTCCCCTGAGTCCAAAGAAGCTCTCATAATTATGGCTAGGGGTTTGCTTACTTCCTTTGCTGCCTCCTTTAATATAACTGGATAGATCCCATCCACCCCAGGTGCCTTTTTTATGTTTATCCTCAACAATCTCTCCTCCACTTTCCTCTCAGTTATTACAAAATCATCTAGCTCACTGCCAATGTTTACTTTACCTACGTCATTCTCCTTCCTGAATAACTCCTCATGCGTGAATGTAGATGCAAAATACTCGTTTAGATTGTTAGCCACCTGAGCAGGATCCTCAACTGTTGAACCATCAATATTCAGTGGACCAATCTGATTCATCCCTTTCCTTCTTGAGTTTAAATAGGTAAAGAACTCTTTTCTGTTTTTCTTTGCATCCTTTGCCAAGGATTTTTCGTAGTCTGCCTTTGCCTGCCTAATCTCCTTTGTGACTTGGTTACAGACCAACTTATATCTATCATAGGCTTACATGTCACCGATTAATTTGTATGTATCCCATGCATTTTTCTTCTCTGCCATATGTCTCATTAGTTCATCTGACAACCATTTAGGCCTAAACCTTGAACAATATTTCTTAGTTGGTACGTAAAGCCTGGTAGCTTCCAAGATTAGTTCCTTGAATGCTTCCCATTTTGAGTTTGCTGATGGTAACATCATCAGTTGGTCCCACTGTATAGAATTTAAATACTGTCTCAGACCATCATAGTCGCCTTTACGAAAACAAAAACCCTTCCCTTTACCTCTGATGGTAGTTACCTCCTTGAGTAAATCCCACTCCAACACACTGTGATCACTGCCACCTAGTGGTTCATTTATCTGCAGATTCTTAATGCATGAAGAATCACTACTGATAATGAGATCAAGGGTAGTGCTCCCTGTTGTTGCCTCACGAACATGCTGATGTAGAAAACAATCATCCAATAAATCCACAAAAGCCTTGCTAGTATGCGAGTGACCAACCCACAAATTCCAGTCAATATCTGGGAAATTGAAATCCCCCATTATAAGAATCTCTGATTTACTGGCCCACTCTATTTCCCTGTACAATATCTTATTATACTCATCAGAGTCATTAGGCCTATAGCACACTCCTACTCTCAATTTTGATTTCCCTATGCTTATGTCACACCAAACTGACTCAACACTGCCCTGTTCATCGATGTCAACTGGCTTCACTTTCTTGGATTTTATGTGTTTCTTAACTAATAGCATAACCCCTCCTACCCTCCTGTCCTGTCTATCCTTTCTATACACATTGTATTCCCCAAATTCCAGTTCCGCATTCCTTATATCTGTGTGACACCACGTCTCTGATATCCCAACAATATCTGCCTTTGATGTTTTGAGCAATACCTCAAATTCATCAAATTTATTTACCAAACTCCTAGCATTGGTGTACACGCAGGTATACATGCACCTGTTTCTATTCTTAGCTACCCTAACACAACCCATGTGTTTACTTGTACCGCAATGACTCCCAGCAGTCTTTGAAATATCCTGCTTCTTGTTTTTCAGGCTTCTGCTCATTTCAATAGAAGCAGTGCAAGAATCACTTCCACCTCTGCCAGTGGCTACTGTTAATCTGTTAGTCCTTGTATCCCCCCCCAACTAGCAGTTTTCCGCCCCACCTAACACTGCCTCGACAGCATCAGCAAAAATTCTTGCACCCTTTCTATTTAAGTGTATCCCATCCCTGTAGAAGCAATCTCTCCTGTTAACAAGTACAGTCCAGGCTGAAAAAAATTGTACCCCTTGAGCCTTGCACAATCTTTCCAGGGCCGAACTGATCGACAAGGCTCTCAATCATATACTCCCTACTATCGTGTCTGGGCAGAATTGCAGACACTTTCAAATTCAACCCTAATTCAGGGCTTTTTTTCAACAGTGACCTGTACTTGCTAAGTAATTCCGCCGGTCTCCTACTCTTAATATCATTAGTGCCAACGTGTACAACTATATCACCTTTTGTGCCCTTAAAAGATGATATCCGCTCTACAACGTCATCAACCTTTGCCCCTGGCAGACATACCCTGGTCCTATTCTACCTATCCTTTTTACAAAGCATGTTCCCCATTTCCCTGACAATTGAGTCATCAACAACTACTAGTTCCTGTGGGACCAGCGCATTCTGCCTAGGGGGCTGCCTCTGTGTTGCCTGATGACCAAGTGCAAGCTCTGGCGTTGATGTGGGCAGCTGAGAGCTTGATGGGCCCCTCAATTTATTTCCTTCGAGGGCATCCACCCTGTCCTTCAAGCTCTCATAAAGGCCCATAACAACGTGAGTTGTCGCCTGATTTCCTTGCACTCCTTACATCGTGTACATACAAATACATCCCCCTTGGCAGTATCATGTCCTGTACCCGACTGCTCCGCAAACATCAAGCAAACAGTGCATTTTAAAAGACTGATTCAGAGGGCAACTGCCCCCCCTCAGTTCTCCTCTGAGCCACAGCACTCCCATTAGCCTGAGCCTTTTGCTTTACTGCTCTGGTCTGAGTCATGATTCCGATTTAATTCAATAAAATTTCAATTTCTGAACAAAATTAAATCCTTAAGTTATATCCCAAAACAGTTATAACGCTATATTTATTTTTTCGGTATCGAGTGTTTTCTACGAGTTCCCTTTATACAACTTCCGTATCACGTGTACCACTATAGTTATGTATTAATTATTTGTTACGGTTAAATCATTATATATATATATATATATAATTATGAATAAAAATTTAAGTAAAGAAAGAAAATGGATTTGAATTTGAATAGATTTGAATTTGAATAGAGATAAGATGAAATATCGATAATATGAATTATGGATCAGGGACACTGCAATAGCAAAGGTACCCTACAACCATAATGTATATAGAAAATTATTTTAATGTTATGTGTAAATCTTTAATTTAACTTATGCTGATAATGAAAAAACCGTGTACCCTGGGAGCGATGTATGTTGAATAAAGGAAAAGAAAAGTGTAACGTTATAAACAAAGTGCGAATTTTGAAAAAATGCAAAATTTGAAAAATGTAAAATTTGAAAAGAACGACCAAGGTAGAAATAGCAGATTTTTGAAAAGAACGACCAAAGTAGAAATAGCATTGCAGTATCTTTCATAATTTCTGTGTCTTCTTCAGAGGTCATCCACCTAAATTATGAAAAAGAACAGCAATACTCTTACTTCTGTTTCTGACATGTTCTGTATGTCAAAAAACACGTGTACACTGACACGTGGTAAAAAATTTTTAGAATATAAATTTTGAATAAATAAATAAAATAAAATACAAGTTAAGCAAAAATATTATGCCAAAGTATAACATACAGAACATGGAGGTCATCCATGTTCTGTATGTTATACTTTGGCATAATATTTTTGCTTAACTTGTATTTTATTTTATTTATTTATTCAAAATTTATATTCTAAAAATTTTTTACCACGTGTCAGTGTACACGTGTTTTTTGACATACAGAACATGTCAGAAACAGAAGTAAGAGTATTGCTGTTCTTTTTCATAATTTAGGTGGATGACCTCTGAAGAAGACACAGAAATTATGAAAGATACTGCAATGCTATTTCTACTTTGGTCGTTCTTTTCAAAAATCTGCTATTTCTACCTTGGTCGTTCTTTTCAAATTTTACATTTTTCAAATTTTGCATTTTTTCAAAATTCGCACTTTGTTTATAACGTTACACTTTTCTTTTCCTTTATTCAACATACATCGCTCCCAGGGTACACGGTTTTTTCATTATCAGCATAAGTTAAATTAAAGATTTACACATAACATTAAAATAATTTTATATATATATATATATATATATATATATATATATATAGAGAGAGAGAGTTAAAAGTGCAATTTAATTGACAATAAAGTTTATTAAGATTAATAGATATACTGATTAATTGACAATATTATATTATGCACTATACTACACTAAGCTTATGTTATCGTGTAAAAATGGCGGGAATTCACGAACGGTACTTCTGCGGACTCGTAAGTATTGATTAGCTTCCAAATCTCACTATCTCAAACTAAGGATCCTGACTAGGTCTATAATCTACTTATATAAGATAATTTGATATAACAATTGGTTAATAAATCGACTAAATTTGGTTAAAAAAAAAAAACCTCTCGTTCAATTTGTAACACGTGGATTTGATACCGTTACCGATACTAAGTAATACCTACAAAATCTCTGTCTAAGTTAAACTTTAAACTAAGTATCATAACCAAGAATATAAAGCTACTCTATAAAATAAGTTAATATGCAAATTTAAGCTACTAAATCAGAAAATAAATCTGGAAACACTTCTCTGTTCCAAGAGCGTCAAAGAGCTGCTTCCGCACAGGCTACCCTCGTACGAGGACTTTTCTTTTCATTATTTTCAAAATTATGGGATAGTGGTCAGTGCTCAATGGATTCTCAAGCATGCTCCATTGTGTCATTGGGAACAGTGTTGGGGGGAACAGATTGACAAGTCTATTGCAGTCTGCTTTTTGATGGAAGTGGAAATATGTGCGTGTGCCATCACCCCATAGCGGGTGATGTCAATTTAGGTCACCTAAAATGCAGAACGGAGATGGCACTCAAGCTCTTCAAAATCTTTCAATGAGAATCCTTGCCCGGGGGGGGGGGGGGGGGTTAGATACATTGATGTTACAATATAATGTCAGTGCAGATACACCATAATTTACCCATAAATTTGAACTACGTACGTAGTGTAAAAGGGCTACACTACGTTTTAAGGCGCCTCTGTAGCCAGGTGGGCAGGAGCAGCAGTGCGTAGCACACGCTTCTTGATTAGACCGGGGTTCAAGCCAGTGACCACCAAAAATGGAGGATGCGGAAAGGTCGGGGAATGATCACCGCATAGCCCCAGAGCAATATCGCCTTAGTTGCTCTAATGCTCCTAAAAAAACCAAATAACAACAGCATCGTTTTAATTGTATCTCATATTGTGGGTACTTCACAACGAGATAGCTGGTATTGCACTACTTCAAAAAAATAATGCTTCTTACATAGAGAAGACTACAGTTATTTATTTTCAGTATATTCCACCATGCAGACGATCGTTTCAAAGCTATTTTTGCACAAGGCATATGAAATTATGCCTTGTGCATTTCATCTTCTAATAAATTGATGTTATAGTAATACTGAAGCCTATTGCTAGACTTGCTGCAGCTGCTTCTAATGGTGTGCTCAATGATATTGCTTGAGAAGGCACATGCATGTTAACTAATATTGCGACTCCTCCTTGCATTGTTCCATCTGATATGCGATCCTTTCTATATGTGGTATAGTTTTTGATTGTACTGTTGTCCTGTAGTGTTAAATAGGTTTCTTGTAAGCAGATACCAAACATTAATCATTAATGTTTTGGCAAAAACCTCGACAGTTCCACTGGTCAATCGTGTCTGTCATTTGGGGTTGGATGGTCCCTCAGATTGTTTCCTTGGGGCTGTATTCACTTTGTCTGCCTTGGTTTTGTCTTTCTTTGAAAAATAGTGTCTACCCGTACCCATTTCTTCTTCAATGAAAATTTCGAGAACTGGCTCTTTTCTGTGGTTTCTTACCTCTATGCCCATTTGTTCTGCCATCTTTTTTCCTTTTTGTTTATTTTTCTTCTTATACTTTCTGCATTATCCGGTAGAAAAGATTAAGAAGTAGTGATCATTTTTTTCTTGTTGTTTTTGTAATGAAGATGTAAAACTCACGAATCCATTCTGAGATGGATTCTCCTGGGTTAATTGTAACATCCGTTTGTGTGCCACAACATTTTGAATTAGGCAGTTTCATTTCCGGAGTCTTTTTGATTGTGGTAACCTGTGCATAAGAAGGTTTGTTTGCTATGTTTATTGAAAAAGCTTTTTCAGCTTCTTGATATGAAACTCCATTTTCTGCTTTGTTTTTGTATTCTTTTTTCTTTCTTCCAAATTTCACTCTCCTGAGTATGCAGTATGTTCCCCCTTACAATTTATGCATTTATGGCTTCCAGCTGCACAAACAGAAGAGGTATGTCCTTGAGAACCACAGTTTGCAAGTGCTGATTTTCCTTTATATACTGTCTGTGAGTGACCAAACTTCTGACAGATGAAACAGTGGAGAGGATTCAGGATATATGGTCTAATATTGCAGTGTAGATATCCGGCTTTTACTGATCTGGGTGGCTTCAGTGTGTTAAAAGTGAGTATCAGATTCCTGGCAGGGGTGATTATCCCTTCTTTTTTAATTGTAATTCTTTTAACACTGAGGACTCCTTGTTTATGAAGCTCAATTTGAATTTCCTCTTCGGGCACATTTAGAAGGTCCCATTCTGTAATGACACCATTTGAGGATTTTTATTTTTTATTATGTGGGGGTACCGTTACTGGTATTCCTGCAAAGGCTGTCATTTGTAACAAGCTTTCAGAGTGTTTGGCACGGACTGTTTCTACCAAAATATCATCTGATTTTAATCTTTTAACATTTTTTGGTGGGCCGACATAACTCTCAATATATGATAACATATGTTGGAGAATTAAAATATTATATGTTGGTTTTTAATCTCTTTGTAGAGTAATTTCTATCATCTTTCCTAGTTGCTTTAGAAGTATCTCTGAGAGAAGTCAATTCCTCATATCTTGGATCAATTCTATTCGGATCCATTGACCCTGTGAATTTCTCGGTATTTGAGTCAGTTCGCTCCATTTTGCCCTGGAAGGGAGAGCTTTCCCTTCCAGGTTACCAGTCTCGCCAAGTGGAAGCAGGAGCAGTGCCACCGTGTGACCAACACTAGGAGGTTAGTAATTAATATATATACAAGAAAATAATCGTTTGGCACCTGGGACCTAGATTCAAAGGAGATGTCAGCTGAAATAAGATCATTTGTTCCACGTGCAAGATACAACCCATGAAAAAAATAAAATAATATACATAATATTTTTTTTTTTTTTTTTTTGTAGTTGTTGGCGCATCGGCTTCTGTGGCCATAATGCACCTCCCAAGGTTTTTGCAGTACTTTGATCCAAGCCCTAGGCGGGAATCGAACCCGCAACCTGTGGGTTGCCAGGCAGGCACTTTACCCACCCGGCTAGCCTGGCCGGCATACATAATACAAACAAAACCTAAAATAGTGACACTACAATAGCAAACACTGTCGTTAGACCATACCATGATAGCCTATTCAGGATACAGTGTTTTATCCATTCTCATTAATACTATAAAGCAGGGGTACCCAATAGGCCAGCCTAAATGGCAATGTAGGCAGTCCTATGTGGTATGCGTTCCAAGTTTATTACAAACCAGCACAACAAAGTACAGTGAATATGAGCAATTAAAAAAAATAATAATGTCCCTGAAGTGTTCTCAGAAGTTTTTTTTTTATTTACACAAGAAATATTCATTTCACTGAGTATAATTGTAAACTTTAAAATCTTCCATTATACTGTAAACTTTCATAGCTAGCTTTCTAATTTTATGACTCTAAATTCAGCTGTAGGAGATTGGAGGCTGCTACCATTCCCCATACTCTTTATCCTAGCAGAGATATAGAACTCCTGAGTGAATTTACCAGTAAAATTCCATTTTACTGGTAAGTGCACTCTAGAATGGAATTTTACTTAATAGCAAAGGTTTGTTTATTTTAGTTTTTTGGAGCATTAGCAACTAAGGCCATATTGCTCCGGGATATGCAGTGGTCATTCCCTGACCTTTCTGCATCCTCCGTATTTGGTGGTGACGGGCTCGAACTCCGGTCTAATCAAGAAGCGTGTGCTACGCACTGCTGATCCTTCCCACCTGGCAACGGAGGTGCCTAATAGCAAAGGAATGGAATTCTACTTAATAGCAAAGGAATGGAATTCTACTTAATAGCAAAGGAATGGAATTCTACTTAACAGTAAAATTCCATTCAGTAACCAAAGCCCTACAAACAAAAATATCATAATGATAATGAGTGGAAATGATCTAAAAAATAATAATAATATATAACTTTCATGATATCTTTAGAAGCTAATAACAGGACCTAGAATTCCTATTAATATGTGAGTATTTTTCCAGATCAACAATGCATGAGCACAGTAAAAATAAAGTATTATTATAATAATGACAAGTTATTAAATTGTGGGTGTAAATGGAAGATGGGAGGCGCAAACTCTGCGTTATGGACCTTTATGAAGCTTGAAGAACATGGTAGATGTCCACGAAGGACTAAAATTCAGGGGCCCACCAAGCTCTTAGCTCAACTGCCCACCACATCAACACCACAGCTTGCAATTCAAAATCAGGCAACACAGCGGCAAGCCAAAAGGCTGAATGTGCTGGTCCCGCAGGAACTAGTTGTTATCGGAGACTCTATTGTCAGGGAAACGAGGAATATATCGGGCAAAAAGGACATGCCCTCGAAAGACTTAAATCGAGGGGCCCACCAAGGTCTCAGCTGCCCACATCAACACCAGAGCTTGCATTTGAACATCAGGCAACAGAGCAGCAATACAAAAGGCAGGATGCACTTGTCCCACAGGAACTAGTTGTTGTAGGTGACTGTCAGGGAAATGGGGAATATATTGAACAAAAAGGATAGATGGAACAGGACTAGGGTATGTCTGCCAGGGGCAAAAGTTGATGACATTGTAGAGCAGATATCATCTTATAAGGGCACAAAAGATGATATTGTTGTACATGTTGGCAACAAGGTTATATTAAGAGGAGAATAGTGGAATTACTTAACAAGTCAACGTTGTAAAAAAGCCAAGTTACGGTTGAATTTAAAAGTGTCCGCAAAATTCCACCCAGATACTATAGGATGAAGTATATGATGAAAGCCTTGTCAATCAAATTGTCCCTGGAGAGATTGTGCAAGACTCTGTGCAAAATTTTTCTCGGCCTGGTCTGTGCTTCTTAACAGGAGGGACTGCTTCTACAGGGATGGGATACACTTAAATAAAAAGGGTGCAAGAATATTTGCTGAGGCTATTAAGGCAGTTTTAGGTAGGTCGGAAAACTGCCAGCTTGGGTGGATACACAGGCTAATAGATTAAACAGTAGCTGCTGGAAGAGGAGAAAGTGATTCTGCACTGCTTCTATTGGAATGGACAGCAGCAGTCAGGAAAAAACAAGGTGCTGGGGATTTCAGGGACTGCTAGGAGTCATTGTGAAACAAGTAAATACATGGGCTGTGCTATGGTAGCTAAGAATAAGAACATGTGTATGTATCCTGGCGTGTACCAATGCTAGGAGTGTGGTAAATAAATGTGATCAATTTGAGATGCTGGTAAAAACATCAAAGCCAGATATTGTTGGGATATCAGACGTGGTGTCACACAGATGTAAGGAAAACAAAATTGGAATTTGGGGAGAACAATGTGTACAGGAAGGATAGGAAGGGAGGGGGGGATTATGCTATTAGTTAAGAAACACAAAATCTAAGAAAGTGTATCCAGTTGACATGGGTGGACAGTGCAGTGTTGAGTCAGTTGTGACATAAGCACTGGGAAAGCAAAATTGAGAGTAGGAGTGTGCTATAGGCCTAATGACTCATGAGTATAATGAAGAGCTGTACAGAGAAATAGAGTGGGCCAGTAAATTAGATTGTCTTATAATGGGGGATTTTAAATTCCAGGATATTGACTGGAACTTGTGGGTTACTCATTCACACACTAGAAGGCCTTTTTCTGGATTTATTGGATGATAATTTTCTACAGCAGCATGTTCGGGAGGCAACAACAGGAAGTAATACCTTTGAATTGATTATCAGTAGTGATTCTTCATGCATTAAGAATCTGCTGATAAAGGAACCACTAAGTGGCAGTGATCACAGTGTGCTGATGTGGGATTTACTCAGAGGGTTAACAGAAGGCTTTTTGCTTTTGTAGAGGTGACTACGGAGGTCTGATACAGTTTTTTTAAAGTCTATACAGCGAGACCAACTGATGATGTTACCAACAGAAAATTCTAAATGGGATGCATTCAATGGATTAATCTTGGAATCCACTAGGCTTTTAAACAAAGAAATATTGTTCAAGGATTAGGCCTAAATAGATGTCAGATTCACTAATTAGACATGTAGCAGAGAAGAAAAATGCATGGGATACATATAAATTAACAGGTGGCAGAGAAACCTATGGAAGATTTATGCTGTTTTGTAATCAAGTATCAAAGGAGGTTAGGCATGCAAAGGCATATTACAAGAAATCTTTGGCAAAGGATGCAAATTCAAGTACGGGACATGATACTGCCATGGGGGATGTCTTTGATTATGTGCGCATTGCAAGAAGTGTAAGGAAATCAGGCGACAACTCAGCGTTGTTATGGCCTATATGAGAGCTTCAAGGACAGGGTGGATGCCCTCGAAGGATTAAAAGTGAGGGCCCATCAAGCTCTCCGCTGCACACACCAACGCCAGAGCTTGCACGTGGGCATCACGCAACACAGCGGCAACCCCCAAGGCAGAATGTGCTGGTCCCAAAGGAACTAGTAGTTGTTGGCGACTCTATTGTCAGGGAAACGGGAAACATGCTTTATAAAAAGGATAGGTGGAACAGGACCAGGGTATGTCTGCCAGGGGCAAAGGTTGATGACTTTGTAGAGCAGATATCATCTTTTAAGGGCACAAAAGGTGATATAGTTGTACACGTTGGCACTAATGATATTACGAGTAGGAGACCGGCAGAATTACTTAACAAGTACAGGTCACTGTTGAAAAAAAGCCGTGAATTAGGGTTGAATTTGAAAGTATCTGCAATTCTGCCCAGACACGATAGGAGGGAGTATATGATGAGAGCCCTGTCGATCAATTCCGCAATGGAAAGATTGTGCAAGGCTCAAGGGGAAGAATTTTTTCAGCCTGGTCTGTACTTGTTAACAGGAGAGACTGCTTCTACAGGGATGGGATACACTTAAATAGAAAGGGTGCAAGAATGTTTGCTCATGCTATCGAGGCAATGTTAGGTGGGTCGGAAAACTAATAGATTGGGGGGATATACAAGGAATAATAGATTAACAGTAGCCACGGGCAGAGGTGAAAGTGATTCTTGCACTGCTTCTATTGGAATGAGCAGCTTGGAAAATAAGATGCAGGATATTTCAGAGACTGCTGGGAGTCATTGGGGTACAAGTAAACACATGGGTTGTGTTAGGGTAGCTAAGAAAAAAAACAGGTGCATGTATACTTGCGTGTACACCAATGCTAGGAGTTTGGTAAATAAATTTGATGAACTTGGGGTATTGCTCAAAGCATCAAAGGCGGATATTGTTGGGATATCAGAGACGTGGTGTCACACAGATATAAGTAATGCAGAATTGGAATTTGGGGAGTATAACGTCTACAGAAAGGATAGACAGGATAGGAAGGGAGGAGGGGTTATGCTATTAGTCAAGAAACACAAAATCCAAGGAAGTGAAGCCAGTCGACATCGCTGGACAGTGCAGTGTCGAGTCAGTTTGGTGTGACATAAGCATTGGGAGATCAAAATTGAGAGTAGGAGTGTGCTATAGGCCTAATGACTCTGATGAGTATAATAAGAAACTGTACAGGGAAATAGAGTGGGCCAGTAAATCAGAGAGTCTTATAATGGGGGATTTTAATTTCCCACATATTTACTGGAATTTGTGGGTTGGTCACTCACACACTAGCAAGGCTTTTGTGGATTTACTGGATGATTGTTTTCTAAATCAGCATGGTCGGAAGGCAACTAGAGGGAGCAATACTCTTGATTTGATTATCAGTAGTGATTCTTCATGCATTAAGAATCTTCAGATACAGGAACCACTAGGTGGCAGTGATCACTGTGTGCTGAAGTGGGATTTACTCAAATCAATAACTACCATCAAGGGTAAAGGGAAGGGTTATTGCTTTCGTAAAGGCGACTACGATGGTCTGAGACAGTATTTAAATTCTATACAGTGAGACCAACTGATGATGTTACCAACAGAACTCAAAATGAGAAGCATTCAAAGAACTTATCTTGGAAGCTACTAGGCTTTACATACCAACTAAGAAATATTGTTCAAGGTTCAGGCCTAAATGGATGTCAGATGAACTAATGAGACATATGGCACAGAAGAAAAATGCATGGGATACTTACAAATTAACACATGACACAGAAGCCTATGATAGATACAAGTTGATATGCAACCAAGTTACAAAGGAGGTTAGGCAGGCGAAGGCAGATTACGAGAAATCCTTGGCAAGGGATGCAAAGAAAAACAGCAAAGAGTTCTTTACTTATGAAAACTCTAGAAGGAAGGGGATGAATCAGATTGGTCCACTTGATATCAATGGTTCAACTGTTCATGATCCTGCTCAGGTAGCTAACAAACTAAATGAATATTTTGCATCTACATTCACACATGCGGAGTTATTCAGGAAGGGGTATGCCATAGATGAAGTAAACACTGGCAGTGAGCTAGATGCTCTTGTAATAATTGAGAGTAAAGTCGAGGAGAAATTGTTGAAGGTAAATACAAGAAAGGCACCTGGCATGGATTGGATCTATCCAGTTGTATTGAGGGAGGCAGCAAAGGAAGTAAGCAAACCGTTAGCCATAATTATGAGAGCTTCCTTGGACTCAGGGGACATACCCACAGACTGGAGATGTGCAAATGTAACCCCAATTCACAAAGGAGGATCAAAGGCTGACACAAGTAATTATAGACCTGTGAGTTTAACTTCTGTTCCAGGAAAATTAATGGAAGCACTGGTTAAAGAAGCACTGCAGGATCATCTTGACAAGAATTCAGTTATAGCTCAGACACAGCATGGTTTTGTTAAGGGAAGGTCTTGCATGACCAATTTGATTGGATACTATGATTTAGTCACAAAAGAATTGGATGCAGGGAATAACTTTGATATTATATATTTGGATCTTAGAAAGGCTTTTGATACTGTTGCACATGAAAGACTGCTGCACAAATTGGAGCAGTGCGGCACTGGTGGCAAATTGTTGCTATGTATAAAGGGATGGTTGAGTGGCAGAAGACAGAGAGTGGTAATCAATGGACACTGCTCATCGGGGACTAATGTTATTAGTGGAGTTCCTCACGGTTCAGTGTTGGGTCCATTGTTGTTTTCTGTATTTATAAATAATATTGATGATGGTATATCAAGGTTAATGTCAAGTTTGCAGACGATACAAAGGTTGGCAGGGTTGTTAAGGACGCTACTGATGCTATGCTGCTGCAACAGGATCTGGAAAGGTTGACCAGATGGGCTGAGAGGTGGCAAATGAAGTTTAACATTGACAAATGTAAAGTGCTACATATGGGAAACAGCAACCCCAGAGGAACTTATCAACTCTGTGGTACTACGCTGACAGTGGTAGAGAATGAAAAGGACCTGGGGGTAATTGTGCAGGCAGATATGAAGTTCTCTGAGCAGTGCAGGCAGATATGAAGTTCTCTGAGCAGTGCAGGCAGATATGAAGTTCTCTGAGCAGTGCAGGCAGATATGAAGTTCTCTGAGCAGTGCAGACAGTCGGCAAGAGTAGCTCATGGTGTCTTGTCAGTGATATACAGGAATTTTTCTAGCAGGGATAGGGAGGTGATTATTCCCTTGTATAAGGCAATGGTCAGCCCGTATCTTGAGTACTGTATACAGGTCTGGAGGCCTCATTTCAAGAAGGATGTAGAGCTGCTGGAACGAGTACAGAGAAGGGCAACAAGGTTAGTGAACGGAACGAAGGGTTGCTCTTACGAAGAAAGGCTTAAGTTTTGCAAATTACAGTGTCTGGAGACTAGGCACCGGCAAGGTGATCTGATAGAGGTGTGCAAAGCCTTGAATGGTTTGAGCATGCTCAATGCTGATGGGATACTGCCTCTTGCTCAGAATAATCACCTGAGAGGGCATACATTCAAATTGAGGAAAGACAGATGTAGGATAGATGTGAGGAAATTTGCTTTTAGCCAGCGGGTAGTTGGTTGGTGGAACAGACTTCCATCCCTTGTTGTTGAAGTTGATTGCCTAAATAAATTTAAGGCTCAGCTGGACAGGTATTTCGAACAAACGGAGGGGTGAAGTGGAAGGGTTTTTTTTGTTTTTTTTTTTGGCTGATGCTGCATAAGCTTGCTTTCTTGCATCATATGCCTCTACTAATGCTAATGCTAAAAGAAAAACAGCAAAGAGTCCTTTACTTGTGTAAACTCTAGAAGGGAAGGAAATCAGATGAATCTGATTGGCCCACTTGATTTCGATTGTTGAACTGTTGATGATCCTGCTCAGGTAGCTAACAAACTGAGTATTTGGCATCTACATTTACACATGAGAAGTTATTCAGGGAGGGAAATACCAGAGGTGTATTAAACTATGGTAGTGAGTTAAATGATATTTTTAGTAACAGAGGGCAAAGTGGGAGAGAAATTGTTGAAGATAAACATAAAAAAGCACCTGGGGTGGATTTATCCAGTTATATAACTGAACAGATTTAATATAACTGGGATCTATCCAGTTATATTAAAGGAGGCTGCAAAGGAAGTAAGCAAACCCTTAGCCATAATTATGAGAGCGTCCGTGGACTCGGGGGAAGTACCCATGGACTAGACATGTGCAAATGTGTCCCCAATTCTCAAAGGGTGACAAGGGTAATTAGCATTAGCATTAGTAGAGGCATATGATGCAAGAAAGCAAGCTTATTCAGCATCAGCCAAAAAAAAAAAAAAAAAACCACTACTCCCATTTCACCCCTCCGTTCGTTCGAAATACCTGTCCAGCTGAGCCTTAAATTTATTTAGGCTATCAACTTCAACAACAAGCGATGGGAGTCTATTCCACAAACCAACTGCCCGCTGGCTAAAGGCAAATTTTCGCACATCTATCCGACATCCGTCCTTCCTCAATTTGAATTTATGCCCTCTCAGGTGATTATTCTGAGCAAGAGGAAGAATCCCATCAGCATTGAGCATGCTCAAGCCATTCAAAGCCTTATACACCTCTATCAGATCTCCTCGCCGATGCCTAGTCTCCAGGCTCTGTAATTTGCAAAACTTAAGCCTTTCTTCGTAAGAGCAACCCTTTGTTCCATTCACTAATCTTGTTGCCCTTCTCTGTACTCGTTCGAGCAGCTCTACATCCTTCTTGAAATGAGGCCTCCAGACCTGTATACAGTACTCAAGGTGTGGCCTGACCAATGCCTTATACAAGGGAATAATCACATCCTTATCCCTGCTAGAAAAATTCCTGTATATCATTGACAAGACACCATGAGCTACTCTTGCAGCTCGTCTGCACTGCTCAGAGAACTTCATATCTGCCTGCACAATTACCCCCAGGTCCTTTTCATTCTCTACCACTGTCAGCGTAGTACCACAGAGTTGATACGTTGATCTGGGGTTACTGTTTCCCATACGTAGTACTTTACATTTGTCAATGTTAAACTTCATTTGCCACCTCTCAGCCCATCTGCTCAACCTTTCCAGATCCTGTTGCAGCAGCATAGTATCAGTAGTGTCCTTAACAACCCTGCCAATCTTGGTATCGTCTGCAAACTTGGACATTAAGCCTGATACACCATCATCAATATCATTTATAAATACAGAAAACAACAATGGACCCAACACTGAACCCTGAGGAACTCCACTAATAACATTAGTCACGTTGAGCAGTGTCCATTGATTACCACTCTCTGTCTTCTGCCACTCAACCATCCCTTTATCCATAGCAGCAATTTGCCTCCAATGCCACACTTCTCCAATTTGTGCAGCAGTCTTCCATGCGCAACAGTATCAAAAGCCTTTCTAAGATCCAAATATATAATATCAAAGTTATTCCCTGCATCCAGTTCTTTTGTGACTACATCATAGTATCCAATCAAATTGGTCAGACAAGACCTGCCCTTAACAAAACCATACTGTGTCTGAGCTATAACTGAATACTTGTCCAGATGATCCTGCAAGGCTTCTTTAACCAGTGCCTCCATTAATTTTCCTGGAACCGAAGTTAAAGTAATTACAGACCTGTCAGTCTAACTTGTTCCTGGGAAAATAATGGAGTCACTGGATAAGGTCGCAATGCAGGATCATCTAGACAAGGCTGCAGTTATAGTTCAAACACAGCATGGGTTTGTTAAGGGAAGTCTTGTCAGGCCAACTGATTGGATACTATGATGTGGTCACAAAGGAACTGGATGCAAAAAATTATTTTGATATCATATACTTGGATCTTAGGAAAGCTTTTGACTTACACTTGGAAGACTACTGTTCAAATTGGAGCAGTATGGCATCAAGGGCAAAATGCTGCTATGGATAAATTGATGGTTGAGTGGGAGAAGACAGAGTGGTAATCAATGGACACTGCTCTTCGTGGACTATTGTTGTTAGCAGAGTCCCCTAGAGTTCAGTGTTCGGTCCATTATTCTTGTTTTCTGTATTTATTAATGATATTGTTGAAGGTATATCAGACTTAATGTCTAAGTGCAGATAGTCTGCAAGAGAAGTTCATGTTGTCTTGTCAATGATATACAGGAAATTTTTTATCATGGACAAGGAGGTGATTATCCCCTTGTATAAGGCAAGGGTCAGGCAATGCCTTGAGTACTGTATACATGTCTGGTGGCCTTAATTTAGGAAGGATGTAGAGCTGCTGGAACAAGTACAGAGAAGGGTAACAAGACTAGTGAATGGAACGAAGGGTTGCTCATACGATGAAAGGCTTAAAATTTGCAAATTACAGTGTCTGGGGATTAGGCACCTGTGAGGTGATCTGATTGAGGTGTCTAAGACCTTGAATGGTTTGAGCTAGCTCAATGCTGATGGGATTCTTTGTTTTGCCCTGATTAATCACCTGAGGGGGCATAAATTCAAATTGAGGAAATACAGTTGTAGGATAGATGTGTGGAAGTTTGCCTTTAGTCAGCGTGTGGTGGATTGCTGGAACAAACTTCCATCTGTTGTTGTAAAAGAAGACAGCTTAAATAAATTCAAGGCAGAACTAAACAAACATTTGGAGAGAAGGGATGGGTGAAATGAGGTTTTTTTTTTTTTCTGGCTCATGATGTATACACTTGCTTTCTTGCATTACATGCCTCTACTAATGCTAATACTACAAATCTGAACTCTCATTAAAAAAAAATATCTTATTTTTACTGATCGAGCATGCACATGACTGATACATGTGATAAACTGGAATGGTGTACTAGTGCATTCCAAGCCTCAGTGCAAATTACTCTAATTTATTTCGTCATCCAGGAGTACAAACTTAACATTCATTATTATTAGGTTTGAAGACTAGATTTCACATATCAAGAGCATTATAAGACAGATGGGGAGAGGATCTCTTCTGGACTAAATTCTGATGCAATTCTTAAAATTATAGTGCTGTTGGTTTTTTTCGTTTTAAATGAATATGAGTACAATAGGCCCTCGACTTAATGGACAAAAAATTTCTCTCATAAAGGAAAAATTTAGAACCTTGTTTTTATTCGCTAATAGAGCACACGAAAAGGTTGGGTCAACGAGTCAGCATTATCTTATCATGCATCCGGTGTTGGGCACAGAGTGGTACATCATCTATGTGAGGGAGGGAGTTAATAGAGGGGGAGTAATTATCGGTGTGCATCAACACTGTCAGTCTTCCGGTGCAGTTCATCCTATTCTATAGTTTATGTTTTGGTTGTTTTTGCATTTTATGCAATTGTGATTTTTACATATTTTATAATAAATATATAATATTTGTCTATCATTATGGCCTCGCAAGATAAAGAAGTAAAGCATAAACATGTTAACTTGAGTGTTGCACAAAAATTATAACTGATTGTGAAGCTTGAAGGTGGTGTAACCATTGCACGTGTGTGTGTGTGATTTATAGTCAAAAAACTAAGTTTCAGAGATTTGAAAAAAAAAAAAAAAAAAAAAAACAAGTTAAGGAGTTTGCATTAAAATACAGTGCAGATAGTCATTCCAAGAATACTTCTTCAGTTTGAAGTAGAAAACAAATGAAAGTGGCTGAAGATAAAAATCTAGAGGAAGCAGCACTCAAGTGATGTTGTTGTTAGAGGTGTTGAGTTAAAATCAGCTGCTGAAAGGCTTGTTAATTAAGCATATAGGCCTAAAATTTCAGGAGAGTGATGGATGGCTGTGGCATTTACGAAAGTACTACTGCACTGTTAATAAAAGAACCTGTGGTGAATCTTTAGGTACAGATGAAGAACAAGTTGAGGCTTTCAGAAATTATCTAAATGACCTCATTAAAAATGAGGGCCTCATTTCATCACAGCTTTATAATGCTGACGAGACTGGGCATTTTTATCATGTTTGTTCCTGAAAATACCCAGGCTCACAAGCATGAAACAAGCACCCCTGGTCGTAAGCTAAATAATTTCAGTTTTATTTTGTGCAAATCCATTGGCTTAAGATTATGGTTGTTGGTAAGGCAAAAAACGTTGTGTTTTAAAGGATTTAAAGAATCAGTTACCAGTGATATATTCCCACTCAAAAAATGCCTGGTTTACAGTGGATATTTTCTGTGACTAGTTCTTTAACCATTTTATGACTGCTATCAGATGGATGTGCTGAAAATTCCTTCTCACAAAATAAAGGCTGTTTTACTGCTAGATAATGCACCTGCTCACCCTAATTCTGAGAGGTTAATTAGTTAGCAGGGATAGGAGAATTAAATGTGTTTTTCTGCCTCCTAATGCTACTTCACTGATACAGCCAATGGATCAGGGTGCAATCATTGCATATAAGATTGTATAAGAAGTTTTTGGAAGAGGTGATGAGTGTCTTGGAAGAAACAGAAGACACAGAAAAAGATAAGAGGCACCAGGTTACTGCAAAATTTACATGCATACAACATCAGATTTCTTATCTTCACCTTTCTTGGGAAATGATTGGAAGAAATTGTTGTATGACGCAGAACCTGAAATGGACTTTGAGGGAGTTGAGGCGTCTAATTTTCGGGACACTCTTCTGAGGGAAGGCAACAAAAATGCAACTGAGAATGATGTTGAACAGTGGCTCGAAAATGATGAAGGTGATCCGGGCTATCAAATTTTTTCTGAGGTAGAGATTACGGAAAACTTTCCTCATGGAGAACAACGGGATGATGACAAAGACGAAGAATCAGTTGCACCTCATCCAAAATTGTCTGTTATAAGACAACATCATACATTATATCGACTCATCATAATGGATGACATCATTAGATCCTGATGGCTTCCTTATTATGAACATTTTAGAGAATTTCAATCTACAGTAATAAGGAAGCAGCACCAAGGCATAAGGCAACTGAAGCTTGATGATTTCTTGAAGACCAATTCATCAACTGGACCTGTTTCACTAGAACCCTCTTACCAGCAAGGAATTAACACCTCTTCCTCCACATGACAGTTGTTTCTGACTCTGAAAATTGTGATTTTTTCAATTAAGTTAATATTAATATTGAATATTATGTATCTTTTTTAACATTTTTTGTATGTTTTTATTCAATGGAGTTTAAGAATTTTAAAGTACTTTTTTTCCCTCTAAAATGGATTTAAATGAAAAAACAAATGTTCACATTGAAAACAACTTTGTGTGATCATTAAGGGAAAAAAATAAATAAAAAAAAAGTGGTGGAAACACACCATTAGTTACATTGCATAATTTTTGATGTGTTTAATTAAAATAAAGTTTGGTTCCTGTTATAAATTTATTTTTATATTTTTAACAGATGCTTTAGTGGCTTGTATAAATTACTCAATGTACATTATAATAATATTTTATTCATACTTATACATAATAATAACATTTTAATATAGCCTGTACATCATAAGTTCGTTATTAATATATGTTTTTAAAATACATTTGATTTAATGGACATCCCTTCCTTCCCCCAATTAGTCTGTTAAATCGAGAGCCTACTGTATATTATTTGAGAGATTGTATAATACAGGAAATCCCCGACTTACGTAAGGTTTACAATCTGTGGAACGCTACTTAAGTCGGATTTTATGTAAGTCAGAATTTCCCCCATGCTTGTGCAGCACTCGCTGAATTGATTGAATCAAAAAAGAAATGTTCGACGAACATGTAAATAGAATTATTTATTGTATTTATTCAATTTTTTATCTCGTGCACAGGAAAAATTACAAAATTATAAAATTACAAAAAAAAAAGGGAAAAAAAAGTTTTTACCTCTCGAGCATCGTTGCCAGAATCAACGTCTTCAGCTGATAAGTACACCACTGCAGAGGTTGAGGGCTCTGGAGATTTAGGAGTCAGCCGCTCAACCTTATGCAAGAACATTAATAGATGACTTGACGGTGGTTTTTTTCTTTTCATCGTAGATTTCTTTGTAGCGAGCAAGCATGTCATTCACCCTTCTGGTAACTTTTAAGAATCGTTCGCTGTCAGAATCCATTTTATGAAACCTCGCCATTGCCAATGAAATTTAACGAAATGC
The DNA here is from genome assembly GCF_048544385.1 of Mastigoproctus giganteus. NCBI lineage: Eukaryota > Metazoa > Arthropoda > Arachnida > Uropygi > Thelyphonidae > Mastigoproctus > Mastigoproctus giganteus. Next base: position 142,371,769 of record NC_143578.1, read on the forward strand.
CATTGGCATCTCTCTGGTGATGAAGCATCACAGCTTCTCATTTGGTTCATCTTGAGCTTCGTCAGCATTTTCTTCTTTCACTATCACTGCCTGCAAGTCAATAAGTTCTTCATTAGTTAATTCCTTCTCTTCTTCCTCTATTCCTCCATGTCTTTGGCATCAACCTCCAGCTGAATTTGCTCTGCAACCTATACAATCTTATCTGTAACCTCTTCATATGATTCGTCTTTTTCAAATCTTTCGAAGCCTTTTACGTGCTGTGGGCATATTTTCTTCCATTCGCCATTTAAACAATTTTAGTAATTTCTGCCCAGGCCTTATGTTTCCTAATCATTGTCTACTGCAAACAATGCCTGAGCAAATGTTGTGCCCGAATAGTATGCTTTTAAATTCGAAATAACACCCTGATCCATAAGTTGGATGAACGAAGTCATGTCTGGTGGTAGAAATATGACTCTCATGTTAGAATTGAAATCATCTAGATGTGTAGGATGTCCAGTGGCATTATCTAATAGAAGCAAAATCTTGAAAGGAATCTCGTTGCCTTTACAATATTTTTCAACCTTGGGAATGAAGCAGCATTTAAACCAATCCTCAAAAAGAGATATTGCTATCCATGCTCTCTGGTTTGATCAGAAATGCATGAGTAGGGTGGCTTTATTGATGCCCTTGTGTACCAATATGGAAATACAGATTGGTACACAAGCAGTGGTATTAATCTGTAATCTCCCTCTGAATTAGCCCTAAGCAAGAGCGTGGAGCTATCTTTTTAAGACTTGAAACCTGGCATTCTATTTTCCTCTTTGGCAATGTATGTTCAATCTAGATTTTTTTTTTTTTTTTTTTTTTTTTTCAATACAGAGAAGTCTTGTCAATGTTAAAATTTTCCTGCGTTGAATAGCTGTCTTCATCAATAATTTTTTCCGACACATCACAAAATTTCTCTGCATCTGCAGAATCGGCACTGGCAACTTCACCGCATACTTTAATGTTGTGGAAATCAACACGATGCTTGAACCTATTAAACTACCCGTTGCTTGCCACAAACATGGCTTAGGGTTCGCTGTACTTATCCTTAATATCTTCATAAATACTTCTTGCTTTTGCTTGAATAGTTATTAGACTCAGGGGCACTTGCTTCTGAATCTGATTTTCCATCCACATTATTAACAGCTGTTCCATCTTCGATATAGCACCTGAATGCGGTTTTGTGATCACTGCTGATCTTAAGTGCGTTGATCCTTTGACATGTTCTTTTATATGCACACTGTCATTTAAAATAGTATTCACTGTTGAAGCAGCAAGACCTAAATCCATGCAATAGATGACAAACTTTGTCCTGCTTCATATTTCCTAATCATTTTCATCTTCATTTCTAAATCAATTTTTTTGTTTCCTGACACTACCACCACTTGCACTTTTCGTTGGTCGCTTTCCCTTCATCATTGTAATGCATAAATAGGAATGAAGAAAAGTTTCTGAAAATTTGTTTTTTTATATGATTGAAGATTTCAGTTAAGGGGAACACATTTCACCATAATAACGTAACATAAAAACCCACAGAATTCCAGTTATCAGTATTATCGCAAATGCAATAAGATTGAGTTTACTACCCATTTATAACAGATGGATTTTTTACAAGCCAGCTGGTCAGGCCTGACACTATTGGTTTTGTTTTGGTGTTCTTTCACCCAACATAAACGCAGACGTTTATCGTATTTAGTAATCACAGGCTTGAACACCGGTCCACTCAAAGAGTGTGTGCCACTGCACTCTCGCTCCTGACCACTCTTTGATCCATTAGTATATATATATTTGGATAATTTTGTGTGTGAGCAGCATGGAGTTGTTGTATGAGTAAGGGAGTGTTTTCCCCAGTTTAGGGGAACTGTCACAGGATGGTTTTATAAAGGACCATGGGGGATCTGAATTGTGGGGGATCTTGGAGGACATTATCAAGATGTATATTCGAAGTTTGTTATAATGCCTGCAGTCTGATACTAGTAAGGTGAGCTACTGTGACTATTTCTACAGGACATTGTGAACTGTGGAGCATTAAGAATCATCCTAAAGCAGTGGGTAGGTAGGCTTTGAATTTCACCACATAGTTCATAAGTAACATCTTTCTCCTGTGGCTGAGGAGAAGTTCATGGGCTTCAATATAAAGACTTTGTACTGCTGATGTTCTTTAAGCATGTATAGTAATCCTGAGGACAGAATGTTGAATAGAAGCAAATTGGCCTAGCAAGCCCTCCCTAGCAGAATCACACACCGGGGCACCATAATCAAGGTAAGATCTGATTAGAGCTCTATACAAGTAAAGTAAAATGCAATGATCAGGACCCCCATGGTATAGAAGAAAAAATAGTAAGTTCATTTTCTGGCAAGTAGTCCTAGAGGTTTGACATATTCTGAGAAGTTCAATTTACTATTGAAAATCAGACCAAGGAGACAACAAATGCTGTTCACAACTATGATAGGATGAGCTATTATGTGTAGCTCTAGGTCTGGATGAATCTTCCATTTGTTACAAAAGGAAATGACACTAGATTTCTGATAAGGTAGTTGGTAACCATTCTGTGCCATCCATAGCTCAATATTACTAATTGAGATTTGCAGCTGCCTCTCAATGAAGCTCCTGTTCCGCAAACTGCAAGAGACAGTCATATCATCAGCATAAAGGTACGAATTTTTGAGAATTGGTCATCTGATTTATTCTTATTGCAAATAGGGTGGCACTGAGAACAGTCCTGTGGGACTCTTTGTATGTATGTTTGCAAAAGGACTTGCAGATAGCAAACTTGAAAGGACCTAAACTGAAATTCTGTATGAAATACAAGTGGCCTCTCAAGTCAAGGAAATGAGGATAGCATCTCAGGATACCACGGCAAACAGTTTCAAAGGCCTTCCTACCATGATGAGATGTTCATTTCGAATAAATACATTTCTGATGTTAGTTTCAGCTTTGACGATGAAATTCAGTGATGACTGATTTTTTCTGAAACCAAATTGATTATCAGAGATCATGTTTTGGGTATCAAAATACCATTGTCAGTTGATGGTGTATCATTTTTTTCAGGGTTTTACTTAAGCATCTGGTGAGAGAAACAGGTCTATGGTTGTGGGGAATAGAATGGTCTTTCCCTAGTTTGGGAATTGCCAGTACATAGGAGTGATGCCAGGAACTGGGGAATGAATATTATGATGATACGATTTTAGAAAGTCAGCAGCGAGGATAGCAATTTATTATTTAAGTGTTGAAGCATTATGTAATAGATTCTGTCGGGACCAGCAGCAGTGTTCTATGGATTCTTGAAGTTTGAGCATAGTAAGTGGCTAATTGTATGGTAAAGAAGATGTGGTTTCGAAGTTCAGTTGAGATGTTTTGGCTGAAGCTTTAATCATCAAAATGGATTATATACAGTCAAGTCAGATAACTGAAAATACAGTCCCTAGGACATATAATGCATTTATAGTCAACATAAGATGTCCTGGAATTGGGCAATTTAAATCATTTTTTGGCAGCTAAATCTGCCTGATCATTTCCTTTGATTCCAGAGTGTCCAGGAATCCAACAAAAAATTATGTGGTGATCACATGTATGAATTTCCATTAACTGAGCCCAGATTTTCTGTTCCAGAGGATGACTGCTGGAGCATTTACATTGTATACAATTCACAGCACTTAATGAATCAGTAAGTGCCGTGAATTGTACACAGAGCACTTAATGAATCAGTATATATAATGGATAGAGTATATGAGGCTTCTTTTATTTTTTCTAGGGCTAATAGGATACCATATAACTCTGTGGTATAATTACTACATTCTGAGGGGAAGTGATTGGCGATGATAGCATTCGGCAGGACTACAGCTGTACCAAATTTATTGGCAGTCTTGGATCCATCTGTATATAGCTGTACATAACGTCTAAACTGAGTAGAGCAAGCCAGATGTAATTGTCTGACGTTAATATCTGAAATATTATTCTTTCCCCATTTCTGAAAATATCTGTCAATATGTATCGTGGGTATTTGCCATGGCTGGGTTTCCATGCTAGTTTCCTGCAGTATGTTATTCGTGTCGAGACCCCGGCTTTAAAGCCTGAAGCCTAATGGTTTGTTGAGACGTGGTTTAGTTTGGTAGAGGTTTTCCCATTTTGGTCTGAAGAGATATTGCCATATGGGGTGATGTGGAAGGCTGTTGATTTCAGCAGCATAATTTAGAAGAATTTGTCATCAGAGGCGTAGTGGCAGTTCATGGGTTTCCGTATATAGACTTAAAATGGGAGATGTGCAAAAGGCTGCCAGTGCAACTCATAGTGCACTATAAATTATGGGATCGAAACATTTAAGTACACTTGGCCTGACCGAGACATATGCAGGAGATGCATAGTCTAAGCAGGATCTAATTAATGAGTGGTATAAATGTAGCAACATGTCACGATCTGCACCTCATGAATGAGAGGAGAATACTCTGAGAATATTTAGTTTCTTAAGCCAGCTGGTATGAATATATTTTATATGTTCAGGGAAGTTTAGTTTTTATCAAGTATAATACAAAGAAAATGAGTACTGGGCTGAAATGAAATATAATGAGTCTAACTAAGGTTGTAATGTACATTTACAACGGAAGTATATAACTGCAGTTGTTTTCAAGTTAGAAATTCCGTAACCATTGTTTTTGGCCCAAGAGACTATTCTATTAATGGTGTCTTGTGGTTATCTCTCAATAAGTCGCATATTTTGAGAATGACATAAGATGGCAAGATCGTCAGCATACAGGTATGCATCAACTGTGTCAGGTATATATACACTTGGTTATAGAATCGATCCCAATGGTGAAAAGTGTGACGCACAGCACTGAGCCCTGGGGAACTCATTCTTCTTGTACATGCGTTCCTGAAAGTGAAGAATAGAATCGGACTTGGAAGGTTCTGTTAGGAAGTTCTGAATAAATTTCAGGCGATGACACTGAAGGCCAAATTTATGTAAATCGTGAAAACCATATCGCCAAGTAGTATCAAAGGCTTTTTCAATGTCAACACATATCATGACATAGTGCTCATTCCTTAGAAAATTGTTCCAAGAATTTCCGTCCGCTTTGATAATGAGACCAAGCTTTGATCTACTTCTCCGAAAACCATACTGGCTTGGACGCTGAATGTTTGCATCTACAGAAACCATGTTAGTCGGCTGTTAACTATTTTTTCCAATGTTCTTCCTAGCAACTGGTTAAGGAGATAGGCCGATAGTTTGCTGGATCCATGTGGTCTTTTTGTGGTTTTGGGAAGGCTGGTACATAAGAATGGCACCAGCTAGTGGGGTAATATTCCTCTAAGAAAATTCTATTATAGAGTCATAAGAGAGCACTGAACTATCTTTCACTTAAATAGGAAATTAAGTGAAATAAATTGTGTAATATATTCCATAAGGACCCAAAGCACTCTTCTTGACTTGTGGGAGCACATTGTGCAATTCAGTCGTGGTCAATGGCAGATTGTATTAATGTTGGAGAGCAGTACTGAAATTCAGTTTATATTTTTCTGTCCTGGATTTTAGTGACTGCAAGGCTGATTCATATGCAGAAACATATGTTTCTGCATATGAACCAGCATATGAAACATATGTTTGAAACGTGTGTTTCGAAAGACAAGCCGAATGCATTAGCAATTTCCACAGGTTTGGAAATTTCCTTCCCTTTCAGAAAAAGAATCTGAAAAGTTGCGAGTATTTGCCATTAATTCGTTTGATTTTTTTTCCAGACTGTAGCAGTACCTGTGGACCTGTTTATGGTGGCAGCATAATGCACCCACGCTTCTTTTATTTTGTTCATTCATCTTACATGACAAGCCTTAGCCCTTGCTCTCTTAAATTGTAGGAGGTTGGCTGTGGTTGGATTTTTTCGAAACTGATTCCAGAATTTATTCCCTTCTCTTTTAGCAATGCTACATGCTTCATTCCCGCACATTTTAGGACAGAGCCGGATTTTAGACAATGGTTTCAGGATAGCAGATTCAGCTGCTATCATTATTTGTTGTGTAATATAGCTTACTAGAGAATCAATCTTGACAGATGTAATGATGGAAGATTCTAAATGAGCTATTTCTTGATATTTAGTCCAGTTGGACTTGTCAAATTTGCAAATTGTTCTAATGTTACTCTGCAGAGAACTTGTATAGAAATTACAGATGACCGGAAAGTCGTCAATACCATGCGGGTTGTCGGACTGTCCAGTCTACGCGAGGAAATATTGTTGGAGAACACATTGACAGATCAATAGCGGAGCTTGAACCAGATGGTAAATTCACATGTGTGATCACCGGTATTTAAAATAGTTAGGTTGTGTTTATCTAAGAATTTTTCGATTATTTTTTCTCTGCAGTCAAGATGTTGAGAGCCCCATAGGGGGTGATGACCATTCCAGTCCCCCAGAATACAGAAAGGAGCAAGTATCTGTCTTAACTAAGTCATCTAAATCAACAAGAGTGAAAGACTGGTTTGGCAACAGATACAATGAGACTAATGTTATTATTATGCCAATGGTGATGCAGACGGCAATTGCCTCCAATGTCGTTTGTAGTGGAACAGGTCTAGAGAGAATTAAAGAATTTACTAAAAGCGCTACTCCTCCATGAGCTGCATTAGAACAGTTCCTATCTTTTCTATACATGGTGAAGTGTTTTATAATAATAATAATAAAATTCTTTATTCATAGAAATGTAGGACATGATTCCCGCTACAGGCAACCAGAGGAATCTTACAATTAACTGGACACATTACATTCAGTACATAAAAACTACGTGGGTACACAGCAAATACATACAGTGCATTATACACAGCTAATATTGCAATAAATGTATTTTATAGTTATTATAATAGATTGATTATACAGAGCTTATATTCCATTATAGTACATAGATTTTATAGTTATTATCTACAAGCTGCAACACATTGAGGCAATCTGGAGACTTTCACTGGGAGTTATTCTGCTGACAATTGCAGGAATGCCGACTGCACTTCACTATGGATTTGCGCTTTTCTTCTCTGCAGACAGAATCTCTGGACCACACATCCAAATCAATGTTTGTGGAGTTCAGCGCGCCGATGATGCTGTTCAGAAAGTGCCACTTGAAGGTTGAGAGCTTCTGCAGGTTAGAACAGAGCACTGGATGGTTTCTGAGGGCTCTACCAGGGATTTTCCAGCCTACGATTTCCCAGATATTAACGAAGTCGAGAGCAGTGGAGCACAGATTAAGCGCCATTGTGAGCTTCCTCGCGTATGCCAGGTGCTGGCCCGGAGTGTATCTCAGATTTATGCAGAGCTGTGATTTTGACGTTGTATAGGGTAGGTGAGCCCAATTGTTGGCCCACTTCAGGACCCAGAATTCCAGACCCCAGAGCGTCTTCAGACTGGACATAGGAGCAGCCGACCAAACTTCAATAGCATAACTGATGATAGAACTAAAGTAGTAGAGGAGAAATTTTCTGACTGTTTCCTCGTTGTGCGCTCTACAGAGCTCAAGTTTCATACCCCAGAAAGCCTGTAATGCTCTTGGACGCAGTTGCTGGATTTGTTCCTTATACGTTAGGTTTTCATCCATTACCACTCCTAGGAATTTTACGGAATGAGTGGCGATGAGAACATGCCCGCAATGGCGGGCTGCAGAGAGGCTGCTGGATTGAGGTTTGCTTGTGCTCTAGGTGAGAAGATGACATATTTGGATTTTTCAGGGTTTATTTGAAGCCAAAAATAGGTAGCGTGCTCACAGAAAGAGAAGAGATATTTGTTCAGGATGACAGAATTTGATAATTCCTCTGCCTGTTCTGGTGAGGTGTTAGCCGGGCTTGAGAGGTAACATACAATGTCATCGGCATAGGCCATAAACGCAGATATTTCATTCATTAGTGAAATAAATATTGCTGAAAAAAGATTTGCCAACAACGATCCACCTTGGGGTATACAGACTTCCACCTGTTTTGTGATGCAGTTATTCCCTTGCTGGAAGGTAAGGCACCTCTTGGTCAGCAAATTTCTGAGGAGCTTCAAGACATTACCCGTGAAACCGTAGTAGTTCTCCAGGAGGCACATAAGTGGCTTAACTTGCACTGAGTCAAAGGCCGCTTGCAGATCCAGAAAAACAGCATGTATAACATAGCCTTGCTCCTAGGCTTGAGGGGTTTTCAAATTCAAAGCATGTTATCGGCAATGTTTGTGAGAGTGCGTAATGTGTATGCTGAGGTCTCTGGGAAAAGGATCTGATTGGCAACCACTTTAAACAAGCACTTCTCCAGGCATTTGAGAAAAGGGGAGGAGATTGAAATAGGCCTATAGTCAGCAGCAGAGGTCTGATTCTGCACCTTTGGAATTGGGATGACTCTATAATTTAGCCAAGCATTTGGGACAACTCCCTGTTGTAAAATTCTGTTAAACAACTTTGTCAGCTCATCGCTAATGAAGTAGGAGGCAACTTTAAGGCAAAAGGTGGGAATAGAGTCACTTCCCATTGATTTCTTATTGGACAGGGCGTTGATGGCTTTGATTAGCTCCTCTTCGCCAATTGTCACATTAGTGAGATTAGTTATGTCAGTGTGCACTGTTCCAGGGGGAGTCCACAGCTGAACTGTCTGTTTTGAAGAACCAGGTTACATGATCGCACCATTCGGCCAGGTCTAACGATTCTGCTGACCAGATGTGATTGGCCAACCAGGATCGCTGGCCACATGCTATCCTCTTCTCCATGACAGAGTTTATAGCCTGCTTCTTGGTTTTCTGGAAACTGTATCTGGCTATTGGGTACGCTGAGTATGAACTTTCTGTGGGTGATCTCTTGAATTGGGCATGTAGCCGTTGTTTTTCTTTAAACTGGTGCATGCATAAGGATGCTGGACCACCATGGCTTCGAGTGTGAGCAGATGACACAAACTCTTGACATGGCCACTCTAGCAATGAAAGACAACCATTTCTGAAGCCAAAACACAGCTTCCTCTATATCGATTTCACTGAGAGTTTGCCAGGGGTAGAGCCTAAAGAGATCCATTGCTGTTTCAATTTTTTTTTTTTTTTTTTAGGTATTTTGGATCATATACAGCTTTCCTGATTTTTTAAATCGAGTTCGATTGGTTTGGTTGGTTATAGCATTCTTTCAACACAATGAGAGAATGCTTCAATTGGCCTGTGGTCAGAGGGAAATGCCGAATTAGAACTGATTACGGCTTCAACACTCCTATGGCTGGAAAAGATTCTCTATAATGTGGCTTCTCCGTGAGAGGGGGGGGGTCACAGATGCAATGGATGTTGAGACTCTACAGATCCGAAATTAACTGATCGAGGAGATTTGATGCACCTGGCAGGGGCAAGTTGAAGTCTCCGAGAATTATTACTTTCTGGTTGCACTTGATAGAGGTCAGGAGCCAAGAAGAAAAATTAGTAATGCATTGGTCTGCAACGGGTGGGGGTTGTTATAATTGTCAGTTTGTTTCTTGTATGCATGCTGCAGCAGGCTTATATTCACTTAGGAGATAGTATAGGTCATCTAAATTAGCACAAAGTCCACGACAATTCCATTGAATCACTGTGTACATTGTTTGGTTTTAACTGGTGTGTTGGTTACTTCCAGCAAATATTTTTATTTGTGCCTGTCTAGTTCTGCTTTTTCTTTCTTTGGGAAGATTCAATATGTCACTGTCTTCCTCTGCATGAATCTCAAGAACTGTATCATCTTCATTTACCTTTTCATCAATGTCCATGGTATAAGAAATTAATTTATGCGTGTTGCTTCTTTCAGGGCACTTGGCTCATTCTGTTGGTTACTCACTGGGTTTCTTATCTGGAGGTATTGTTACAGGTGTATTAGCTTCTCGAGTAGCATATTTGGATGCAGATTGTTCCTTAAATGAGGAAAGGAGTGATTTAGCCCAATTAGATATTGATGTATTTGGAGGGACTGAGCAGTCAGTCTGAGTTGCTACTGAGTGTAGCTGTTGTGTAACTGAAGCATATGTAAATGACTTAATAGGTACTACAAAATGTTTCTTTGCTTCTTGGTAGGACGCTTTCTGTTACATCTTATATTTTTGAATATTCTTTTCTTGCTTCCATTGGAGGCATTCCTTTGAGAAAGCAGAACATTTGCCGTGACAGTTGGGACAACTTTGCATTTCAGTGGTACAGTTTGTGCATGTATGTTCTTTAGAACCGCAAGAGGCACAGGTGGCTACACCTCTGCAGACTGGGTTCGGAATGTAAGGTCTTACCTGACATCCAAGGTAACTAGCTTTTATGGTGGTAGGTATATTTGGTGTTTTAATGTGTTACAGGTGTATTAGCTTCTTAAGTGGCGTATTTGGATGCAGATTGTTCTGCATATTTGGATGAATATCAACAAAAAAAGAATATCAACTGTTCAAGTAGCGACAGGCTCTCCATCTTTTTTGTTGACGATTGTTTTGGTGTGTACATTTTGATCTCTTAGTTCGTGAACAAGTTCATCCTCTGATACAGTTAAAGATCCCATTCTGATATTACCCCTTTAGAGGACTTTAAGGTGCACATTTGGTAACCTTCATGGGGATTCCACCAAAGGTAGATACTTTTAATAGTCTCGTCTCTCAGGATGACTATGTTTGCTCATTTCAACTAATAAATCTCCGGATCTTAATCGTCTAACCATTTTTGGAGGGCCAGCCACATTTTCAAGACATTTTTGTATCAAAAATGGGGAAAGCTTACTCAAAGCTTAGTCTGTGTAGGAGTGCAATATTAAAAAGAGAGGTACAGTATTATCATTTCTTCTTTTTTTTTTTTTTTTTTGTCTCTTAGCATGGGATGTTGTGTCATCACAGTCTGTGATCATGTTTATATAGATCTGGATCAAAAGATCCATAAATGGACTGTTTAGCTTTGTCCATCTTTGCTCCTTGTAGCCCTGGGGGGGGGGGCTTTCTTCTCCCAGGTACGTCATGTGAAGACAGAAGCAGTGCTCAATATCCTGTGGACTTGTGAGGTAGCATTTACAAGAGATGGGATATTCAATATTCACTATCTCCGTACACGGTCAGTGGAAATTCTTCACACCATTCCCATTTGGCAATCCCATTTCCAAATGGAGTTTAGCATGAATATGTGGGCTGGTACTGTAGGAGATAACTTTATTCATCATGAGTTTCCTGCCCACCTAAATGCTGATGATTACTTGCAGAGGACATTACCAGGACACTTCTCAGGGGCTGAGGTGCTAAGCTCTTGTGAGACCCCTTTAAAGATACCAGAGTCCAAAAAAAAAAAAAAAAAAACCCTTGCATATATAAATATAACCAGAAAAAAAAAAAACTATTTTTACCGATCTCTTTGAACACAAATGTAATACTAAAGTGTAAATGTGTTAGTTGTCTGATGATACCTGGGGTTCCCAAATCTCCACGTTGTAATCTTTGTAGATGTGACACAGAACTCTGTGAACGCCAGAGATTTAAAGGTGTATGGGAAGTGGAATGTTGTGTAGTGTTATGTTCTGTTGTTTCTCTGACCATTTAGCTGCTGGACTCCTATTGGAACCCACTGCTGCACACAATGCCTCAAGGAGGCAGGTCAGGCACACAGTATATTATTTAAGTACTCTAGCAGGCCCTGCCACTTAATTTCCGAGGATTTCAGTGGCAAGGCCTACAGCCACTCCGACTTACGTAAGGGTTGCATTTGCAGAACTCTACATAAATAGAATTTTACATGTCGGAATTTCCCAAACTGCTTATGCAGCACTCGCAACTATGCGCACTGAATTTGATCAAAGCAAAAAAGGAATGTTCGATGAACATGAAAATAGAATTATTTATTCAATTTTTTTTTTTTTTATCTCATGCACAGGAAAAATTACAAAAGTGCACAAAATTACAAAAATTTTTAAATTATAAAATTAAAAAAAAAGAGAGGAGACAGGCATAACATCAGCAAGTTAACCCTCTCTGGTGAGTATGAGCTTGGCACACCTGGGGGGGGGGGAGGGAGGTCCTGAGCTGGATATCATCATTCCTCTCTTTCTTGGTGATTCCCATCTACTCTTTCTCTCTCTCTCAGCATAATTCAGAAATTTTTTTTTTTTTGGCTGATACAACAAAAGCCACAGACTGCCTTGCACCATATGGCTAATAATAATGTTTTACTTTTCAAGCATCATTGCCAAAATTAACTCTCCAGCTGATAAGCATGCCACTGCAGAAGTTGAGGGCTATGGAGATTTAGAGGGGTTTTTTTCCAACACATCATCAAATTTCTCTGTAGCATCGGCACTGGCGACTTCACCGCATGCTTTAATGTATTGGAAACCAGCACGATGCTTGAACCTATTAAACCACTCGTTGCTTGCCACGAACTTGGCTTGGGGTTTGCCATACTTATCCTTAATATCTTCAAAAATACTTCTTGCTTTTGCTTGAATGGCCATTGTACTCAGGGACACTTGCTTCTGAATCTGATTTTCCATCCATATTATTAATATCTTTCCATCTTTGATATAGCACCTGAATGCTGTTTTGTGATCACCGCTGATCTTAAATGCATTCATCCTTTAACATGTTCTTTTACATACGCACTGTCCCTTAAAATAGCATTCACTGTTGAAGCAGCGAGACCTAATTAAGTGCACTAGATGACAAACTTTGTCCTGCTTTGTACTTCTTAATTAATCTTCATTTCTAAATCAATTTTGTTTTGGTTCCTAGCACTGCCAGCACTTGCACTTTCCATTGGTCCCTTTCCCTTCACCATTGTAATAAGTAATGAAGAGAAGAGTCTGAAAATTTATTTGTTTTTTTATATGTTTGTTGTTTGATTTTTAGGAGCATTAGCAACTAAGGCCATATTGCTCCGGGATATGCGGTGGTCATTCCCTGACCTTTCCACATCCTCCGTATTTGGCGGTGATGGGCTCGAACCCCGGTCTAATCAAGAAGCGTGTGCTACGCACTGCTGCTCCTTCCCACCTGGCTACGGAGGCGCCTGTTTTTTATATGACTGAAGATTTCAGTGAAGGGGAAACTTATTTCACCACAATATCATAAGGTAAAACTCCACAGAATTCCAGTTATCGGCATTATTGCAAATGCAATAAAATCAAGTTTACTACCTGCTTATAATAGATTGCACTAACAGAAAAGTCCAATAAACCACTGCCATAAAACAATTTGTGCCAAAAAGCAAATTGTTTTATGGTAGGTAGTGATTTCTATAGGTCACTACAGGTAGTGCCTGTAGAAATGATTTTTAAAAAATATCACAAAGGCATTCAGAATTGATTCTTATAGCGGAACATATGATAACAATGAAAGTGTAGTGCAATTTCCATTATATAAATGACCTTTTAGAGATAGATAGCTTAGTTGTATAGCAAAGTTTTCAACTTCCGAGGTCTTGGAACGAATTGCCAAAAGGAAAAAAAAAAAAAAAAAAACAATGTGTCATTGAGTTCACATTACGATATTTTCACGATACCTCCATTTATTCCTACAGGATGAAAAATACATTTCTACGATTTTTTAAGTTTGCACTGGCCCGCAAAAACTTACGTAAAGCGGAATTTCCCTAAGTTGAGTATTACATAAGCCAGGGAGTCCCTGTATATATAAAAAAAGAAAAAGGGGAGGGGGGGAGTGAACACTAGAATTTGGAAAGGCCAAAAGTGGTTTACAAGAAAGTGATCGAATTTAAACATTGATTAGAATTTGGCGGCACTGTTAGGGATGTACTCGGTCAGTTTAGTTAGAGTGGTGGTGGGGGGGGGAAAGACTGGTTTGGTTTTGTTTTTTTTTTAGGAGCATTAGCAACTAAGGCCATATTGCTCTGGGAATATGCGGTGGTCATTCCCTGACCTTTCCGCATCCTCCGTATTTGGTGGTGACGGGCAGGGGAGACTGAAGACAAAGTAAACAGGTAGACAGATGAGGACGATAGAGTAGGCATCCCCCAAAGATATCAGTGGAGACGAGCCACACAGGGCAAAGTATGGGGGAAACAAAGACCCTGTCTCCTCCCCCTGCCTGGGGATGGGGCTTTAAAGGGAACCGGGTTTGGGTACCTGGCTCAGATTGCCAAATGGAGTGTCAGAAGCAGCAGAGCTACAGTATGTCTCTGTCGTGATAGTTGTCAGATCCTTTGTACGTGTCGAATCCAGTAGGAAGGTCAAACTGCCCATCCTGCTCCGGGGTTGGGATATGTTACTGGCAGTGGGGAATCAGTCCACCAGGCAAAGGGGGAGTAACCGGCCCCTCTTCCAGTGGACAGGAGTGACACACATTTACTTCATTCATAATCTGCATTCTATTTTTATACTTTTTTTTTTCTTATATTATTTTAGAATCCCGCTCCCCAGCACTCATTCATCTTTTTCTCACACACCAACGTTGTAATACTGGAAAATAAAGATTTGTGGTTTTTTTACTTTTTGTCAAAATTAAATTTATTGGGGTCCCTATATCTGCAGGGCCCCATGAACCTGTGCCTAAGTACAGCCCTGGACATTGCCAACATTTCTGGAGGATGTTTCTTAAAGTGTACATGCCAATATGTGGTTCCAGTACAACGGAACACCTCCACTTTTTGAGTGACAAGTAAGAACTTATCTTAAATTACCATTACCAGAATCAAGGGATTGGTCAGGGAGGTCCCATTTCTTGACTGCCATGCTCTCCTGACTTTAACCTAATGGATTTTCATGTGTCACATGAAACAAACCATTTACCCCAAAGAGGTTAACAACCGAGATGGCTTGTTGAATCACATCCACAAAGCTGCCAATGCTATTAAAAACAACATAGTGCCACTGGCCTGTGTACAGGTTTTCTTCTCACACCATGTTGAAACTGGTCTCCTTTCACAACACAATCAATGTTGTACAGCAGGAGTAAAATTCATTTACTCCTACTGTACAACATTGAGTTTCTGAGTGCTCTTCAATTCATGGCTAAATTTTAAGCAATAAACAATTATTGTTCTGGATTTATTGATAATCCATGTACATACAGTACAAGTAACATTATGCTGATACTTAGTAATAATTATAATAAAAACATTATTACATAAATAAATAAATGTTTCTAATTAAAGTAAGCTTTTTCATGACTGTTTTTCATAAATTTACTATTATAAGCAAATTGCTTCAAGCAGAAATGACGTCACTAATCTGTTTAATGCTCTAACTAAACCCATTGCTCCTACTTCTGAGTGTAGACTCTGCTTGTATTTGAACGTCTCCATTCCCTCAATAAATATCGACACTGATTTCAAGGCCACCTTATATATATATATATATATATATATATATATATATATATGAGGGAAGGGGAGGGGGAAAAGACAGAAATAATATTTTCTGACCTCAAAATAGCATTGTTTCTCAGGAAAATATAGTTATATATTTTCCTAAGAATGTTGTTGTTGCAACATGGAATTGTCTATATATAGAAAATTCCATGTTGCAACAACAATTCTTAATTAACTCAATACAGATAATTTGAGGAACTTGCATAGTAAATGAAACCTTATGAGTATGGATGATAACTTCAGGACATTTTGCATTGTTCTGTAAATTATGCAACTTCTACCTCAATTTTCCTGGCTAGAAATCAACTGAAAAAAAATTGCCCCAAGGTCATACCCTTTTCCCTTAGCAAAGTTAAAATACCCTCCCCACCACTGCAAGGAAACAGTCACAAGTAGTCATACAGTTGAATTTGTTTTAGAACACTAAATAAATTAAGAGATGATATGGGAGAGTGAAAAAGGTTCTTGCAGATCTGAGAGAAAACTGAATGCAGAGCATCACGCATTTTTTGAATATGGCACATTCAATAAGTATATGCTTTACTGACAGCAGTGTCAAACAGTGCATATACACAATTTCCTGTTGGCAGAAACATGAGTGAGGCAAGTATGACCTATTTCAGTTCTTGCTAGAATTACCTCTTTTCTCTTTTTACAGAAGCTAGAGGCCCAAATTTGCAATTCAGGTTTGAATTGAAACAGCATGTTGTTTGTTTGCATTTTCCACAGAAGTTTTGGTTCCACTGTTCCACGTATTCTCTATAAACAGTATATGAGACTAGAACATTCATTAAGGTTGCCTCCTGCAGTGTCCACAGCACTCCTGTCAACCCTTGAAAATCCAATGGAGAGAGTGAGGCTGGAGGGATGTTTTGCAGCATTATCTGCACATTCATTTCCTGGAATCCCAACATAGCCTGGTATCCAAAAGAAGATAACCATTTGCTGATTTTCACAGAGATGTAGCAGCTCACGCCTTATGTGCTTCAATAAGGGAACTGTTATGTGAAGAGCTGCTTGTTATTTTTTCAAAGTTAAGAGAGCACTCTGTTAGTCAGTTTATATTCTGCTTTTGTTGATTGGCAAGTATGAAATAATTTCTAGGGCAAGGTTTATAGCATGTTACTCAGCAGTATAACTGTTGCACTCTGCTGGAAGTGAAACAAAAATAGTTGAATGATGGAAGACAGCATCTGCAGCCACTTTATTGCCAGGCTTTGAACCACTGGTGTAGATCTTAGTAAAGTGGATATAATTTTCTGTGAACAAGATGTGGTTGGATGTGGATGTTGACATATCATCTTTTCCCCACTGCTGAAGGCAATCATCACAAAAAAGTGTGAAGGTAATAATCAATGGGGGGGGGGTGAGTCTATGAGGTCTCTGGGGATTTTATGGAAGCAAACATTTAGCATTCTGTAAGTATTCTGATGCCAGTATATCACTACTTTGCAATTTGAAAAAAAATTCACTGATGTTTCCTTAGAGAAGGGTGTTTCTTAATTATTTTCTAATTCTGATTTCAAAAATGACTTCCATTTTTTTCCACCACATCAGGTTTCTTCAAAAATTACATTTTTGATAAATTAAGTTTGTCAGAATTTGTGCACTGAAATTATAACAAAATGCTACTTTTACCAGAGTTTTAAAATTAAATATATGTTGAAAACAATTAAAAAGGGCAGTGTGATAAAACAGTCACCGAACGCACACATCTCATTTGAAAAAGTGATCTACAATGGCTCAAGTTTTCATTTCATTGATTTTATTGCAGATAAATCTATTTTAGTAGTTTACTAATCTTATTATTTTTTATTGTAAATCAATTAAATTGTCTGCAATTCTTCCCAGACGTTAAGGAGGGAGTATATGTTGAGAGAGTTGTGGATCAATTTGGCCCAAGAGAGGATGTGCAATGCTCATAGGGTAGAATTTTTCTCATTGTGGTCATTGCGTGTTAACAGAAGCGACAGTTTTTACAGGGATATTTGAATAAAGGATGTGCAAGAATATTTACTGATGCTATCGAAGCTGTGATAGGTGGGCTGTAAAATTGTTAGCTTGGCGTAGATATACAGACCAATAGTCTAACTATAGCCACAGGCAGAGGTGAAAGTGATTCTTGCATTGCTACTATTGGTACATACAGCAGACTGGAAAGCAAGGCATCTTTGGGAGTACAATATGGGGGAGTACAATGTATACAGGAAGGACAGACACAACAGAAGAGGTGAAGGGGTTATGCTCTTATTTAAGAAGAATATTAACCCTAAGGCAGTGCATCCAGTCAATATGGGTGACCAGTGCACTGTTAGTCAATCTGGTATGATTTAAGCACTGGGAAAACAAAATTGAGAGTAGGAGTGTGTTATAGGCCTAATGACTCAGCAGGAAAAAAAGAGTAGGCCAGCATATCAGAATGTCTCATAATGTGGGATTTTAACTTTCCAGACGTTGACTGGAATTTGTGGGTTCATCGATTGCACTCTAGCAACACTTTTGTAGATTTCTTGGATGACTGATTCTACACCACCATGTTAGAGAGGCTACAAAAGGAACCATTACCCTCCCTGGTTATCAGCAGTGATTCTTCATGCATTAAAAATCTGCAGGAAATAGACCGACTGGATGGCAGCAATCACAGTGCACTAATGTGGAATTTAATTAATGTCATAATAACTGCTGTCAAGGGTTAAAGGAAAGGCTTTTGCTTTCATACAATTTAAAACTGTCTGATACTTCTGTATCAGACAGTTTTTAAATTGTGCACAGTGGGACCAACTGATGAAGTTACCGACAACAAATTCTAAATGGGAAGTATTAATTTATATTAATTTGTGTTTTACAAATAGATTGAATAGGATTAGTGGTGTTCGTTAGCTTATTTTTTAAATTTAGCTAGTGACTTTGTAAATTAAAACTCGCTGCTCCCTTTACCTTTAACTACTGCAAGAGCTTTCTTGATCTTCCAGTTGATGACTACATGATCACTTCCTAACGATGGTTCCTCTAATTTACACTCTGTGATGTCATCTGAATCGTTAGTAATAATGAGATCAAGAATATTCTCACCCCTAGTACTTTCTCTAACATGCTTGTACAAATAATAATCATCTAATTTATTTAAACAAGTTTTTTCCCATTTATTCCAATCATCTGGGGCAGATTCAAGTCAGTCATAACAAGACATTTATGTTTGCTTGCACATTCCATTTGCATGTAAAGACCCTTGTCATATTCTTCACATATTACTACCACTCTCGTTGTTCCTTTGCTTCCAACTAACCCCAGGGACTCACATCTGGTGAGAATGGGCTTGGCTCTCGCTGTGTGTGTGTGTGTGTGTGTGTGTGTGTGTGTGTGTGTGTGTGTGTGTGTGTGTGTGTGTGTGTGTGTGTGTGGGTAATTCAGAAATTTTTTTTGGCTAATGCAGCATATGTTGAGAGAGTTGTGGATCAATTTGGCCCAAGAGAGAATGTGCAATGCTCATAGGGTAGAATTTTTCTCATTGTGGTCACCAACTCACATCACACAGATTCCATGCTGGCAGGTGCAACTTCAGACTCAGCAAAAGCTCTTTTTGAGCTCAGGCTGCTTTTGATAAGAAACACGACCCCTCCACCCTTTATATCTTCCCAATCATTCCTAAATACATTATACATACCATAGTCGAACTTTTCTCCCCAATTTCCAGATGGCAGCACATTTCTGTTAGTCCTATCACATTAGCATTAGTTGTCCTAACCAGGAGTTCAAATTCAGTCATTTTACTGGCAACATTCCTGACATCACTGTAGACCAGAGCCAGATTTAGGCATATGCTAAACAAGTTACAACTTAGGGCCTTGTATTACAAGAGACCTCGCTCCACCTTAAAAATTCTCTATTATTGTCACAGCGAACTGAAGAGGGGACTCATATGTTATAGCTTAGGATTACAGCAAATAGAAATCCAGCTCTGCTGTAGACACAGTTAAGACTAAGTAATCTTCTATAGTTTACTACACTGATACACTCCTTGAAGTTATTCAGGTTTATATCCCAAGCTATATCTTCCCTCTCATTGGAAACATTGCTACCCTCAGAACATTCTATCAACATTGGCTGTTTTGTCAGCAAACAAGAATTCCTGGGGTGAGATCAAGAATTACACTTTGACCCATTTCATCAGATAAATGCAGATTTGAATTACTGTTCTCCCTCCCAACTAGTAGTTTCCCTGAACCCTTAGGGTAGGGTTTTTCAACCGAGATGCGGCAACAATATTCTGGGAGTGCCATGTAATTTAGATTTAAGTTACTTAAATCTTTTTTTTCCCTTGAAATTTAGATATTTATTTCATTATAAAAAGGTGTATGGTATCCATTGTACCATATCTTTTTAATTTTGTGTTGATCTATAATTAACATTTATTTAGTACCTGTATATAAAGAATAAAATTATTATATAAATATATATAATTTGTATTATGAATTGTAATTTTGATTATACAGTGGATTCCGGTTATTTGGGCCACTGGTTAATCGCAAATCTTAAAAAACAGAAACCAATCAAGAAAATAGCCAGGGTTTACTTCGCTTAATTGGGACAGCATGCCGTTTAATGGGGGCAGGAGACTGCAGCACTGGAGATTACCCTACGATTGTCTCCGACGGTACCATGTGGTTAGGTCGAAATTCTGGCGGTCACAACCATAAAACAATTAGCAGTCACCTATTTATTGGGCTTTTCTGTTAGTGAAATCTATCATAAATGGACAGTAAATTCGATCTTACTGAATTTGCGATAATACCGACAGCTGGAATTCTGTGGGTTATCATGGTAAAATGTGTTTACACTTCCATGAAATCTTCAATCATAAAAAAATCAATTTTCAGATCTTCTCTTCATTCCTATTTTTAAAGCTTTGTAACTCATTACTCTGTTCTCACTTGCATGTATCGTGTTACTTGCAATTTGTGTGTGTGCTGTGTTCTTTGTTATTGATTGCTTATCTTTTTACTGTTTTAAATTTTAACCCCCCGCCCACAAATGTCAACTAGTTCGTATGTACATATTAATTATTCCGATTATCATGTATATTCTTCCGATTTTCACGTATCATTTAATTTTTTAATTGATAAGGTAATAAAGGATAAATTTGTGCTTAATATATCTTTGCTTTTATAGCCTGTGGATAATATTCCTCCTATTTTTGCTAATTAGAATCGCTGTTTAATAGAATTAAAATTCAACTCACAAACGTGATCACAATGACCGGCACTTACTGCACATCGCATAGTGAACGGTACTTTACTATGGTGAGTTCGTCATAACGTAATTTGATTGTACAGTGATCAAACTATAAAGGGGGGGTACATTGTATTTTTAACTATTTACGTGAAACTTCGGATAATTGGGGCAGCCGCTTAATCGGGCCAAAATGCACCAGTCCCGATGTGTCCCAAATAACCAGAATGGACTGTAATTATATTATTATAATAACTATCATATAAATATATATTTTTTTAATATCATATATATACACAGAGAGAATCTGATTATTAAAAGGTCGAAAACCACTGTGTTAGGTATTTCTTTTGGCCTAGGGGCACCATGAAAAAAAAAAAAAAAAAAAATCACTGGGACACTAAGGACGCTGTGAAACAAGAAAGTTTGGGAACCTTACAGTAACCTCAATGATACTGGCAAATATCCTTCAAACACAGGCCACGCTGATAAAAATTTCTATCCCCAAGAGACTGCAAGTCTCTTGGGGATGAGTCTCAAGTTAATCCACAAGGCTTTCAACATATATTCTCTCCTATGGTGTACGGACGGAATTGCAGACACATACACATTGTGACATAACTCCCAGCACTCTTTCTCAGCATTATCCCATATTTCTCCATGTCAGGTCAGGTCGTGTATGCTTGATATCATTAGTTTCCACGTGAATAATTCACGTGGAAAATAATGAAAATAATTCTCCCTTAAAATCTGACGATCTGTTGATAACATCATCAATTGTAGCTCCTGGCAAACAAACTCTGGTTATGGACCACCTGTCTTTATTACAAAAAATGTTACCCGTTTCCCTGACAATAGAGTCACCCAATAAAACTAGATCACTTTGACCAGACCAGTCTGCGCTTGACTATTCTTTTCTTGAGCCCGAATCGAGGGTGCATTACTTGGCAGGTTAGGAGATACTTCAGTCCCCAACGAGTTCCCAGTTACATTTTTTTCAGTGACTCAAATTCTTCTCATAACGCACCAAGTTGTAATTTGAGATTGGTACACTCCTTACATTGGTTGCAAAGAGAAGAACTGCCAGATGAGCTAGGTCTGTCTACTGCACCAGCCTTAGAATATGTCACAGACTGTACAAACGATGAAGTCATGACTCACACTGGAAATTCCCGCAGGCATTTCCGTTTGAGTCCCATTGTCCCAGAACTTTGTATTGTAAGTGGATCTTGTAGAAACCATAATTTAAGTAAAATTTGAACTTTACAAAGATTACAAAATTAAAATTTACAATATATTACAGAATTTATTGTTTAACAAAATACCAAAAAAATTAAACTGTTTACAAAAATTACAAAATTCCTGCCAAAATATCAATAACAAAGGCTATCTGAATATTAAGCTGTAGCTTTCCAAATAGTTAACTAAATACAAAAATAAACTAACCTACATGACTATAGGAATTCAAACTATATAATAACAACTGTTTAGCATATTAGCACAAGTGTTAGCATATATTATGACTTTCCCAGTAACTTAAAAGTTTTGTAGATAAGCAAGTAAGGTATTGTATACAGTATAATGCATTTCTAGGAACTACAGGCATACCTCGGTTAACGTTACCTCTGATAACGAAGCTTCGATATAACGAAGTCCGCAATTTCAAGCCCCATTTAACATATAAAAAAAAAATATTCCAGTTTAATCACCTGAAATCTAAACAAACTGACGAAATTACGGAAACCTTTTGGGCTTCTCGTGGTTGGTTCGAGAAATTTAAAAAACGGGCCAGGGTTCATAGTGTAAAATTAACAGGAGAAGCCGCAAATAAGTTTTCAGAAAAACTAAAGGAAATAATTGAACGTGAAAATTTTCCACCAAATTTGGTGTTCAGTGTTGACGAAAGCGGTATGTTCTGGAAACGGCTACCAACAAAAAGTTTCATTTCTATTGAAGAAAAACCAGCTGCTGGGTTCAAAGCAGCCAAAGAACGTTTAATGTTACTCTTTCGATCAAATGCCTCTGGCGATTATAAATTAAAATTGTTATTAGTTTACCATTCAGAAAATTCGAGGGCGTTAAAAGGTAACATAAAAATGAATTTATCTGTAATATGGAAAGCAAATAGAAAAGCGTGGGTTACCAAGGAGTTATTTACTGATTGGTTTGTTAACCACTTTTGTCCTGAAGTAAAACGGTATTGTCAAAAAAACAACTTGGAAGAAAAAGCTCTTTTGTTGTTAGACAATGCTCCGGGACATCCTACTGATCTTAACACGTTGGACACATGCATTCCTGTCAAAGTTGTGTTTCTTCCAGCAAACACAACTTCCCTGATTCAACCATTGGATCAGGGAGTGATAGCATCATTTAAAGCTTATTATCTGCGTCGAACATTAAGCAATTTAACTAAACTAGAGGATAAAGAGGAAATGACAGTTAAAAAACTTTTTGGAAAAACTACACCATTAAAAAGGCAATTGAAAACATTGATAGTTCTTGGAAAGAAGTCACTAAGAAATGCTTAAATGGAGTTTGGCGCAAAATATGGCCAGAAGTTGTACTAGAAGAAGAAAATAACATCCAAGAAATTAGAAATGAAGTTATCCAGATGGCTCAATCAATAGGTTTCGAAAATGTCGATGAAGAGGATGTTAGAAATTTATTGAATGCAGAAGATGATGGTTTTTCAGTGGAAGATTTAGAAAACCTTGTTAGCAACGAAGACAAAGATAATGAAGACGAAGTTAAAGAAGTTCCTGCCGAAAAAGTGTTAACAAACAAAGATTTAAAAAGCTGCTTAAATGACATTGAAAACGTTTAATTTTTTTAGTGAAAATGATCCTGATTTAGGAAGAAGTTTTATTGTTAAGCGATCAGTGTTAAATGCAATAACTCCGTATAGGCAATTGTTAAATGAAAGCGAAAAAAAGCATAAGCAATCAACTTTAGACTCATATTTTAAAATGTGATTTCACTTTGTATGTAAGTTGAATGTTTATTTAATAAAACTTTTCTTTGTTCGAAAAAAAAGCTTTTCATTTTCTTTATGTAGGAACGTATCCCTATTCTGGCCATAGTATTTTTACCTCTGAAAACGAAGTTTCGCTTAACGAAGTAATTTCGTGGAACGCATCCTATTCGTTATTCGAGGTATGCCTGTATTTCAATTTGCACACCATCATTTGGTGGACTATCAGTTGGACAGTACTATGCTAAGCAAACATTTTGTATTACTTCTGTTAAAAGGAACATGAAACAAACGGGGTTAAAAAAAAATTATGCAAATCAATATTAGCAACTACTTACCCTACCTTCTCTTATACGAACTCTCTCACCATGACCTCCAACAGCATCCTGTAAATGGGGATGCACCATACCTGGATGCAAATGTGGTGGTCTATTGCCTCTGACATAATCTGTACAATAAAATAAACTGTCAGAATATGTGTACGTGAGAGAGAGAGAGAAAGAAAATGTTTACCTGAATACTGATAAATATTTTCAATAAGTTTTAAATCTGAAAATAATAAATTATATAATTATTAAAACTCCATTTGCCCATCCACATAATTTAAATTATTCTTTATAAAGAAGTTTAATTGTAGCAGTTGGTAGTCTGTATTATAGCAAAATTCCATTCTAGGCTTCTCATGCACAGAATTGAGAGGTGGGAATTAAAAGGACACTAATAATGTCATATCAGAACATGCTGAAAAAATGAGCAAGTTCTGAGGAATAGTTGATTGGTTGTTTATGGGTTTTATGGCACATCAGTATCTGAGACTAAAACACACCACTTCAAAAGGTATAAAATAGTACAAAAAATTAATATATCATAAAAGAATATTTAATACAAAACAGTTTTAAAATATTAAACAATAACACATTAATAAAATTAAATAAAATGTAAAAACTTGAAAATATCTGACAGACTGTCATTGTCCAATGAAATCTGAGTATGCCAAGCTCAGAGAGATAGATAAAACACATGTAGCATTCATTAATAAAAAGGTGCATATTCAATTAAAATGTGCCAAACTGTTAAAATGCTGTCACATCTACACATACGAAGTCTATCAGCCTTCAGCAGATAGGAATTCATTAGATAATGTGATATATCCAGCTGAGCAAGGAATACTTCCTCCCAGAAAACCCTGTGCTGACTAGACCATGAATGCATAATTACAGGCTTAATTTCGTTCAGCTTGTTGGTATTGTATCCATGCCAAGATTCTTGCATTATGTATATAGTTTGTTGAGCATTAGATGCTTGTAATCTGTATACAGGAATAACAAGCAGATGTAATTCTCTGGCATTGCTGATTTGGCAGCAGCAACATCAGCCAGGTCTTTGCCTGTGATACCAATATGACTAGAGATCCAGTAAAAGTAAATATCAAAGTTTAACTCTGAAAGAATGTAGCATTTACTTTGTTCCATTCACTGATCTTGTTGCCCTTCTCTGTACTCATTCCAGCAGCTCTACATCCTTGTTAAAATGAGGCCTCCAGACCTGTACATAGCACTCAAGGTGTGACCTGATCATTGCCTTATACAAGGGAATAATCACCTCCTTATCCCTGATAGAAAAATTCCTGTGTATCATTGACAAGACACCATGAACTACTCTTGTCGACCATCTGCACTGCTCAGAAAACTTCATATCTGCCTACACAATTACCCCCAGGTCCTTATCATTCTCTACTACTGTCAGTGTGGTACCACAGAGTTGATACGTTGCTCTGGGATTACTGCTTCCCACATGTAGTACTTTACATTTGTCAATGTTAAACTTCATTTGCCACCTCTCAGCCCATCTACTCAACTTTTCTACATCCTGTTGCAGCAGTGTACTGTCATTAATGTGTCATTAACAATCCTGCCAACCTTCATATCGTCTGCAAACTTGGACATTAAGCCTGATATACCATCATCAATATCATTTATAAATACAGAAAACAACAATGGACCCAACACTGAACCCTGAGGGACTCCACTAATAACATTAGTCCACGAAGAGCAGTGTCCATTGATTACCACTATGTCTTCTCCCACTCAACCATCCGTTTATCCATAGCAGCAGTTTGCCTCCAATGCCACACTGCTCCAATTTGTGCAGCAGTCTTCCATGTGCAACATTATCAAAGGCTTTTCTAAGATCCAAATATATGATATCAAAATTATTCTTTGATTCCAGTTCCTTTGTGACTACATAACAGTATCCAATCAAATTAGTCAGACAAGACTTCCCCTTAACAAACCCATGCTGTGTCCGAGCTATAACTGAAGTTTTGTCTAGATGATCCTGCAATGCTTCTTTAACCAGTGCCTCCATTAATTTCCCTGGAACAGGGTTAAACTATCAGGTCTGTAATTACCTGTGTCTCTCTTCAATCTTCCTTTGTGGATTGGAGTCACATTTGCACATATCCAGTCCATGGGTACCTCCCTTGAGTCCAGGGAAGCTCTCATAATTATGTCTAAGGTTTGCTTACTTCCTTTGTGTGTGTGGTATGGGTGTTTAATGGCGCACAAGCTGCTGTGGCTATATTGCGCCTATTCATAGGTATGTTGAAAAGATAAAATAAATAATGTGAAGACGGTTCAATCTCATTTCATGCCAGAAACTAATCAGAGTCGCTTATACATTCCTATTTGTTTCAAATAACAGAAAAGTTCATTAATATTGGCATTTTCACCAATGATATCATTTAATGTTATCCGTTCACAGAAATTAGCCAGAGAATGAAATATTGAAGTTCGATGTTGTTGATAATGCGGACAGTCAATCAAAATATGTTTGACTGTTAGAGGCTCGGAGCACTGTGAACAAAGAGGAGGATCATCGCCTGTGAGTAGATGGAGGTGAGTCAGATGAGTATGTCCTATTCTAATCCGCACGAGTACCACTTCTTCTCGCCGAACTGTCTGAATGCATGAGTACCAAAATTTTGGGTCCTGTTTTAACTGGAACAGTTTGTTATTTGTTTGTTTATGCCATAGCTCTGTCCATTGTGCATGATATGCTGTTTGAATTATAATATTATAATCAGAAACTGGAATAAAGGCAGAGGTTAAGTCTACTGTTGATGGACTTTTAGCCGAAATATCAGCCAACTCGTTCCCTTTGATGCCTGAATGTGCTGGAATCCAGCAAATCTTCACTCGTTGCTGGCGATCTTCGATTTTCAACAGCAAATACTTGATTTGATTTAGTACAGGGTGATCCTTATAAGAGAAATTCTGCATTGCTCTAATTGAGCTGAGAGAGTCGGTGTAAATTAAATATTTTGCAGATGGGTGAAGACTCAAATTTTCTAGAGCTAATTGAATTGCATATAATTCCGCTGAAAAGCTGCTGTACTCAGGTGGAAGAGAGGCTGTTATGATAGCAGAGGGAAACACTGCTGCTGCTCCAACAGTTGAATGAGATTTGGAACCATCAGTATATATTGGTAAGAAGTCAAAACAGTTTTGAATATGGCTAGCATGGAGTTGTTGCACATTCAGAGTTGGTAGACGATTCTTTCCCCATTGGAGAAAATAATTATCACAGGCTGGTTGAGGAAATGGGGTCCATGGTGGGCAAGAATAATTCTTTCTGTGCTGCCTACTCTGGAGAGGAACATTCCAATTTTGTGCTATTTCAAGGAGCCGTAGGCCTGCTGGGCGTATTTTATTTGGTTTATTTCTATAGAGATTGTGAAATGATGGATTAAAGAGATATAGTTGGATGGGGTGCAGAGAACAGTTTCGTATTCTGACTGCATATTTAAGTAGTAACATTTCTCTGCGGAGGTAAAGAGGGGGCTCATGGGCTTCAATATATAGACTATAGGTTGGTGATGTCCTATAAGCACCAAGAGCAATCCTCAGTGCATTGTGTTGTACAGGATCGAGCCAGCGTAATACACTCTTTCGAGCAGAATCATAAACTGGGGCACCGTAATCTAACCGAGATCTAATCAGTGCTCCATATAAGAGCAGCAAAGTTGTACGATCTGCTCCCCAAGACTGGGCAGATAGAGCTCTAAGCATGTTCAGCTTTTTCAGACAGGTAGTACGTATTACTTTAATGTGCTCAAGGAAATTTAACTTGCTGTCTAATATTAATCCCAAGAATCTAATATTGTTGGTAATCGGGATGCTGGAATTTGATATCCGGAGTTCAGGGTCTGTATGTAATTTGCGTTGGTTACAAAAGTGGATAGCAACTGTTTTCTGATGGGAAAGCCGATATCCATTGAACTCAGCCCATTTTTGAATTTTATTGAGGGACATTTGCATTTGGCGTTCAATAGATGTCATGTTCTGAGAGTGGCAAGAAATGGAGAGATCGTCAGCATAAAGATAGGCTTCTACAGTATTTGGAAGTTCTTTGGAAATGGAATCAGTTCTAAGGGCAAATAGGGTTGCGCTCAAAACAGACCCCTGTGGTACTCCTTCTTCCTGCAAGAATGTAGAAGAAAGGGAGTTTTGGTATCGAACCTGGAAAGAGCGGATCTGGAGGAAGTTCCTAATGAATATAGGCAGGTTGCCTCGTAGACCAAGATTATGTAGGTCATTGAGAATGCCATACCGCCAGGTAGTATCGAATGCCTTTTCTATATCAATGGAGACCATGACAAGGTGTTCATTTTTCACGAAGGCATTGCGAATTTCAGATTCGGCCTTGATCATCAGATCTAAAGAGGACCTATTTTTGCGAAAGCCACGTTGACAATTACTCAATAGTTGTTCAGTTTCAATGATCCAGCTGAGTCGACTGTGGATCATTTTTTCAAGAATTTTACCAAGGCAACTTGACAGAGAAATTGGCCTGTAACTATTAGGACTGGAAGGATCTTTTCCAGGTTTCAAAAAGGGCAAAACTGTAGCATGGTGCCAAGAGGTTGGATAAATATTTTCCAGGAAGATCCGGTTAAAGAAAACTAGCAGGATTTGTAAGTTTTGCTCATCAAGATGCTGCAGCATGACATAATATATGCCATCTGGCCCAGCTGCACTGTTTCTCGTTGTTTTTATGGCTTGTAAAAGTTCACAATATTCAAGGGGCTGATTATACGGAAGTGATAGTGAGGTTCTAAAGTTAATGGGCCTCTGTTTGGTGGAGGTCTTAATTTTTTGGAATTTCGGAGTGTAATTTGATACAGCAGAGACTTCGGCAAAGGTTTTACCCAAAGCATTCGCTATGTCTAGAGGACTAGAGAGTTCTTGTCTGAAAGAATTGGGGAAGGGATGATTGGAAACTTCCCAGAAAGCTGTCTAATTTTCTTCCATATTAATCTGGAGTCGGTATTTCTGTTGATAGTACATGCAAACCGAGTCCAAGAATCTTTCTTGGCTTGCCTGTGAATGAACCGCGCTTTTGCCCTTAGCTTCTTGTAGCTAATTAAATTAGCTGTTGTCGGAAATCGACGGAATAAATTGAATGCTTTATTTTTTTCCTTCTTTGCTTTCGTGCACTCTTCATTCCACCAGTAGTTGAAGTGCCGTCGGCTTGGGGGGTTTGATAATGGAATTGAGTATTTTGCTGCAACTAAAAGACTGGATGTGATATAATCAGTTACTTTATCTATAGGTTGTAGCTGAATAGTTTCTTTGTCCAGAATGATTGCTGATTGAAATTTGGCTTTAGAAAATTTCCATTTTCTGCAGGGTTGGTCTAATGGTAGTTGTGTAGTGAGCAGGTTACAGACAATTGGAAAATGGTCACTTCCCATTGGATCATCCATAGCGGACCACTGAATGACTGGAAACAGTATCGGAGAACAAATCGAGAGGTCAATTGCAGAGGTCTGTCCAGTAGGTAACTGTATATGGGTGTGTGTACCAGTATTAAGAATGGTAAGGTTTTGTTTATCTAGTAGAGTTTCAATCAGTCGGCCCTGTCTATCTAATTTAGAGGATCCCCATAAAGGGTGGTGGCCATTTAAATCCCCTAGCAAGCAGACTGGTGAGGGTAGCTGTACTAAAAGTTCTTCAATATCTTTGAAAGAGTAGGTATTGTTTGGTGGGAGATAGACTGAGACTAGCGTAAATGCAATCTCAGCAATCAGACGCACAGCAACGGCTTCAATTTTGGTTTGAAGAATTATTTGACTAGCAGGGATCTTTGAGTTAATCAAAATAGCTACACCACCACGAGCAGAGTCAGATGTATTCCGATCTCTTCGGTAGACTGAGTAGTTTTTTATAGAAACAGAAATTTTAGCAGTTAAATAGGTTTCCTGCAGACAGAAACCCACTGGAGAGTAGCGTCTAATTAAGTACTGAATGTCATCAATGTTGCATCTAAAGCCTCTACAATTCCACTGTAAAATATAAGGCATTATTTGAGTTTAGAAGAAGCTGTACCTGACGTGGCTGTCTTGTGGCGTTCTGGCTTTGGTTTATTTCTTTTTGGAAAGGTGGGGCGACCTGTGTCCATATCTTCTTCTTCTTCTTCTGCAAATATTTCAAGAATCGGATTTCCTGTTTAGAGGGGTACTCTTGATCCACTGATGGTTCCTGAATACTCTGTTTTGAAGTTGAACTGGGATTATTTGGTGTGGTAGCAATCATTGGCGAATGAGGAGATTTTGCTGGAATCGTAAGAGGCGTATTACTTGCTTGATCTGAGTGCTTCTGGATATTGGACTGTTGCTGAGAAAGAACAGCTCGGGCCCAGTCGGAGATTGATATGTTGGATGGAATAGTAACATCAGTTTGCGTGGCTATTGTTTGATATTTTTTTGCAATACTGGCATAGCTACGGTTAGATATACTGGGTGCAATTAATTTTCTTGCTTCCTGATAAGTAACTTTGTTTTCGACTTTATATTTTACAATTTTTTTCTCCATTTTCCACTTCTCACATGTTTTAGAGTAAGCAGGATGGTTACCCTTGCAATTAGGACAAGTCATTTCTTTTGCCGAACAGTCGTTTTGACTGTGATCAGAAGATCCACAGTTGGGACAAGCTGGGTTCCCTCTGCATGCCGTCTGAGAATGGCCATACTTTTGGCATTTGTAGCATCTCAGCGGATTAGGAATATAAGGACGAATGCGACAGAGTAGATATCCTGCTTTTACTGTTGAGGGTAGATTTGGACTGTTAAAGGTGAGAATGATACTTCTGGTGGGTGTGAGTATATTGTCCCTTTTAGTCATGATTCTTTTGACAGTAATTACATTTTGTTCATTTAGCTCTTCTTTAATTTCTTCTTCTGTCACATTCAAAAGGTCCCAACTAGATATAACACCCTTAGATGTATTTAGGGTTGCACGGGCAGTTACCTTTACTGGAATTTTTGCAAAGTTTGTCACTTTCAGGAGTTTTTCAGAATGCCTGCAGTTGACAGTTTCTACTAGTAAGTCCCCCGATTGCAATCTCTTAACCATCTTGGGAGACCCTGCAATACTTTCCAAGTGTTTTTGGATAAGAAAGGTGGATAGCTTACTAAGAGGCTGTTCTGATAATGAATGCATTATTAAAAATGCAGGAAACTCGGTCGCAGAGGAAATGGTTTTTAACCTCTTTGCTTGCGAAGAGTCATGTTCGTGCTCTGTGTTTAGCCAACTGCTTGTCAGTTCTAAACAAGGAAACATTTTGTTCCATCTTGGCTCCTTTTAGCCCCTGGCAGATGAACTTTTCTGCTAAGGTTACCGGCCCCGCCACGGGGAGGCAGGAGCAGTGCCTGGAGTGACCAAGCGAAATTAGTAGGAGTTAGTCTATTAGATACGAAAAATAAAGAAAGGTTACTTTCCTTCCTTGCTCTCTACCAGTACTTTTGATACAAGAGCTACTAAATTAAAGGATTTCTCAAAGAGAGGAACATAAAAGAGAACGCAGAATTCACCTATCAAAAAGTCGCAGTGAAAGCACAAATAGAAATCGGTCAGTCAATCGCTTGGCACCCGGGGCCTTACTTCCTTTGCGCCTCCTTTAATATAACTGGATAGATTTCATTCACCCCAGGTGCCTTTCTTGTGTTTATCTTCAACAATTTCTCCTCCACTTTATTCTCAGTTATTACAAGATTATCTAGTTTACTGCCAGAGTTTACTTCACCTCTGGCATTCCCCTTCCTGAATAACTCCTCATGTGTGAATGTAGATGCAAAATACTCATTTAGTTTGTTAGCCACCTGAGCAGGATCATCAACAATTGAACCATCAATATCCAGTGGACCAATCTGATTCATCCCCTTCCTTCTAGAGTTTACATAAGTAAAGAACTCTTTGCTGTTTTTCTTTGCATCCCTTGCCAAAGATTTCTCATAATCTGCATTCGCCTGCTTAACCTCGTTTGTAACTTGGTTACAGACCAGCTTATATCTATCACAGGCTTTGTGTCGCATGTTAATTTATATGTATCCCATGCATTTTCTTCTCTGTCACATGTCTAATTAGTTCATCTAATTAGGCCTAAATCTTGAACAATATTTCTTTGTTGGTATGAAAAGCCTATTAGTTTCCAAGATTAATTCTTTGAATGCTTCCCATTTTGAATTTGCTGTTGGCAACATCAGTTGGTTCCACTGTACAGAATTTAAATATTGTCTCAGACCACCGTAGTCGCCTTTACGAAAACCTTTCCCTTTACCCTTGATGGTAGTTACCTCTTTGAGTAAATCCCACCACACTTCAGAACACTGATCACTGCCACCTAGTGGTTCCTTTATCTGCAGATTCTTAATGCACAAAGAATCTACTACTGATAATCAGATCAAGAGTATTACTCCCACTAGTTGCCTCCCAAACATGTTGCTGTAGAAAACAGTCCTCCAATAAATCAACAAAAGTCTTGCTAGCATGTGGGTGACCAACCCACAAATTCCAGTCAATATCAGGAAATGAAAATCCCCGATTATAAGACACTCTAATTTACTGCCCCACTCTATTTCTCTGTACAATTGCTCATTATATTCATCAGATTCATTAGTCCTATAACACACACCTACTCTTATTTTGCCTTTCCCAGTGCTTATGTCACACTAACAGAATCAACATTGCATTGTCCACCAACATCAATTGGATGCACTTCCTTAGATTTTGTGTTTCTTAACTAACAGCATAACCCAGTGGTTTTCAACCTTTTTTTTAAGAACAGCACCCCTAAGTAATTTATTTTATATTGCGACACCCCTACTCAATTTTCTGCCTGATAGATCTGATTCTCTGTGTGTGTGTACATAATATTAAAAAGTATGTTATTTATAATAATAATATAATTATAAAAATTTACATTTCATAATACAAATTATATATATATATATATATATATATATATATACAGTATATAATTTTATTCTTTATATAGATGCGCTAAGTAAACATCAATTATAGATCACCACAAAATTAAAAAGATACTGTATGCCTTTTTATAATGAAAAAGATATAAATTAAAAAAATAAGTTTAAATAACTTAAACCCAAATTACGTGGCACCCCTGGAATGTTGTTGCGACACCCTAAGGTGCCATGGCACCCCAGTTGAAAACCCCTGGCATAATCCCTCCTCCTTTCCTGTCTATCCTTTCTGTACACATTGTACTCCCCAAATTCCAGTTCTACACTGCTTACGTCTGTGTGACACCATGTCTCTGATATCCCAACAATATCTGCCTTTGATGGCTTGACTAGCACTTCAAGCTCATCAAATTTATTAACTATACTCCTAGCATTGGTGTACAGGCAAGTATACATGCACCTGTTTCTACTCCTAGTTACCCTAACACAGCCCATGTATTTACTTGTTCCACTATGACTCCCAGCAGTCCTGGAAGTTCCCATTGCCCTGCTTTCCAGGATGCTGCTCAATTGCATTTCAATAGAAGTAGTGCAAGAATCACTTTTACCTCTGCCAGCGGCTACTGTTAATCTATTAGTCCGTGTATCCCCCCCAAGCTAGCAGTTTTCCGACCCACCTAACTCTGCGCCGACCGGGCTAGCCAGGTGGGTAAAGTGGCTGACTGGCAACCCAAAGGTCGCAGGTTCGAATCCCACCTCGGGCTTGGATCAAAGTACTGCAAAAACTTTGGGAGGTGCATTATGGCCACAGAAGCCGATGCGCCATCAACTACAAAAAAAAAAAACCTAACTCTGCCTTGATAGCATCAGCAAATATTCTTGCACCCTTTTTATTTAAGTGTATCCCATCCCTGTAGAAGCAGTCTCTCCTGTTAACAAGCACAGACCGGGCTGAGAAAAATTCTATCCCTTGAGCCTTGCACAATCTCTACAGGGCCAAATTGATTGACAAGGCTCTCATCATATACTTCCTCCTATCGTTTCTGGGCAGAATTGCAGACACTTTCAAATTCAACCCTAACTCATGGCAATAACGTGCATCTATCTGCTCCCCAATAATAGTAGGAGATAGCACTGGACATGTTTAGACCTCTTATGCATTTTGCCCCGAGCTTAGGGATATGGAGGAAAGTCAGCTTTTACTCAAAGTTGAATCTCAAAATTTTGTTTCTGCTACCACAGGAATTGCATTTTGTTGAAGTTTGTGTTCAGAGTCAGGATCAAGATTCCATTTATGGCAAAAATGCACACAATGGTCATTTCAGCAGAAAACTTAAAACCATTGGCTAAAGACACCAAGGAACTAAGGTGGTCAATTGTTGCAGTTGTCATTTAATAACTCATGTTGCAGGAGTGAAAAAATATTAAATGATCTACATTACATCTAATGATGGTGGAAGCAGTTCTGCAATAAAGTTCACTTTGACTGCAAAATGCATAACACTGAGAACAGAGCCTTGGGGAACCCTTTCCTCTTGGAAAAAAACCAGGACAAGCTAGACCTAAAACAAACCTGCAAGATTCATTTTAATAAAAAAAATTCCTGATTAAAAAAAAAGAAAGGTGACTGCTAAGACCAAATAGATGGGGTTCTTTTAAAACACCACACTGTTCTGTCATAAGCTTTTTCCATGTCAAAGAAAACGGATACCAAGTGCTCAAGATTAATGAACACATCGCAAATCACCGTTTCTTTCTTTTTTTTTGGTAGTTATTGGCGCATCGGCTTCTGTGGCCATAATGCACCTCACAAGGTTTTAGCAGTACTTTGATCCAAGCCCGAGGCGGGATTCAAACCCGCGACCTTTTTGGTTGCCAGGCAGGCACTTTACCCACCCGGCTAGCCCGGTCAGCTCAATGTTTCTAATCAGATCAAAGGATCTAGAGTGAACCAGTTTCTTCAAAAGCCACAATAAATTATTGAAAGTCACTTGCTTCAAGTTAATATATAAGGCACACATTGAACATTTTCTCCAGCTGGTCAGAGCAATGGGCAGTAATTACCGTATTTCCCCATGTATAAGACGCACCTTAATTTTGGGGCGTGAAATTTGAAAAAAAATGTATTACAAAGTTATTGAACTCAAGTTTATTCAACATAAAATTCATACAACTCCTCATCACTGTCAAAACCTCCATCCATTAGCTTGTCCTCATCTGTGTCTGATGATGAATCACTGTCTTCATATATTGCCTCGTCCTCAGTTCCATCTATGGCATTTGAAATGCCACACTTCTTAAATGACTTGACAACGATCTCAATCTTGATATTAACCCAGAATCTTTTCACCCAGGTACAAACTTCTCCTATAGTTGGTTTCTTCACTCATCCTGCTGGTATCAAATTGTCCCCAGAAGACTTCATCCATTGGCTCCATTTGTCTCTCATGGCAGCTTTGAAGGGTTTGTTAATGCTGACATCAAGTGGTTGGAGTTGGGATGTCACGCCTCCAGGTATGACAGCAAGTTTTGTTTTTTGCTCTGCAGCAATCTTCTTTGTACTTTTTGTTATGTGTGCCCTGAACTGATCAAGCACAAATAGGGCAGGTTTGTGTAAGAGCCCACCTGGTCTCCTGCTCCAAACTTTCTCAAACCAGATCTTCATCCCATCCTGATCCATCCAACCCTTGTCATGAACGTGGACAATCACTCCTCGAGGAATGTCTTCTTTTGGCATTGTTTTGCATTTGAAAATCAGCATAGGAGGCAGCTTGGTTCCGTCGACAACAAGCTAGAACAACTGTATAATGGCTCTTTTCGTGTCCACTTGTCTTCACAGTTACAGTTTTCACTCCCTTCTTATCAACAGTTCTGTTACTTGGGACATCAAATTAAAGGGGGACTTTGTGCATATTTGCAATCTGTCCCAACTCAAACTGATGTCTTCTGACATTGAATGGCAAAACGATGAAATTCAAGGACCTTCTGCTCATAGCTTTCAGGCATCTTTTGGGCAAGTCTGGTGCATGCATGTATGCTTAGTCCATTCCGTTTCATGAACCTGAAGCACCAATTGTGTCCTCCTTTGAAATCAGTAACTTCTTTTTCATCAGCAATTCTTCTTGCCTCAGGCTGACCCATCTTCGTGGACACAGGAATTCCAATTGCCCTTTGCTCCTCAATCCATATCTTCAATTCCCTATCTAAATCAGGCCATTTTGCTGACTTTCCTCTAATGGCCTTCTTCTGCCGTGGCGTTTTCAGTAGGGTTTCTTCTGCCCGTAGCCAGTCTCCGATTGTTTTCTCAGTTGGAGGAGGACCAAACTTACGTTCAGCAGCACGATTTCCATTCAGTTTTGCAAACTGGATCACTTTTAACTTGAATTCAGCACTGTACGAAAATCTTTTCTGAGCCATTTCTAGGCAGAACGTAGCAAAATGTAACCTAATATACCGGTAACAAGTGCGAAACAATGAGCGCAAAGACAACAAGCACAAAAAAGCAAGAAATGCAAGTAAAAAAAAAAAAAAAAATCTACAACCACTGTATAAGATGCACCCAGTTTTTATACCCCAAATTTTTCGAAAAAAGGTGTGTCTTATACATGGCGAAATATGGTATTAGGAATTTTGGGATCACTTCCTTGGGAATGCAAGGATGATTGCCCTACACCAAGAATCAGGAAACTGATCCTCCAAATAAATTAGGTTACAGAGCTATAGCAACAGCTCTAGAGAGTGAGATGGAAGTTGTTTTGTCATCTCATACTGAATATCATCTGTTTCTGCAGCACAGACCTTTGAGGTAGCAAGTGCAGTGGTTAATTCCACTTGCATGTCAGGCAGGTTGTACGGCTTAGCTCTGCTTGAAGAAAAGTTGTTTCTGTTTCTCAAATTCCTTATTAAAACCAG
Organism: Mastigoproctus giganteus; assembly: GCF_048544385.1. Taxonomy (NCBI): domain Eukaryota; kingdom Metazoa; phylum Arthropoda; class Arachnida; order Uropygi; family Thelyphonidae; genus Mastigoproctus; species Mastigoproctus giganteus. The sequence continues at coordinate 142,408,458 of NC_143578.1, forward strand.
GAACTGTGCAGATTGCTAGAAAAGACATCTCTTGGTGTGTTGGCTATTTGAAGTTGAGGCGGTACACCCAATGTGCTCTAATATAGATGAGTGAGTGACGTATATTTAGCAAATTACATCCCAGACGATTTGGCACTAGTTGTCTGGTTAACTGAGGATGTGAACTGAAATCAGCACTGACACACACGATTTGGCTCTGACAACATATAATTTGAACTTTGGCACAGGCACATTTAAAGGCTATAAGATGCTGGTGGCGAGATAATGTCAGAATTTTTCCTCCGCTCAACCTTGTGTTTTCTTTGCTACTTTACAATCTTAGTTCCACCATAGTTTCGGAGAATGTGAAAATTGGGAGGATGTTTTTGGAATTGCAATTGGCACTACATACTCCATGATGTACTTCACTGCATCACCTATTGAATCCTGCTAGATTTCAACAGATCATATTCAGTAAGCTGTGCAAAAGTACTCCTATCTGCTTGATTACACTTACATTGTGGGATTCTAAATGGACAGCAAGGTTGGCATCCACTATGGTAGATATTACAGGAAAGCGATCACTTCCATAGGGACTCTCCACCTCCCAGGAAAACAGAGGAAGTAGGTAAGGGAAGCAGATGAAGAGATCAACAGAGAATGAATAGGAAAATAGGTGTTGATTACCACATTTAATAAGGTACAGTCATTATTGTCAGGCATATGTTTGACGATAAGACCTTGTTCGTTAGTTGCTGCACTATCCCAGACGGCATTTCTGTCCATTAAATTCTCAAAGGAGTAGGTGAAGTAGGAATGTGCAAAATAAGTTCATCAAGATATACCTCGTGATGTTTCTCCCAGAAAGCAAACATATACAACAGATTTTGAAGAACCCCACTGCTAAATGAACTGCTACCCGCATCTAAGCTAGCATTCAGTTGAACACGTATGAAAGGGGTATGATTGCCAACAAGGTTTGCGACTCCTCCGTGGGCTGGGCCATCAATACTCAAAGACATGGCTATGCCCTCTAAATTAGGAGTGGCATTAGCATTAGCATTAGTAGAGGCATTTGATGCAAGAAAGCAAGCTTATGCAGCATCAGCCAAAAAAAAAAAAAAAAAAAAGTAACATAAATAAATAAAAATAACCACTTCCACTTCACCCCTCTGTTCGTTCGAAATACCTGTCCAGCTGAGCCTTAAACTTATTTAGGCTATCAACTTCCACGACAAGGGATGGAAGTCTGTTCCACCCACATAGTTTGAAAGGGATATGTTACCCACAAGGATGGCGACTCCTCTATGGGTAAGTCCATCCAAGTTCTGTCTTTCCAGATGATAGAACAGCTATGCATATGAGAGTCCTCATTTGCCATTAAATATGTCTTCTGTAAGCAGAAGCAAGTTGGCTTGTACTTACATAGGAGGGCTTTAACGCTTTCACTGTTTCAACGGAAACCACGGCAGTTCCACTGCAGGAATTTGAAAGCAGACATTACATTTGGTGGGTCCATCTGTAGGTTTCTGAAGGGCTTTACTTCTCAGTCTTGGATTTATCCTTTTTTGGGAAAGAATGGACATTGTACAGTGTTCATATCTTCATCTGCAAAAATCCAAGACTGTGTAATCATTTGTTTCCTTCACCTCCATCTCCATTTTTTCATTTGTCACAGGCTGCAAATTTTATTGTTTCCTCCATATTATTTTGCTTAGGTAGAGGTGGAGCAGCAGGTGGTATAGATATGGGAGTGGCAGCTGACTGGGTGTTTTGGACTGGCTTTTGAGTGAACAGTTAAGTAGCATGCAATGGGAGCAAAAGATTCTTTTGGTGAGATTGTTATACATTTCAATTCCAACAGACTGTTTCCCTACAGCCTTCTGCACATATGTGGATTTATTACCACTTACTGGCATGACCACTTTTCTCACCTCCTGATAAGGAATATTTAGCTCTGCCTTGTATCGCTCTATCTGCTTTTCTTGTTTCCATTGGTGGCATGATCTTGAGTATGCAGGGTGCTCGCATTCCCAGTTGATACAAGTGGGTTTGGTGGCTTCACACGAATTGCTTTTGTGGTCTTTTGCACTGCACCAAGCACAGGCAGGTGCTCCATGACCGGCCATCTGCAAATGCCCATATTTCTTGCATTTAAAACACAGTGGGTTTGCAATATATGGCCTTACATTGCAATTTATGTACCCAGCTTTTATTGAATTATTATTATTATTATTATTATTATTACTAGCCACATAGTGCAAGGAAGACTGAGGCTTATGCTGCACCAGCCAAAAAAAAAAAAAATTTCTGAGAGAGAGAGAGAGAGAGAGAGAGAGAGAGAGTCAGAAGTAGAAGGGAATCACCAAGAAAGAAAGAGAAGAAGAATGATGATATCCAGCTCAGGACCCTGAGTGTGCCACGCCCATACTCACCACATATGAGCTGCTGGGGGTTCAGAGACATTGTAGAATTAAATGTAAGGTTGGTTTGGTTTTAATGGGGCTTTATTGGCACAAGGGCAACTAACGCCAAAATGTGCCTGTCGCAGTAGTTCTGCAAACGAAATTTTTTTTTTTCAGTCATGCTTATAAGTTTATAAAAATAAATTTGTAAAAATAAATAAGTTCCTAAAAATAAATTTGCTTTAAAAAATTAAATAGGTCGGACCGATTTACATCACACAAAGAATTTGGTTCACCTCTTATGAGTTACCTTCAGTTTGAACTGCTTTAAAATTTGTTAATCGAACAGCATGGTTGTGTGGACACTCGAGGAGGATATGTTTCACCATTAGTAGGATGGAACAATGGCGACAGCAAGGAGGTTCACTGCCTGTCAGCAAGTGAAGGTGAGTGATATGTGTATGCCCGAAGAGTGTCCTGCAAAGACCACCTCTTCTTGTCTGTTCACTCGTGAACTAGATTTCCAGTACTGTGGAATTTTCTTTATTTCGAAGAGCTTATTATGGGTTTGTTGCTGCCATACTGATGCCCATTGGTCAATACATCCCTGCTTCATAGTGAATTTGCAATCCATATATGAAATTGAGGTAATTGAAGATATAGGATTGACTGGATTTTTAGCTGCTTCATCTGCCTTCTCATTTCCCTGGATTCCAGCATGCCCAGGAATCTAGCAAAACCTTACCGCTGTGTTGTATTCTGTTAGATTTATCAAGCATGCTCTGATATCTTTCAAAATAGGATGAAAGTTAGGGTATTTATGTTGTAAAGCAACACCTTACTGCACTCAAAGAATCTGTATATATTATTATCTCTTGTTTAGACCTGTTGCTGATATGTTCAGTAGCCATTTTGAGTGCATGAAGTTCTGCGGTGTAAATACTGCAACTAGGGAGAAGAGCTTCAGACATAACACAAGTAGGAAGAACCACTGCAGCACCTACTAGATTTTGATCCATCGGTATATATTTGCAGACAGTATGTGTTTGCTGATGCATGAGCTGCATGTACTTGCTGTATATTTTGATTGTCCAGCGCCTGCTTTCTCCACTTCCGAAAAAAGTCATCACATACAGGTTTGAAAGGCTGACCAAAACAGCTCCATTTTTTCGGTATCTGGTTGGATATTGTCTAATGGTACACTCCAATTCTTCATTACATGATTCAATCTGATTCCAGCAGGTTTATTTTCATTTAGTTTATTCCTGTATAAATATATGAAAGACAGGTTACAGAGGCAAGGACACATAGGAAGTGCAGGAAGACTAAATTTGGTTGCTTACGTAAGCAGAAGCATCTGTCTCCAAATGAATAATGGAGGTTCATGCACATCGATATATAGACTAGGGACTGACAATGTTCTGTAGGCACCTAGAGCTATTCTTAGGGCATTGTGTTGAATAGTATTTAGGACTGCAATTCTGATTTTCTAGCTGAGTCATATACAGGTGCACCATAGTCTAGTCTCAATTAAATTATGGTTTTATACATATGCAGAAGGAAGTATCGGTCAGCACCCCCAAGACATCGCAGAGAGCACTCTGAGGATATTTCATTTTCTTCTGGCAAACAGTTCATACATTCTGTATATATTTTAGGAAGTTTAATTTTTTTATCTAACATTAAACCTAGAAATCTCACATTGTCATTGACTGGTATAACCCAAATGCAAGTCAGGATCCAGATGCATTTTTCACTTCTTGCAGAAGCGCATAGCAACAGTTTTCTGTGGTGACAGTCTGTAACCATTTTGTAACATCCATGTTTGTATTTTATTTATTGACAGTTATAACTTCCTTTCAATGGAGTACATATTTTGCGAGTGACTGGATATAGTGAGGTCATCGGCATCTACTGAATTCGGGATGGTTGTTGTTAGAGTGTGTATTCTAACTGCGAATAGAGTGGCACTGAGGACTGACCTTTGTGGGACTCCTTCCTCCTGTATGAAGATTTTGAAGAGTGCAGTTTGATAACGGACCTGGAAGGTTCGATATTTGAGAAAGCTCTGAATTAATGATGTCCTCGTAGTCCTAGGGCATGTAGGTCACAAAGTCCTAGGGGGGTGTAGGTCCCAGAGGATGCCATGATGCCATGTGGTTTCAAAGGCTTTCTCTATATCTAAGCTCACCATGAATTTATGAGAGAACTCTTTACTCTGTCCTAAAACTTTTCAACTGAATATTGTACTCATTCTATTAACTTTGTACTCATTCTAGCAACTGAATATTTGTCGCAAATTACTTTCCCCTATCTTGGCGACATTCTGTAGTTCTAGCTATTCCAAAGCCAGGAAAAGACCAATCTCACTTACTAGCTGCTTAGGTAAGACCCTGGAAAAAAAAAAAAAAAAAAAAAAAAAGGTACACAGTCGCCTCACCTGGTATTAGCATTAGTAGAGGCATACGATGCAAGAAAACAAGCTTATGCAGCATCAACCAAAAAAAAAAAAAGTTCCCGTTTCACCCCTCCATTCGTTCTAAATGCCTGTCCAACTCAGCCTTAAATTTATTTAGGCTATCAGCTTCCACAACAAAAGATGGAAGCCTGTTCCACCAATCATCTACCCTCTGGCTAAAGACAAATTTCCACACATCTATTCTACAACTATCTTTCCTCAATTTGAAACTGTGCCCCCTCGGGTTCTTAGTTTGAGCAAGAGGAAGAATCCCATCAGCATTCAGCTTGCTCAACTTATTCAAGGCCTTATACACCTCGATCAGATCATCTCGCAGGTGCCTACTCTTCAGGCGCTGCAGTTTGCAGAACTTAAGCCTTTCTTGGTAAGAGAACCAATTTGTTCCCCTGACCAATCTTGTTGCCCTTCTTTGTACTCATTCTAGCCACTCTACATCCTTCCTAAAATGAGACCGCCAGAACTGTACACAGTACTCTAGGTGTGGCCTGACCACTGCCTTGTATAACGGGATAACCACCTCCCTGTTCCTGCTATCAAAATTCCTATATATCATTGACAAGACTCCATGACCTGCCCTGGCAACCCGTCTGCACTGCCCAGCAAACTTCATATTTGACTACACAATTACTCCAGGTCTTTTTCACTTTCCACTTCCCTGCGTGTAGTACCACAGAGTTGGTATGTTTCTCTTCGGTTAACGCTACCCATAAGGTATGTTTGTGTCAGATGGCACCTGGGATTTCTCCCATCTCCGCGTGTGTGTTTGCTGTATCGAGGACAGCACACTGTCAAGCCAGTTTGTTTGTTATTTGGTTTTTAGCATTAGTGGAGCATTAGCAACTAAGGCCATATTGCTCCAGGGATATGCGGTGGTCATTCCTTGACCTTTCCACATCCTCCGTATTTGGTGGTCACGGGCTCGAACCCCGGTCTAATCAAGAAGCGTGTGTGCTATGCACTGCTGCTCCTGCCCACCTGGCTATGGAGGTGCCCTGTCAAGCCAGAGACTTGAAAGCGTGTGGGCCATGTCTGTGCAGTGTGATGTGTTGTGCTCACTGTTTGTCCGGCTTATTGGCCGCCAGGCCCCTAGTGGGGCTCGACGTTGCCCATACCTAGCCACTGTCCAATATCACAACAAGTTGCTCTGGCAGGTCCTGCCACCTAGTTCCCTGGGATTTCAGTGGCTAGGTCCTAAAAAAAAAAAAAAAAAAAAAAAAAATTTTACACGTTTGATATTAATGCTTTATAGGATTGCTGTTAGGAAATCGCTGGTTGGGGTAGACAGATGTGTTAAAAGGCCTGATAAGTCGGGCAAAATTTTGATGTTATTAAATATAGACATGTGAGAGCTATACGCTAGATAAAAGATAGTGTTAGTTGTCATAGAGATTTACACGAAACCAGTAGAATTTAGACGTTGATTAGATTTTGGCGGCATTGTTAAGGGGGTGTACTCTGTTTGTTTAGTGAGAGAGGGGGGAGGTTGAAGACTGGTGGGAAAACAGATAGAAGAATAGGAACGATAGAGGTATATCCAAAGAGGTCAGTGGAGACGAGCTCCACCAGGTGAAGTGTGGGGGAGGCAAGGAGGGGAGGAGACAGAGACCTGTCTTCTCCCTCCACTGCTTTGGGATAGGGTTTTAAAGGGAACCGGGTTAGAGTACCTAGTTCAGATCGCCAATGGCGTGTCAGCAGCAAAGCTGCAGTATGTCTTTGTCAGTGATGGTTGTCATGTCCATGCAGTGTCGAATCCGGTAAGAAGGTCAAGCTGCCCATCCCGTTCTGGGGGTGGGATGTGTTAGCTTATTGCTACCCATATGCAGTATTTTGAATTTGTCAATGTTAAGCCTCAGTTGCCACTTCTCAGCCCATTTTCCCAACTTATCTAGATTCAGTTGGAGTAGCATACTGTCTTTATTGTTGTTAACAACCCTGCCAACCTTTGTATCATCTGCAAACTTGGACGTTAAACTTGATATACTTTCATCAATATCATTGATAAATATACAAAACAACAATGGGCCCAACACCGAACCCTGGAGAACTCCACTAACAACATTTGTCCACGAAGAGTGTCCATTGATTACCACTCTCTGTCGTCTCCCACTCACCCATCCCTTTATCCATTGTAGCAACTTACCTTTAATGCCATACCTCTCCAATTTGTACAGCAGTCTTCCATGTGAAACAGTATCAAAAGCTTTCCTGAAATCCAAGTATATGATATCAAAATTGTTTTTGGCATTCATTTCCTTTGTGACCACATCATAGTATCCAATCAAATTGGTCAGACAAGACCAATGCTTTAACAAACCCATGCTGTGTCTTAACTATTACTGCAGTCTTGTCTAGATGATCCTGCCATGCTTCTTTAAACAGTGATTCTATTATTTTCCCCGGAACACAAGTTAAACTAACAGGTCTGTAGTTACTTGTTTCACCTTTTGAACCCCCTTTGTGAATTGGTGATACATTTTCACACCTCCAGTCCATGGGGACCCCTCCCTGAGTTCAAGGAAGCTCTCATAATTATGGCTAAGGAATTGCTTACTTCCTTTGCTGCCTCCTTTAATATAACTGGATAGATCTCGTCCACCCCAAGTGCCGTCCTTATGTTTAAATTCAACAATTTCTCCTTCACTTTGCTCTCAATTATTACAAAATCACTTAGCTCCCTGTCAGTGTTTGATAATATTCTGACACTCCCCTCATCGAATGACATTCTCATGTGTGAAAGTAGATGTAAAATATTCATTCAGTTTATCAGCTACCTGAACATGATCATCAGTCAACTCATCTATGTTAAGTCCAATCTGATTCGTCCCTTTCCTTCTAGAGTTTACATAAGTAAAGACCTCTTTGCATACTTTGCCAAAGATAACTCGTAATCTGCCTTCATCTGCCTAACCTTCTTTGTGATTTGAATACAGCCTAGTTTATACCTTCCATAGGTTGTGTCACCTGATACTTTACATGCATCCCATACATTCTTCTCTGCCACGAGCCTCATTAATTCATCTGATATAAATTTAGGCTAAAACCTTGAACGGTATTTCTTAGTTGGAATGAAAAGCCTAGTAGTCTCCAAAATTAAGTCCCTGAAGACTCACAATTTAGAATTCAATGTTGGCAACATCATCAGTTGATCCCACTGTACGAAATTTAACTGTACAGTATCTTGAAACTCAAACTACAATGAACAGTTTCGATTTCGCAAAAACAGATCTACCCTAAGCTTTATAATAAAGGGTGAGGCTTTCTCTGTATCTAAGCTCATGGTGAGCTTAGATACAGAGAAAGCCTTTGAAACCACATGGCATCATGGCATCCTCTGGAGCCTACACGCCCTAGGACTATGAGGACATTTACCATCATTAATTCAGAGTTTTCTCAAATATTGAACCTTCCAAGGTCCATTATCAAATTGCACTCTCCAAAATCTTCATACAGGAAGAAGGAGTCCCACAAGGGTCACAGTCCTCAGTGCCACACTATTCGCAGTTAGAATACACACTCTAACAACAACCATCCTGAATTCAGTAGATGCTGATGACCTCACTATATCCAGTCACTCACAAAATATGTACTCCATTGAAAGGAAGTTCCAACTGTCAATAAATAAAATACAAACATGGATGTTACAAAATGGTTACAGACTGTCACCACAGAAAACTGTTGCTATATGCTTCTGCAAAAAGCAAAAAATGCATCTGGATCCTGACTTGCATTTGGGTTATACCAATCAATGACAACGTCAGATTTATAGGTTTAATATTTGATAAAAAATTAAACTTCCTAAAATACATACATAATGTATGAACTGTTTGCCAGAAGAAAATGAATATCCTCAGAGTGCTCTCTGCGATGTCATGGGGTACTGACCAATACTCCCTTCTGCATATGTACAGGGTGACCACTGAAAGACCGAAGGGTTTGAAAAAGTCATAACTTGTTCATTCTAATCTTTTTTATTTTCTTTTTTTACAGGTTATAGAGCATCCCTTGGAGATTAAAATTGCTACGTATGATGTCCAGCAACGAGTAAAACTCGTTGGGTTTTTTATTCCAGTGAAAGATCAATTATTGAAACTCAGAGAAAATACCGGCAATATTTTAAAGTCTTCCTAGCGATAACATGATTCGGAACCTAATCACCCAGTTTGAAAGAACTGGATCAGTCGGCGATCTTCCGGGAAGAGGTTCTAAGTGCACTGTGCACACTGACGCAGCGGTGGAAGCTGTACGGCAGAGTGTCCTTGAGGATCCATCTGCCTCTACCCGTCGTTGCTCTGCTCAACTAGGCAACCCCAGAACGTTGCTTCAGAAGATTCTGAAAGGGTGGCCAGTCTTTCAGTGGCCACATTTTAATCTCCAAGGGATGCTCTATAACCTGTAAAAAAAGAAAATAAAAAAAATTAAAAATGAACAAGTTATGACTTTTTCAAACCCTTCAGTCTATCAGTGGTCACCCTATATAAAATCATAATTTAATTGAGACTAGACTATGGTACACCTATATATGACTCAGCTAGAAAATCAGCATTGCAGTCCCTAAATACTATTCAACACAATACCCTAAGAATAGCTCTAGGTGCCTACAGAACATTGTCAGTCCATAGTCTATATATCGATGTGCAAGAACCTCCATTATCCATTCGGAGACAGATGCTTCTGCTTACATACGCAACCAAACTTTGGAGTCTTCCTGCACATCCTATCTGGCCTTACCTCTTTAACCTATCTTTCGTAAATTTATACAGGAATAAACCAAATGAAAATAAACCTGCTGGAATCAGATTGAATCATGTATTGAAGAATTTTAGTGTGCCATTAGAAAATATCCAACCGACACCGAAAAAGATGGGGCCACTTAGGTCAACTTTCAAACCTGTATGTGATGACTTTTTTTTCGAAGTGGAAAAAGCAGGTGCTGGACAATCAAAATATACAGCAACAACATGCAGCTCATGCATCAGAAACACACACTGTCTGCAAATATATACCGATGGATCAAAATCTAATACACGTGTAGGTGCTGCAGTGGTTCTTCCTACTTGCGCTATGTCTGAAGCTCTTCTCCCTAGTTGCAGTATTTACACCGCAGAACTCCATGCAATCAAAATGGCTACTGAACGTAACAGGTCTAAACAAGAGATAATAATCTATACAGATTCTTTGAGTGCAGTAAGGTGTTGCTTTACAACATAAATACCCTAACTTTCATCCTATTTTGAAAGATATCAGAGCATGCTTGATAAATCTAACAGAATACAACACAGCAGTAAGGTTTTGCTAGATTCCTGGGCATGCTGGAATCCAGGGAAATGAGAAGTACCATAAGAGACAAGCATTGACCATTCTCTCCAATATTTTGCAGAGATAGCTAGTCAGAGCAATAGGACGATAGTTTTTCAGAGATTTAGAATCCTTTCCTGGCTAGGCAAAAGCAAAAATAGTTGCTCTGCACCGGGTGTCCAAAAACTGTTCTTCAAGGAAGATTCTGTTGAACACAAAGAGCAGGTCCATGGATTTTGGTGGAAAGTACATGATTATTTCATAATGGACATCTTCTGGTCTAACAGCGGTAGCCTCTGTAAGGGCAAGTGCTGTTTTCAGGTCGTGGAAGATAAATGGCCCATTATACGGGTAGAAACTCTTTGATGTAAAACTAAAGGCCTGTTTTTCAGTTTTTTGTTTAAGGACTAGAAACTCTGGGGAGTAAGATAATGTTGCTGATATGTCAGAAAAAGTTACCCCAAGAGCATTCGCTATTGTAGTAGAGTTTGCAATAGTGCATCCATTATGTTCCAGGACAGATGAGGGGTGTGAAACGTATTTTTCCTTCATTTTTCAGATTTTTTTCCCAGACCTCCTTAGCACTGGTCATCTGGGTAATACAGGATGTTAAAGGGATCCACAATTCCTCTTGACTCTGATGGCAGATATAGAGTGCTTTGGCTCAAGCAGGTTTAAAGGCTAAAAGGAATCAGTATTGGTAGAATATTGGCATTGGTAGAATATTAGCATTAGTAGAGGCATATGATGCAAGAAAGTAAGCTTATACATCATGATCGGAAAAAAACTTCCCGTTTCACCCATCCATTCACTCCAAATGCTTGTCTAGTTATCTTGAACTTATTTCAGTTTTTGACCTCCACTACAATAGATGGAAGTTTGTTTCAACTATCAATCACCCGCTAGCTAAAGGCAAGTTTCCGCCTTCTATTCTAGAATTTTCTTTGTTAAAATTTGAATTTATGCCCTCTCTGAAGTGATTATTCTGAGGAAGAATCCCATCAGCACTGAGCATGCTCAAACCATTCAAGGCTTTATACACCTCAATCAGATCACCTCGCAAGTGTCTAGTCTGTAATTTGCAAAACTTAAGCCTTTCTTCATAACAGCAACCTTCGTTCCATTCACTAACTTTGTTGCCCTTCTGTGTCCTTGTTCCAGTAGTTCCACATACTTCCTAAAATGAGGTCTCCAGACCCATATGCAGTACTCAAGGTGTGGCCCAACAATTGCCTTATACAAGGAGACAATCACCTCCTTATCCCTGCTTGCAAAATTCCTTTACAGGCAACTCTAGTTTTACAAACATTCGCTATAACGAACGACAATTCATTCAAAATTTTTTTAAAGTCGCCGATAGATAGAGTTCCTTATAAAAACGAAATGCCAAATGTAAAGTGAACATAATTGTACGATTTAAATAAATAAACTTTTAAAAAATTTATTTATTACAATAATTATCAAAAAATTATTATATGATAATTATACTGAACTGTTCTTGGTTAATAAAACTAATCTAGCCAGAAAAAAATTTGATGGTTTACATGCCACGGCGTGTATTATGTTTTCTTGTGGGAAATAAATCGGTGATTCCCCCATTTATAATATAATAGGATAACACTTGCTTTGCCTAGGTTATCTTAGACGGTCAACCGATGGTTCACTTAGGGTTTGGGAAAGAGAAGCCTCCCCATCCCTTTCTCTTCCAGTTGCAAAGACACCTGAAACGGATAATAGAAGCACTGTGAACACAGCAAAAAATGCGCCCGATCGCAATTTATGTATGCATTATGGTTTATTGTATACAATAAACCATAACGCATACATACATTATAATAAAACTTAATGTATATACCATTCGATGTTTAGTACATGGTTTTAATGCTTTAAAATGGTTGCTAACATATATGAGATACACATTGTAAAAGCTCAGGAATGCAAGATACACATAATAAACAATGTCTTGGAACAGAACTTGTTCGTAAACTGAGAGTTGCCTGTATATCACTGACAAGATACAATGCGCTACTCATGCAGCCTGTCTGCATGGCTCAGAAACTTCACATCTGACTACACAATTTCCCCCAAGATCATTTTCAATCTCCACTACCCTGAGGGTAGTAACACACAGTTGGAATGTTACTCTGGGGTTACTGCTACCCATATGCAGTACTTTACATTTGTCAATGTTAAACTTCAGTTGTGTGCCTCCGTATCCAGGTAGGAAGGAGCAGCAATGTGTAGCACACAGTTCTTGATTAGACCGGGGTTCGAGCCCGTCACCAGCAAATATGAAGGATGCGGAAAGGTCAAGGAATGACCACCGCATATTCCCGGAGCAATATGGCCTTAGTTGCTAATGCTCCTAAAAACCAAATAACAAACAAACAAACTTCAGTTGCCACCTCTCGGCCCATCTGCTCAACTTTTCTAGATCCTGTTGCAATAGTGTACTGTCATCAACAACCCTGCCAACCTTTGAATTACCTGCAAACTTGGACATTAACCCTGATGTGCCTTCATCAATATAGAGAAATACAGTAAACCCCCGCTATTCACAGGGGTTACGTTCCTGAGAAATGTCGCGAATACCGAAAACGCGAATACTGAGTTATGGCTCCCATAGTAATAAAGGGGTTCCGTTCCAAAGTATGAAATATATAAGAAAAACTAGTCTAAAATTTTGTCTATGTATGTATTATATGTACCTTCATAATATGACTATGTACATAAACAGTACATAGTGAAATGCAAGCATAGGGCATCGAAATGAAAATAAGAAACAATTTAATATTAAATGTAATATTTATTAGAAATTTCAAACAAATCTTTCAAACCAGCGCCTTTGCTAGCAAAAAAAACTTATCCCACCAGTGCTATCACGAGTTTTGCTAAAGTGTTGATAAAGGAGTTTTGCTTTTTCACGAATGGTTGATGACGTTGTAGAGCGAATATCATCTTTTAAGGGCACAAAAGGTGATATAGTTGTACACGTTGGCACTAATAATATTAAGAGTAGGAGACCGGCAGAATTACTTAACAAGTACAGGTCACTGTTGAACAAAAGCCGAGAATTAGGGTTGAATTTGAAAGTGTCTGCAATTCTGCCCAGACACGATAGGAGGGAGTATATGATGAGAGCATTGTCGATCAATTCGGCACTGGAAAGATTGTGCAAGGCTCAAGGGGTAGAATTTTTTTCAGCCTGGACTGTACTTGTTAACAGGAGAGATTGCTTCTACAGGGATGGGATACACTTAAATAGAAAGGGTGCAAGAATATTTGCTGATGCTATCTAGGCAGTGTTAGGTGGGTCGGAAAACTGCTAGCTTGGGGGGAGACAAAGACCAATAGATTGACAGTAGCCACTGGCAGAGGTGAAAGAGATTCTTGCACTGCTTCTATTAGAATGAGCAGAAGCCTGAAAAACAAGATGCATGGTATTTCAGAGACTGCTGGGAGCCATTGCGGTACAAGTAAACACATGGGTTGTGTTAGGGTAGCTAAGAATAGAAACAGGTGCAGGTATACTTGCGTGTACACCAATGCTAAGAGTTTAGTAAATAAATTTGATGAATTTGAGGTATTGCTCAAAACATCAAAGGCAGATATTGTTGGGATATCAGAGACGTGGTGTCACACAGATATAAGGGATGCAGAACTGCAATTTGGGGAGTACAACGTCTACAGAAAGGATAGACAGGATAGGAAGGGGGGAGGGGTTATGCTATTAGTTAAGAAACAAATAAAAACCAAGGAAGTGAAGCCAGTCGACATCGCCGGACAGTGCAGTGTTGAGTCAGTTTGGTGTGACATAAGCACTGGGAGATCAAAATTGAGAGCAGGGGTGTGCTATAGGCCTAATGACTCTGATGAGTATAATAAGGAACTGTACAGGGAAATAGAGTGGGCCAGTAAATCAGAGAGTCTTATAATGGGAGATTTTAATTTCCCAGATATTGACTGGAATTTGGGGGCTGGTTACTCACACACTTGCAGGGCTTTTGTGGATTTATTGGATGATTGTTTTCTACATCAGCATGTTCGGGAGGCAACTAGAGGGAGTAATACTCTTGATTTGATTATCAGCAGTGATTCTTCATGCATTAAGAATCTGCAGATAAATGAACCACTAGGTGGCAGTGATCACAGTGTGCTGAAGTGGGATTTACTCAAAGAGGTAACTACCATTAGGGGTAAAGGGAAGGGTTATTGCTTCCGTAAAGGCGACTACGATGGACGGAGACAGTATTTAAATTCTATACAGTGGGACCACCTGATGATGTTACCAACAGCAAATTCAAAATGGGAAGCATTCAAAGAACTTATCTTGGAAGCTACTAGGCTTTACATACCAACTAAGAAATATTGTTCAAGGTTTAGGCCAAAATGGATGTCAGATGAACTAATGAGGCATATGGCAGAGAAGAAAAATGCATGGGATACTTACAAATTAACACATGACACAGAAGCCTATGATAGATACAAGTTGATATGCAACCAAGTTACAAAGGAGGTTAGGCAGGCGAAGGCAGATTACGAGAAATCCTTGGCAAGGGATGCAAAGAAAAACAGCAAAGAGTTCTTTACTTATGTAAACTCTAGAAGGAAGGGGATGAATCAGATTGGTCCACTTGATATTGATGGGTCAACTGTTGATGGTCCTGCTCAGGTAGCTAACAAACTAAATGAATATTTTGCATCGACATTCACACATGAGGAGTTATTCAGCAAGGGGAATGCCAGAGGTGTATTCAACTCTAGCAGTAAGCTACAGAATCTTGAAATAACTGGGAGTAAAGTGGAGGAGAAACTGTTGAAGATAAACACAATAAAGGCACCCGGGGTGGATGGGATCTATCCAGTTATATTAAAGGAGGCAGCAAAGGAAGTAAGCAAACCCTTAGCCATAATTATGAGAGCTTCCTTGGACTCAGGGGAGGTACCTATAGACTGGAAATGTGCAAATGTAACCCCAATTCACAAAGGAGGATCAAAGGCTGACACAAGTAATTATAGACCTGTGAGCTTAACTTCTGTTCCAGGAAAATTAATGGAGGCACTGGTTAAAGAAGCACTGCAGGATCATTTAGACAAGAATTCAGTTATAGCTAAGACACAGCATGGTTTTGTTAAGGGGAAGTCTTGCCTGACCAACTTGATTGGATACTATGATGCAGTCACAAAAGAACTGGATGCAGGGAATAACTTTGATATTATATACTTGGATCTTAGAAAGGCTTTTGATACTGTTGCACATGGAAGACTGCTACACAAATTGGAGCAGTGTGACATTGGAGGCAAATTGCTGCTATGTATAAAGGGGTGGTTCAGGGGGAGAAGACAGAGAGTAGTAATCAATGGACACTGCTCATCGTGGACTAATGTTATTAGTGGAGTCCCTCAGGGCTCAGTGTTGGGTCCATTATTGTTTTCTGTATTTATAAATGATATTGATGATGGTATATCAAGCTTAATGTCCAAGTTTGCAGATGATACAAAGGTTGGCAGGGTTGTCAAGGACACTACTGACACTAAGCTGCTGCAACAGGATCTGGAAAGGTTGAGCGGATGGGCTGAGAGGTGGCAAATGAAGTTTAACATTGACAAATGTAAAGTACTACACATGGGAAACAGCAACCCCAGAGCAACGTATCAACTCTGTGGTACTACACTGACAGTGGTAGAGAATGAAAGGGACTTGGGGGTGGTTGTGCAGGCAGATATGAAGTTCTCTGAGCAGTGCAGATGGGCTGCAAGAGTAGCTCATGGAGTATTGTCAATGATATACAGGAATTTTTCCAGCAGGGATAAGGAGGTGATTATTCCATTGTATAAGGCAATGGTCAGGCCACACCTAGAGTACTGTATACAGGTCTGGAGGCCTCATTTCAAGAAGGATGTAGAGCTGCTGGGACGAGTACAGAGAAGGGCAACAAGATTAGTGAATGGAACAAAGGGGTGCTCTTACGAAGATTTGATTTGATTTTGATTTTTGTGGCGCAAAAACAGCAAGGTTATAGTGCGCCATGCAAAGATTAAAATTCAAAAAAAGATTAGACTGGTTTCTTTTAAAAATGTTATTTCGTCTAAAGTTGCATATATATATACAGACATATCAATACATAAAATCAGTATAATGATAAAAGCAAATTGTATATTTCATATAAGTGTATACATATTGATCGATTTTAAAAATTTAAAAACTGCCGACACATTGTCGTTGTCATTTAAAATCTGACTGAGTGTATATGGCTCAGTCAGATGGATAAAAGCAGTAAAACGAGAATTTATAAAACTAGTACAATCACATAAAATGTGTTGGACGGATAAAACGGTGTCACAATGCTCGCACATAGGAGGGTCATCAGCCCTCAGCAAAAAGGAGTGTGTCAAATGAGAGTGTCCTATGCGGAGCCGAGCAAGAACAACTTCCTCTTTGCGATCCCTGCGTAAGCTGGACCGCCAAGGATGGATCACAGGCTTAATTCGACATAGTTTGTTTGTAGTAATCAGTCGATGCCACGAATCTTGCCACTGAGATTGTAAATTATTACGGATCACTTGCCTGTAGTCTGTATAGGGGACTAACAGGTCAAGATTATTCGTCAGGGCTGCCGATTTGGCTGCAATGTCAGCCAAATCATTTCCTCTAATCCCGATGTGACTGGGGATCCAGCAGAAACGGATATCGAATCCACTTACATAGAGGCTGTATATTATCTGCTGAATTCGGGACAGGGTTGGATGATTGGTGTGTGACATCACTGATAAAGCCTGTAGTGCACTCATTGAATCGGCATATATAATACACCGTTGGTAACGATGTTTTCTTATGTGATCTAGAGCTAACTCTATGGCATGCAGCTCTGCAGTGTAAATGCTGCAGTCAAGGGGTATCTGCTGTGATATGGTATTATTTGGAAAGACAGCAGCAGATCCCACATACGATTCTGACTTCGAGCCGTCTGTGTAAACTGGCAAGAAGTCAGAATGTTCTGCACGGTGTTGTGAATAGAGCTGAAGGTAGACAGAATCTGGAGTATTAGACTTCATCGCAATCTTGAGCGAGAAGTCACATGCTGGTGTTTGTGCATGCCAGGGTGGAAGGCGCTCCTTTGGTGATCGAGCGACCTTGTCTACCGAGATGTTAAGCTCATTGAGTAGCTCTTGAACACGAATGCTGAATGGGCGATTGGCAGTCCGTCGTGTGTTATAAAGATTTTCCCATCGTGGCCCGAAAACGGATGTCCACGTGGGATGGTCCGGCAGGGACTTCAGCTTGAAAGCATATTGTAGAGCCAACTGCATTCGTCGAAGCGACAAGGATGGTTCATTTGCTTCGACATACAGACTTTGAACAGGTGATGTTCTGAATGCACCAGTAGCGATACGAATGGCTTGGTGATGGACGGGGTCAAGCCAACGAACAGCCCTATTTCTAGCAGATGCATACACCTGAGACCCATAATCTAATTTTGAGCGCACAAGTGCACGGTACAGAAGTAGTAGAGTGCATCGGTCTGCACCCCAAGAGGTAGAAGAGAGAGAGCGGAGGATGTTAAGCCCTCTCGTACACTTTGTACGTAGCTGACAAACGTGTTGAACAAATCTCAACTTTTTGTCAAAAATGAGTCCCAGGAATTTCGCCTCTGATACAACTGGAATGGGGCTTTGTCCAAGTCGTAGTTCAGGCTCGGGGTGGAGGTTACGTTTGCGACAAAAATGGACGCAAACAGTCTTCTCCGGTGCGAACCTGAAACCATTGGCCGTGGCCCAGGTGTTAACACAGTCAATAGCTTGTTGCAGTTGTCTCTCAATAACCCTCATATTGCATGATTGAGAGAATATGCTGAAGTCATCGACATAGAGTGCACTGTTTATAGTTGGAGGAAGTTGTTCAGAAATAGAATTTATTTTAATGGCAAAAAGTGTAACACTTAAGACAGATCCTTGTGGTACCCCCTCCTCTTGGCAAAAAGCCAACGAAAGGGAGGATCCTACACGAACTTGGAAATAACGGCAGGATAAAAAATTTTTAATAAAAATGGGAAGGTGGCCTCTCAGACCGAGGTTGTAAAGGTCTTTTAAAATACCAAATCTCCAAGTTGTGTCGTACGCTTTTTCCATGTCAAAGAACACCGACACCAAGTGTTCGCGTTTTAGGAAAGCATCCCGGATGGATGCTTCCAATCTAATAAGATGGTCCAGAGTGGACCGGTTCCTTCGGAAGCCGCACTGGATGTTGGAGAGAAGGTCATTTGTTTCGAGATACCATATTAAACGAGAATTAACCATTCTCTCCAGGATTTTGCACAAACAGCTGGTCAGAGCAATAGGACGATAATTTGTGGTGACTTTTGGATCCTTTCCTGGCTTAGGAAAGGCAAGAACGATTGCCTTTCGCCAGGAGTCCGGAAACTGCCCTTCAGTAAAGATTCTGTTATACAGAAGGAGCAGACAATCCATAGATTTTGGGGAAAGATGTTTAATCATGTCATAATGGATGCCATCTGGTCCAACAGCACTTGCTTTGGAAAGAGCGAGGGCTCTTTTCAGTTCCTGAATAGTAAAATCCCCGTTGTAGGGATAGAGGCCCTTGGACTCAAAATTAAGTGCTTCTCTTTCCAGTTTATGTTTCAGGACCAGGAACTCTTGGGAGTACGAGGATGTTGCGGAGATGTTAAAGAATGTTTCCCCAAGAGCATTGGCTATTGCAGTTGGATCTGCAATAGCGCATCCATTATAATCTAGGATTGAAGAAGGGTGGGATGTATATTTTCCCCTCATTTTCCGGATTTTATCCCAGACTACCTTAGAGTTGGTAGACTGGTTAATAGATGATGTAAAACGGATCCACGATTCCTTTTGACTCTGACGACGGATGTAGCATGCTTTGGCTCGTGCACGTTTGAAGGCTATAAAGTTGTTCATGGTAGGATACGGCGGAATATCCCCCACGGTCCTTGAGGTTGTCACAGACATTCCCTCAGATATGCCAGACAAGCTGTACTTGCTACCTGGGAGTCTAAAACGCTGATGGAACTGATATTCGGGTGACACTCAAGTCAAGTGGACCCAATTTCGGCGAAGTCCGGACGGTCTGTGACAGCCAAATCCTCTGCTTGCACCTTCACGATGGTGGGACTGTTAGTTTGTTTGTTTGTTGTTTGGTTTTTAGGAGCATTAGCAACTAAGGCCATATTGCTCCGGGATATGCGGTGGTCATTCCCTGACCTTTCCGCATCATCCGTATTTGGTGGTTACGGGCTCGAACCCCGGTCTAATCAAGAAGCGTGTGCTACGCACTGCTGCTCCTTCCCACCTGGCTACGGAGGCGCCGGGACTGTTAGTAATCCTGGGTATAACCTCCATGCACAAGCACATGGTGGGTGTGACCACCCAGGTGTGAACCAACGTAAGCAGGGGTCGAGGTGTGGCGCCCACACCACATGGAGGAATGCCGCCCCTCTATGTTACCAGGCAGTACTAGGTGGTAGATGACTCTCATCAACCGGTGAAATACCACCACTTTGCTTATTGGAGGCTTGAAGTGGTGGAACCCATGTTTAGTCTCTAGAGCTAAGTTCCGGTCAACCCTTCCCTATCTCTTCCATCATGCAGTATGATTGATGACTTTTGAGGTTATGATGAACGTCGTGGCGAGATCCAATATTCCTTACATTTCGAGGGTACAGCTCTAAAACGGTTTTCGCAGGCCGGCCGCTAGTTAGTACACCGGACCGAACCTATTGGTAACTCTCTAGGAGGCTTCCGGATCAGCTAGTGTATAATCTTGCTACCTCTACTCTGCCAGATAGTGACTGGAGGGAGTCCGAGTAGTGTGTATGCGGGGAGCATTGTCGAGGCCACGTTATGTCAAGGATCTGGGTATATTCTTACCACATGTACGCCATATCCAAAAATTTCATTACTTCATACAGCATGTCCCACCCACTTTTTCTTACTATTGAATACACCATGAATTGTCAAAATAATAGAACAAGCTTATCTGCGATAAGATCTAAACCTCCCAAGGATTTCCTAATTCATTTCACAAATATACGTGGTCTCAATTCTAATCTCAACGATGTCCATTTCCACTTGCAGTCTGCCAAACCCCATGTACTTTTTCGGACAGAATCTCAGTTAACGGTTGATTCAACTACTGCTCATCTCAGATGCCCAAATTATTCGCTGTATGATTCCTTTCACCTCAAAGGTGGTACTTGTGCATATGTCCGTTCTGATATTCCCTGCCAGAGACTTGGCAATTTGGAATCTCCTCTCTTTGATCTTCTCTGGCTTAAAATCTCTCTACCTCATTGTGTCAAATTCATCTGTTGTCTCTACCGTTCTCCCAACTCCACTAATCACTTGGAGCTCTTTGACTTCCTCTCGTTGCAACTTGACTTTCTCCAGTCCAACTTTCCTAACAGTGAGGTAATTTTCCTTGGTGATTTTAATGTTCACAACTCCAGCTGGCTTCCGTTTTCTAGTCACACCAACCCAGCAGGTCGAGATGCTGAGGCTTTTGCAATTACTAATGACCTAGCACAGATTGTTCATTTACCTACAAGAATACCGGACAATCTGAATCATACAGCCAATACGCTTGATCTTTTTCTCACAAACAACCCTTCTAAGTACACGGTCGAAGTGAGAGGTCCTTTAGGCACTTCAGATCACAACTTGGTGATTGTCTCTTCTCCAATGGAACCTTTATCTCATGGCTATTCCCAACCTCGTGTTGTTTGGCATTACAAGAATGCAAAATGGGATGACCTGCGAGACTTTTTTTCTTCTTTTCCTTGGTCGGATTACTGTTTCAAAACTCCTGATGTCAACGTTTGCTCAGATCGTGTCAGTGAAATTATTCTTGCAGGAATGGAATCCTTTATCCCACACTCCACTTTAAAATCTCGTCCTTTATCTAAACCTTGGTTTTCCAATAAATGTGCTAAGGCTGTTCAAGAGAAGAATGTTGCATATCGTAATTGGCTTGTTTCTAATTCTTCAGTTTCATTTTCTGCCTACACCAAAGCTCGCAACAATTGTAAAGCAGTTATTAATCAGTCCAAACTAGAGTTTGAACAGGCTAAGAGTAGAAAACTTGCTTCTTGCCCTAATGGTAGCCGAGCATTCTGGTCTCTTGCCAAAGCTATTGGCCGCAACTTTTGCCCATCTCTGCTTCCACCTCTGTCCAAACCAGATGGTTCTGCTGTCACTTCAGCCAAGGATAAAGCTGACCTGTTAGCATCCCATTTTTCTTCCAGCTCATGTATTAATGATCTTGGTAAAACACCTCCCACCATTCCCAACACGGTCCATTCAATGCCTCCTGTGGTCTTCCGTCAAAAGGATATCAGAAGGATTTTGATGAATCTTGATGCTAAGAAAGCTCCAGGTCCTGATGGTATTTCTCCACTTGTTCTCAAAATCTGTGCTCCTGAACTTACTCCTATTCTTTGCCGCCTTTTTTCACTTTCTTATTCCAAAGGTGTTTTTCCTTCTGCTTGGAAATTTGCTCATATCCAGCCAGTTCCTAAAAAGGGTGACAAATCCCTCCCATCCAATTATCGTCCCATTGCAATTACTTCTACTCTTTCTAAAGTAATGGAGAAATCAATTAACCGCCAACTCTTAAACTACCTAGAAACCTTCCGTCTGATCAACGATCGCCAGTATGGATTCCGTCAGTGTCGATCCACTGGTGATATTCTGGCTTATGTTACCCATTTATGGACTACTTCAATGGAAAGGTTCGGTGAAACACAAGTAGTTGCTCTTGACATCTCAAAGGCTTTCGATCGTGTTTGGCATAAAGGTCTTCTAAACAAGCTTCCATCTTATGGTTTACCAACTGTTTTTAGTAATTGGTTATCCAGTTTTCTCTCTGATCGCTCACTGAGGGTGATGGTAGATGGCTCTCTGTCTTCTAACTTCTCCACTAATGCCGGTGTCCCCCAAAGTTCAGTTCTTTCCCCCACTCTTTTCCTCTTGTATATCAATGACCTTCTTCCATTGACTGGAAATCCTATCCATAGTTTTGCCGATGATAGCACATTGCATTCAACTTTCCATTTTGAGAAACCTTGCCCTGCTCAATCAGCTTCAACTTCTCGAAAATCTGCTACCAATTCCTTAAATGCCGATCTTCAGGTAATTCTCCAGTGGGGCAAAGACAACTTAGTTGATTTCAACCCTTCTAAAACTCAGTCTTGTCTTATATCTCGCAAAAAGGATTCTTCTGCTCCTATGCTTATCTTTAGTGACACTCCAATTTCTAGGCAAAAGGATATATCTCTTTTGGGGATTACCCTGACTTCTAATCTCTCTTGGCACAAGCACATTACATATATTGCTTCCTCTGCATCTAAAAAACTTGGTTTTCTCTTTCGCTCTCGCCTTTACTTTTCTTCCAAACAGCTGCTCACTCTGTATAAATCGCAAATCCGCCCTGCCATGGAATATTGTTCCCACATTTGGGGTGGTGCCCCCAAAACCTCTCTCAGGCTTCTTGATTCCATTCAGAAGAGGGCAATTAGGTTAATTAATGATTCATCTCTAACAGAGTCTCTCCACTCGCTTTCTCATAGACGTACTGTTTCTGCTGCATGCCTCTTCTACAGATATTTCCATGGGCACTGTTCTTCTGAATTGGCTTCTATAATTCCCGCTCACTCTTTCAAAACAGTCCGAACACGTGCCGCCACCAGCCAACATCCATTTACTGTCCAACTTCAAACCCACAGAACCAACTTTTCATCTTCCTCATTTATTCATTCAACTGCCGTTTTCTGGAACAACCTTCCTTCATACGTATTTCCTGAAAATTACAATCTACAGAAGTATAAGTCCAATGTCAACAAATATCTTTTCGTCTTCTCAACCTCCAACCGAAGCATGGTACTAAGTACTATAGGTTCTAATACCTCTCGTGTTTGGGGTTCTCATAAAAAAAAAAAAACGCTTTGTTTCGAGCCTTTTTTGCTGCTGTGCATTGTGAATTCCACCAAGGTTTGGGAAAAACCTTGGTGGAATTCAATCCAAAAACATCTGCCCGGTTTCCACCGGGCAGATGTTTTTGGAACAGCATTCGCAGCTGCTTGGACAATATTTTCTGTGATGTACTTAACTGCATCATTGATAGGCTCTTTACTGACTGTGCTAAGATCAAAATTTGCCTGATGTTGGAAGGCAGTCCAGTCAGCCTGATCAATCTTCCACCGTGGTAACCTGAAGGGAAGACATGGTCTCCCGATGTGTAACGAGGTTATCACAGGGAAGTGATCACTTCCGTATGGATTCTCCTCCACTTCCCAAGTGAGTGAAGGGAGTAGAGAAGGGGAGCAGATCAATGGCAGAAAAAGTACGGGTAGGCATGTGGAAGAAGGTGTTTGTTCCAGTATTTAGAAGGGAGAGGTCATTGTCATTGAGCATACGCTCTATGACTCGTCCCCTTCCGTTGATGTTAGCACTACCCCACAGGGTGTTATGTCCGTTAAAATCCCCGAGAAGTAAGAAAGGGGGAGGCAGCTGCGTTAGAAGATCATCAAGGTCTGCCTGGGTGATGTCAGTCCCAGGTGGCAAATAAATGGAGCATACAGTTATTAAAAATCCCACTGAAAGGCGAATTGCAACAGCCTCTATGCTGGTTGTAATTAGCAAGGGCTGCACTGGGGTCTGGTTACCCACAAGGATAGCTACTCCCCCATGTACAGGGCCATCAGCAATTCTATCCTTTCGAAAAAATGTGATGTTGTGCATGGTGGGATCATCATTTGCCTTTAGATATGTCTCCTGCAAGCAAAAGCAAACTGGCTCGTGCTTTTGCAGGAGGGCCTTGATGTCATCAATGTTTCGCCGGAATCCACGACAATTCCATCGTAGGAATTTAGCCATTATTTTGGCTTGGTGGGTCCATCAGGCGGCTTCCGAGGTGCTGAGGGCTTACTTTTATCAGTCTTGGATTTATCTTTTTTGGGGAAGAAAGGACGCTGTCCCATATCCATTTCCTCCTCCGCAAAGAGTTCCAAGACCGACTCTTCAGGTACCTCCTTCTGCTCAACATCCATCTTTTCTTGGGTTACAGGGGGGACTTCCCCTTCCTTATTCTTATCTTTCATAACTACCTTTGTAATTTGTGGAGCATTAGGAGGTACCGATATAGGAGTGGCAGCCGATTGGTCCATCTGTGCAGGTTTTTGTGAACTTAAGAGATAACGCGCGATGGGAGTGAAAGACTCCTTTGGAGGAATGGTCATGTCCGTCTGAGTTCCGACGGAACATCTCCCTGCTACCTTCTGGGCGTAGGTAGGTTTATTGATATTTAGGGGTTTGACCGATTTCCTTGCCTCCTGGTATGATATATTTAGCTCTGCCTTCAGCCGTTGAATTTCTTTTTCTTCTTTCCACCTCTGGCATGCTCGTGAATAGGCCGGGTGTTCGCCTTCACAGTTAATACAGGTGGGTTTTACGGCTGAACATGCTGTTGTTTCGTGGTCCTTTGCACCGCATCGAGCGCATGCAAGGACTCCACGGCAGGCCATTTGAGAATGTCCATACTTCTGACATTTAAAACACCGTAGAGGGTTCGGAACGTATGGACGTACTGAACAGTTGATGTATCCAGCTTTAATCTCATCAGGAGGTTTAGGAGTGTTAAAAGTCAGGATAACGCTCCTGGTTTTATCTATTTTTCCATCCCTTCGCGCAGTAATTCTCTTGACGGCAATAACTCCCTGGGGTTTTAATTCGGAGCAGATTTCCTCCTCGGTTACGTCGAGAAGGTCCCACTCCGAAATGACACCTCTCGATTAATTGAGTGTTCTGTGTGGTGTCACCGTTATAGGTATTCCTCCGATTGATGTTGTTCGGAGTAGATGTTCGGATTGCTTGTCATTTTTAGTTTCAATTAAGAGGTCTCCAGAACGGAGCCTCTCAACTGCTTTGGGAGAACCTGCTAAACCATCTAACCCTTTTTGAATAAAAAAGGGCGACATTTTACCAATCGGTTTTTCACCGGTTGAGTGCATAATCAGGAACCTTGGAACAGGCCCTGATGGTACTTCTGTTCACTGCCTCTTTCTACTAATAGTACTATCTGAGTCTTCGTCGATGTTTGCAGATAGGGACCGGGTTGGGGCCCCTGAAGAAATGAGTTTATCAGGATTCATAGAGTTTTTTTTAATTGTTCAGTGCCCGGGCTCCCCACCCACCACGGAGCCCAAAGGGACGCCCACTACCCGGCATGCAATAAATGCGCTTGGGAGTGGGACGCCAGGGCTACCCAGACACTATACCCGCACCGCCGCCAGCCTGAATCCTGTCCCTTGGACCATGAGGGTAGGGGTGTGGCATTGACACGGTTGACCCTCGCAGGCGAGCCTACTAGCCGATTGATCCTAGCCGGGCCTTCCAGGACCACCCGTCTTGTCGAAGCAGGGGCCAAAGTGGTGTATTGAAGCTGGGCCCCTCAACCACCAGGATCCCCCTTTCCGAATTTCCACGGGTCGCAGCGCACGGCAAACACGCCGGATTCCATTGATGTAAGCCTGGAACCTGGGCTGTGGGCGTTGGATCCCAGTGATGCTAGTCTGGAAGTCCAGCAGCATCACTGGGAGGTCCCCTCACCACGTACAGGTGCCCACGTCGAGGGGCTCTTACGAAGAAAGGCTTAAGTTTTGCAAATTACAGTGTCTGGAGACTAGGCTCCAGCGAGGTGATCTGATAGAGGTGTATAAAGCCTTGAATGGTTTAAGCATGCTCAATGCTGATGGGATTCTTCCTCTAGCTCAGGAAAATCACCTGAGAGGGCATAAATTCAAATTGAGGAAAGACAGATGTAGGATAGACGTGCGGAAATTTGCCTTTAGCCAGCGGGTGGTTGGTTGGCGGAACAGACTTCCATCCCTTGTGGTGGAGGTTGATAGCCTAAATAAGTTTAAAGCTCAGCTGGACAGGTATTTTGAACGAACAAAGGGGTGAAGTGGAAGTGGGTTTTTTTTTTTTTTTTTTTTTTTGGCTGATGCTGCATAAGCTTGCTTTCTTGCATCAAATGCCTCTACTAATGCTAATGATGAGTGAACTTAACAGAATTTTATTTTGAGTTCGGTCTTCTATCCACAGATTTAAAGCTTTTTCCATTTTTTCTATTTTAACATCACGAGTTACAGAGCAAATTTTTTAAGCAATTAGCGCGTTTTCACGAACACGACAGTGGATTTTTTCTTCCGTATTTTTGATTGATCGTACCGTTGACTCATTGATTTTATAATGTTTTGCCACTGAGGAGACACTTTCACGATTAGAAATTTTGTCTAATAACTCAATTTTATTCACTAATGTCATCACCTTCTTTGATATTTTCACATTTCACATTCCCTTGTTATTCGTAGCCATATTTTTGTACGGGTTAGAAAGAACTTGTCCAAATAAAGTCATTTTCTTCCGTTAACACACTCAAAAAAGTCTGTTTTACACCGCAAAACAGTAGATTTATCACTTTTGTAAGCATATCAATTTATAAATTGATAAATTTATTCAATTTATAAGCATATAAATTAAAAGCAAACGACGAAACCTTCCATGACCAGCGCATAACACATACTGAACAAGGATTAGCGAGAAACATCCACGCTCGCGATTTTGTCACCCCTCTCCCCCCCACTCACTGAGCGCTGTTTTGACCGGGAAAGATAATTTTAGCCACGCCCAATTTTTTTTTTTTATGGCGGAAAATATTCACGGCACTTTAAAATTCACATTTTTTTAGGTTTCGTTTTATATTAAATCAGCCATCGCGAATATGCGAAACCGTGAATACAGATACCGCGAATAGCGGGGGTTTACTGTATAGAGAGAAAACAAGGGGCCGAACACCAAACCCTTGTGGACACCACTAAAAACATTACTCCACAAAAAACATTACTCCAGGCACTTCACAAAGAGCAGTGTCCATTGATTACCGCTCTGTCTTCTCCCACTCAACCATCCTCTTATCCATAGCAACTTGCCCATAATACCATACCGCTCCAATTTGTATAGCAGTCTTCCACATGCAACAGTACCTAAAGCTTTCCTAAAATCCAAATATCGATATCAAAATTATTTTTTGCATCCAGTTTCTTTGTGATGACATCATAGTATCCAATCAAATTTGAGAGAAAAGACTTTCCCTTAACAAACCCACACTGTGTCTGAACTATAAATGCAGACTTGTCTAGATGATCCTGCAATGCTTCTTTAATTATTATTTCCCCCGGAACAGAAGTTAAAACTAGCTGGTCTGTAATTGCTCCAATTCACAGACCTGTGAATTGGAGATATATTTGCACATCTCCAGTCTGTGGGGACCACCCTTGAGACAAAGGAAGCTTTCATAATTATGGCTACAGGTTTTCTTACTTTCTAGGCAGCAGAGGAAGCTAGATTTCTGGATAGATCCCATACACCCCAGGTGCCTTTCTTATGTTCAACTTCAACAATTCACTTCCACTTTGCTCTCAGTTATTACAAAATCATTTAGCTCACTGCTAAAGTTTCATAAGGTTCTGGCCTCCACTTCCCTACAAACTTCCTCATGTGTCAATGCAGATGCAAAATACCCATTCAGCTTGTCAGCTACCTCAGTAGGATCATCAACAATTTAACCACTGATATCAAGGGGACCAATTTGATTCATTCCTTTTCTTCTAGAGTTTACATAAATAAAGACATTTGCTGTTTTTCTTTGCATCCTTTGCCAAAGATTTCTCATAATCTGCCTTCACCTGCCTAACCTCATTTGTGACTTGATTACACACAGCCTTATATCTACCACAAGTCTACTGTGTCACCTGATAATTTATATGTATTCCATGCATTTTTCTTCTCTCCCACGAGTCTCATTAGCTCATCTGCCATCCATTTAGGCCTAAACCTTGAATAGTATTTCTTAATTGGGACAAAAAACCTAGTAGCTTCCAAAGTTAATTCCTTGAATGCTTCCCATTTAGAATTTGCTGTTGGTAACGTAATCATTTGGTCCCACTGTATAGAAATTAACTTTCTGAGACCACTGTAGTCACCTTCAGGAAAGCAAAAACCCTTCTCCTTACCTGTGATGGTAGTTACATCTTTAAGTAAATTCACATCAGCACATTGTAATCACTGCCACCTAGTGGTTCCTTTATCTGCAGATTCTTAATGTATGAAGAATCACTGGTGATGATAATCAGATCAAGAGTATTACTCCATTCCCTCTCAAACACGCTGCTAGAAAATAATCATCCAATAAATACACAAAAGCCTTGCTATTGTGCAAGTGACCAACCCACAAGTTCCAGCCAATATCTAGGAAATTAAAATCCCCATTATAAGACAATCTGATTTAATGGGCTACTCCAGTTCTTTGTACAGCTGTTTATCTTGCTCTTCATTTGTCATCTTTTGCTTATCACGACGTGTTCCTTGACTAATTTTGTCTTTGGATTTCTTTTTACCTATAGGTTTCCTGGGCTTTATCACTTTTGGAATGTTTTATTCCTTATCGATATCTTGGTCCTGAAAGGTCTGCAGAAGCTCAAACTTGTTCCTAAGTTCCAGTATGTACTGCTTTTTCACATCTTTTGTTATCTCAAAGACTTTCATATTATTTATTTGTCAGTTTTTTTCCTTTCTGTTCGTACATCAACATCAAGTGTTCATCTTACCATTCAGTGATCACTTCCAACATTAACCTCATTCAGGACGGTAACATTGTTCACAATATATCTTCTGTTAGTGAGGATGAAGTCAATTTCATTAGTTGTTAATCCATTTGGGCTCTTCAATGTGTACTTTCTGTTAACCCTCCTCTTAAAAAAAAAAAAAAGTTTTCATTACTGACATTCCTCGAGATTCTTCAAATCCACAAGTCTTTCATGCCTTTCATCAATTCCAAAATTTCCTAGTTTCCCTTTCTGCACTGTTTTGTCTCTTTCCAACCTTCACATTGAAATCCCCCATAATAATGGTGTAGTGAATTTTCTGTTCATCTAGGAATCTCAATTTCAGTGTACATTTCTTCAACCTCTTCATTGTCGTTGCTCAATGTTGGTGCATATATCATTGTGATATTTAGTCTGTACCTCTTAGAAATCCTGGATAGTAGTCTTGACACCCTTGATGATTTACTTTTGAATTCCAAAACATTTGTTTTTAATATTTTCATGGACAAGAAAGCCAACTCCACCTTCACTCTTTTTACTGTTTCCATTGGTATACAGCAGATTTCCACTTGACAAACTTGTGATTCATTTCTTCTTCTTGTTTCAGCCAAACCGACAATATTCCAGTTCCCATTTTCTAATTCCTTTTCCAGCTCTAATATCCCACTGAGGCCAAGTTCAGTTTCCATGCATGGCAGCCTAACAGTACCCAGAGATTCTTTGCACCCTCTGCTTCCATTCTGATTCTCTCACTTCGATAAGAGTGAAAGCCGCTGGGAACTGAGGGTCATTTGTTTCGTTGTCTTTTCCTCTTCACATTGACCAGGCATCCATCAAGATACCACCACTTACTAAGATGGTTTATAGTTTGTTGCAGCTGCTTTTTAATTACTCTCATTTGTCATGACTGACAGCAGATGAAGAAGTCATAAAAATAAAGGGCATTTGGAAATCACTGGTGGAAGTTGGACTTGAAGGAGTTTATTGTGACAGAAAACAGTATAACATGGAACCTTGGAAAACTACTTTGTCGTGATGGACATGGGTGCCACTCTCAGCAACTCATCATCAACACTTGAGTAAATGAAAAAACCCTCATTCTCAAAAGTGACAGTATGTTTAGTAGCCATTAGAATTGCATTTAAATTATAAATATAATCAACAATGTATTTATTTCAAGTGATTTCACGGTTGAAATGTATTTATTTCAACAATGTATTTATTTCAATTTAAAATAAATCAGAATATTTAAAGCAGCAAAATAAATTTTAATCTTCTCAAAATAATTTATTTTAATATTTGTTTCTCAATAATGTATTTCTCTTTATGAAATAAAACAAAATATCACAATATATTAGTGTTTGAAAAAATTAACTTTTGATAAGACTACTGTCAGAAGATAAAAAGGGAAAGTAACACCAAAATTCTTTCGAAATCAGTTGAATGTTGTGGAAAACAAATCATTATAACAATAACCAAGTGTTTTTAAATATAACATTAAACAATTTTTCTGAAAAAATCTTAATTTTCTTTGCATTATTTTACACATTTTTTTAAGCTCTTTTTCAGTTTTGCTTCATCAAGATTTTCAGATATGGCACAGGTTTTTATCTTTTTACTTATCTTACTTTCCACTGTTCCTAAACTATGTTTCTTTATTATTATTATTATTAGCCGTATGGTGCAAGGAAGTCTGAGGCTTTTGCTGAGTGAGAGAGGGAGAGATTTACCAAGGAAGAGAAGAATGATGATATCCAGCTCAGGACCCTGTATATGCCAAGCCCATACTCACCAGTTGAGTCCTGGGGTTAAATTGTCAGCATTAGAAACTGAACTAAAAGTAAGAGAAAATGTACACTTATTTACTTTAATAGAATCTGAATTTAACTTAGAATCACACCTTTTTTTTTCTCTAAAAGTGCTTGATATCTTCTGCGTGCTTCACAAATTGATTTCCTCATTTTATCATCTGACTTTATTTCCATGCTTTTAATTTTTTGACTGCATAAATAATGCTTAATTCACTTTTACTCTCATAATTTGACATTTAACATTTATCATCCATGAGGTTAAACGAGCCTTCAATGAGAGGGCTCGAAAATGTAGTCAACAAAGTGTTTACTAAAGTAGATAAACGTTTATAATATATCGCTTTTCTTTACTTCAAATACATGAGACCACCAGTTAAAATCAATTCTAGAGGGTTTTTTACCCACATTATAAATATTTAGCTTTTCCATTTCATTTACTGCTGGATATGTTATATTTATTTTCATACTTCTATCAGGGGATTCCTGAAAGTTTTGAAAAGATTCTCACTTGTTTCTTCATATGTTTTTTGAAGTGACTTGCAGAACTGGATCACCCATTATTTCTTTTCTTTCTTTCTTAACCTCAGATAAATCTTTATACATGTATTCAAAACTACCAATATTCAGATATTTATCACAATACTGCTGTTCACAATCTTTGAAATCAATATTTTTTTAGCCAATGACATCATATAATTTTAGTAAAAATTTAAGTATGACAAAAATGTTTTAGTAAAATTGTAAATTTCAAAGTACACCAAGTACATTACAGGTATCTCTCTCTCTCTCTCTCTCTCTCTCTCTCTCTCTCTCTCTCTCTCTCTCTCTCTCTCTCTCTCTCTCTCTCTCTCTCTCTCCTACTAATTATTAGAATGAGGCAAGGTAAGTCAATAAACATTTAAGTAACACATATTTCTCATAATGGTTAAATAATAATATAAAATTTCATCCTTTCGCTTCAAATTTGAAGCTCCTCATCTTTTCTGCTTTTGTATGTAGTCTGAAGTATTTCAGGACTTTATTTGCTCTTTAGACACATCACATTTATCATACACAGCACTAATTAGTTTGTTTATCTTGCATCTCTTTGGTCAAAAAATTAATATAATACACTATTAAGGCATCATTCAATCAGCTGAGCCCCTCACAGATCACAATGCAAAAATCTATTTTCTACTGGTCTGAGCACATTCCATTTAACTTGCCATGCAATATTGTTCCCACGTTTGGGGGCAATATCCCCATAACCTCTCAGGTTTCTAGATTCCATTCAAAAGATGGCAGTTAGATTAATTAATGACTCATCTGTTACAAACGCTCTCCACGCTATGTCTCATAGACATTCTGTTTCTGCTGCATGCCTTTTCTACAGATACTTCCATGGGCAGTGTTCTTCTAAATTGGCATCTACAATTTTCCCTCTATTTTCCAAACCAGTCCAAACACTTTCTGTCTAAGTTCAAACTGACAGAACCAACTTTTCTTCTTCCTCATTTATTTATTCAAATCCTGTTCCCAGGAACAACCTCCCTTCGTATGTATTTCCTGAAAATTACTATATGCAGAAATTCAAGTCCAATGTATCAGAATCTTTTTTTTATCTTCTCAACCTACACATGGTCCTAAGTACTATTGATTCTAATACCTTTCGTGTTTGAGGGTTTCATTTAAAAAAAAAAAAAAAAAAAGATCAGACAAAGTCAAGGTTCAGCCAGCCAGAGCAACTAAGTTGGTGGTTTTAACTGGTCAGCAGTTTTAGTAACTACAGGTCAGTGGTTTTCCACAGGCCCCCTAGGCTACGAGCCCAGAAAAGCAATATAACCCTACATTAAACCATATTTGAAAATGAAATGCACTAGGCATAATTCTTATGGGTTTTGGTAATTATATTGGTTTTGGTATTTATTTATGTACAAATAACATATCATTCACACTATCTGGCCTTTGGAGGATAGAGTATTCAACACAAGATAACTGATCATAGAATTGTGGAGAACCACCAGTGTTGCTTAACTTTGGCTATACAGCATAAGCCTCGGGCATCCTAATAATAATAATATTTTCCAGGATTTTGCACAAGCAGCTAGTTAATAAGATTGGCCTCTAGTTTGTTCAGTTATCAGGGTCTTTACCTGGTTGAGGGAAAACTAATAATACTGCATGATGGCAATTTTCTGGAAACTTGTTTTCCACGTAGATTTCATTGTATAACTGTATTCAACGATTTATCGTTTAGCTGTTTGATTGTGGAATAGTTCATGTTTATGTCTTCAGATCCTGTAGCACTTTATCCTGATTGGTTCAATTCAAATTTGGGGATTACAACGTGTACATAAAGGAAAGACAGGGTAGAAAAGGAGGGGGTGATGCTGTTAGTTAAGAAACAAAATCTAAGGAAGTGCATCCAGTTGACATGGGTGGACAGTGCAGTGATGAGTCAGTTTGGTGTGACACTGGGAAAATCAAGTCAAGAGTAGGAGCGTGTTACAGTCCTAATGACTCTGATGAGTACATCGACAAACTATAGAGTGGGCCGATAAATCAGAATCTCTTATAATGGGGATTTGATGTAGTCATCAGTGGTCAGGAGCGTGAGTGCAATAGAACATGTTCTATGAGTGGACCGAAGTTTAAGCCTGTGACTGCTAAATACAATTAACATTTGTATTGATTGATTTATTGTAAACCACGCTGACCTGGGGGTTGTGCCAGAGTATAAACAAGAATTTTTTTTTTTTTTTTTTTAACTTCCAGATATAGACTGGAACTCAGGGGCTCACACACTAGAAAGACTTCTGTGGATTTACTGGCTGACTGTTTTCTACAGCAGCATGTTTGAGAGACAACCAGTGGGAGTAATACTCTTGATCTGATTATCATCAGCAGTGATTCTTCATGCGTTAAGAATCTGCAGATAAAGGAACCACTAGGTGGCAGTGATCAGTGTACTAATGTGGGATTTACTTAAAGATATAACTACCATCAGGGGTAAGGGGAAGTGTTTTTGCTTCTGTAAAGGTGATTACAGTGGTCTCAGGGAGTTTTTAATTTCTATACAGTGCGACCAACTAATGATGTTACCAACAGCAAATTCAAAATGGGAAGCATTCAAGGAATTAACCTTGGAAAATACTAGACTTTTCATACCAACTAAAAAATACTGTTCAAAATTTAGGCCTAAATGAATGTCACATGACATAATGAGACTTGGGGCAGGGTACAAAAATGTATGGGATGCATATAACTTATCAGGTGACAGAGATGCCTATGGTAGATATAAGATAGTATGCAATCAAGTCACAAAGGACATTAGCATTAGCAGAGGCATATGATGCAAGAAAGCAAGCTTATTCAGCATCAGCCAAAAAAAAAAAAAAAAAAAACCCACTCCCATTTTACCCCTCCGTTCGTTCGAAATACCTGTCCAGTTGAGCTTTAAATTTGTTTAGGCTATCAACTTCAACAAGTGATGGAAGTCGGTTCCACCAACCAACCACCCGCTGGCCAAAGGCAAATTTCCGCACATCTATCCGACATCCGTCCTTCCTCAATTTGAATTTATGCCCTCTGAGGTGATTATTCTGAGCAAGATGAAGAATCCCATTGACATTGAGCATGCTCAAACCATTCAAAGCCTTATACACCTCTATCATATCACCTCGCCGGTGCCTAGTCTCCAGACTCTGTAATTTGCAAAACTTAGGCCTTTCTTCGTAAGAGCAACCCTTTGTTCCATTCACTAATCTTGTTGCCCTTCTCTGTACCCGTTCCAGCAGCTCTACATCCTTCTTGAAATGAGGCCTCCAGACCTGTATACAGTACTCAAGATGTGGCCTAACCATTGCCTTATACAAGGAAATAATCACCTCCTTATCCCTGCTAGAAAAATTCCTGTATATCATTGACAAGACACCATGAGCTACTCTTGCAGCTCGTCTGCACTGCTCAGAGAACTTCACATCTGCCTGCAAAATTACCCCCAGGTCCTTTTCATTCTCCACCACTGTCAGTGTAGTACCGCAGAGTTGATACGTTGCTCTGGGGTTACTGTTTCCCATATGTAGTACTTTACATTTTTCAATGTTAAACTTCATTTGCCACCTCTCAGCCCATCTGTTCAACCTTTCCAGATCCTGTTGCAGCAGCATAGCGTCAGTAGTGTCCTTAACGACCCTGCCAACCTTTGTATCATCTGCAAACTTGAACATTAAACTTGATATCCCATCATCAATATCATTCATAAACACCGAAAACAACAACGGACCCAACACTGAACCTTGAGGAACTCCACTAATAACATTTGTCCACGTTGAGCAGTGTCCATTGATTACCACTCTCTGTCTTCTGCCACTCAACCATCCCCTTATCCATTTTGCCTCCAATGCCACACTGCTCCAATTTGTGCAGCAGTCTTCCATGTGCAACAGTATCAAAAGCCTTTCTAAGATCCAAATATATAATATCAAAGTTATTCCCTGCATCCAGTTCTTTTGTGACTAAATCATAGTATCCAATCAAATTGGTCAGGCAAGACCTGCCCTTAACAAAACCATGCTGCGTCTGAGCTATAACTGAATTCTTGTCTAGATGATCCTGCAGTGCTTCTTTAACCAGTGCCTCCATTAATTTACCTGGAACAGAAGTTAAACTAACAGGTCTATAATTACTTGTGTCAGCCTTTGATCCTCCTTTGTGAATTGGGGTTACATTTGCACATCTCCAGTCTATGGGTACCTCCCCTGAGTCCAAAGAAGCTCTCATAATTATGGCTAGGGGTTTGCATACTTCCTTTGCTGCCTCCTTTAATATAACTGGATAGATCCCATCCACCCCAGGTGCCTTTTTTATGTTTATCCTCAACAATCTCTCCTCCACTTTCCTCTCAGTTATTACAAAATCATCCAGCTCACTGCCAATGTTTACTTTACCTACATCATTCTCCTTCCTGAATAGCTCCTCATGCGTGAATGTAGATGCAAAATACTCATTTAGATTGTTAGCCACCTGAGCAGGATCCTCAACTGTTGAACCATCAATATCCAGTGGACCAATCTGATTCATCCCTTTCCTTCTCGAGTTCAAATATGTAAAGAACTCTTTTCTGTTTTTCTTTGCATCCTTTGCCAAGGATTTTTCGTAGTCTGCCTTTGCCTGCCTAATCTCCTTTGTGACTTGGTTACAGACCAACTTATATCTATCATAGGCTTCCATGTTACCCATTAATTTGTATGTATCCCATGCATTTTTCTTCTCTGCCACATGCCTCATTAATTCATCTGACAACCATTTAGGCCTAAACCTTGAACAATATTTCTTAGTTGGTATGTAAAGCCTGGTAGCCTCCAAGATTAGTTCCTTGAATGCTTCCCATTTTGAGTTTGCTGTTGGTCCCACCGTATAGAATTTAAATACTGTCTCAGACCATCATAGTCGCCTTTACGAAAACAAAAACCCTTCCCTTTACCTCTGATGGTAGTTACCTCCTTGAGTAAATCCCACTTCAACACACTGTGATCACTGCCACCTAGTGGTTCATTTATCTGCAGATTCTTAATGCATGAAGAATCACTACTGATAATCAGATCAAGGGTATTGCTCCCTCTTGTTGCCTCACGAACATGCTGATGTAGAAAACAATCATCCAATAAATCCACAAAAGCCTTGCTAGTGTGCGAGTGACCAACCCACAAATTCCAGTCAATATCTGGGAAATTAAAATCCCCCATTATAAGACTCTCTGATTTACTGGCCCACTATTTCCCTGTACAATATCTTATTATACTCATCAGAGTCATTAGGCCTATAGCACACTCCTACTCTCAATTTTGATTTCCCTATGCTTATGTCACACCAAACTGACTCGACACTGCCCTGTCCATCGATGTCGACTGGCTTCACTTCCTTGGACTTTATGTGTTTCTTAATTAATAGCATAACCCCTCCTCCCCTCCTGTCCTGTCTATCCTTTCTATACACATTGTATTCCCCAAATTCCATTTCCGCATTACTTATATCTGTGTGACACCACGTCTCTGATATCCCAACAATATCTGCCTTTGATGTTTTGAGCAATACCTCAAATTCATCAAATTTATTTACCAAACTCGTAGCATTGGTGTACACGCAGGTATACATGCACCTGTTTCTATTCTTAGCTAACCTAACACAACCCATGTGTTTACTTGTACCGCAATGACTACCAGCAGTCTCTGAAATATCCTGCATCTTGTTTTCCAGGCTTCTGCTCATTTCAATAGAAGCAGTGCAAGAATCACTTCCACCTCTGCCAGTGGCTACTGTTAATCTATTAGTCCTTGTATCCCCCCCAACTAGCAGTTTTCCGACCCACCTAACACTGCCTCGACAGCATCAGCAAAAATTCTTGCACCCTTTCTATTTAAGTGTATCCCATCCCTGTAGAAGCAATCTCTCCTGTTAACAAGTACAGTCCAGGCTGAAAAAAATTCTACCCCTTGAGCCTTGCACAATCCCCCCAGGGCCGAATTGATCGACAAGGCTCTCATCATATACTCCCTCCTATCGTGTCTGGGCAGAATTGCAGACACTTTGCAGACTAAAACAGTAAAAGACTTCTTTACTTATGTAAACTCTAGAAGGAAGGGAAGAATGAGATTGGTCCCCTTGATATCAACGATTTGATTGTTAGTGAACCTGTTCAGGTAGCTGACAAACTGCTCCATGCTGCATGCCTTTTCTACAGATACTTCATGGGCACTATTCTTCTGAATTTGCTTCTATAATTCCCACTCTCTCTTTCAAAACAGTCCGAACACGTGCTGCCCCCAACCAACATCCATTTACTGTCCAACTTCAAACTCACAGAATGAACTTTTCATCTTCCTTGTTTATTCATTCAACTGCCATTTTCTGGAACAACCTTCCTTCGTACGTATTTCCTGAAAATTACAGTCTACAGAAGTTCAAGAAGGTCAACAAATATCTTCTTTCGACTTCTCAACCTCCAACCCAAGCACGGGTACTAAGTACTATAGGTTCTAATACCTCTCGTGTTTGGGGATTTCATAAAAAAAAAAAAAAAAAAAAACAAGAGTATTTCATATCTACATTCACATACATACATACTGTGTCCAGATGTTGCTTTTTCATTCTTATCTGCCATTATTAATTCTTCAAATATGTAACTGCATTGGTTGCATTAATTATGATACAATGTTCGAGTAAACTGTCCATTATGCACGATGTCTAATACTGTACTGAGTAATGACTAGACAGGATAAATGCATGTAACGCAAATACTACAAGCAATACACTTGATAATTTTTTTAAAATGTTGATCTCAGAACTAAGTTACAAGTCACTATACTGTAATTAAATTAGCGTGCGGGGAAAATTTAACTGAGCATGGGAAAATTTCTCAAGTCAGCGTGCGAAACGTTTTTAATGCTGTTTTCTATTCATTTTCAAGCTATCGACTCCATAAAATGAAACGTTTTCGTTAAATATGCCAAAAATGCAATCTGTATGCTGTTAAAAGAGCATTATAGTGATTTATGACAGCATCATAGTCAGATACCGGTTTATAACATAAAAACAGCATTATAGCAAATCAACGTAAAGCGAACCATGCTATAACGAGGGCCTGCTGTATAGGAATTTTGCTAGCAGGGACAAGGAGGTGATTATCCAATTGTATAAAGCAATGGACAAGCCACATCTTGAATACTGTGTACAGGTCTGGAGGCCTCATTTTAGGAAGGATGTAGAGTTGCTAGAACAAGTACAAAGAAGGGCAACAAGATTGATGAGCAGAACAAAGAGGTGCTCTAACTAAGGTAGGCTTAAATTCTGCAAATTACAGTGCCTGGAGACTAGTCACATGCGAGGTGATCAGATTAAGGTTTATAAGGCCTAGAATGGGTTGAGCAAACTCAATGCTGATGGGATACTTCCACTTGCTCAGATTAAGAACCTGAGGTTGCATACATTCAAATTGAAGAAGGTTGTTGTTTGTTGGATTTATTGGTGCAAGGACTACTAAGGCCTTATGCATCTATTACAATCTTATTTGGTATATGATTTTTATATTAAAAAATGGATTCAGATCAGATGTTATTTGTTTATCATTCAGAGGAAGGTAAAAACATCATTAATATCTTGTCAGTCTCCGAGAATCTACTGTAAGGTAGAGAAATGTAAGGAACTATTAGAGGAATACAGATGTGAGAGAAAGCTGTTTGTCATTCTCTCGAGTATAATGGGCATTCGATGATAAAGTGGTTTATTGTAAGTTGAGTTTGACAGTTGCTGCATAGACAAGGGTCATCCTGAGTGAGTAAATAACTGAGTTAGGTGGGTATTTCCTATTCGCAATCTGGCAAGTACTACTTCTTCCTTTCTATTGCCTCTTAGGCTTGATAGCCACTGCTTGTGATCGTTTTTAATCTGAAAGAGCTTATTGCTTTTTTCTCCATGCTAAATCGATAATCATTTTTTATAATGGTGCTATGTATGATGTGTTTGAAATCTGTGTAAGGTATCTGCATGTCAGATGTTATGTGACTGGCGTTCTTGGCAGCAAAATCCACTTGTTCGTTTCCTATGATTCCAGAATGCCCAGGTATCCAACAGAAAATTAATTTTTGACCGTTTGCAAGAAGCTGCACTAACTTGATTTGAATTTGTTGTAGTAACGGATGACAAAGGAAATTTACACTGAAGAGCAGTTACAGTGCTTAAGGAATCAGTGCAGATAATGGTTTGAGGATATAAAGACTGTTTTACATTCTCTAGAGCCATCAGGATAGCATACAGTTCTGCAGCATAAATGCTGCACTCCAAAGGGAGCTGCTGGGATATTGTAATGTTTGGTAGAACTGCAGCTGTGTCAACTTTACTATCTGTCTTCGAACCATCAGTGTAAACATGAGTAAAACTAGAGAACTGAAAAGAGCGAGTTGCATGGATCTGCTGAATACTGAAATTTGGAAGGGCATTCTTTCCCCATTGTTGGAAATGTTGGTCAACATTGGCCAAGGGTATTTGCTATGGGTGTAGCTGTACTAATATCTATAATTATGTTATTCATATTCAGTTCCCAGCACACAGTTATGCTTTTTAATCTAATGCTACGGTTTATTCTGCAAAGGTTTATTTTGGTACAAATTATGCCATTTTGGGGTGAATAGATTCTGCCTTATAGGATGATGTGGGAAAGTTCTGATTTTAGCTACATAGCTTAATAGCAGAGCATGCCAATGAAGAAATAGAGGTGGTTTGTGTGCTTCTGTATAGAGACTCTGAACTGGCAATGTATGAAAAGCTCCCAGTGCAATTCGGAGAGCGTTGTGATGTACTGGGTCGAGCCATTTTAATGCACTTTCTCTAGCTAAGGCATATGCAGGAGATCATAGTCTAGTCTGGATCTTATTAGCAACCAGCATAAGTGCAGCAGCATATACCGATCTGCACCCCATGACATGGCAGAAATTGCCCTGAGGAGATTCAGCTTCTTTAGACAGATTGTACAAATATGCTCAATATGCTCTAAGAAACTAAGTTTTTTATCCAGAATTAGTCCAAGAAAGCTAATACTCTGTTGAAAAGTAATCGGATGAGTCAAGATGCAAATCGGGATC
This sequence comes from Mastigoproctus giganteus, assembly GCF_048544385.1. Taxonomy (NCBI): domain Eukaryota; kingdom Metazoa; phylum Arthropoda; class Arachnida; order Uropygi; family Thelyphonidae; genus Mastigoproctus; species Mastigoproctus giganteus. Next base: position 142,448,736 of record NC_143578.1, read on the forward strand.
TGGATGTAAATTCCGTTTGTGGCAAAAATGAATTGCTGTTGTTTTTTGTTTTGAAAGTCTATATCCATTATTTTCTGCCCGCTGAACAAGCTTGTTAATTGTGTCTTGAAGCTGACTTTCAATGAAACGCATGTTTTATAAGTGGCATGAGATTGCCAAATCGTCGGCATACAGATAGGTTTCAACTGTGTCGGGAATACGAATTGAATAAATCCTTGAATTGAATAAATGAACGAATTGAATTAATCCTGATGGAGAAGAGTGTGGCACTAAGCACAGAACCCTGAGGGACCCCCCTCTTCTTGCACAAATGTTTGCGAGAGAGCAGAGTAAAATCGTACCCAAAAGGACTTATTGCTCAAAAGGTTCTGGATAAATTTTGGAAGATGACCTCGAAGAGTGGATTCATAGAGATCGTGAAGAATCCCATATCGCCAGATTGTATCGATAGCTTTTTCAACGTCAAGACATCATCACTAGGTGTTCGTTCCTGAGAAATGCATTTCAGATGTTTCCTTCAGCTTTGACCATAAGGTCAAGTGTTGATCTAGTTCTTCGAAATCCATATTAATTAGACTTAGAATGCTTTCAGTCTCTAGGAACCATGTCATTTTGGCATTAATTATTTTTTCTAATATTTTTCCTATACAACTAGTTAAAGCTACTGGTCGGTATTAATTTGTTGGATCTGAATGGTCCTTTCCTGGTTTTGGGAAAGCTAATACAATAGAAAGACGCCAACTGATAGGGTAGTAATCTTTGTCAAAGATTCTATTATACAGTTTTAGCAGAGCGGAATGGGATCCTTCACTCAAATGATTGATTGATTTTGATTTGGTAATTGTTGGCGCATCGGCTTCTGTGGCCATATTGCACCTCCCAAGGTTTTTGCAGTACTTTGATCCAAGCCCGAGGCGGGAATCGAACCCGCGACCTTTGGGTTGCCGGGCAGGTACTTTACCCACTCGGCTAGCCCGGCCGGCTTCACTCAAATGATATATCATGGCATAGTACACTCCATCAGGGCCAGCAGCACTATTATTGGATCTTGCAAGTGCACTACATAACTCTGCCATGGTAAGGGGTACATTATATGGAAGCTGTCGTGAAGTATTAAAATTCAGATTATATTTTTATGCTTGTATTTTGTGCGAAACTTGGCTCAAATGTGGTTACAGTTGAGATAGTTTCAAATGTTTCACCTAATGTATTAGAAATTTCAAGAGGATTGCAGATTTCTTTGCCTTTTAGAAGTATTATCGGAAGATATTATCGGAGAAGTATTATCGGAGGATATCGGTGGTTATGGGAGGATATTTTCCATTAATTTTTTTGAATTTTAGTCCAAACGGTTCCAATATTTGTGGTTCTGTTTATAGTGGAGGCATATTTGGACCATATCTCTTTTTTGCTTATTCGTTGTATATGATGAGATTTAGCTCTAGCTTTCTTGAACTGTACGAGATTAGCTGTGGTTGGGTATTTAACGAAATAAGTTCCAGTTTCTATTCTTCTCTTTTTTGGCAATGCTACAGGCTTCATTCCACCATACTTTTGGGTGTGTGAGATGGTTTTTGTGGATGATCTGAGTATACCTGTTTCTGCAGCTGCTATTATTTGTTGAGTTACGTAAGTTACAGCAGAGTCAATGGTGAGAGTCTCAATGGTCTGAATATCTAGAAATGCCAGTTTTTGATATTGCCTCCAGTTAGCTTTGTTGAATTTCCAAACAGTTTTTATTTCAGTTTGAGGAGGAGAGTTAGTCAACAGTGTGCATATTACTGGAAAGTGGTCACTATTACGAAAGTTATCAGTGACCGTCCAATCAATAAGCGGAAAGAGGTTTGGTGAGCATATTGAAAGATCAATTGCAGAATTTGACCTTGAGCAAAGATGCACATACATGTGAATCCCATTGTTTAATAATGGGAAATTGTGCCTTTCAAGAAATTTTTCAATTAACTGACCTCTTTTATCAAGGTGCGAGGAACCCAATAAGGGGTAATGCCCATTCCAGTCACCCAAGATTCAGAAAGGTGGTGGCAGCTGGGTAACTAAATCATCCAAATCTGCTAACGTGTATGAATAATTGGGAGAAAGGTATAAGGAAACAACTGTTACCGCTATCTCAACCATAACGCTAGCAGCGATTGCTTCTAAAGTTGTTTGCAGTGGGACAGGTCTGAAAGGAGTTCACTAGCAATGCTACATCTCCATGTGCTGTATTAGAGTCGTTCCTATCCTTTCTAAGCATTATATGATGTTTTATGCTCATAGATTTTTAGGGGTCAGGTTTGTTTCCTGTAGACAAAGAACAGCAGGCTTTTATTCGGTAATCAAGTCATAAACATCGTCTAAGTTAGCTCGGAGCCCACGACAATTCCATTGAATGATTCTATGCAGTGGTGGATTTAGCACTTGAGAGGCCCCAGGCGCAATTCAATTTTGTGCCCCCCCCCTCTAAATATTTTCGGTACCACTACAGTGTGCATTCTACATGCACGTTTTTACTATAGCACGTGCTCTAGATTTGGTGTTGCAGTTTTAATCATTTTGGTTGCGCAATTCTTTCATACATATTTTATTAATTGGGAATTAATTTTATTAATTCCCAATTATCACTTGCTATAAATGTCACGCCTCGTCAAACAATTCAGTTTTGATAAATACATAAACAATACATAAGATATTACAGATACTTACTTGATAACAAAACAAAAATACTCCTACACTAAAACACCAAACTCTAGTAATTTGTAACAGATTCGTGAGTGAAATGTTAGTTCCGAAAGCTATTAAAAAAGACGATGCTCCATTACATGTGAGCCAGCGCAGTAGTGATTTCAGAGGCTTTAAAAGACTACTGCGCTTGCTTATTGGTTCCCAATTAGTTGCGAATAGTTTTGAACCTCCTCCGCGAACAAATCTAATATCGTTTCTTGAGCAATATCGTCACAGGGTTCTTCACTCGTGGAATTACCTCCACTAGGGAAAAACTGAAAGTGTTTAATTTAAGCATTAATGATAATATGTATTCTACTTCAGATTCACTTAGTACGCATAGATATTTCATATAATATGTAGGGATATTCGCATTAGAGTTTACTAACTTCTCATCTTAAATTATAGTTTTATTCAGTAACGGTAATAAAGATGAGTGTAAAAATTTAAAATGAAAATTTTTTTTTTTTTTTTTTTTTGAGACCTGAGATTTGAGGTCCCCTCGATTTCAGAGGCCCCAGGCGTGCACCTGTGCAGAAATCCACCACTGATTCTATGCATTATTGAGGATTATCAGGTGTGTCTGCTTGCTTATGGGATGTGGTTTGTTTTCACCTGTCTAGTCTTGTTTTTTCCCTTTTTGGGAAATTTGGTCTAGTGACATCCATGTCACTAGACTCTTCTGCATGAAGTTATTATTATTATTATTATCATTAGCCATATGGTACAAGGAAGCCTGAGGCTTTTGCTGCACCAGCAAAAAAAAAAAAATTAACTTACCCTGAGAGAGAGAAGTAGAAGGGAATCACCAAGGAAGAGAAGAATGATGATATCCAGCTCAGGACCCTGGGTGTGCCAACCCCAATACTCACCAGATGTGAGTCCCTGGGGTTAAATTTCAAGTGGTTCATCTCAGTGTGAATTTCTATCTATGTCCACAGTATCAGTACTCGATTTTTGATTATTTCTTTCAGAGCTTGTTTGATTAACTGGCTGTTGTGCAGCATTCTTATCCGGCGGTATTGTCAATGGTGTATTTACCGAATGGGTTGATTGCTGTTGGGTGGGCTGTTCTTTTAGTGTAGAGAGGACCGACCTTGCCCAATCAGAAATTGAGATGTTTGGTGGAACTGAACAATCTGTTTGTACTGTTATGGATCTTTGCTTTTTTACAACTGAAGAATAAGATTACAATTTATTAGAAATTGTAAAAATCGAAAAATGTCTTTTTGCTTCTTGGTATGGCACCTTATGTTCCACTTTGCACATTCTTTTCTGTCTGCCACTGGAAGTACTCCTTTGAAAATGCTGAATGATTTCCCTTACAGTTTGGGCAGCATTGCATTTCAGTGGTGCAGTCTGTGTGAACATGCTCTTTTGAACCACAGGAGACACAAGTGGTTACACCCCTGCAGACTGCTTGTGAGTGTCCAAATTTTTGACATTTAAAACACTGGACTGGGTTTGGAATATAAGGTCGAATTTTGCACCTTAAATATTCAGCTTTAGCAGTTGTTGGTAAAATTGGTGTAAAATTTTTAAATGTAAGAATGACTGTTCGGGTAGGAGTAAGAACCCCCATCTTTCTTAATGACTATCCTTTTGGCATTTATTACATTTTGATCTAATTCCTGAACGATCTCCTCCTCACATACATTAAGGAGATCCCACTCAGCTATTACCCCTTCAGAGGAGTTTAAGGTGGCATGTGGGGCAACCTTTGTCGGAATTCCACCAAAAGTCAATGTTTTTAATAGTCTTTCTGAGTGCTTATTCTCACTCATCTCCACTAGAAGATTTAGATTTTAATCTCCGAACCATTTTTGGAGGGCCTGCCACATTTTCAAGACATTTCTGTATTAAGAATTATCAGTTAGAGTATCAGAAAAAGAGGAGCAGGGGTTTCTGTTCCTTCTTTTTTCTGCCGTTTTGCATTACGTGCATTTAAGTCTTCTCTGTTTGGGAGATCTGGATCATGAGATCCATAAGTGGCATGTCTATTTATGTCCATCTTTGCTCCTTTTTGCCCTGGGAGAGTGGTTTTCTTCTCACAGGTTTCCAGCCCCACCAGGAGGCAGGAGCGGTGCCACCAGTGACCAAGCAGTTTAGAAAGTCAGTTAGATTAGTACAGATTATATAAATATATATACAAGGAAAGAAAGGTATATTTCCTTTCTGGATTCTACTTCAAAGCTTTTAAATAAAGAATCACTTATGAAAAACAGGAATAATAAAGAGACTGAAAAATAAATATAACTAATCCGCTGAGAAAGATCACTACGTATTGCACAAAATATCACTTGGCACTTGGGGCCAATTGAAGGACAGTTGTAGAACAGATATGCGGAAGTATATCTTTAGCCAGCGGGTAGTTGATTGCTGGAACAGACTTCTCTCTTGTTATTGAGGTTGATAGCTTAAATAAATTTAAGGCTGAGCTGACAAGCATTTGGAGTGAATAGATGGATGAAATGGGAGGGTTTTTCCTTTTTTTTGGTTGATGCTGCATAAGCTTGCTTTCTTGCATCGTATGCCTCTGCATCAGCAGTGGCATACGATGCAAAAGGTTGTAAAAGGCATACGATGCACAGAGGTTTTCCCATTTGGGCAAGAAAAGTCCATTCTCAATAGGATTGTTTGGTTGTCCTTTGAGTTTTGCTGCATAGTTTAACAAAAGCATTTGCTGCATAGATGCAAGGATGCAAGGTTTCATTTGCTTTGGCATATAAGTAAGCTCTGAACTGGCAATGTTCAGTATACCCCTAGTGCAAGACGAAGAGCAGTCTAGTGTATGAAATTAAGCCAACATAAGGCACTTGGTCTAGCAGAGCTGTAGACTGCACAGCCATAGTCTAGACGTGATTATATTAATGCATGCTACAAGTTAAGATGTTCAGCTTTAAGACAAGTAATCCAGAGCTCTTTTATATGTTCAAGGAACCATAACAAGGAAGCGGACACTAGGAACCACTGAGATGATTTGATTTTCCAGGTGAAGTTCCAGTTCTGGATGTAGGCTATGCTTCCTACAGAAGTGTATCCCAACAGTCTTTCGGTATGAGAGACAGAAACCATTGTTTTGGGACCATTTTACAACTTTGTTGATGGCACCATACAACTATCTTTCTACCATTTGGGTAGAAATGGGAATAGCATCAGATAGTGAAGTCATCAGCATACGTGGCAGTGGACACTGTTTGTGGTAGGTTCTCAGTTATTGAATTCATTATTATGTTAAATAGAGTGGCACTTAGCATAAACTTGTGGGACCCCTTTTTTCTTTCTGGATAAAATGTGAAGATAACTGGTTGATAACTAATTTGAAATGAGCCGTGATGTTGGAAGTTTCTCAAAAACTGTGGCGGGTGTCCCGCATAGTTCCAGATTATATAGGTTTCGCATTAAACTATACCTCCAGGCTGTATCAAAGGATTTTTCTATATCAAAGAGAACCATGACATGATGTTCTTTTCATACAAAGCCATCACAGATGTTTATTTCTGCCCCCCCCAATCAATAAGTCAAGAGTGGATTTGCCTTTATGTAAATCACACTACATTGGGTTAAATAGGTTATTTTGAACTAGAAACCAGGTCAGACAGGCAGCCAGGTATTAATCATATTTTCCATGACCCTGCTCATACAGCTGGTGAGTGCAATAGGTAGGTAAAGCAGTGGATTTGTAGGAACTTTTTCTGGTTTTGGAAATGCCAAAACATTAGCATGATGCCATGTATTCAGGAAAGTATTTTCTTTGAGTATTCTGTTGTAGAGAAGTAATAGTTTCTTCAGGACTGGTTCAGTAAGTTGTACTATCATGATGTAATATATTCTTTCTGCTCCTGCTACACTGAGTTTGTGGTGGCTAGAGAATGCTGCAATTCTGACATTGTGAAGGGGAGATTGTATGCTGCTGTTATGCAAATTTCATGATACAAGGACAACTATGGCCAATATGTGTCTGTAAGAATCACTATGTTCATTTTAATGATTTATGGATATATCAAAGTGTATTTATTATTCAAAGATGTTTAATATATATATAAAGATCTCACTTAGGTTTGCTTTGACACCAAGTATATGAAAGAGGGTTAGAGGAGCTTGCAAGTTTGCTAACGATTGGAAGGAAGTGGTTCGAATGGCTGAATAGGATGGACAATCAATCAGGATGTGCCTTACTGTAAGTTGTATCTGACAGACAGAGCAGAGCGGGGGATCGTCTCTTAGAAGTAAATGTTTGTGAGTGAGGAAGGTATGCCCAATGTGCCGTCTTGTCAATATAACTTCTTCCTGTCTATTTGTATGTGAGCTCGAATGCCATGAACATAGATCTTTTTTTATTCTGCGGACTTTATTGCACGGTTGGTCCCTCCAAATGAAAGTATATTTGGTACGAAATACATCCCTGTAATCTGTAAATTGTACAAACTTAAAGTTATCTCGTATATTAAGATCCGAATTGTTTGCAGCTTGGTCTGCATGATAATTTCCTGGGATTCCAACATGGCTGAGAATCCAACAGATAGACACTTGTTTTCTTGCTTTATACAAAACTGAGTTGGTTTTTAAGATGCTGAATCAAGGAATTTGAGGAATATTTGCTATTCTGTAGAGCTGCTACTGCACTAAAGGAGTCAGTATAGATTAGAGCAGGTAGAAGCTGGTGCTCAGTAATATCATCCAGTGCTAGTTTAATAGCATATAATTTTGCTGTTAAAATAGTGCAAACACGAGGGAAGGAGACAGATACAGTATATTCCGGTAAAACTACTGCGGCACCTACTGAGTTATTCAATTTTTATCCAGCTGTGTAAATCTGATGATTGTTTCTATTTTCAAAACAGTGCTGTGCGCGGAGCTTCTGTATAACGATTGGAGAGATCTCATTTTTATTCCCATTTGTAAGATGTGATATGGACAAAGGCACAGTTGGCATCCAAAGAGGTTCTGAGTTTATATCTACTGCAGATATGTGCTGGAAATGTATTTCCCAAACTAAAGCTAAGGTGTCTGAGACGCAGTCCTACTGGTTTATTTTTATTTGGCTTGCAATCATAATTACTCATCCATAGTGAATCGTGAATAATGGACTAATTTGGATGTGATGGCTGGCTGTATATTTTTTCCGCATACATGCACAGTAGATAATCTCGTCGAAGGTGCAGCAGGGGTTCCGATGCATCTGCATACAGGCTGTAAATTGGTGAAGTTCTAAAAGCTCCTAGAGCTTCCTCTATACGGAGAGCATTATGGTGAATGATATCTAGGCGATGTAACATGCCCCTTCTTGCTGAAGCATATACAGGAGATCCATAATCCAAATGAGATCTAATCAAAGTTTTATATAATTGTAGTGATGTGTACCTGTTGGCTCCCCAGGCCATTGAGAATACTGTGCGCAAGATTTTAAGTTTTGAGAGGCAACTAGTTCATGAAAGTTTACTTTCTATCTAATGTTAAGCCTAAGAAGAAAAAATTTTATTTAAGTATAAGACTGGTTCAGGATGAAGACCATGCATTTTACAGAAGCATATAACAGCTGATTTTTTTCTCAGATATTCTATATCCATTATTTTTAGTCCATGCTTATATTTTGTTTATGGATAATTGGAGCTGTTGTTCAAACGTGTTCATACTTTCTGATTGAAATGAAAAGGTCATCTGCATATATATATATATATATATATATATTTCCAGTAAAGGTGGTATAACCTTTGTGATATTGTTCACCAGCAGGGCAAACAGGGTTGCCCTTAATACTGAGCCCTGGGGACCACTTCTTGTATATATATTGTAGATAAACAGCCTTTATAACTTTGACATGTAGATCAAGTGTTGATTGTTTTTCTTAAATCCAAATTGGTGGGGCGATAAAACATTCTCTTTTTCCACCAACCATGTAAGTCTATTGTGCACCATTCATTCAAGGATTTTCCCTAAGTAGCTGGTCAGTGAAATAGGGTGATAATTATATGTATAGGAAGGATCTTTTCCGGGTTTGGGAAATGCAATTGTCCTTGCTACTGTCCTGGATATTTTCCTGGATATCCTACTAGATATAGAGCTAGTAGGATATCCAGACAATCAAAGCATAGGTGTTGTATCATAGTATAATAAATGCATTGGGACCTGGTGCGCTATTCGGCAATTTTGTAATGGTTTTAAGTAACTCCTCTTTTAGGAATGGCAGATTATAGGAATGAGATGTCTTGATAGAGAAATTCAACTTACTCCGTTTAGCTTGCTCTTTATATTTTTGAAAGTCAGTGCTATAGCTTGTAACTGCTTATGTAGAAGCAAAAGATTCAGCCAGAATTTCTGATATCTCGTCTATTGTTGAAACGTCCTGTCCTTTCCAATGGAAGATTGGAGATTGTATGCTTGGATATCTTCCACTTAAAACCTGAATTTTTTTCCACACCAGACCAGGACTTGAGTTCCTAGTAAGTGTGGAAACAAACATGATCCAAGAATTTTTCTTTGCCTTTTTCTGAATTCTCCTTGCATCGGCTTTTGTCCAACTACCCGTAATCAAATTGAGGGTAGTTGGATATTTCCCGAATCCATTCCATGCACGATTTTGTTTTGTTTCGTTTTTGCCGTCGCACATTCTGTGTTCCGCCAAGAGTTGTACCATTGCCTGCCTTGCCTTACTTATTTGAGATATTGTAGCTTTGGAAGCTTTTAGCAGTTGATTAGTGATACATATTATAGCATCATCTATTGGCAGGGTTTCTATTAACTGCTTATCCAGCTTGATTAATTGCATATATTTACTCCAATTAGCTTTTTTAAAATTCCATACTGTTCTGGTTTCTTCTGTAAGAATTGATTGTGTCTGTATGGAACATACTATCGGAAAATGATCACTGTTGTAAGGATCATTTAATAAGAAACCATTCTACACTGCGATAAATTGATGGAGAACATATTGTTAAGTCTATTGCAGAAGTGAAGAACCTGTAGCCAAACTAATATAAGTGTAAGATCCGGTATTCAGTAAATTCAGTTGTTGATCATCTAGGAAAGTTTCGATTAAGTTACTTCTACTGTCCGTGTGTGAAGATCCCCGCAGATGATGATTGGCATTCATATCTCCCCTAAGGCAATAGGGAGGTTGAAGCTGCATAGTAAGATCGTTTAATTCTGATCTGAAGAGAGGAATATTTGGTGGAAGATAAAGGGATGAGATTGCGATAGAAATTCCGATGGCTATTCTCACTGCTACCGCTTCTAAGTTGGTTAATGTTGTTTGCTTAGCTGGTATATTAGTATTCACCAAAATTGCCACTCCTCTTTTGGCAGTTCTGTTATCATTTCTGTCTCTCTAGAAAAGTGTATAGTTTTGAAATGTGGGTGAAGATTGAGGTGTTATATGGGTCTCCAGAAGGCAAATGCAGACCAATTTATGCTGCTGAATAATATCTTATTTCATCCAATTTTCTACGTAAATCACGACAGTTCCATTGTACAATGATATACTGCATTATTTAGGTATCAAAACTATTTGTTGAATCTGACTGCGCTTTTGAATTTTCTCATTTATCATATTTGGGTCTGTCTTTCTTCGGAAAATTAGGACAAGGTGTATCAATATCTTCTGCAGGGTGTAGTTGTAGTACGTTCTCCCTCTGTTCATCAGTATCCATTTCGTCTATGTTTGTTTGTTTCAGTTCACACGGCTTATTAGATGCTGTTTGTTTTGTTTTTGAAGATGTTACTTCTGATTTCTGCTTTCCAAGCACGGAAGTATCCTGCTCTTTAGCACTGGATGTTTCTTGTGAAGCTGTTTGTCATTAATATTACTTTACTCCACTCTATAATTTGATTTATAGGTATTACCACCTCCGTTTCAGTAGCTATAGTTTGCTGTCGTTTCACTGCTGAAGCATAGGAACATGAAGGTTTGGTCACGAGTATCTGTTTTCTTGCTTCCGGATAAGATTGCTTCCATTCTCTTTTCAACTTTGTTTTCCCAATATCCACATTTCGCATGTCTTCGAAAAAGCAGGGCGATTTCCGTGACAGTTGAACACAGTGGCGTAGAGGAGGTGCAGTTTGCTTGATTGTGTTCTTTCGATCTGCAGAATGGACAGATGGGATCACTGCGACATGTTGCCTAAGAGTGTCCGTATCGTTGACAGTTGTAACACCTTATTGGATTTGGTATATATGGTCAGATTTTGCAATTTAAATATCCTGCTTTAACTGAGTGGGGAAGAGAAGGATTGTTAAAAGTGAAAACAACTGATCGGGTTGGAGTGAGAATGCCATCTTTCTTCATCATTATCCTCCTAACATGTATCACTTGTTGTTCCGTTAGCTCGCGAAGTAAACTCTTCCCCTGAAACAGTCAAAATGTCCCATTCGGTAATAACACCTTTCGATGTATTCAGGGAATTATGTGGGGTAATTTCAACTGGCAGTCCTGCAAAATTCATTGTTTTTAGCAATTTCTCATAGTGATGACTTAGTGAGGTTTCTACTAAGAGATCTGACTGTAATCGTTTTATCATTTTTGGCAATTTTTTTTTTTTTTTTTTTTTTAGGAGCATTAGCAACTAAGGCCATATTTCTATGAAGGCACCTATTTTTGGTGATCCAACCATGAACTCTACAGTCTTCTGGACTAAGAATGGGGATAATTTCCCAACAGGTTGTGTTGATAATGAATGTATCACCAAAAAGAAAGGAACAGTAAGCTGAGAGCTGTTGATTTTCACTCTGTTAGCCTGAGACATGTTCACTTGTAAGTCATCCGATTTATTGGAGTTAACTTCCCCAATCTTGTGTTAGTTTTTTGGTCCATTTTAAACTCCTTTTAGTCCTGGGTGGTGTCTTTTCATCCAGGTCCAGCACTGCCACGGGGAGGCAGGAGTAGTGCCACCAAGTGACCAAGCGTGTAAAATAGAAGGTTAGTACACAGAAAAATTAAGAAAGGTTAATTTCCTTTCTGGAAACTTCTTCCTTATGCTTTAAGAAAGAAAACTCTTATTATATATTTGAATAACGGAAGAAACAACATCTGAACTCAAAGGGAAAAACTTCTCTATAATATAATCGCAGTAGAAGTTGCAGGGAAGATCGCTTGGCCTCAAGATTTGCTTGGCACCAGGAGTCGAGAGATTGTATGTAGCACTAATTGCTGATTCGAAGTTGATGAAATGTTTCTCATCCTGTGCTTTGTGTGCATTTTAGGCACACAAAGCACCATCTTACCCATCTCTTACTATGAGGTGGGTAGGATGTCTTAGCTGAAATTTCCATGAACAATTTGCCCAATATATTAGCAGTCTCCTCTGCTTTTGTAACATCACAACTGTTAAGAGTGTGTCAACATTAATAATTTTTTGCTACTTTTCTTTAGATTAAGATGCTTTTATTTTGCTATTTTTCTTTAGATGTAGATTAAGAGACATTTTATCTACATTGGTGAGGGGAATGAAGGGATCCTCTTACCAAGAGAGGCTTAAGTTCTGCAAATTGCAATGGCTGGAGACTAGGCACCTGCACGGTGATCTGATTGAGGTATATAAGGCCTTGAATGGGTTGAGCACGCTGAATTCTGATGGGATCCTTCCACTTGTTCAGATTACGAACCTAAGGGGGCATAAATTCAAATTAAGAAAAGACAGATGTAGATTAGATGTGCGGAAATTTGCCTTTAGCCAGCAGGTGGTTAATTGCTGGAACCTTCCATCTGTCGGTGTGGAAGTTGATAGGTTGAATAAATTTAAGGAGGAACTGGACAGGAATTTGGAGAGAATGGTGTGATTTTTTTTTTTTTTTTGTTGGCTGATGCTGCATAAGCTCATACATTTGCTTTCTTGCATCACATGCCACTACTACTACTACTACTATTAGATTGCCTAATCTCCCTTCATTTACTTGATTGCAAACATGGGCACTGGCAGAAATTTTTCCAGGGGGGGGGGCAAAATACACTGGTACTGTAAAAAAACTAAAAAGTATATAAATGGCTACAGGCAGGGCCACAAAAGCCACTGTGCACCACATATAAAATTTTTAAAAGTTGCTATTTTGTGAAATTTTAAATAAATAATTCACTACAATTCTGAAATGAAATTACCGTATTTCCCCATGTATAAGACGCACCCTTTTTCAAAAAATTTGGGGTCTAAAAACTGGGTGCGTCTTATACAGTGGTTGTAGATTTTTTTTACTTGCATTTCCCGCTTTTTCGCGCTTGTTGTCTTTGCGGGCATTGTTTCGCACTTGTGACCGGTATATTAAAAATGGATCAGAAAAGATTTTCGTACAGTGCTGACTTCAAGTTAAAAGTGATCCAGTTTGCAAAAGTGAATGGAAATCGTGCAGCTGAAAGTAAGTTTGGTCCTCCTCCAACTGAGAAAACAATCCGAGACTGGCTACTGGAAGACGAAACCCTACTGAAAATGCCACTGCACAAGAAGGCCATGAGAGGCAAGTCAGCAAAATGACCTGATTTAGAGAGGGGATTGAAGATATGGATTGAAGAGCAAAGGGCAATTGGAATTCCTATGTCCACAAAGATGGTTCAGCATGAGGAAAGAAGAATTGCTGATGAAAAAGAAGTTACTGATTTCAAAGGAGGACACAATTGGTGCTTCAGGTTCAAAAAACGGAATGGACTAAGCATCGGTACACGCAACAGACTTGCCCAAAAGATGCCTGAAAGCTATGAGCAGAGGGTCCTTGAATTTCATTGTTTTGTCATTCAATGTCGGAAGACACATCAGTTTAGCATTAGCATTAGTAGAGGCATTTGATGCAAGAAAGCAAGCTTATGCAGCATCAGCCAAAAAAAAAACCACTTCCACTTCACCACCCTGTTCGTTCAAAATACCTGTCCAGCTGAGCCTTAAACTTATTTAGGCTATCAACTTCCACGACAAGGGATGGAAGTCTGTTCCACCAACCACCCGTTGGCTAAAGGCAAATTTCCGCACGTCTATCCTACATCTGTCTTTCCTCAATTTGAATTTATGCCCTCTCAGGTGATTATTCTGAGCGAGAGGAAGAATCCCATCTGCATTGAGCATGCTCAAACCATTCAAGGCTTTATACACCTCTATCAGATCACATCGCTGGTGCCTAGTCTCCAGACATTGTAATTTGCAAAACTTAAGCCTTTCTTCGTAAGAGCACCCCTTTGTTCCATTCACTAATCTTTTTGCCCTTCTCTGTACTTGTTCCAGCAGCTCTACATCCTTGAAATGAGGCCTCCAGACCTGTATACAGTACTCCAGGTGTGGCCCGACCATTGCCTTATACAAAGGAATAAATCACCTCCTTATCCCTGCTAGAAAAATTCCTATATATCATTGACAATACACCATGAGCTACTCTTGCAGCCCGTCTGCACTGCGCAGAGAACTTCATATCTGCCTGCACAACCACCCCCAGGTCCCTTTCATTCTCTCCCACTGTCAGTGTAGTACCACAGAGTTGATATGTTGCTCTGGGGTTGCTGTTCCCCATGTGTAGTACTTTACATTTGTCAATGTTAAACTTCATTTGCCACCTCTCAGCCCATCTGCTCAACCTTTCCAGATCCTGTTGCAGCAGCATAGTGTCAGTAGTGTCCTTGACAACCCTGCCTACCTTTGTATCGTCTGCAAACTTCGACATTAAGCTTGATATACCTTCATCAATATCATTTATGAATACAGAAAACAATAATGGAACCAACACTGAGCCCTGAGGGACTCCACTAATAACATTAGTCCACGACGAGCAGTGTCCATTGATTACCACTCTGTCTTCTCCCCCTCAGCCATCCCTTTATCCACAGCAGCAATTTGCCTCCAATGCCACACTGCTCCATTTTGTGCAGCAGTCTTCCATGTGCAACAGTATCAAAAGCCTTTCTAAGATCCAAGTATATAATATCAAAGTTATTCCCTGCATACAGTTCCTTTGTGACTGCATCATAGTATCCAATCAAATTGGTCAGGCAAGACTTCCCCTTAACAAAACCATGCTGTGTCCGAGCTATAGCTGAAGTCTTGTCTAAATGATCCTGCAGTGCTTCTTTAACTAATGCCTCCATTAATTTTCCTGGAACAGAAGTTAAACTCACAGGTCTATAATTACTTGTGTCAGCCTTTGATCCTCCTTTGTGAATTGGGGTGACATTTGCACATCTCCACTCTGGGTACCTCCCCTGAGTCCAAGGAAGCTCTCATAATTATGGCTAAGGGTTTGCTTACTTCCTTTGCTGCCTCCTTTAATATAACTGGATAGATCCCATCCACGACGGGTGCCTTTCTTGTGTTTATCTTCAACAATTTCTCCTCCACTTTACTCTCAGTTATTACAAGATTCTCTAGCTTACTGCTAGAGTTGGATACACCTCTGGCTTTCCCCTCGCTAATTAACTCCTCATGTGTGAATGTCGATGCAAAATATTCATTTAGTTTGTTAGCTACCTGGGCAGGATCGTCAACAGTTGACCAATCGATATCAAGTGGACCAATCTGATTTATCTCCTTCCTTCTAGAGTTTACATAAGTAAAGAACTCTTTGCTGTTTTTCTTTGCATCCCTTGCCAAAGATTTCTCGTAATCTGCCTTCTCCTGCCTAACCTCCTTTGTAACTTGGTTACGGATCAACTTGTATCTATCAAAGGCTTCTGTGTCATGTGTTAATTTGTATATATCCCATGCATGTTTCTTCTGTGCCGTATGCCTCATCAGTTCATCTGACATCCATTTAGGCCTAAACCTTGAACAATATTTCTTAGTTGGTATGTAAAGCCTAGTAGCTTCCAAGATAAGTTCTTTGAATGCTTCCCATTTTGCATTTGCTGTTGGTAACATCATCAGTTGGTCCCACTGTATAGAATTTAAAAATACTGTCTCAGTCCTTCGTAGTCGCCTTTACGAAAGCAATAACCCTTTCCTTTACCCCTAATGGTAGTTAACTCTGAGTAAATCCCACTTCAACACACTGTGATCACTGCCACCTAGTGGTTCATTTATCTGCAGATTCTTAATGCATGAAGAATCACTGCTGATAATCAAATCAAGAGTATTCCTCCCTGTAGTTGCCTCCCGAACATGCTGATGTAGAAAACAATCATCCAATAAATCCACAAAAGCCTTGCTAGTGTGTGAGTGACCAGCCCCTAAATTCCAGTCAATATCTGGGAAATTAAAATCCCCCATTATAAGACTGTCTGATTTACTGGCCCACTCTATTTCCCTGTACAGTTTCTTATTATACTCATCAGAGTCATTAGGCCTATAGCACACTCCTACTCTCAATTTTGATCTCCCAATGCTTATGTCACACCAAACTGACTCGACACTGCACTGTCCAGCGATGTCCACTGGCTTCACTTCCTTGGATTTTATGTATTTCTTAACTAATAGCATAACCCCTCCTCCCTTCCTATCCAGTCTATCCTTTCTGTAGACGTTGTACTCCCCAAATTCCAGTTCTGCATTCCTTATATCTGTGTGACACCACGTCTCTGATATCCCAACAATATCTGCCTTGAGCCTTGCACAATCTTTCCAGGGCCGAATTGATCGACAAGGCTCTCATCATATACTCCCTCCTATCGTGTCTGGGCAGAATTGCAGACACGATAGGAGAGTTGGGACAGATTGCAAATTTGAACGATGTCCCCCTTCAATTTGATGTCCCAAGTAACAGAACTGTTGATAAGAAGGGGGTGAAAACTGTAACTGTTTTCACCCCCTTCTTATCAACAGACAAGTGGACATAAAAAGAGCCATTATACAGTTGTTCTAGCTTGTTGTGCCGACGGAACCAAGCTGCCTCCTATGCTGATTTTCAAATGCAAAAAAATGCCAAAAGAAGACATGCCTCAAGGAGTGATTGTCCACGTTCATGACAAGGGTTGGATGGATCAGGATGCGATGAAGATCTGGTTTGAGAAAGTTTGGAGCAGGAGACCAGGTGGGCTCTTACGCAAACCTGCCTTATTGGTGCTTGATCAGTTCAGGGCACACATAACAAAAAACAAAAAGAAGATTGCTGCGGACCAAAAAACAAAACATGCCGTCATACCTGGAGGCTTGACATCCCAGCCACTTGATGTCAGCATTAACAAACCCTTCAAAGCTGCCATGAGAGACGAATGGAACCAATGGATGAAGTCTTCTGGGGACAATTTGACACCAGCAGGAAAAGTGAAGAAACCAACTATAGGAGAAGTTTGTACCTGGGTGAAAAGATCCTAGGATAATATCAAGATTGAGATAGTTGTCGAGTCATTTAAGAAGTGTGGCATTTCAAATGCCATAGATGGAACTGAGAACAAGGCAATATATGAAGACAGTGATTTGTCATCAGACACAGATGAAGACAACAAGCTAATGGATGGGAGTGATGAGGAGTTGTATGAATTTTATGATGAATAAAACTTGAGTTCAATAACTTTATGTAATACATTTTTTTTCAAATTTCTGGCCCCAAAATTAAGGTGCATCTTATACATGGGGAAATATGGTAATCTTACTTTTTTTTTTTTTTTTTGTGAGTCCTCCTGTGAGAAAAAAAAATTACGAGAATTATATTAAAATTGAAAACTCCAGAGGGCAAGCAAGTGTTCCTCTGATTTCCCCTTACTGCGGGCACCCACGATTTCAGCTAATTTGTACTAGCTATAAGTTCCTTGTCCCATAATAACTTATAATCATCCCATGTAATTTTCTTTTCTGCCCCTAATCTCATCAGTTCATGTGACATCCATTTAGGTCAAAATGTTGAACAATATACACTGGTCTTCAAAGAAAGTGGTACAATACATGCTGCGTTACATCACAAATAGATGTATAAACAATAGATGTTTATTAATAGTAAAGACAAAGCTAAATAATATTTGACATGTGCTCTCAAAATATTCCAAACTTTATACAACAGTTTTGGGAAACACGACAATTCTGGCTGAAATGTTATCAAAAGTCCTCTTGCTTCAGTTTATCATTTTAAATGGAAAACAAAATGAAAAGTTCACCAGCTGCAAACTAATATTTAGTTGAACCACCTCTGGCCCTGATGACAGCAGCACACCATCAGAGGCATTGACAAAATCAATTTCTGAAGTTAATCAACTGATAGTTTGTGGTTCCAAACACGAATTATGGCTTCCTGAAATTCATGAAGGGTCTTTGGTTTCTTTCTGGCAACTGCAGATTCCACACGATGCCAACAGTTCTCTATAAGATTCAGTTCCAGGCTGTTTCCTGGCCAGCTAAGAGTTGTAATGGACTGTTCTTCCAACCATTTTTTCAAAGGTAAACACATTACTGTCAAACCTTTAATGTAGAAATGAAGCTAAAGTAACTACAGAAGTGAATTACACTTTTTCCCCCGATGACAAGGAGCAGAGTCGTCCTGAAAGATGCACTTACTTGGCAGGTTGAAATGATCTCTAATGGTTGGCAGCAATTTGCCTTCCAATATAGTTATGTATCCATTGGCATTTAGGGAGCCTTTTATAAACTGCAGGTGACCTATTCAGTGATACGAAATGCACCCCCATATCATTTGACTGGTAGGGAATTTCACTGTAGACACCATACAGTCTGGATGGTATTCTTCACATCTGGGGCAAATCGTTTGTCTCCCCTCAGAGCCATGCAGGTTGAATTTCTTCTCATCCGAGAAAATAACTGACTTCCACTGCTTGGGGGTCCATTTCACATGCTCCTTACACCAAATTAATCGGGCCTCTTTCATTTTTGTGTGAGGAGGGGCTTCTTTGGATGATGGGCTACAAGTCCATTTTTGAAGAGGCATCTTCTGACTGTTACTGAACTTGCTACCACTCCTGTATGTTTTTTCCATTCTCTTTTCAGCTCAGACAAAGAAGCTTTACGGTTTTTAAGGCATAAGCGCTTCAAAATGCAGTCCTGTTTTCGCGTAGTAACTCGTTTGCATCCGGTTCCATTTTTCCTATCAGCAGAACCAGTATTCTTGAGTTTGGAAAGAAGTCTACTCACTGTCAACTGATTACAAGACACACTATAAGCAATACCATGGGAAGAACATTCTTCCTCACGTAAAACAACAATAGCACTCTTTCTTCATGGTGTCAACTGTACGTAACTCGCCATCCGACACAAGCAAGGAATGACTGCAATTTTTGTAGAGCATGCTTATATAGCTGAAAGTAACAGCTGAAGCTATATTATGTCATCATCTACGTGTGTCAATCTTATCTGATGTAATCTGTAAGAAATATTGCCATATACTTACGTTATTCTCAAGACAATTACAATTTTAAGGGGTGATGTACTTTCTCTGAACACCAGTGTATTTCAGTTAGTATACAAGCTTAGTTGCTTCTATAACTACTTCACTGAATGCATTTCCATTTGGAATTTGCAGTTGGTAAAACCAACATGTTCATCCCACTGAAAGAAATTTTTTTTTATTATTATTAGCTATAGGGTGCAAGGAAGCCTGCAGCTTATGCTGCACCAGGCAAACAAAAAATTCCTGAGTTACCCTGAGAGACAGAGAGTCAAAAGTAGAAGGGAATCACCAAGAGAAGAATGATGATATCCAGCTCAGGACCCTGGGTGTGCCAATCCCATACTCACCAGATGTGAGCCCCTGGGGTTATTTAAAAACTGTCCACAACATTCTAGCCACCAGAACAAAAGTAAAATCTATTCTCTTTACCCTTGACAGTAGTTATATCTTTAAGTAAATTCCACATCATTATGTTATCACTGCCACCTAGTGGTTCCTTTATCTAGAAATTTTTAATGCATGAAGCACCACTGCTGATAATCATGAAGAGTATTGCTTTCTCTTGTTGTCTCTCTTAATTGTTGTAGAAAGCAGTAATACAATAAATCTACAAAAGTTCTAATACCCACAACTTCCTTCAGAACCTACAACTGTTATAACAATTGGGGGGAGGGCGGGTTGCATGGATGGTTATTTTTTTAAATTTTTTAATTTTTTTGGTTGTTGTTGGCGCATAGGCTTCTGTGGCCATAATGCATCTCCCAAGGTTTTTGCAGTACTTTGATCCGAGCCCGAGGCAGGAATCGAACCTGCGACCTTTGGGTTGCCAGGCAGGCACTTTACCCACCCGGCTAGCCCGGTCGGCATGTATGGTTATAAATTAATGCCTATGGAAATACAAACTATTCTGAAATCAGCTTTTGAGCTATGATAATGAGAAGTCATTTTCACAAAAAATTCTTTGCTTGTGTTAACGCTAGGAGGAAAGGGATAAATCACACTGATCCACTAGATATGAATGTCCTATTTATTCCTCTGTTGATAAACTGAATAAATATTTTGCATCTACAATAACATGTGAAGAGGTTTTCAGTAATGGGATAAAAGTATACCTAATTGTAACCTGGAACTAGAAGAAACAATATATTAAATATATTGTTTCTTAAAAAGGCACTCCATTACTATTAGAAGTTTTTAAGGCTAAATATAAAAATAGCGAAATGCTTCAAGTTCTTAAGGCTATTAATTTACTTATAACGTTGATCAGGCACTGGTTATTATGTACATATTCCCAGTATAATATTGAAATATAATGTATTAATGTAATATAACAGAAACAATATAATACTGTTTCGATTATATTACATTAATATAAAATGCATATATCTGATTAGCTATTATGACAGAAAGGAATTAAGGCTGCAACACCAACGATACCTGAATAAATTATGCAGATGGTCTGAAAAATGACAATTCAAGTTTAGTATCAATTAATGCAAAGTACTAATTTTGAATAGCAACAATGCCAAAACAATATAAGAATTTTGCCAAATGTGGAAAAACAACTTTGTGAGACAACAAACTCAACACAATGAAGAGTGAAAAAACCTTAAAGGTAACTGTATATTGTGACATTAAGTTCTCTATGTAGTGCAGAGAGACTACTAGGGCAGCTCATGGAATTTTTAATTTCATTATGTTATTTCAAATCACATGCTTCGATTTCAGTAAAACTTTTGATAGTTACTCGTGAATGAATAATATACAAATTTAAGCTGTAAGGCATTAGAAACAAGTTACTACTATGGATGAAAAGATGATTGTGGGGCATGAGAGAGAGATAGAGTAGATTTTATTGGAAACTGCTCTTCATGGCCTAATTGGAGTATCTTAGGGTTCAATGCTCACCTTCCCTTATGTTTTCAATATTTATTAATTAACAATACTGAGAAGGCATATCACATTTAATACTAACATAGCACTAATGCCAAATACTAGGAATCGCTTTTACATGAGATGATCAGATAACATAGTGCTACTAATATATTAAACATTTCTAATACCCACAACTTCCTTCAGAACCTACAACTGTTATAACAATTGGTGGGGGGGAGGGAAATTCAGGTTTAACACTGAAAAATGCAGGATACCGTTCAAATGCAGAGAAGCTGCTGGTGGCTTGTGGGATTTCATCAGATATATGGTAATTTGGTAAAACTCCAGAACACGGTGCCCCTTTGAAAATCAAGTGCCTAACCTGCTATGGTTAGCGTTAGTTAGGGTGTTTATCCCACCCTTGCCGCTTTTTTAAAATCGGGAACTCGTTTTCCTATTTTAAAACAGCTGGAAGAGGGGGAATAAACACCCCAAGACCATGGCAGGCTGAAGGTGCACCGTGTTCTGGAGCATAGCGGGTAATTTTGCAAGAGGTTATTATACCATTGTGTAAGGGAAATGATTAGGCCACACGTTGAGGACTGCTTATAAGTTTGGAACTTATTTCAAGAAACATACAGTTCTGTTGGAATAAGTGCAGAGAAAGCAATGAGATCAGATGGGGGCACAAAACAATACTTTTACCAAGAAAGGTGTGGGGTTCTATAAACTGCAGTGTCTAGGAAACTAGAAAATGTGTTCAGTAAACTAAATGCTGATGACATATTATTAGCCATATAGTGGGGCAGCAGCAGCAGCCAAAAAAAAAAAAAAAAAAAACAAATTCACAGAGTTACCATGACAGTGAAAGAGAGGGAGTCAGAATGATATCCAAGCTCAGGATCCTGGGTTTGCCAAGCCCATACTCACCAGATGTGAGCCCCTGGGTAATTACTGTTTCGATGAATTATTAGGTTTTTAAAAATTAATTACCAGAAATGACGATTTTTTTTTTTTTTTCTATTACTGATGCAGCATTTGCTTGCTTCGCTGCTTCATTTAACCACTACTAATCGTAATATGAAGAACTAGCCATACTTTTGGAGCGAATGGATAGGTGAAATGGAAAAAATTTTTTTTTTTTTTTTTTTTTCCGCTGGTGCTATATAAGCTTGCTTATATAGCACCAGCGTCTGCAAACTTGGACATTAAGCTTGATATACCATCGTCAATACTACTTATAACTTGCATCATATACCACATACCACTAATACTAAAATGTTTTGAGAGGGGGAAAGATATAACGGGTCTTCTCGCACACCCTATAGACAAATAACAATTCACTTACCATCTTCGTTATCATGCTTTGGAGATGTCATGGAAAATGCTGTCTGCATCATCGGATAAAAAATTTTTGGCCAAAGAATGGCAAAACATCCTACAACTATCGCTAAAACAACAACACTCTTCCCGGTTCCAAATTCTGTTACCGCCATGTTAGTATATGAAGGGAAAATCGAGATGGGATCCTTTTAGAGCTAAAACAAGACAAGCATTGTATTATATTGGTCCAACAAGAAACTGTTTCCTGTACTAAAAAGTTTACATTTATCTTAACTTATGCACACACAGTATCAGTTTAAACTAATAAAATTTTAGAATAGGAAGGTTCAAAAACATCCCAATATGCACAAATCCGAACACACAAAAATGACACAACTATACTTTAATATTACTTAAGTGACGTCACATGTAATAACAAGACTTTGGGGGAAACACAGGGTAATATCCTACTGCTCTATGGGGGGGGGGGGCAAGACATGCCATACTACAAAGTGAAGAGTGGAATTTATTAGTGGGGGAAAATGATGCAAGTAAGCAAGTTTAATTAAATAAAATAACGCACACTTTGGAATTCCATACTCTTTTCATGTCGCTATTCCCATTCCCCTTTGTAATTCTGTAGGAGTGACATTACTATTAGAAGTGTTTAAGGATATTAATTTATTTTTAGCATTAGCATTATATGATGAAAGAAAGCAAGCTTATGCAGCATCAGCCAAAAAAAAAAAAAAAAAAAAAACTTCCACTTCACTCCGTTCCACTTCATTCGAAATACCTGTCCAGCTGAGCCTTATATTTATTTAGGCTATCAACTTCCACAACAAGGGATGGAAGTCTGTTCCACCAACCAACTACCCGCTGGCTAAAGGCAAATTTCCGCACATCTATCCTACATCTGTCTTTCCTCAATTTGAATTTATGCCCTCTCATGTGATTATTCTTAGCAAGATGCAGAATTCCATCAGCCTTGAGCATGTTCAACCCATTCAAAGTTTTATACACCTCTATCAGATCACCTCGCTGGTGCCTAGTCTCCAGACACTGTAATTTGCAAAACTTAAGCCTTTCTTCGTAAGAGCAACCCTTTTCTCCATTCACTAATCTTTGTGCCCTTCTCTGTACTCGTTCCAGCAGCTCTACATCCTTCTTGAAATGAGGCCTCCAGACCTGTATACAGTACTCAAGGTGTGGCTTGCCCATTGCTTTATACAAGTGAATAATCACCTCCTTATCCCTGCTAGAAAAATTCCTGTATATCATTGATAAGACACCATGAGCTACTCTTCCAGACCGTCTGCACTGCTCAGAGAACTTCATATCTGCCTGCACAATTACCCCCAGGTCCTTTTCATTCTCTACCACTGTCAGTGCAGTACAACAGAGTTGATACGTTGCTCTGAGGTTGCTGTTTCCCATATGTCGTACTTTACATTTGTCCCCTCTCAGCCCATCTCCCTAACCTTTCCATATCCTATTGCAGCAGCATAGCGTCAGTAGTATCCTTAACAACCCTCCCAACCTTTGTATCGTCTGCAAACTTGGACATTAAGCTTGATATACCATCATCAATACTACTTATAAATACAGAAAACAATAATGGACCTAACACTGAACGCTGAGGGACTCCACTAATAACATTAGTCCACGACGAGCAGTGTCCATTGATTACCACTCTCTGTCTTCTCCCCCTCAACCACACTTTTATCCATAGCAGCAATTTGTCTCCAATGCCACACTGCTCCAATTTGTGCAGCAGTCTTCCATGTGCAACAGTATCAAAAGCCTTTCTAAGATCCAAGTATATAATATCAAAGTTATTCCCTGCATCCAGTTCTTTTGTGACTGCATCATAGTATCCAATCAAATTGGTCAGGCAAAACTTTCCCATAACAAAACCATGCTGTGTCCGAGCTATTACTGAAATCTTGTCTAGATGATCCTGTAGTGCTTCTTTAACAAGTGCCTCCATTAATTTTCCTGGAACAGAAGTTAAACTCACAGGTCTATAATTACTTGTGTCAGCCTTTGATCCTCCTTTGTGAACTGGAGTCACATTTGCACATCTGCAGTTTATGGGTACCTCCCCTGAGTCCAAGGAAGCACTTATAATTATGGCTAAGGGTCTGCTTACTTCCATTGCTGCCTCCTTTAATATAACTGGATAGATCCCATCCACCACAGGTGCCTTTCTTGTGTTTATCTTCAACAATTTCTCCTCCACTTTACTCTCAGTTATTACAAGATTCTCTAGCTTACTACCAGAGTTGAATACACCACTGGTATTCCCCTCGCTGAATAACTCCTCATGTGTGAATGTCGAAACTAAATATTCATTTAGTTTGTTAGCTACCTGAGCAGGATCATCAACATTTGAACCATCGATATCAAGTGGACCAATCTGATTCATCCTCCTCCTTCTAGAGTTTACATAAGTAAAGAACTCTTTGCTGTTTTTCTTTGCATCCCTTGCCAAAGATTTCTCATAATCTGCATTCGCCTGCCTAACGTCCTTTGTAACTTGGTTACAGATCAACTTATATCTATCGTAGGCTTCTGTGTCACGTGTTAATTTATATATATCCCATGTATTTTTCTTCTCTGTGATATGTCTCATTAGTTCATCTGACATCCATTTTGGCCTGAACCTTCAACAATACAAATTGGTATGTAAAGCCTAGTAGCTTCCAAGATAAGTTCTTTGAATGCTTCCCATTTTTGAATTTGCCGTTGGTAACATCATCAGTTGGCCCCATTGTATAGAATTTAAAAACGGTCTCAGATCATCGTAGTCGCCTATATGAAAGCAATAACCCTTCCCTTTACCCCTAATGGTAGTTACCTCTTTGAGTAAATCCCACTTCAGCACACTGTGATCACTGCCACCTAGTGGTTCCTCTATCTGCAGATTCTTAATGCATGAATAATCACTACTGATAATCAAATCAAGAGTATTATTCCCTCTAGTTGCAATGATATAGAAAACAATCATCCAAAAAATCCACAAATGCCTTGCTCGTGAGTGAGTGACCAACAAATTCCAGTCAATATCTGGGAAATTAAAATCCGCCATTATAAGACTCTCTGATTTACTGGTCCACTCTATTTCCCTGTACAGTTTCTTATTATACTCATCAGAATCATTAGGTCTATAGCACACTCCTACTCTCAATTTTGATCTCCCAATGCTTATGTCACACCAAACTGACTCGACACTCCACTGTGCAGAGATGTCAACTGGTTTCACTTCCTTGGATTTTATGTGTTTCTTAACTAATAGCATAACCCCTCCTCCCTTTCTATCATGTCTGTCCTCTCTGTAGTAGTAGTAGTAGTGGTAGTGGCATGTGATGCAAGAAAGCAAGTGTATGAGCTTATGCAGCATCAGTCAAAAAAAAAAAAAAAAATCACACCATTCCATCCAAATGCCTGTCCAGTTCCTTCTTAAATTTATTCAACCTATCAACTTCCACAACGACAGATGGAAGTTTGTTCCAGCAATTAACGACCCGCTGGCTAAAGGAAAATTTCCGCACATCTATTCTACATCTGTCCTTTCTTAATATGAATTTATGCCCCGTTAGGTTCGTAATCTGAACAAGTGGAAGGATCCCATCAAAATTCAGCGTACTCAACCCATTCAAGGCCTTATAAACCTCAATCAGATCACCGCGCAGGTGCCTAGTCTGCAGCCACTGCAATTTGCAGAACTTAAGACTCTCTTGGTAAGAGGATCCCTTCATTCCCCTCACCAATCTTGTTGCCCTTCTCTATACACACGCTCAAGTAAATCCAGATCCTTCCTAAAATGAGGCCTGCAGACCTGTACGCAGTACTCAAGGCGTGGCTTGACCATTGCCTTATACAGAGGGACAATCACCTCCTTCTCCCTGCTAGCAAAATTCCTATATATCATTGACAAACCCCATGACCTGCCCTGGCAGCCTGTCTGCATTGCTCAGAAACTGTCATATCTGACTGCACAATTACTCCCAGGTCTTTTTCATTTTTTACCACCTTAAGTGTAGTACCACACAGTTGGTACGTTTCTCTAGCGTTACTTCTGCCCATATGCAGTACTTTGCATTTGTAAAGCTTCAGTTGCCACTTCTTAGCCCATCTGCCCAAATTATTTAGATCCTGTTGCAATGTCTGCGCAGTAGCACAGTGGTATCGTCACCGTTCTCCCCACACCGGGTGGAAAAGGCCTGGGTTCGAATCCTGTCGATGACGCGAGGAACTTTAATGGGCTTTTTTCACTACGTTGCTGAGTTAGTTGGTCTCAGGCGTAGATAGCAAGGTTTTTCTCCCAAGTAACCGGTTGTTTTTTTTGTCCAGGAAAACAGGCAAATCAACCATAGAACATAGGCAATTTACAGACACAAATACGGGTTAATGTATTTAATTAGGTGAAACCCTAAAATAATAATAATAATAATAGATCCTGTTGCAGTATCACATTGCCATTACTATCATTAACAACCCTGCCTGAAGACGTTGTACTACCCAAATTTCAGTTCTGCCTTCCTTATATCTGTGTGACACCACGTCTCTGATATCCCAACAATATCCGCCTTTGATGCTTTGAGCAATACCTCAAATTTATAATGTTAATCGGGCACTGATTATCTATAAATATTACCAGGCCAAGTTTACGTTATTATGTGTATATTACCCTATCACGTTTATGTTATTATATTATTTTATTAAGTTATATTTCGTTATATTAGTTAACTCTATCAGTGTTATACACTGAGTGATCACTGCGTTATGACCACCCCTATGAAAACTGAATGCGACCTGTTGACCACGTGAGGTACGAGAGTGCGCCGTTAGTCGACCTACGTAGCATAGATAATGTGTCAGTGGTTCAGTATGAAGTAAAATTCCGAGCATGATGGGTAAAAGGAAGGATGTATCGGACTTTGATGAAGGACAGATTGTGGGTGTTCGACTTTCCTCGATTTTCCAAACGGCTGAACTGGTAGGGTGTTCGAGAGCCGCCGTAGTTAAAGTGTACCAGGACTGGAGTCAAAATGGTCAAACAACGACCCGATGGCAAAACTGCAGGCGCCTCCGTAGCCAGGTGGGAAGGAGCAGCAGTGCGTGGCACACGCTTCTTGATTAGACCGGGGTTCGAGCCCGTCACCACCAAATACGGAGGATGCGGAAAGGTCAGGGAATGACCACCGCATATCCCGGAGCAATATGGCCTTAGTTGCTAATGCTCCTAAAAACCAAATAACAACAACAACAACAGCAAAACTGCAAAAGTCAGCGAAAGGTTGATGTTAGAGGTGAGTGCCGGGTATGATGACTCGTACAAGCGAACAGGCGCAGCGCTGTTGCAGAGTTGACTACCCAACACAACATGGGCCAACCCAGAACAATATCTGGCATGACCATGCGTCTCATGCTCGCACATATGGGCTATACCAGCAGACGACCCCTATGGCATCCTCTCCTAACCAAGGTTCATGGGCGTAAAAGAGTCGCCTGGTGCAAAGAGCATGCCAGTTGGACGTTAGAAGACTGGAAAAAGGTGTGCTGGTCGGATGAGTCACGTTATTTACTCCACACCGTGGATGGTCGTGTACGGATTGTGCCGTGAACATGTGTCTCTTTATCCGTCATGCATGGTATCAAAAGTGAAGGCCGGTGGAGCTAGTTGTATGGTGTGGGGCATGTTTCACTGGCAGGAACTTGGACCCTTGGTTCATGTGGAGCAATGTATCAGTGGTCTCCACTATCGTCAACTGCTTGCTGACTGTGTGAACCCCGCTATGTTACAATTTTTCCCGAATGACGATGGTGTCTTCCAAGATGACAATGCGCCGAGCCATTGGGCACTTGTTGTTCAAGCATGGGTTGAAGAATACAGTTCTGACTTCCAGCATATCGATTGGCTTCCTCCCCCCCCCCCGATATCAATCCCATAGAGTACTTGTGGGACACTATGAAAGGGCATATCAGGCATCTGGATACACCAATCACCTCCATACCTGCATTGCTGGGTGCATTACACACAGCTTGGTTTGCCATACCTCCCGAACGCTTCCGACATCTTGTTGAATCAATGCCACGTCGAATAGCTGCTATACTGAGGGCAAAAGAGGACCTACGAAGTATTAGGTAGATGGTCATAATTCAGTGATCACTCAGTGTAATTAGCTGTGAAATTTACATTATTATATTACACTATAAAATTTACGACAGTGACATTCTTAAGGTATGCTAGCAGGTCTCTTGACCTGGGCACAGAATTTTACAAATCATGAAAAAAAAAATAATAAAATAAAATAAATCAAGGTGGGGCAAAAGTAGGTATACCGTACTGTGTACCTACTTTTGGAACCCTTTACATAGAGAGAGAGAGGGGGGGGGGGTATATCCGATCAGTAGTGTATGCCTACTTTTGGAACCCTTTATATCACGGAGAGAGAGAGAGACTGTATACCTACTTTTGGCCCACCTATATATGTAGCCTTAATAAAAGGACGCCGAAAAATCTTTCTGCCCGAGTCTAAACACCTAGGTTCGACCCTAATCATAACGTAAACTTGATATTAATACGTATTACGCAACCAAGGTATCACTTGGTTCAGTTTTTATCCTCAAATTAAATTGACTTTAAGCGGAAATCATGCCTTAGACTACAGCAGCAAAGCAAAAGACTCAAAGCAGTACTAATGGTAAATGATACAAGAAAGCAAGCTTATATAGCATCAGGCGAAAAAAAAAAAAAATGTAATCGGAAGTGATGCCACAGACTAGAGCAGCAGAGCAAAAGGATCGGGAGTCCTTCAGCGTCTCGAGTCAGACCTGAAAGATCGCTTCTCCTTCGAATCACGACCTAACAAAATGTGCTCGTTGTTCCATTTTTGCGGAATCTCTGACGGATCTTAGGAACCATCATACGCATCTCTAAGAATGATTGGGGACTCTCCAAAAGGTCCCTACGGTTGTATTACAATGCAGTATTTTTACCAATTGTGACCTATGCAGCCGGAGCCTGGTTCCATCGGGTAACTCTTGTAAAGATGCGAGACAAGCTTGGAACCATCCAGAGGTCAATGTTAATGGCAATCTGCAGAGTGTGTAGAACGGTCTCCACTCCTGCCATTCAGGTCATTGCGGGAGCACTTCCACTCGATCTACATGTCATCTTCCGAGGGTTGTGCTTCCGAATTACCAGGAATATCCCAACTAGGATCCTCGATATTGAGATTAATCTGGATGCTGACCCCAAGGCTGAGATGACGCGTTGCTACAACGAGCTCTTCAACATTTGGCAAACTCGATGGCATAATTCAACAAAGGGCATTGTCACAAAAAGATTCCTACCTGATGTAACCTACACAGCTACTAAATCTGTACAGTCTTGGTTCACCCCTTCCCTAGAAACATCATATCTAATTACCGGACACGGATCCATGAATGAAAAATTACACCATCTGGGTCTCCACCCAACAGATCTCTGCCATTGTGGAGCCAAAGAGAACTGGTGGCATGTACTATTCGAGTGCATTGCGTATGCTGATCTGCGACACAACCTTGTCAGCTGTACACAGATCTCTGGCGAGCATCTAGAGCTCTTCCTACAGAACCCGAACAACCTCCCTGCACTGCAAACCTACTCAGCTGAAGTCTTTAAGCGCAGACGAAGGATTAACAGGCCCCCAGTGGCAAACATCGAGGACCCAGCAGTGAACTGAAACCAACCATGTATTTCCCCCCCCCCATCCTGCTACATGGGGCTGTGGAGCTTGTTTCTGCGGCCTGTGTTCAGGAAGGAAAACACCATCTCTCTCTCTCTTCCCCCCCTTTTATTTTTTATTTATTTTATTTTATTTATTTATTATTTATTTATTTTTTATTTTTTTTATTTCATTTATTTATTTTTTTATTATTATTTTTTTTTCTTTTTATATATTTTATATATTTTTTTTATTTTATTTTATTTTTTTTTTTATTTTTATTATTATTTTTTTTTTATTATTTATTTATTTTTTATTTATTTATTTATTTTTTTTTCTTCGCGTTCTACAATCAGTCACATGGTTGTTTTTTTTTTTTTTTTTTTTTTTTGCGATCTTCAGGGTTGCTTTCACTGTTTTTTTTTTTTTTTTTTTTTTTCTTTTGCACCACGGGAAAATCTATCTATATATATATATATATTATTTTTTATTTAATATTATTTTATTTTTTTTTTTTTTATTTTTTTTTATTTTTTATTTTATTTTTATTTTTTTTCTCTCTCTCTCTCCTCTGGAGTGGGCCCCTAGAGGAATCTGGCCCACCTTTTGGCAACATCAGGTGGATCAGAGTCTCGTATTGAGACGGTACGTGTTTAGCTGGGACTGGCCCACCTTCCCGTGGTGTGGACGAGTACCCAGAATCATCAGTCCAGGTGACTGATGCTTCTGGGTAGCCAAGTGGCCAGAACAGAACAACAGAACACACACATAATACACACAAACCGACGTCACACACACATCTGGCCCATTTGTAGTGATACTGTTCTTCACAGAGATACGAGGCGGAGTTGAACTAACGTTCTAGGAGCCGCCCCTTACAAAAACACATGTCCACATGTCCACATGACGGAACACGATAAAGCCAAAGGAACGGAAGACAGAAGAGATGTCTAATGGGACCATATCAAGGAGGGAAAGGCGCAAAGCAAGAAGCTGCATTGAGAGGGAAGAGAAAGAGAGAACAGACAGGAAAGGTGTTTCAAAAGCAAGAAAAAGTACTGAATGCTACTAATGGGTGAGGCGCCTTAGAGAAGGGTCGTTTGTAACATATACATTCCATGAAAGAAATAGAATGAGAAAAGCTGTCTTGCTGAACCACCTCCCAAAAGGGAGAGACGGCTACATGGGTCCTACTCTAGTAGGCAGTAATGTAGAAAGCCAACTACAGAAGTCGAGGGGAAGTAAGAATGAGCTACCAAGGTTGCTCAAATATCTTCTACCTCCATAGATGGGAGTTACACAGACATGTGGAACTAAGTCAGGACAATATCTCTGTGCTTCCAAGCAGCATGCATGCCATCTTGTGCAGGTAATTGAAGTGTCACAGCATATGATTGACTGCACTTAATCTCTCAGTACCTGCAATTACAGAGGGAAGAGACACCAAAATCACTGAAAGATGTGAAACGTTTTGTCTCAAGTCCAGATAGATGTTGCAGTTTCTCATCAGGTGTAGCAATTCTTCTTTGTAACCACAGTGGTATTAGTCTTCAAATATCAATGAGAGTTGCTTCAGTTTCACCTTGATGGATCCATATCTGGTAATTAGGTATGTCAATTCCAGATTTGGTGTGAAACATGTCAGGATGTTTTTTGGAAAACTGGATGTCTTAGAATAATTTACAAGTGATGAGAGGCACACCGAAATTGCTAAAGTCAAGGCGGATCTTGCGAGATGTGGCTATCCCACCAGTACATGACCTACAGACACATGACCACCGCGACACTCAACAGACACTGAACCGCGAGGGCCTTTATCCCATACTACCCAAACTTCTCACAACAGGTTTCTAGGGTCTAAAATCACATGGGATAAAATGCGTACAACTCCCAGGCAGAAAGTTACGATCCCTCATCTCTAAAGTGAAAAAACCGGTTCCCACATTACTACAAAGTGGTCTAGTCTACCGCATCTCTTGCCGTGACTGCACTAGCTGCTACATTGGGGAAACAGACACGGCTCGGAAAACGTCTTTCGGAACACGAAAGAGCCATCCGCTTAGCGGACAAAAGTGTAAAGTGTAAAGTGTTCTTTGTCTAACGGCCACAGGGGTTTCCCCCATGTTGTTGTTGTTGTTGTTATTTTGGTTTTTAGGAGCATTAGCAACTAAGGCCATATTGCTCCGGGATATGCGGTGGTCATTCCCTGATCTTTCCGCATCCTCCGTATTTGGTGGTGACGGGCTTGAACCCCGGTCTAATCAAGAAGCGTGTGCTACGCACTGCTGCTCCTTCCCACCTGGCAACGGAGGCGCCTGTTTCCCCCATCTCCGTGTTGTGTACTCTGTTTGTGAAACACAGAACACTGTGAAGGACAGAGATTTTTTATTTATTTATTTATTATTACTCCAAAACAGCCGAAGCCTTACAGAGGAGGAATATGACAGTAGCAATACAGTAATAATTCTATTTACAATCTATATACAATGTCAGGTCTCAATATACACTGTTAAATATACAAGGTCAATTTACAACATATACAATGCATATCATACGTTACAAGCGATTTGCATTTGAGCAGAGCTGTGGTGACAGAGAAATTTGTATTTCTAAGCATTTTGTTGTTTTCTTTTCTAGTTAGTTCACATTAAGTAGTTGTATTGATTGATTTGTGCTATTATTCTTATTGTTATCCCTATTTTTTTTTTTTTTGTAAAGCTAAGTATACCTATCTTTATAGTATTATTATTGTTATTATTATTAAATTAGTCATTTATTTTCATTCTACAGTAGCTTGATTGTAGAACCTTTGTAACTCTTTTTTGATATTAATGTTTTCATTTAGAATACAATGTTGGATTCATTTAACAGTTTTGCAGTTCTGTTGAAGTAATGGAATTTAAGTTGATCAGTTCTGAATGGCTCTTGTGCCAGCATATTTTGTCTTCTCAAGGCTCTTGGAGGACAGCTGAAGTTGATGAGGTAGAGCAGCTAGGGGGCATCCAACTTTCCAGCCACGAGATGCATTAGGAATTTGCAGTCTGCCGCAGCTCTTCTTTGGTACAGTGGTACCATCCCGAAGTGAATGCCTCATTCATCGTAGGATTTTGTGTTCAATTCCAACCTAGATTTGTACACCAGGAATCTGACTATGGATTTCTGAATACGTACCAGTTGTTTTATAAGAATTTTGGTGTGAGGATTCCAGATTTGTGAGGCATATTCTAGAATTGGGTTGATTATCATTATGCAAGCTGTTTTTATGAGTTGTACGTTGGTGAAATCGAAGCAGATTCTTTTAAGCAGTCCAAGGGATTTCGAGGCCTTAGCTGTAGTTTTATTTACGTGTGTATTGAAGTTTCCCTTGTCAGAAAACCATACTCCCAAATCTCAAACCTCATGTATTCTCAATAGCTCCTGATTATTAGCTTTAATGGGATAATTAATTTTGTGTTTTTTGTGATAGTCTGCGACAGATATGGTGCAGCATTTGTTCAATCATGTCTATCTGATTGTTATTATCCAGGCTAAGTTTGATGTCATGTTCTATGGAGAGTAGGTTAGTCACTGTTGATCTGCCCATTAGGAAGCCATGATGAATGTGGCTGAATTTATTTTTCATGAAGGAGCAGAGTTGAGAGTAAAAGAGGTTCTCAATTATCTTGCTTAGGGTGTTAGATTTGTGTATGGGTCGAAATGAGGAAGGTTTGTCTTTAGCCCCCTTTTTAAAAAGTGGGGTGATAGTGGTTTCCTTTAATCTTCCGGGGAGTGATCCCTTATTGAAAATGGCTTTGATCAGATGTATAAGTTGTTGTTGGAAGACAACAAAGCAGTGTTTCCAGAGTGCCATGGGGAAACTGGCGGTGTTTGTGTCATAGCTTAATTTAAATTTGTTGAGGGTATTCAATAAAGTCTCTGTATTGACTTCAAATTGTGTCAGGGTATCACTAAAATATGAGGAGGGAGAGGTGTTATAAAGCTTACTGCTGTGATCAGCTTCTTCTGTATATAGCTCACTGTAGAAATTTGCCAATTCGTCTGATTGAATGGTCTCCATTTTGTTCACATTTTTGTGGTTTTTATAACCCATTTTCCAATGCTTCCAGAATGGACCCATATCATGCCTGTTTAGCATTGCATTCTGTAGGTTAGATAAGTGATTTTGGTAGGCCAAATTGATATTGTTTTTTATCTACCTTCTTAGATTGGAGAACTGGATGTAGATGTCATATCTCTGTGTGTTTTTGAAATTGATGAACATTTGTTGTTTTTCTTGAGTAATTCATTGATCTCTTTTGTGAACCACATAGGAAATTTATTAGTGTTTGCCTTTGCGTGGCTCTAGGGTGTATAGTTTTTGATAATTAGGTCTAAGTTGTTGTACAGCATCTCCAGAATTATATCTGGATCTTGACTCTTAAATAATGGTTGCCAGTTGGCATTTAAGATTTCATTTCTTATTTTTTTCCCAGGGGGCTCTCCTAAAATTGAAGGAGCATTCCCTGACTTCATTGCTGATATAGTTGGTCTTGATATCAAAGTCAAGCAATAAGGCTAGATGATCCGATTGGAAATAATTGGGAGTATAGTTAAGTTAATATTTATGTCAAAATTTGTGAAGACCAGGTCAAGGAGTTTCTCTTTTCTGGTGGGGAGTTTGCATTTTTGCTTCAGGTTCAGTCAGAAAACATATCCTTCAGAAACCGCAATAGGTGGCTATTTTTATTGTTATGGTCTTCCTTGCCCAGTCCATGCTCAAAGTGAGTGTTGAAGTGAGTTGTTGATGCTATCGAGGCTGTGTTAGGTGGGTCGGAAAACTGCTAGCTTCGGGGAAGACAAAGACGAAAAGATTAACAGTAGCCACTGGCAGAGGTGAAAGAGATTCTTGCACTGCTTCTATTGGAATAAGCAGAAGCCTGAAAAACAAGATGCCGGATATTTCAGAGACTGCTGGGAGTCATTGCGGTACAAGTTAACACATGGGTTGTGTTAGGGTACCTAAGAATAGAAATAGGTGCATGTATACTTGTGTGTACACCAATGCTAGGAGTTTAGTAAATAAATTTGATGAATTTGAGGTATTGCTCAAAACATCAAAGGCAGATATTGTTGGGATATCAGAGACGTGGTGTCACACAGATATAAGGAATGCAGAACTGGAATTTGGGGAGTACACCGTCTACAGAAAGGATAGACTGGATAGGAAGGGAGGAGGGGTTATGTCTGGGTGAGAGTTTAGCCTGTGCGGCCGTTGCTCCTTAAAGCTCTTGAAACAGAGAAGTTTTTCCTGATTTATTTTCTGCTTTATTAGTTTAAATTGTCAAATTAACTTATTTTCTACAGTAGCTTTATATTCCTAGTTACGATACTTAGTTTAAAGTTTAACTTAGACAGAGATTTTGTAGATATTACTTAGTATCGGTAACGGTATCAAATCCACGTGTCACAAATTGAACCAGAGGTCTTTTTTTTTAACCAAATTTAGTCGATTTATTAACCAATTGTTATATCAAATTATCTTCTATAAGTAGATTATAGGCCTAGTTAGGATCCTTAGTTTATTCTAAATTGAGATAGCGAGATTTGGAAGCTAATCAATACTTACGAGTCCGTAGAAATACCGTTCGTGAATTCCCGCCATTTTAACACGATAGCATAAGCTTAGTGTAGTATAGTGCATAATATAATATTGTCAATTAATCAGTAACTCTATTAATCTTGATAAACTTTATTGTCAATTAAATTGTATTTTTAACTCTATATATATATATAACGACTTAATCGTAACACATAATTAATACATAACTATAGTGGTACACGTCATACGGAAGTTGTATAAAGGAAACTCGTAGAAAACACTAGATACCGAAAAAAAAAATATATAACATAACTGTTTTGGGATATAACTTAAGGATTTAATTTTTGTTTTGAATTTTATTGAATTAAATCGGAATAATGACTCTGACCAGTGCAGCAAAGCAAAAGGCAAAAGCTAATGGGAGTGCTGTGGTTCAGGGGAGAACTGAGGGGGGCAGTTGCCCTCTGAATCACAGTCTTTTAAAATGCACTGTTTGCTTGATGTGTTTGCGGAGCAGTCGGGTACGGGACATGATACTGCCAAGAGGGGTGTCTCTGTGTGTGCACGATGTAAGGAGTGCAAGGAAATCAGGCGACAACTCAGCGTTGTTATGGGCCTTTATGAGAGCTTGAAGGACAGGGTGGATGCCCTCGAAGGAAATAAATTGAGGGGCCCATCAAGCTCTCAGCTGCCCACATCAACGCCAGAGCTTGCACTTGGTCATCAGGCAACACAGAGGCAGCCCCCTAGGCAGAATGCGCTGGTCCCACAGGAACTAGTAGTTGTTGGTGACTCTATTGTCAGGGAAACGGGGAACATGCTTTGTAAAAAGGATAGGTGGAATAGGACCAGGGTATGTCTGCAGGTTGATGACGTTGTAGAGCGGATATCATCTTTTAAGGGTACAAAGGGTGATATATTTGTACACGTTGGCACTAATGATATTAAGAGTAGGAGACCGGCGGAATTACTGAGCAAGTACAGGTCACTGTTGAAAAAAAGCCGTGAATTAGGGTTGAACTTGAAAGTGTCTGCAATTCTGCCCAGAAAGGATAGGAGGGAGTATATGATGAGAGCCTTGTCGATCAATTCGGCCCTGGAGGGATTGTGCAAGGCTCAAGGGGTAGAATTTTTTTCAGCCTGGACTGTACTTGTTAACAGGAGAGATTGCTACTACAGGGATGGGATACACTTAAATAGAAAGGGTGCAAGAATTTTTGCTGATGCTGTCGAGGCAGTGTTAGGTGGGTCGGAAAACTGCTAGTTGGGAGGGGGGGATACAAGGACTAATAGATTAACAGTAGCCACTGGCAGAGGTGGAAGTGATTCTTGCACTGCTTCTATTGAAATGAGCAGAAGCCTGGAAAACAAGATGCAGGATATTTCAGAGACTGCTGGTAGTCATTGCGGTACAAGTAAACAAATGGGTTGTGTTAGGGTAGCTAAGAATAGAAACAGGTGCATGTATACCTGCGTGTACACCAATGCTAGGAGTTTGGTAAATAAATTTAATGAATTTGAGGTATTGCTCAAAACATCAAAGGCAGATATTGTTGGGATATCAGAGACGTGGTGTCACACAGATATAAGTAATGCGGAACTGGAATTTGGGGAATACAATGTGTATAGAAAGGATAGACAGGACAGGAGGGGAGGAGGGGTTATGCTATTAATTAAGAAACACATAAAGTCCAAGGAAGTGAAGCCAGTCGACATCGATGGACAGGGCAGTGTCGAGTCAGTTTGGTGTGACATAAGCAAAGGGAAATCAAAATTGAGAGTAGGAGTGTGCTTAGGCCTAATGACTCTGATGAGTATAATAAGATATTGTACAGGGAAATAGAGTGGGCCAGTAAATCAGAGAGTCTTATAATGGGGGACTTTAATTTCCCAGATATTGACTGGAATTTGTGGGTTGGTCACTCGCACACTAGCAAGGCTTTTGTGGATTTATTGGATGATTGTTTTCTACATCAGCATGTTCGTGAGGCAACAAGAGGGAGTAATACTCTTGATCTGATTATCAGTAGTGATTCTTCATGCATTAAGAATCTGCAGATAAATGAACCACTAGGTGGCAGTGATCACAGTGTGTTGAAGTGGGATTTACTCAAGGAGGTAACTACCATCAGAGGTAAAGGGAATGGTTTTTGTTTTCGTAAAGGCGACTATGATGGTCTGAGACAGTATTTAAATTCTATACAGTGGGACCAACTGATGATGTTACCAACAGCAAACACAAAATGGGAAGCATTCAAGGAACTAATCTTGGAGGCTACCAGGCTTTTCATACCAATTAGAAATACTGGTCAAGGTTTAGGCCTAAATGGTTGTCAGATGAATTAATGAGACATGTGGCAGACAAGAAAAATGCATGGGATACATACAAATTAATGGGTGACATGGAAGCCTATGATAGATATAAGTTGGTCTGTAACCAAGTCACAAAGGAGATTAGGCAGGCAAAGGCAGACTACGAAAAATCCTTGGCAAAGGATGCAAAGAAAAACAGAAAAGAGTTCTTTACATATTTGAACTCGAGAAGGAAAGGGATGAATCAGATTGGTCCACTGGATATTGATGGTTCAACAGTTGAGGATCCTGCTCAGGTGGCTAACAATCTAAACGAGTATTTTGCATCTACATTCACGCATGAAGAGTTATTCAGGAAGGAGAATGATGTAGGTAAAGTAAACATTGGCAGTGAGCTGGATGATTTTGTAATAACTGAGAGGAAAGTGGAGGAGAGATTGTTGAGGATAAACATAAAAAAGGCACCTGGGGTGGATGGGATCTATCCAGTTATATTAAAGGAGGCAGCAAAGGAAGTATGCAAACCCCTAGCCATAATTATCAGAGCTTCTTTGGACTCAGGGGAGGTACCCAAAGACTGGAGATGTGCAAATGTAACCCCAATTCACAAAGGAGGATCAAAGGCTGACACAAGTAATTATAGACCTGTTAGTTTAACTTCTGTTCCAGGTCAATTAATGGAGGCATTGGTTAAAGAAGCACTGCAGGATCATCTAGACAAGAATTCAGTTATAACTCAGACGCAGCATGGTTTTGTTAAGGGCAGGTCTTGCCTGACCAATTTGATTGGATACTATGATGTAGTCACAAAAGAACTGGATGCAGGGAATAACTTTGATATTATATATTTGGATCTTAGAAAGGCTTTTGATACTGTTGCACATGGAAGACTGCTGCACAAATTGGAGCAGTGTGGCATTGGAGGCAAATTGCTGCTATGGATAAAGGGGTGGTTGAGGGGGAGAAGACAGAGAGTGGTAATCAATGGGCACTGCTCAACGTGGACTAATGTTATTAGTGGAGTTCCTCAAGGTTCAGTGTTGGATCCGTTGTTGTTTTCGGTGTTTATGAATGATATTGATGATGGGATATCAAGTTTAATGACCAAGTTTGCAGATGATACAAAGGTTGGCAGGGTCGTTAAGGACACTACTGACGCTATGCTGCTGCAACAGGATCTGGAAAGGTTGAACAGATGGGCTGAGAGGTGGCAAATGAAGTTTAACATTGAAAAATGTAAAGTACTACATATGGGAAACGGTAACCCCAGAGCAACGTATCAACTCTGCGGTACTACATTGACAGTGGTGGAGAATGAAAAGGACCTGGGGGTAATTGTGCAGGCAGATATGAAATTCTCTGAGCAGTGCAGACGAGCTGCAAGAGTAGCTCATGGTGTCTTGTCAATGATATACAGGAATTTTTCTAGCAGGGATAAGGAGGTGATTATTCCCTTGTATAAGGCAATGGTTAGGCCACATCTTGAGTACTGTATACAGGTCTGGAGGCCTCATTTCAAGAAGGATGTAGAACTGCTGTTACGGGAACAGTGAAGGGCAACAAGGTTAGTGAATGGAACAAAGGGTTTCTCTTACGAAGAAAGGCTTAAGTTTTGCAAATTACAGAGTCTGGAGACTAGGCACCGGCGAGGTGATCTGATAGAGGTGTATAAGGCTTTGAATGGTTTGAGCATGCTCAATGCCAATGGGATTCTTCATCTTGCTCAGAATAATCACCTTAGAGGGCATAAATTCCAATTGAGGAAGGACGGATGTCTGATAGATGTGCGAAAATTTGCCTTTGGCCAGCGGGTGGTTGGTTGGTGGAACCGACTTCCATCACTTGTTGTTGAAGTTGATAGCCTGAACAAATTTAAAGCTCAACTGGACAGGTATTTCGAACGAACAGAGGGGTGAAATGGGAGTGGGGTTTTTTTTTTTTTTTTTTGGCTGATGCTGAATAAGCTTACTTTCTTGCATCATATGCCTCTACTAATGTTAATGCTAATGCTAGTTAAGAAATACATAAAATCCAAGGAAGTGAAGCCAGTGGATATCGCTGGACAGTGCAATGTCCAGTCAGTTTGGTGTGACATAAGCATTGAGAGATCAAAATTCAGAGTAGGAGTGTGCTATAGGCCTAATGACTCTGATGAGTATAATAAGAAACTGTACAGGGAAATAGAGTGGGCCAGTAAATCAGACAGTCTTATAATGGGGGATTTTAATTTCCCAGATATTGACTGGAATTTGGGGGCTGGTCACTCACACACTAGGAAGGCTTTTGTGGATTTATTGGATGATTGTTTTCTACATCAGCATGTTCGGGAGGCAAGTAGAGGGAGGAGTACTCTTGATTTGATTTTCAGCAGTGATTCTTCATGCATTAAGAATCTGCAGATAAATGAACCACTAGGTGGCAGTGATCACAGTGTGCTGAAGTGGGATTTACTCAAAGAGGTAACTACCATTAAGGGTAAAGGGAAGGGTTATTGCTTTCGTAAAGGCGACTACGATGGACTGAGACAGTACCTAAATTCTATACAGCGGGACCAACTAATGATGTTACCAACAGCAAATGCAAAATGGGAAGCATTCAAAGAACTTATCTTGGAAGCTACTGGGCTTTACATACCAACCAAGAAATATTGTTCAAGGTTTAGGCCTAAATAGATGTCAGATGAACTGATGAGGCATATGGCAGAGAAGAAACATGCATGGGATACATACAAATTAACAC
This sequence comes from Mastigoproctus giganteus, assembly GCF_048544385.1. NCBI lineage: Eukaryota > Metazoa > Arthropoda > Arachnida > Uropygi > Thelyphonidae > Mastigoproctus > Mastigoproctus giganteus. The sequence continues at coordinate 142,489,233 of NC_143578.1, forward strand.
ATGACACAGAAGCCTGTGATAGATACAAGTTGATCTGTAACCAAGTAACAAAGGAGGTTAGGCAGGCGACGGCAGATTACGAGAAATCTTTGGCAAGGGATGCAAAGAAAAACAGCAAAGAGTTCTTTACTTATGTAAATTCTAGAAGGAAGGGGATGAATCAGATTGCACCACTTGATATCGATGGGTCAACTGTTGATGTACCTGCTCAGGTAGCTAACAAACTAAATGAATATTTTGCATCGACATTCACACATGAAAAGTTATTTAGCGAGGGGAAAGCCAGAGGTGTATTCAACTCTAGCAGTAAGCTAGAGAATCTTGTAATAACTGAGAGTAAAGTGGAGGAGAAATTGTTGAAGATAAACACAAGAAAGGCACCCGGGGTAGATGGGATCTATCCAGTTATATTAAAGGAGGCAGCAAAGGAAGTAAGCAAACCCTGAGCCATAATTATGAGAGCTTCCTTGGACTCAGGGGATGAACCCACAGACTGTAGATGTGAAAATGTAACCCCAATTCACAAAGGAGGATCAAAGGCTGACACAAGTAATTATAGACCTGTGAGTTTAACTTCTGTTCCAGGAAAATTAATGGAGGCACTAGTTAAAGAAGCACTGCAGGATCATTTAGACAAGACTTCAGTTATAGCTCGGACACAGCATGGTTTTGTTATGGGGAAGTCTTGCCTGACCAATTTGATTGGATACTATGATGCAGTCACAAAGGAAATGGATGCAGGGAATAACTTTGATATTATATACTTGGATCTTAGAAAGGCTTTTGATACTGTTGCACATGGAAAACTGCTGCCCAAATTCGAGGCAAATTGCTGCTGTGCATAAAGGGGTGGCTGAGGCGGAGAAGACAGAGAGTGGTAATCAATGGACATTGCTCGTCGTGGACTGATGTTATTAGTGGAGTCCCTCAGAGCTCAGTGTTGGGTCCATAATTGTTTTCTGTATTCTTAAATGACATTGATGATGGAATATCAAGCTTAATGTCAAAGTTTGCAGACGATACAAAGGTAAGCAGAGTTGTTAGGGACACTACTGACACTATGCTGCTGCAACAGGATCTGGAAACGTTGAGCAGATGGGCAGAGAGGTGACAAACGAAGTTTAACATTGACAAATGTAAAGTACTACACATGGGAAACAGCAACCCCAGAGCAACGTATCAGCTCTGTGGTACTACACTGACAGTGGTAGAGAATGAAAGGGACCTGGGGGTGTTTGTGCAGGCAGATATGCAGTTCTCTGAGTAGTGCAGATGGGCTGCAAGTGTAGCTCATGGTGTATTGTCAATGATAGAATTTTTCTAGCAGGGATAAGGAGGTGATTATTCCCTTGTATAGGGCAATGGTCACGCCACACCTAGAGTACTGTATACAGGTCTGGAGGCCTCATTTCAAGAAGGATGCAGAGCTTCTGCAACGAGTACAGAGAAGGGCAACAAGATTAGTGAATGGTACAAAGGGGTGCTCTTACGAAGAAAAGCTTAAGTTTTGCAAATTACAGTGTCTGGAGACTAGGCACCAGCGAGGTGATCTGATAGAGGTGTATAAAGCCTTGAATGGTTTGAGCATGCTCAATGCTGATGGGATTCTTCCTCTTGTCCAGAATAATCACCTGAGAGGGCATAAATTCAAATTGAGGAAAGACAGATGTAGGATAGACGTGCGGAATTTTACCTTTAGCCAGCGGGTGGTTGGTTGGTGGAACAGACTTCCATCCCTTTTCGTGGAAGTTGATAGCCTAAATAAGTTTAAGGCTCAGCTGGACAGGTATTTTGAACGAACAGAGGGGTGAAGTGGATGTGGTTTCTTTTTTTTTTTTTTTTATTATTTTTTTTATTTTATTTGATTTTTTTTTTGGCTGATGCTGCATAAGCTTGCTTTCTTGCATCAAATGCCTCTACTAATGCTAATGCTAATACTAAGTCACCTAGCCTTATTGTTCTGACAACATTCCTGGAGGAGATAAGAATGGGTTCAAGTACCTTCTCAAGTTTTTTTTAAGGTGGTTCTTTTAACTGAGGGTAGTAGGTAGATTCCTACCAACTGCACAGTTATGTTGCCAACTTTGGCTTTGATGTAAATACCCCAATATCTTCTAGGGAGATGATGTCAGAGATGACAATTTTATGGTGCAGTAAAATCATTACTCCTCCGCCTTTCTTGTTTTTCCTATCTCTTCTGATAATTTGAAAGTTTGAGGGACAAATTTCTGAGTCTAAGATGTCAGGGGTTAGCCAGGTTTCTGTGAGAACCCAGATATTAGAGTCAGTGTGGCTAACATCTATTTTAAATTTGTTTAACTTCTCAATGATGCTTCTACAATTTTGAAAGTAAATATTTATGAAGATTCTGTTGTCTTTGTTTCTGCCATGAGCGTTATTGTTCATTGGTTGCTATCTATTGTGGTTTCTTTCAGCCTTTCTAGGACCATTATTTTTGTAGATGGTGTTATTAGCATTAGCATTAGCATTAGTAGAGGCATTTGATGCAAGGAAACAAGCTTATGCTGCATCAGCCAAAAAAAAAAAAATAAAATAAAAAAAATAAAACCCACTTTTATTTCACCCCTCTGTTCGTTCAAAATACCTGTCCAGCTGAGTCTTAAACTTATTTAGGCTATCAACTTCCACGACAAGGGATGGAAGTCTGTTCCACCAACCAACCACCCGCTGGCTAAAGGAAAAATTCCGCACGTCTATCCTACATCTGTCTTTCCTCAATTTAAATTTATGCCCTCTCAGGTGATTATTCTGAGCGATAGGAAGAATCCCATCAGCATTGAGCATGCTCAAACCATTTAAGGCGTTATACACCTCTATCAGATCACCTCACTGGTGCCTAGTCTCCAGACACTGTAATTTGCAAAACTTAAGCCTTTCTTTGTAAGAGCACCCCTTTGTTCCATTCAGTAATCTTGCTGCCCTTCTCTGTACTCGTTCCAGCAGCTCTACATCCTTCTTCACATGAGGCCTCCAGACTTGTATACAGTACTCTGGGTGTGGCCTGACCATTGCCTTATACAAGGGAATAATCACCTCCTTATCCCTGCTAGAAAAATTCCTATATATCATTTGCAACATACCATGAGCTACTCTTGCAGCCCGTCTGCACTGCTCAGAGAACTTCATATCTGCCTGCACAACCACCCCCAAGTCACTTTCATACTCTACCACTGTCAGTGTAGTACCACAGAGTTGATACGTTGCTCTGGGGTTGCTGTTTCCCATGTGTAGTACTTTATATTTGTCAATGTTAAACTTCATTTGCCACCTCTCAGCCCATCTGCTCAACCTTTCCAGATCCTGTTGCAGCAGCATAGTGCATCGTCTGCAAACCTCTACATTAAGCTTGATATACCCTCATCAATATCATTTATGAATACAGAAAACAATAATGGACCCAACAGTGAGCCCTGAGGGACTCCACTAATAACATTAGTCCACGACGAGCAGTGTCCATTGATTACCACTCTCTGTCTTCTCCCTCTCAGCCACCCCTTTATCCACAGCAGCAATTTGCCTCCAATGCCACACTGCTCCAATTTGTGCAGCAGTCTTCCATGTGCAACAGTATCAAAAGCCTTTCTAAGATCAAAGTATATAATATCAAAGTTATTCCCTGCATCCAGTTCCTTTGTGACTGCATCATAGTATCCAATCAAATTGGTCAGGCAAGACTTCCCCTTTACAAAACCATGCTGTGTCCGAGCTATAGCTGATGTCTTGTCTAAATGATCCTGCAGTGCTTCTTTAACTAGTGCCTCCATTAATGTTCCTGAACAGAAGATGTTGAAAACTTGCATAGGTCTATAATTACTTGTGTCAGCCTTTGATCCTCCTTTGTGAATTGGGGTGACATTTGCCCATCTACAGTCTGTGGGTACCTCCCCTGAGTCCAAGGAAGCTCTCATAATTATGGATAAGGGTTTGCTTACTTCCTTTGCTGCCTCCTTTAATATAACTGGATAGATCCCATCTACCCCGGGTGCCTTTCTTGTGTTTATCTTCAACAATTTCTCCTCCTCTTTACTCTCAGTTATTACAAGGTTCTCTAGCTTACTGCCTGAGTTGAATACACCACTGGTATTCCCCTCGCTGAATAACTCCTCATGTGTGAATGTCGATGCAAAATATTCATTTAGTTTGTTAGCTACATGAGCAGGATCTTCAACAGTTGACCCATCGATATCAAGTGGACCAATCTGATTAATCCCCTTCCTTCTAGAGTTTACATAAGTAAAGAACTCTTTGCTGTTTTTCTTTGCATCCCTTGCCAAAGATTTCTCGTAATCTGCCTTCGCCTGCCTAACCTCCTTTGTAACTTGGTTACAGATCAACTTGTATCTATCATAGGCTTCTGTGTCATGTGTTAATTTGTATGTATCCCATGCATGTTTCTTCTCTGCCATATGCCTCATCAGTTCATCTGATATCCATTTAGGCCTAAACCTTGAACAATATATCTTGGTTGGTATGTAAAGCCTAGTAGCTTCCAAGATAAGTTCTTTGAATGCTTCCCATTTTGCCTTTGCTGTTGGTAACATCATCAGTTGGTCCCACTGTATAGAATTTAAATACTGTCTCAGTCCATCGTAGTCGCCTTTACGAAAACAATAACCCTTCCCTTTACCCCTAATGGTAGTTACCTCTTTGAGTAAATCCCACTTTAGCACACTGTGATCACTGCCACCTAGTGGTTCATTTATCTGCAGATTCTTAATGCATGAAGAATCACTGCTGATAATCAAATCAAGAGTATTCCTCCCTCTAGTTGCCTCCCGAACATGCTGATGTTGAAAACAATCATCCAATAAATCCAGAAAAGCCTTGCTAGTGTGTGAATAACCAGCCCCCAAATTCCAGTCAATATCTGGGAAATTAAAATCTCCCATTATAAGACTCTCTGATTTACTGGCCCACTCTATTTCCCTGTGCAGTATCTTATTATACTCATCAGAGTCGTTAGGCCTATAGCACACTCCTACTCTCAATTTTGATCTCCCAATGCTTAGGTCACACCAAACTGACTCGACACTGCACTGTCCAGCAATGTCCACTGGCTTCACTTCCTTGGATTTTATGTATTTCTTAACTAATAGCATAACCCCTCCTCCCTTCCTATCCAGTGTATCCTTTCTGTAGACGTTGTACTCCCCAAATTACAGTTCTGCATTCCTTATATCTGTGTGACACCACGTCTCTGATATCCCAACAATATCTGCCTTTGATGTTTTGAGCAATACCTCAAATTCATCAAATTTATTTACTAAATTCCTAGCAGTGGTGTACACGCAAGTATACATGCACCTATTTCTATTGTTAGCTACCCTAACACAACTCATGTGTTTACTTGTACCGCAATGACTCCCGACAGGCTCTGAAATATGCTGTATCTTGTTTTGCAAGCTTCTGCTAATTCCAATAGAAGCAGTGCAAGAATCTCTTTCACCTCTGCCAGTGCTACTGTTAATCTATTCGTCTTTGTCTCCCCCCAAGCTAGCAGTTTTCCGACCCACCTAACACTGCCTTGATAGCATCAGCAAATATTCTTGCACCCTTTCTATTTAAGTGTATCCCATCCCTGTAGAAGCAATCCCTCCTGTTAACAAGTACAGTCCAGGCTGAAAAAATTCTACCCCTTGAGCCTTGCACAATCTTTCCAGGGCCGAATTGATCGACAAGGCTCTCATCATATATTCCATCCTATCGTGTCTGGGCAGAATTGCAGACACTTTCAATTTCAACCCTATTTGACGCCTTTTTTTCAACAGTGACCTGTACTTGTTAAGCAATTCTGCCGGTCTCCTACTCTGTGATAGGCCTGTAGATCTTATGTTTTCTGAACCTAAATGCCTGAACTGTGACTTAATTAGGGAAGTTGTGTTTAGATGTCATTAGTGTTTGATCGTTTTGATCAAAGCTGAACTTAAAGGAGGAGTATATTCCAAGATGAAGTGAGTTCATTTTCTCAGCTGATATGTTAATGTTAATTTTTCTCTTAAAGTAGCACTCTAGGTCAGCCTCCTCCATGGAGGGTGCCAGCCTGGAGACATGCCACGAGATCTTTTTAGGAACCACTACTAGGTTTCCTCTATCCCCTTTACAGATGAATCTTATTTTGTTATCATTGGTGTTATTGAGAGAGATAATTTCAGTAGTAGCCTTGACCTGGTGTGTTTCCATTCCGCCATTGCCTATTCCTTTCTCGTTTCCTTTTTCATTGAGTTTGTTTTTATTAGAAATATTCATAAATCCACCTTCAGGAATGTCCCTGGTGTTATTCGGTGCGAATGTTCATCCCTAGGCTTGTTATTGTGTCTGGGTTGGTTTTTAGGCTCTTTTGAGGTTGGGGCTGTTGATTGACTGGGGCGAGTGTTCACTTTAGTACTGGCTTTAACATAATTCTCGATTTGCGAAGTCTGTTTTAAATTCCTCAAAGGAAGAGAAGAAGAACCATCATTCTGTGATGTGTGCCTGGGGTCGGATTTGATAGCTTTGTTTGTGAGTTCTGTTTTGTTCCTGCTCTTGGGGATGGCCCCTAGAGTTATATTATATGCAGTCTGGGTTTGCTTGTTCACTGTCCGTGATACGGCCTCATTATGAGTTTGAGTTGCAACAGATTTTTTATTGCTGCTGTGGTTGTACTCAGTGTTGGTTCCTTTATGTGAGTACACCTTCCTCTGCGCTTGTGAGTTCATACTTGATTTAGATTGAGGGTTACACAGGGTTGAGTTGCTGGATTGTCTGGCTAACAATGGCTCCTTGTTTGTTTTCCTTTCACTATCATTTTTTGCTTGGAAGGAGTTGGAGCGTGTATCCAGCAGTGCACTGACCGAGCATGACAGGTCTATTATGCTCTTGTTAAGGTTACTGAGTTCTTTATTGATATTATTGTTTTGGTTGGCAAAGCTTGTCTCGAGCTCATTAATTGCCAAGCTTGGGAGGGATTCCGAATTGTGTGTATTTTCATCTGTGAGAGTTGGAGCTTCAGAGCCGATGTGCCTCGGTTCCAGATCCTTGTGGGAGGGGAACAGCAGCTCCCTAGGAGAACCCTGATCACAGGATTTCATCAATTTTATTAGGGTTGTAAGGTGTTCGGTTAGGAACTCATTCCTTTTTTCCAATTGGTGAAATCTCTTTTCCACCGACTGTTTTAATTTTGAAATTTCAGTGTTAAAATATCTGGTTTGGGCTTGCAGCATGTTTTTGAGTGTCTTCCCTATATACTGGATTCTCAAATTATTGTTTAGCGCTTCCTCCACGCCTGAGCCTATGTCATCAAAGTCCAGGTCAGGAAAAGGGGGTATATAAAAGGTTTGAATTTCCTTTATCAATTGTTTTGGAATTAGGTTTATCTCCGCAAGAATGTCAGTCGGTGAATTCATAATGTTGGCGCCATCGTAGGTTTTGCACAGATTATTTAACGTTGGCACGCATTTGCTGCAGTAAGGTTTACTGCAGATGAAGCAGGAGGTTAAATTAGGTTTTGAATCCAGGCAGTAGTTGGACATGTGTGGACATGTGTTTTGTAAAGGGCGGCTCCTAGAACGTCTGTTCAACTCCGCCTCGTATCTCTGTGAAGAACTGTATCACTACAAATGGGCCAGAATGTGAATGACGTAGGTTTGTGTGTATTATGTGTGTGTTCTGTTGTTCTGTTCTGGCCTCTTGGCTACCCAGAAGCATCAGTCACCTGGACAGATGATTCTGGGTACTCGTCCACACCACGAGAAGGTGGGCCAGTCCCAATAAAACACGTACCGTCTCAAAAGAAACTCTGACCCACCTGATGTTGTCAAAAGGTGGACCAGGTTCCTCTGGGGGCCCATTCCAGAGGAAGTGAGAAAAAAAAAAAAGTAAAATAAAATAATAATAATAATTTAAAAAAATAATAATAAACAAAATAAATAAAAAAAAAATAAATAAATAAAAAAATAAATATATAAATAAAAATAAAAATAAAAAACAATACTAATAAAAAAATAATAATAATAAAAAAAACAATAATAAAAAAATAAAAAATAATAATAATAATAAAAAAAAAAAAGAAAGAAAGAAAAGAGAGAAAGAGAGAGAGAGAGAGAAGCTACACTAGTGGGGAGAGGAATGAAGGGGGAAAAAGTACGTTATCACAAAGAAAAAATAAAATTAAATAAATTAAAAATAAAATTTTTAAGCTGCTGTCAGGGGATCCCCATTAGTAGCCTGCGTTATTCTGTAGGAGGCTTTCCTGCGCGTGAATACTTGTGTCGAGAAGTTCTGGAAGGCAGCAAGGTTCTGTGGTGTCTGTAACAGAATGTCCAGTTGGTTTTCAGTGAGAGGGATGGTATTTGTCAGGTCTTGCCTCAGGTCCTCATAGAGAGTGCACTCGAAGAGAAGGTGGAACCAATTCTCCTTGGCCCCGCAGTAACAAACGTCTATGGGTATTATGCCTAGTTGGAAGAGCTTCTCGTTCAATGAGCCATGCCCAGTGACTAGGAACGATGTCTCAAGAGTTAGAGAGAGCCACTTCTGTGCCGACTTAGAGGAGGGGAAAGTCACATCCGGCAGGAATCTCCTTGTAACTGCTCCCTTGGTGGAATTGTCCCATCTTGTCTGCCAGATATTTATCATCTCATTGTAACAGCGTGTTTTCTCTGCCTTAGGGTCAGTGTTCAGGTTTAGCTCAATGTCTAAGATCTTGGTTGGAATTTTCTTGTTGATTCTAAAGGTCAGGCCACGGAAGGTTACATACAAGTCCAGTGGAAGGGTCCCAGCTAAGACCTGGATAGCAGCAGTGGATACAGTCCTGCATACCCTATGGGTAGCCAGAAGCATTGTCCGTTGTATAGAGCCTAATTTGCCTATCATATTAACCAATCTAGCTCGGTGGAACCAAGCACCTGCAGCATACGTCACGATCGGAAGGAAGACGGCTTTATAGTACAGCTGAAGCGACCGCTTGGACAGGCCCCATAAAGTAATATAATGTGGGCTGCCTTCGCCTACGAAATTAAATCCTCCATCCGAAGTTCCGTTAACGCCATTGCAATCGGCCGCCGTTGCACCAGGGCATGTGCTTCCGCCCTGACATCTAGTTTCACAGTTCGTAGCCGCCATCTTCGTTGGCTTCGTAACGTTGCAATGGAGCCAAACGCGCGTAAAAAAAAAAAAAATTAAAGTGAAAGCTGTTAGAGTGTTATTCTACCTTCCGAGTAATTGATATGCACTCATTTAGGATTAAAGTTTACATTTTAAAAAGTGTAAGGTACATGTTTATGTTGTGTAGTGTCACGTTGTGTTGTTCCTCTGACCTTTTAGCCGTTGAGCCCCTAGTCGGACCCCCCGTTTCCCACACTTAGCCCCGAGGAGGCAGGTCAGGCATAGAGGGATCGCATTAGAAGTACTCTGGCAGGCCCTTCTACCTAATTTCCTAAGATTTCAGTCGCAAGGGCCTAAAAAAAAAAATAAATAAATAAATAAAAATAATAAAAAAGATCATAAAATAATAATAATAAAAAAAATAAATAATAATAAAATTAGTAATAATAATAATAGTAATAATAAAAAAATAAAAATAATAATAATAAATAAATAAATAAAGTAAAAAAATAAAAAAATAACAATAATAAAAAAAATGCATATTTAGTTAGAGTAAGGGTCAAGACTGAGGAAGGGGGAACAGATAGAAATGTGGGGATGATAGGGAAGGCAACCCCAGAAAGGTCAGTGGGGACTGGCCCCACCAGGAGAAAAAAGGGAGTGGCAGGGAGGGGAAGGAGACAGAAACCCGTCCCCTCCCTCTCCCTACCAGGGGAGGGAGGATTAAAGTTAACCAAGTTAGGGTACCCGGTTCGGAATGCTAGTTGGCCAAGAAAAGCAGTTGACATCTAATGGCACGCCGGTGGCGTTGTGTCTTTTTCTAGGAGATTGTCTTATTGGTCACATCCGTGAGAGTCAAGTCCAGAAGTATACGAACCTTTTCTTACTTAGATTGTCTTAATTTGTGGGTTGTCTCTATTCAAAGGTAGTTACTTGGTAGTCATCTTTGGTGGTTGACATCTTTGGAGAATGTATGGTAGTTCACACCAATGATGGTAATGCTGGTCAAGTTTAGTTGCTTTGTTCCAGTACCATCAGGGTCCCTGGGTTCATTTAGTAGAGGGTTATCACGTTGCTGCGATTAGTTGTCTTCTCCTCAAGAAAAGCTGCTGTGCATAGTTGGTGAGAGCTTGATACTCTTCCTTAGTATCCTGTAGGTGGTTTTCTTTGCCTTTTGGTATATAAGTCAGCTTTGTGATAAGCTGGCAGTGGAGGTCATCGTAGAGGGGCCACTCATGCATGAGGTGATCTCACTCTTCATTTCCTCCACAGGAGCATGATGGGTCCTCTCCTAGGCCAAAGGTTGTTAGTTTTGCCTTTATTGAACCATGGCCAGTAAGCAAATACTAGCATACAGGCCTGGAGAAAATCATATTGGAGATTTTGGAGAGACTCTGCTAACATCTGGGATGAATCTCCTGATGATTTCCCCCTTGGTTGAATTTGTCCAGCGGTCCTGCCACACTCGCTGTATGTGTCCTCTTCTCAAAATTTTGGTTGTCGGTAAGATTCAGCTTGAATCCCAAGCAGGTTTGAGACACGCCCTTAGAGAGATGATACAACATTCCAGTTCCCACCACCTCCAGGTCGAGGGGGAGGGCCCCCACCAGGACCTGGAGGGCGTGAGTACTCACAGTGCAGCAGGCACGAGAGATGGAGAGCAGGACCGTTTGTTGAGTGGAATCCAGGATTCGTCTGTTTACTGCAGTCGTAGCCTTTCCAAACCAAATTCCGGCTGCATACGTAAGGATATCCCGTCGGGACTGCTGAGACCTCAGTCCCGACGGGATATCCTAGCAACCATGGCGGTATAATTTCTTACTTTGGTTCTGATGTATTTGAGATGAGCTTGAAAGGAAATTTTTCTGTCTAGTACTATGCCAAGATATTTCAGTTGCTCTGACAACTTTATGGTCTTGTTTCCAATTTTAATCTGTGGTGGTCTTGTAATACAGAGAGTTCCTTTAAGAAGCAGAGAGTTTGTTTTTGATGGTGATATGATCAAGCAGTGTGTTTTTTCACAGTCCTGGAGGATGTGGAGTGCATGGTTTGCCAAGGTTTGCTCAAGCTGGGCCCTGGAATTTGCAGCCACCGTCAAGATGTGGTCATCAGCAAAGGCTTGTGAACGAACCTCCCCGAGATCAAGGCATAGAAATTCGTCCATCACCATGTTCCATAATATCGGCCCCAGGACCGAGCAGCCACGGTGGGGGCAGCCTGGGGACAGCCACGGTGTATCCGTCTTGTGAGTTTCTGATACGGTGCATTTACTGTGATCACCCTATTTGAGGTAGCTTTTCATGATATTGAACAAATTGTCCTGTACATTTGCTTGCCTGAGTCTGCAGAGGACGCTCGGCCACCAAAGAGTGTCGAACGCTCCCGCGAAATCTATTGTAATCATCAGGAAGTATTCCCTGTCTGCTTGGCAGGCCTCAGTGAGCAGTGCCTGTAGAGGTCCTTACATTGTCGGATTATAAATGTGATGCAGCTTATGTTTATTATTTGTTATGTTTTCTGGATATAATCTCATAATACCTGATAATCAATAGAATCAGCCATAGATATGCTACAAATGGAGTAAGTAATTTTAATTTTCTTATGGGGTTCACTTAGTTGTGTCCGTTCTTGTACTCTGCGTTGTCGGCTACGCATCTGACCACGCGGTCGCCGTACCGATAATTTAGGGGAGGCGGCTGTCTTTTAATTAGCTTGCCACAGCTTCAGCTGAGTTTTTACTGGGGAGGGGATCCTCCCTGTGTAATTTGCATTGTACCTGTACTATAAGATACTTTGCTTACTTCCGCGAATGAACTCAAGTAATGGAAATATGAAAGAACAAAGACACTTATGGCCGCCATATTGCATCGGTTAGTGTTATTACTGCAGTGCCTCGTCATCGGAAATAAACTGAGTGCCATTATGAGCTGAGTGCTGCTACGAGAGCAAATCAGATTAATTGGAGGATACACAGCGGACTTTGCTGCTTAATTTTTTTTTTTTTTTTCGTTGGACATATTGAAACAGATAGGCAATATGTTTGAGGAGAAGAATAAATTATGCAACCCCGTAGTCGTGGTGTTGAAGGCCGCTGAACTGGGACCTTCGGATGAAGAACTTAAAAAAAGGGAATCACTGCTTTCCCCTCAAACTCACACTACAAATACTATGGCAAGGAAAAAACAGAACAGACCTGTTCTTCAAATATCCAAGGAAAAAATACTGGAACAGCACGAGAATGACTCTATCTAACAAGTAGAAGAGACTAACCAGCCCTGCAAACCTACCTTTCGAGCGCGCATTGATACAGACGCTACATATTCTAATGTCCTTAAGAATGATACTAAGGGCTATAATGAACCACCACAACCAGAGACAACCCAATCAATAGAGGCCAATTTACCTGGCATCATCTTTGATATGTCCACCCTCCCCGAGGAATCCATTATGGATCAAGTTTTTGCTCTCAGGTCAGAGATAGAAACACTAATGGCCAAATCGGATAATCAAATTACCACTTCTCTCAGAGGAGAAATAATTCAAATCTGGAGTAAGATGGAAATCATTTTACTAAATTCCCACAATGAAAACGAGAAGGCTCAGGCCAAATTAGAGGCTTACCAAGTAGAGAGGAAATCTAAAAACCAGCAGCGCTCCTGCTCTTATGCTGATGCGCTGAAGAATTTAAAACCCAGTTCATCTAACTTAAATAAGGCACCAATGACAAGAAAGAAGACTCTCATAAAGGAACCACACTTTGTTGTTCTCAGGCCCACACACCCAGAATCTACAAAAACTAGTGAGGAACTAAAACACAGTAATTACAGAATTGACCACAGACTTCCAAAACACTAGGATCAAGTCAATTAGAAAGACTCGAAATGTGGGGGTAATCATAGAAACTGAATCTGGCCAAGAAGCTGCTGATATTATGAACAGCCCAAAAATACCAATGTTTGGGCTCATAGCTGCGCCACCAAAGAAAAGAGGACCCTCCATTATTGTCTTTGATGTTGACAAAGATCTCACCCCTACCCAGGTGCGGGACGAGCTATATGGAAGAAATATTCGGAGAACACTCCCAGACGTCAACCGGGAGGAAATTATTACCCCAAAGTATCAAACAAAGTCTAGAAATGGAAACAGTGTAAAGTGGATTTTTGAAATTGCCCCTATTGCTTGGCAAACAATCACCAAGACAGAGTTTTCATAAACTGGGGCAGCCACCGCTTCAGGGAGCACGTGGCTGTACCCAAATGCTTTAAATGCTGCAGATTTGAGCACACCACTCACACCTGCACCCAGGCTGCTGCTACTTGTGGCCATTGTGCTGAAAAGGGCCATGAGAATAATACGTGTCCTAATAAAGAAAAACTGCCCGTCTGTGCAAATTGCAAGGGACAGAAGATGCCTCACGAACACTCTATCCGTGACAACAAATGTCCGATATGTTTAAAGGCGAAGAGTTTACACCAATCAAAGACTGATTATGGTCCAACGTCTTAAACCATACAACACCAGCGTCCTGAAGATACTCCAAATAAATGCACAACGGGCAAAAGCAGTAGCTGAACAACTAAGAATAAAAGCAGATGAAGACAACTTTGATATTCTGATCTTATAGGAACCATACTCCTATGCAAATAAGGTCAGGGGTACCCCCTCACCTATAAAATTACTCAATTTGATGAAGAGGCCCCCTGGGCTGCAATAGCAACTAGGAATCCTGACATAACTGTCACCAAAATTCCCCATTTATGCACAGCCTGGGCGGAATGTGCCCACATCATTAGCTCCCTGGGAAATTTTTATATAGGCTCATTATATTGCAGGCCGGGGATTGATATACTTCCATTCACGAGGTATCTGGAGATCGTCCTGACAACTCTCCCAAATGAGAAGATTATTATCGGTGCTGACTTCAACTGCAGGTCGCCTGTCTGGTTCAGCACTACTGCTGATAGGCATTACTGTAGGAACAACCAAAAACTTGAAGATCTTCTGGCACATTCGCAGCTTACTGTTCTAAACAGGCCGAACAACCTTCCCACCTTTTGTAATACCCTGTGGGAATCCACAATTGATGTCACTCTGGCTACGAGAAATAAATCAAACTTCATCGTGGGTTGGGCTGTCCAGGACTCCTGGACCACCTCAGACCACAGGGCCATAACATACAAGATAACGAGATCCTTGGAAAGAATCACAACTCCAAGATATACCCTTCAAAGGTATGCCATCTCCAGAGCAAAATGAGACATTTCCGCGGAGAAGCTACGCTCCTTATCCCAGCAGCTGCAAGTTAATAATTACCATCCCACTGATCCTGATGCCTACCAGAGAAAAGTCACAAATATAATTAAAGAAGCTAGCAACTGCGCCATTCCTAGGAAGAAACCCATTCCTGGTGCTGTCCCGTGGTGGTGCCCAGAACTCCAGCGCCTCCGGCGGGAGGTTAACTTCAGAAGAAGAGCCTTCCAACGAGCGCGACGGTCCTGGCCTGCTGCAGAAGTAGAGGCTCTCCGCCAGCAATACAGAGAGATCAGAAATATATACACGGCTACTAAGGAAACGAAAGCAAACATCATGGGAACAACTTGTTTCCACAATTGGAAACACCGATCCCTGGGGTGTAGTCTATAAAATTACAACCAATAAACTCAAAAGAGGGGAGGTAATGACAGCAATAATAACCCCTCAAGGTAACATAACAACCTCATGGGACAGATCTATAAATAACATATTAGATCATCATCATCATCAGCCATTTTCAATCCACTGCAGGATGAAGGCCTCTCCAGCAACTTTCCAGATCCTTCTGTTTTGAGCACTGGCCATCCATTTACTACTCAAAAACTCATGAATTTCACCTATCCATCTCCGCCTTTGTCTTCCAGGTTTTCTTCTAGCTCCTCTTGGGTACCATTCTGTTATTTTCTTAGTCCATCTGTCATCATGTCTTCGAGCTATGTGTCCTGTCCAAGACCATTTTAGTTCTTTAGTTTTGATAAGAATGTCCTTTACTTGAGTTTGCTGCCTAATCCATGTGTTTCTCTTCTTATCTAACAGTCTGATTCGCAATATCATTTGTTCCATTCTTCGCTGTGTAGTTCTTAGCTTCTCTTCCATTCTTTTGGTGAGTGCCCAAGTTTCACTTCCATAAGTCATGGTGGGGAGTGTACATTGATTCATTATTTTACGTTTCAGACAAACTGGGATATTGCTCTTCAGTATGTGACTATATTTCCTGAATGCTATCCATCCAAAATTTATTCTTCTCTTGACTTCCAGCCATTTATCATTATTACAGCTAATAACTTGTCCCAGATAAGTATATGACTCCACCTTTTCAATTACTGCTCCTTCAATCATTATTTCCCTTTCCGTGGCATACTTGTTCATCATTACTTTTGTTTTAGCCATATTCATCTTTAGTCCAAAATCCTTACTAACTGTGCATAACTGATTAAGACTTTCCTCTAATTCTTTGGGATCGTGGCTTATGACCACAATGTCATCTGCAAATCGTAAATGGTTTAGGTACTCTCCATTCACATTAACTCCTTTCTGCGACCAGTCTAATCTTCTGAAAGCTTCTTCAAGGGCAGCAGTAAACAGCTTCGGAGATATTGTGTCTCCTTGTCGAACTCCTTTCTCGATTTTAAATTTGCTACTGTCTTTGTCTAGTCTAATAAAGGATGTAGCACTCTCATATATTTTCTTCAAAATCATAATACAAATTTGTATATGGAGTATCTATGCCTTGTCTTTCCAGTGCCCGAAACATTGCCTTATGCCGTATGGAGTCAAACGCCTTTTCATAATCCACAAACGCCAGGCATAATGGTGTTTTATATTCATTTGCTTTCTCCATTAGCTGTGATATTACGTGAAGGTGATCCATAGTTGAGAATCCTGTCCTAAAGCCAGCTTGCTCTTTCGGTTGATTCTCATCAAGTATTCTTTCTAATCTGTTAGCAATGACCCTTGTGAACAACTTGTAGATATGGGATAACAAGCTAATTGGTCTATAATTTCCAATTTCTGATTTATCTCCTTTCTTATGCAGCAAAACTATGATTGCATTATTCCACTGCTTAGGCATCACACCATTTCTAATGCACTTTGTGAAGAGCCTTGCCAGTTTTTGTGTTATGTCTCTTCCTCCCAATTTCAACTGTACAGTAACTTCATCTTCCCCCGGGGCTTTCCGATTCTTCATTTTCTTCAATGCATGTTCTACCTCATCAGGAAGAATATCGGGTATGTCGCATGTGTTGCTACTTTGCAATCCATCTTCCCGACTGCTGGTATCATTCCCTCGCTCCTTGTATAATTCTCTATAGTAGTCTTCTGCTATTTGAATTATGCCTTCTCTGCTGTTTATAAGTACACCATCGCTATTCTTCAGTTTCAGTATCATTTGTCTTTCTGTATTACTGCTCATGGCTGCTGATTTAAATCCTTTGTTTTCCCTTAATGCTTGTTCTACTTTTCTTGTGTTAAATCTTCTTATGTCCTCTCTGAGTCTCTTTCTAATGGCTTTGCATAACTCAGTATACTCAATTTTCTCCCTGTCAGTGTTTTTCTTGCTCTTCATTTGTCGTCTTTGGTTCATAATGACAAGTGTTTCTTGTCTAATTTTTTCTTCTTTGGATTTCTGTTTCCCTATAGGTTTCTTGGCTTTATCACTTTCAGAAAGTTGTAATATTCCTCGTCGATATCTTGGTCCTGAGCAGTCTGCAGAAGCTCAAACTTGTTCTTAAGTTCCAGTACATACTGCTTTTTCTCCTCCTCTGTTATTTTAAAGACCTTTGTATTATTTACTCGAGTCAGTTTTTTCCTTTCCTTTCCTACATCTATATCAAGTGTACATCTTACCATTCTGTGATCACTTCCAACATTTACCTTATTCAGGACGGTAACATCATTCACAATATATCTTCTGTTAGTGAGGATGAAGTCGATTTCATTAGTTGTTAATCCATTTGGACTCTTCCAGGTCCACTTTCTGTTCACCCTTTTCTTGAAAAAAGTGTTCATTACTGACAGTCCTTGAGATTCTGCAAATTCCACAAGTCTTTCACCTCTTTTATTTCTTTCACCAATTCCCAATTTCCTATAGTTCCTCTTTCTGCGCTGTTTTGCCTTTTTCCAACTTTAGCATTGAAGTCCCCCATAATAATAGTGTAGTGGGTTTTCTGCTCATCTAGAAGACTCTCAATTTCAGTGTACATTTCTTCAACCTCTTCATCATCATGGCTCGATGTTGGTGCATAAATCATTATAATCTTTAGCTTGTACCTCTTAGAAATCTTGAATATTAGTCTTGACACCCTTGGTGATGTACTTGGTTACTTGGTGATGACTACATATTAGATACAATTATCCAAACAACCATGGATCCTTGTATAAGTCAACAACAACTCTGCCAGGACAACAGTATATACAGTCCAGAACATCAAGAGCCGCCCTTCACTATTGAGGAGCTGCATACTGCAACTCATAGACTCCGCAATAGTCCCTGAGGTTGTCACAGACATTCTCTCAGATATGCCAGACAAGCTGTACTTGCTACCTGGGAGTCTAAAACGCTGATGGAACTGATATTCGGGTGACACTCAAGTCAAGTGGACCCACTTTCGTTGAAGTCTGGACGGTCTGTGACAGCCAAATCCTCTGCTTGCACCTTCACGATGGTGGGACTTTTAGTAATAATGGGTATAACCTCCATTCACAAATACATGGTGGGTGACCACTCAGGTATGAATCAACGTAAGCAGGTGTCGAGGTGTGGCGCCCACACCACATGGAGGAATGCCGCCCCTCTATGTTACGAGGCAGTACTAGGTGGTAGATGACTCTCATCAACCGGTGAAATACCACCACTTTGCTTATTGGAGGCTTGAAGTGGTGGAACCCATGTTTAGTCTCTAGAGCAGGGGTGGGCAACAGCCGGACCGCGGGCCACATCCAGCCCGCGATGATGTTGAATCCGGCCCCCTCGGTAAATGCATAAATATAGAAAATCCATACCCGACTACACTCGCCGTAAACGTTCGGCTTAATTCGGTTCAATCGGGAATCGCGGCCAGTACAACAGTAAACCAAGTGAGTCTATGCAGCGTCAAAGAGTTATTTCCTAATTATTATTGTAGCATCGATCGAACGAAGTTCCTTTGGGTTTGACTTCTTATTGAAAAAAATAATATTGGTGCGAGATATTTTATGTCTTTTCTAATTATTACAATTTTTAATTTAATATAATTTATAGCCCATAAAATGAGCCAATTAAAAAAAAAGAAAAATTGATGCCGAATGCCGCATTTTCAATGATAATTGGACATTCAGATATTTAATTGCAAATATAGACGATAAAGCTGTTTGTTTGGTTTGTAACGAAACTATTTCCGTTTTTAAAGAATATAATCTAAAAAGGCATTTTTCAAAAAAAACATTTCGTAAAATATAAGCTGTTTTCACCGGAACAAATGAAAATTGAAGCAGAAAATTTAAAATGTGGTTTGCGTAAGCAACAAAATACTTTGAAAATTTTGTCAAAACAGATAGAGCTCTGAGAAATTTAAATATTGTATTTACTTTTTTAAAAAATACATTAATAATTTGGTAATTCAAGTAATATAACATTTTTTAGGTTCTGATTTTTTTCATTAAATCGTTCAATCTATTCCGGCCCGCATCATGATGCGAAAATTTCATTCGGCCCGCATCATGATACGAAAATTTCATTCGGCCCGCATCATGATACGAAAATTTCATTCGCCCGCTGACGAAAATAGTTGCCCACCCCTACTCTAGAGCTAAGTTCCGGTCAACACTTCCCTCTCTCTTCCGTCATGCAGTATGATTGATGACTTTTGAGGTTATGATGAACGTCGTGGCGAGATCCAATGTTCCTTACATTTCGAGGGTACAGCTCTAAAACGGTGTTCGCAGGCCGGCCGCTAGTTAGTACACCGGACCGAACCTATTGGTAACTCTCTAGGAGGCTTCCGGATCAGCTAGTGTATAATCTTGCTACCTCTACTCTGCCAGATAGTGACTGGAGGGAGTCCGAGTAGTGTGTATGCGGGGAGCATTGTCGAGGCCACGTTATGTCAAGGATCTGGGTATATTCTTATCACGTGTACGCCATATCCAAAAATTTCATTACTTCATACAGCATGTCCCACCCACTTTTTCTTACTATTGAATACACCATGAATTGTCAAATTAATAGAGCAAGCTTATCTGCGAAAAGATCTAAACCTCCCAAGGACTTCCTAATTCATTTCACAAATATACGTGGGCTTAATTCTAAACTCAACGATGTCCATTTCCACTTGCAGTCTGCCAAACCCCATGTACTTTTTCTGACAGAATCTCAGTTATTGGTTGATTCAACTACTGCTCATCTCAGATGACCAAATTATTCGCTGTATGATTCCTTTCGCCTCAAAGGTGGTACTTGTGCATATGTCCGTTCTGATATTCCCTGTCAGAGACTTAGCAATTTGGAATCTCCTCTCTTTGATCTTCTTTGGCTAAAAATCTCTAAATCTCTATACCTCATTGTGTCAAATTCATCTGTTGTCTCTACCGTTCTCCCAAATCCACTAATCACTTGGACCTCTTTGACTTCCTCTCTTTGCAACTTGACTTTCTCCAGTCCAACTTTCCTAACAGTGAGGTAATTTTCCTTGGTGATTTTAATGTTCACAACTCCATCTGGCTTCCGTTTTCTAGTCACACCGACCCAGCAGGTCGAGATGCTGAGGCTTTTGCAATTACTAATGACTTAGCACAGATTGTTCATTTAGCATTAGCATTAGCATTAGCATTAGTAGAGGCATATGATGCAAGAAAGCAAGCTTATTCAGCATCAGCCAAAAAAAAAAAAAAAAAAAAAAAAATACACACACCACTCCCATTTCACCCCTCCGTTCGTTCGAAATACCTGTCCAGTTGAGCTTTAAATTTGTTTAGGCTATCAACTTCAACAACAAGTGATGGAAGTCGGTTCCACCAACCAACCACCCGCTGGCCAAAGGCAAATTTCCGCACATCTATCCGACATCCGTCCTTCCTCAATTTGAATTTATTCTCTCTGAGGTGATTATTCTGAGCAAGATGAAGAATCCCATTGGCATTGAGCATGCTCAAACCATTCAAAGCCTTATACACCTCTATCAGATCACCTCGCCGGTGCCTAGTCTCCAGACTCTGTAATTTGCAAAACTTAAGCCTTTCTTCGTAAGAGCAACCCTTTGTTCCATTCACTAATCTTGTTGCCCTTCTCTGTACCCGTTCCAGCAGCTCTACATCCTTCTTGAAATGAGGCCTCCAGACCTGTATACAGTACTGATGATGTGGCCTAACCATTGCCTTATACAAGGGAATAATCACCTCCTTATCCCTGCTAGAAAAATTCCTGTATATCATTGACAAGACACCATGAGCTACTCTTGCAGCTCGTCTGCACTGCTCAGAGAACTTCATATCTGCCTGCTAGAAGGATCTTTTTCTTGATCTTTTTCTCAAAAACAACCCTTCTAAGTAGACGGTCGAAGTGAAAGGTCCTTTAGGCACTTCAGATCACAACTTGGTGATTGTCTCTTCTCCAATGGAACCTTTATCTCATGGCTATTCCCAACCTCGTGTTGTTTGGCATTACAAGAATGCAAAATGGGAAGACCTGCGAGACTTCTTTTCTTCTTTTGCTTGGTCGGATTATTGTTTCAAAACTTCTGATGTCAATGTTTGCTCAGATCGTGTCAGTGAAATTATTCTTGCAGGAATGGAATCCTTTATCCCACGCTGCACTTTAAAATCTCGTCCCTTATCTAAACCTTGGTTTTCCAATAAATGTTCTAAAGCTGTTCAAGAGAAGAATGTTGCATCGTAATTGGCTTGTTTCTAATTCTTCACTTTCATTTTCTTCCTACACCAAAGCTCGCAACAATTGTAAATCAGTTATTAACCAGTCCAAACTAGAGTTTGAACAGGCTAAGAGTAAAAAACTTGCTCCTTGCCCCAATGGTAGCCGAGCATTCTGGTCTCTTGCCAAAGCTATTGGCCGCAACTTTTGCCCATCTCTGCTCCCACCTCTGTGCAAACCATATGGTTCTGTTGTCACTTCGGCCAAGGATAAAGCTGACCTGCTAGCATCATTTTCTTCCAACTCACATATTAATGTCCTTGGTAAAACACCTCCCACCATTCCCAACACGCTCCATTCAATGACCCCTGTGATCTTCCGTCAAAAGGAGATCAGAAGGATTTTGATGAATCTTGTTGCTAAGAAAGCTCCAGGTCCTGATGGTATTTCTCCACTTGTTCTCAAAATCTGTGCTCCTGAACTTACTCCTATTCTTTGCCGCCTTTTTTCCCTTTCTTATTCCACAGGTGTTTTTCCTTCTGCTTGGAAATTTGCTCATATCCAGCCAGTTCCCAAAAAGGGTGACAAATCCCTGCCATCCAATTATCGTCCCATTGTAATTACTTCTACTCTTTCTAAAGTAATGGAGAAATCAATTAACTGCCAACTGTTAAACTACATAGAAATCTTCCGTCTGATCAACGATCGCCAGTATGGATTCCGTCAGTGTCGATCCACTGGTGATATTCTGGCTTATGTTAACCATTTATGGACTAATTCAATGGAAATGTTCGGTGAAACACAAGTAGTTGCTCTTGACATCTTAAAGGCTTTTGATCGTGTTTGGCATAAAGGTCTTCTAAACAAGCTTCCATCTTATGGTTTGCCAACTGTTTTTAGTAATTGATTATCCAGTTTTCTCTCTGATCGCTCACTGAGGGTGATGGTAAATGGCTCTCTGTCTTCTAACTTCTCCACTAATGCCGGTGTCCCCCAAGGTTCAGTTCTTTCCTCCACTCTATTCCTTTTGTATATCAATGACCTTCTTCCATTGACTGGAAATCCTATCCATAGTTTTGCCGATGATAGCAAATTGCATTCAACTTTCCATTTTGAGAAACCTTGTGCTGCTCAATAAGCTTCAACTTCTCGAAAATCTGCTACCAATTCCTTAAATGCCGATCTTCAGGTAATTTTCCAGTGGGGCAAAGACAACTTAGTTGATTTCAACCCTTCTATAACTCAGTCTTGTCTTATACTCGCAAAAAGGATTCTTCTGCTCCTATGCATATCTTTAGTGACACTCCGATTTCTAGGCAAAATGATATATCTCTTTTGGGGATTACCCTGACTTCTAATCTCTCTTGGCACAAGCACATTAGAAATATTGCTTCCTCTGCATCTAAAAAACTTGGTTTTCTCTTTCGCTCTCGACGTTACTTTTCTTCCAAACAGCTGCTCACTCTGTATAAATCGGAAATTCGCCCTGCTATGGAATATTGTTCCCACATCTGGGGTGGGGCCCCCAAAACCACTCTCAGGCTTCTTGATTCCATTCAGAAGAGGGCAGTTAGGTTAATTAACGATTCATCTCTAACAGGGTCTCTCCACTCGCTTTCTAATAGACGTAATGTTTCTGCTGCATGCCTCTTCTATCGATACTTCCATGGGCACTGTTCTTCTGAACTGGCTTCTATAATTCCCGCCCTCTCTTTCAAAATAGTCCAAACACGTGCCGCCACCAGCCAACATCCATTTACTGTCCAACTTCAAACCCACAGAACCAACTTTTCATCTTCCTCATTTATTCATTCAAATGCCGTTTTCTGGAACAACCTTCCTTCATACGTATTTCCTGAAAATTACAATCTACAGAAGTTCAAGTCCAATGTCAACAAATATTTTCTTTCGTCTTCTCAACCTCCAACCCAAGCACGGTACTAAGTACTATAGGTTCTAATACCTCTCGTGTTTGGGGTTCACATAAAATAAAAAAAATAATAATAATAATAAATGTCCAGGACCAGACCTACTCGAATCAGAGATTATAAGGAAGACTGTGGAGCTTTCTCCATACCTCATCCGCGATCTGTTCAATCCCTGCCTGCAGACAGGAATCTTACCATCTGATTGGAAGATAGCTACCATGCGCCTGATTCTGAAAAACGCAACCAAGCCTCCAGTAATCCCATCCTCTTATAGACCGATTGCCCTGTTATCTGTGCTATGCAAGCTTTTTGAACACCTACTACACTGTAGAATCACAGTACATTATAATGCAGCAAATGTATCCTCTACAAGCTGGTATGGTTTCAAACAAGGATGCTCAACAGTTGATGGACTCTAGAATATCCTTACAACTGCCACAAACTCCAATAGAAAATATTTCCTGATTATTGTCATAGACTTTGCTGGAGCGTTCAACTCACTCTGGTGGCCGAGCGTCCTCGGCCGACTAAGACGTGCCTGTCTTCACGGAAACCTTTATAACACCATAAGAAGCTACCTCACAGCTTGAGAAATAAATGTCAATGCACCATATTGCAGAGTCAAGCGCTAGGTTTACAGGGGCTGCCCCCAAGGCTCGGTACTGGGGCCGCTCCTTTGGAATGTTGTACTTGATGACTTCCTCAACACTAACCTTAATGAAGTTATCTCTCAGGCCTATGCAGATGATCTGGTCCTGGCCGTGTCTGCAGACAGCAGTGCGCAGCTAGAAAATTCTGCGAACCAGGCTCTCTCTTGACATTACAAAACTGGGCAAGGGATCATAATCTTCAAATCTCTTTAATGAAGACTAATTCCATCTTACTGAAAGGGTCCCTCAGAAGACGTACACAAATTAAGATAAACGAGACCACAATACGTTTCACTAAGGAATTGAAACATCTAGGAATAATCCTGGACTCAGAACTTACATTCCTCCCACATTTGAAACACTTGCCGACAAAATTAAGGAACTACACTGCCATGGTTGCCAGAGTTTCGCGACGGGATTGGGGCCTGAACTGCCGCACTCTCTCGCTGTTCTACAAAGCAATATTTCTACCGGCGATTAAATACGCTGCAGGGATATGGTATCCGAGAGAAAAAATAGTAATAAACAGAAGGAAGCTTGAAACTATTCAAAGATTTATCCTCCTTACCCTTACCAGGACCTGCCGTACTGTCAGTACCCATGCCCTTCAGGTGTTGGCAAGCGCCCTTCCTTTGGACCTGGAGGTGATACGTTGCGGGCTTCTCTACCAACTATCAAAAGGCACAACGGTGACGTTCATGGACTACACCATTGATCCCACTAACAACTTGAATGCTGAAAAGAAGCGCCTTAGCCTCCATTTACAACAGACATGGCAAGATAGATGGGCTAATTCTACTAAAGGAGATATCACTAGGAAATTTATTCCACATATCAACAAGGTATATCCCAAGTCTTCTTCATGGTTCTCCCCTGGCCTATACGCAACTTTCTTGCTAACAGGTCACGGATCCATTAGAGCCAAACTCTGAAGTCTTGGAATTATTGATGATCGCCTCTGCCACTGTGGAGAGCTGGAGAGTTGGACTCAACTAATGTATGACTGCCCTTTGTATGAGGACCTTCGCTGCATTCTGATTACTAGAATTAACTTCTATCCAAAATTCCAGGAGCATTACTTGTTGGACAGCAACAGAGAGTACAAGGCCTTCTCGCAATATTGCCAGGAGCTCTTCACAAGAACAAGATCCCTATAGCTGGAATGAATATACACCTGATCAACTCGTCTTGCTCAAATTCAAGCTGGACTGTCAACGACTACCATCGCTAATGGGATGTGACCTCTGTCCCATGGATGACAACACTGCTTTGGATCTTCTTGATTTAGACTCTTCACAAACTATGATATTATGCAGTGACCAAATGGTCAGAAGCCCTGAAGCTGCTGCGTTAAGCCTTCTTTGCCACGCTCCCTTGTGTGGTTCTTTTCCTCTGCCACCCAGGCAGGGGGAGGTTACCCCTGGTCGCCTGCCCCCTTGCCATTCCGCTTTTCCCTCTGGTGGGGCATGGGCCTGCTCCACTGATTTGGGGGTCATCTTCTCTATGAACCCCTTATCTCTGTCTTCCCCCCAGCCTTCAGTCTCCCTCCCCTTCTCTAACTTATAACCAGCGTCTGAACCATCTCTAAATTGCCTGAGCCCTACACCCAAAAACGGAATAACAACGTCAGTTGCATAATCAGTAATCCTTTTGGCTGACCCCTATCTGTAGCGTTTTTTTTTTTTTTTTTTTTTTAGGTCCTAGCCACTGAAATCTCAGGAAATTAGGTGGTAGGACCTGAGTAAATAACTACAATACTAGCGTACCTGGTCTGCCTCCACGTGGCAGAGTGTGGACAACGTTGGAACCCATTAGGGGCTCGGCGGCTAAATTACCAGAGGAACAACGGTACACGACACTACACATATACAAAATCCATACACTTTAAACCTCTGGCTTTGACAGTGTTCTGTTTCACACCCACAATGTATACTACGCGGAGATGGGGGAAACCACTGGTGCCGTTTGACACTAAACACACTCTACACTCTACACCAGTGTTTCCCAACCTTTTTTTTACCATGCCCCACCTAAGTCTTTCTAAAATTCTGATGCCCCCTATGTAACGTTGGGAAACACCGATATACATATTTTTTATATTCAAAAATTGAATTATTTCCTAAATGAAGCCTAATTACAACTTGTTCAGGACACAAAACTTAGGTTTTAGGAAGAAATCATTAGGAAATTATTAAGAAAAAAACAGTAAGTAAATTTTCAAAACATATAATGGACAACTAAAATTCAGGTACAAAATAATTTATATGAAAGATTTTTTTATAATATTTTAATTTTTAGTAATTATTATTTAATTGTTTAATAATTTCAACATTCCATGTGAAGTCACTTCTAGATGAGTGCACTAAATTTAGTGAGACCCTTGTGCTTGATGCTTGCCGCAGAGAGATTTTATATTGGGCTCCAATTTAGTCAGCTTCAGTCTCAAGTCTCCCCGTTTTGTGATATCCAGTCGATTTCTTTTCTTTAGGAACAAATCATTTATGGCACTAAATCCACATTCAGCTAAATATGAAGATGGAAACGGTAACAATAGCTCTCTTGCAAAGTTGGTTGAATTTGGGTATTTAATTTCTGTTTCATCACAAAGCCATGCCATCGCTCCTTTTATATTGAATAAAGTTTTAACTGACTCATCATTTTGCATTTCTGAGAGTTCTTCTTGGTACTGCATTGATACATCAGACAAATCCACTAACATTGGTTGCATCATCCAGGTTGGAAAATCAATTTGTTTTAAATCAGAAAACCTTTCTTTTAAATCAGCGGACAGAATTTTCAGATGATCGACAATAACAAGTACAGCGGTATCAGTCACTTCACATTTTTGCAGCCAACGAAACTGTTCAAAATTTTTGTTACAAATATATTTTTGACATAATTCAATAAATATAATGAAACCAAATATCTTCGCTTTTGCATCGACGAGAGTTTTATTTGTTCCTTGAAGTTGTTTATTTAATATATTTAGTTTTTCAAAGATATCGGCTAAATAACTCACAAATGCTTTACCATCGACCGTTAACAGATGCTTCATTTCAGGTTTGTCACTTAAAAAGTCACTAATAGTATCAAATAGTTCCATGAATCTTTTCAAGCAGTTCCCTTTCGAGAGCCACCTTACTTCAGTGTGAAGTAAAAGTCTCACATGGTCTCCATTTTGTTCTTCACAAAAAAGCTTGAAGAGACGCTCACATTTGGCATTAGCTTTAATAGCATTGACACATTTTATAACTGATTTTAGTACTTCATGAAGAACAGGCGAAATATTTTTAGCTACCAAGTTTTCCCTATGAATAACACAATGCACAAGAAGCATTTCTGGATTCTCATCTTTCATCAATTTTAAGCAGCCATTTTTCTTGCCCATCATATTAGGAGCACCATCTGAAGCGCAAGATGTTATATTTTTCATTGGTATATTATTGTCATCTAAGTAATTTTTTAGCTTATTATATATATCTTTGGAGGTAGTGGTGCTCTCTAATGATTTACAGAATAACATTTCTTCAGCAAAATTACCTTTATCAATATATCTCACATAAGTTATCAGTACGGCTTCACTGTCTCTCAAAGTTGATTCATCCATTTGCACTGAGAATTTTCTTGTTTTCAGCTTTCCAACAAGTTGCATTTCAATATCTTCACTCATTTCATCTATTCTTCTGCTAACAGTATTGTTATTGAGTGGCATAGCTTTCACGTCTTTGTCATCTTTTTCCAGAACTGTTTTAAGAAATGCTGATATTGATGGTTTGATTAAATTCTCTCCTATAGTATGATTTTTCCCAGATTTAGCAATGAGTAAAGAAATTTCATAACTAGCCTCAAGAGTACGATTGACAGTTGCAGTATGAGCAATAAACAGAGACTTTAATGTTGCTCTTTTTTCAAAATTCTTCTTTAAAGTTTGAAAGTAATCTAAATCTGAATTTACATGAGCATTATGTTTCGCCTTCAAATGCGCCTCAAGACGACCTCGCTTCATTGATTCGTTGATCAAGCATTGTTGGCATAAAAGACAAAAAGGTGACCTTTGATCGTGGATAGCGGGTATGAAACCAAATTTTAAGTATTCCTCTGAATACTGACGAACTTTTTTTTTACTTGCACTACTCATTTTACTGCGCAACTGAAAGAAATAAATATAAGATAAATCAAAAACTAAAAATAAACTATGCATTAAAGTTAATTTAATTTTATTTTAATATATCAAAATTAATTATTAGTACGCTTTTTGAATGAATAAATCACACGAATTACTGAATTCGGGCTATTAAATCTGTGGTCTCTGTGAACAAGCAGATAAGTCTAATTTGTCAAAAATGAGATAAGTGCACTATAATAAAGTATTTATTATTTACTATTATGTGACACGCAGCTATCTTCGTTATTGTAGTTTTAGCGTGAGTAATAAATATTTGTATATTCGAATATATGCGTGTTTATATGAGAGTGTGAAGTTTATTTTTCCTCTCCTGCAAATTCGAGTTTTTGGACTTATTTGCTTATTTACTGAGACCACAGAAATACATATATGACAAATACATACCATTGTATATCACGGTTCTTCATTAATAATAATTCTGTGCGTGGACAAAGTAATTTTTATTTTAATCTGAGATCGTCAAACCTATCCAAATGTACAGTCACGATGCCCAAACGAGCGTTTGTATGAAAGGAATTACCTATTTCATATAACATGCTGAGTTTGCGGTAGGCTACAGTAGACAACCACTTTGCTTGCACATTGCATATGCCATAAGCAATCGTCCAATACAGTATGTACTATTCCTTCACTAGGCATAGTAAGCAATACTCTCCGAGCAAACTGTAGTTGATATTACTCCAAACTTTCAAGTGCAGCTCTATAGAAAGTACAACATTTAACGAATGCTTATTTAAAATTGAGATACCAACAATTCTTCTTTTGTACAAGTTAAATCATAGTAGGCGGTTGTTTTAAACTCTAGACGAGCAATTTTTGAATTGCCCCCCTGAACAATCAAATTGCCCCCATGTGGGGCGTGGGACCCACGTTGGGAAACACTGCTCTACACACACTCTCTAGTACCTGTAGAGCATCAACCGTAGAATTCCCCGGTCTGAAACCATATTTGGTGATACTAGGTTTGCTTTCTCATAGTGGTTTGGATCCGTACATGGAAGAGACGCTCTAGGAGCTTGCTGCATATGGACAATAGGGCTATGGGCCTGTATGAACTTGGTAGATGTGGTGGTTTTGTCGGATTTTTAAGGTTCAGTTCCATATTTGCCACCTTCCAGTCATCCGGGAAGTTAGCCAGGTAGTCCTCCAGTCTTTGGCCGTTTGTTGCTCCTCGATGGTCTGGTGTTGTGCTGTACAACGCCGGAGACCTGCAGTTTACATCTGCCCCGACGATAATTCGCCCTCCTGGAAGAGTGTTTAGTACACTTGGAAGGTATCTTATAGCACCGATAATATCTTCACCTGGACGGCAATATAGGGCGACGACGTAAAAGTTTCCAAGCTCTGTAATAATGTGGGCACATATGGCCCAGGCGGTGCAAAGTTGGGTTAACTTTGTGGCTGTGATGTCAGGGTTTCTTACAACTATTTCTGCCCAGGGGGTTACCCCTTCCACCTGGATGACTTTGTAGGTCAAGGGATAGTCTCTGACCTGGTTCTTATGGGCTTATGGATCTTGCAGGGTGATAACATCCGTGTTGTCCTCATCTGCTCGAATCCTGATTTGGCCGACCACAGCCCGAGACCGTTGTGCGTTAATTTACGTATTTTTACCTCTTCGAAGTTAAATTTTTTAAGGTGGCTCCCCATAATCGATCCGTTGTTGGTGCTGACCCTTGGCTTTTATATATGTTGGACATATTCTGTCCCTGGTGGAATGTGCTAAGTCCATTTTGAAACTTTTACAGTTCACACAAATAGGATCTTTGGTTTTGTTAGGACAGCTGTTAAATTCGTGGCCATTTCAGCACAATGGCTACACGTTGGCATTGTCTGGATACAAGTGTGCGAGGTGTGGCCGAACCTGCGACACTTGAAGCATTTAGGCACAGCCACGTGTTCGCGAAATTGGTGGCTGCCCCAATTTATGTATACCCTTGCTTGATTGTTTAGGACTTTCCAGGCAATTGGGTTGAGTTGAACAGTCCAGTTTTTGTCTCCACCTCCTTTGACTTTTTTTGAGTATTTAGGTGTGATTAAGGCATCTGCCTCTAAGTCTGGGAAGTACTGCTGCAAGTTCCTACAGTATAGTTCCTCAGTGAGTTGCTGTGGGGTCAGGTTGTCACTGAGGTCAAAAATGATGATAGAGGGCTCCAACATTTTTGGCGCCTCTGCCTTTAAACCCGTTGTCGTTATTCTTGCATTGGTCATAATTCTGTTAGTTTTCTTTAGTTTCCGTTTCAATCACTATGCCTGTATTTCTAGTTTTTCTTATTGCTTTTATTTTCGTAGTTTTAAGATCATCTTTCAACTCTGTCATTATTTTGGTCTTGATTACATGTTTTCTCCAAAGAATCATACAAGTGATTCTTTGTATGTGATTCACTTGTATGTGATTCTTTGGAGTTAATAGGTCTGATAACCACCAGATTCTGCTGTTTTATCAGGGTTCTCTTTCTTTAATGCTGGGGGTTTTGTTGACTGGTCTGTGGTGGATGCCCTTGGATGGAGGCACCCAGTTTAGAGGTTGGAAGGTTCTTAAGTACAGCACTGGCATAAGAGGGCACTGCAGATTATTCAGGTTCTGTGGTAAGGCCCAGTTCCCGCTCGGGTGAAGCCTTAGCACAGACGTCTAAGGCCTTTTTCCAGTATTGTAGACCTTGTCTTGATTTCTTCATTGACAGCTTTTAGCTTCTCATTCTCGATTAAAAGAGCAGTTGTGATTGTTTCTAGGCTTGTCCAAAGCTCCTGGACATAGTTTCCAGTGGCTTTGGTGAATCTTATGGAGTCTTGGTTGAGGAGTGCCACCAAGTTCCTGTGCAAGACTGAGATGATCTGATGGAGTGAGGTGGTGTCTCCCTCATTAAAGGGGCCAGCCAGAACAGGTGGTGCAGGAATGGTAAGCATACTGGATGGTGGGATCCCAGATGAGACCACTTGGTCCAGAGCAGACGGTAGTTGTGTAGCCAAGAAGTCTGCTGGGGCAGTTTGAAGTGGCAGAGCTGATGGAGTTTGGTGAGCACCTGAGGAGACTCGCGTCTCAGGAGCAGCAGCCACAGGAGTGTTTGGAGTTGCAGTTGAGGTAGAGTTTGCCATCGATTCGAGGATGGAGGCAGCTATTGGTGTAGAGATTGTTTGGTCCAAGGTGGAAGCTGACTAATTATCATCTATGAAAGGTGATATTCAAATATTATTCGTCTGTGCAGGAAGAGGAGCGCAGAGGACGAGTTGTGGACCTTCCCTTGGACTTCTTTCTCTTTGAGGAAGATTTGCCAGGTACTATAAGCGGCAGAGAATTAAAAGTCTCCGAGTCGTCTCTCTCAGACGTGCTAACCTCATCCTGTGAACTTTCAGCATTCTCATTATTTTCAACCATCTTACTGTGCCGGGATGAAATATTTAAGTTCAGGGTGTGAATGGTCCTACTGAGTTTTAGTCAAATCTCCAGAAATAACTAGTGAAGAATTTAAATAATTAACAGAAAAGAAGAGTTTCCAACACTTGTCGGTAGGGTGCGCTGAAAGAGATTGGAATAAATTTGCATATTGTATTCTTGGGCGACAGAGGACTGCTGACGTCACCCGAGGATCAGTAGTAAGATGTATCAATGCACAATAAAAGAAAGTCCCCTTCAAAAGCTGGTATGTAAATAGTATGTTCCAAAATTAATAAACACATATTAATTAACTCAATAGACAATCCGTATTAATTACTACTGACATCATAATTAATACATAAATGTTCCTAATTAAAAGTTCTAACTTAAGCTCCTGGCTTCAGGAGGACCAATGGCCGATCGTCCTGGAGGTTACGTGACTTGTTATTCCAAACAAAATGGCCGAAAAAGAAAGGACGAATTATTCACGTCAAAACAATATGTCCCTCAAAATCACAATAATCAATGCAATTTCACTAAAAATCAGTATCAACTGATATGAAATTAATTAAGGTATGCATAACTCTCTAAAAGATAGAGAAATATAAAGATAAGTGGTCTAAAACTATGGCAAAGAATGATAGCTAAAAACAACGGCCGGGCCTATTGGGCGTAAACATTATGAACGAGCCGTGAATGAACAATAAGGGTGAAGATTTAAAATCGTTCATAACTGGAGAACGCCTTAGAAGTTAGGCATAAAATAAACATCAGTCGACTCACCGAACCAAACAGATCCACTTCGACTTGAATTTAATCCAAAATGGTAAATTGGCACCACTTTAAAAAACACACCTTGAAGAGCACTAATTAATACAACCAGTGCACTGTGGCCTGAACAGCGAGCTACCGGCTTAGCGCACATAGAACACTCGGACATTGCCGAACATTTCTGCTCAACCCGCCACGATTTTTCCTACTTGTGCAGGAACTCATATAAATACTCCTCTGGGAGTGGGACTGGCATTTGACTTATCAAATGCAGGATCATGCTATTAGGCAATCTGACTTTGTGGGTCACTTGACCTCACAACCTTTTCTCTTCTTCCTGAGGTAGGGGGCTCCCCCCTTGGGGGGAGCCCACCCTACCTCACCCTCTCTCTTCTGCTTACCTTCTTTCTTCTCCTCAATCTCTCACCCCTTCTCCCATTTCAAAAAAAAAAAAAAAAAAAAAAAAAATTTTTTTTTTTTCATTTATTTATTAATTAATTTTTTATTTATTTATTTTTTTTATTTATTTTATTTTATTTTTTTCATATATTTTTATTTTATTATTATTATTTTTATTTCTTTGTATTTTATTTATTTTTTTTATTAATTTTTTTTATTATTATTTTTTTATTATTTATTTATTTTTTTTATTTATTTATTTCTTTGTATTTTTATTTATTTTTTTATTAATTTTTTTATTATTTATTTATTTATTTTTTTATTTATTTATTTTTTTATTATTTTTTTTTATTTATTTTTTATTTATTTTTTATTTTTTTATTTATTTTTTTTATTTATTTATTTTTTTATTATTTTTTTTTATTTATTTTTTTTATTTATTTTTTTTTTATTTATTTATTTTTTTTTTTTTTGGCCCTCCCTGGGAAGCTCAGGCTAATCCCAGGGTCGGCCAGCCAGAGTTCTCTTTCCACATACCTGGTCCGGCTCCCAGTGCCAGTGACGGTAACTAGCAGTCTGTGGTGTTCCACAGACCCTAGGCTAAGCGGCCAGATGAACAACATAACCCGCACTAAGCAACCATGAACACAAACTAACATATGATATCTGGCCTTCACAGTACTGTACTGTCTTACTTCACAAGAGATTCAAATGCGGAGTTGTGCGAAAGCACCGGTGCCGCTTGTCAAAAAACACTATGTCACTATGTCACTATGTCGTGATTGTAGGTCCCAAGACTATCGGCGACGCGCCTGGTTGCAGTCGTTGAACCTCGTTAAATTTGAAAGTGTCTGCAATTCTGCCCAGACACGATAGGAGGGAGTACATGATGAGAGCCTTGTCAATCAATTCGGCCCTGGAAGGAAGATTCAAGGCTCAAGGGGTAGAATTTTTTTTAGCGTGGTCTGTGCTGGTCAACAGGAAAGACTGCTTCTACAGGGATGGGATACACTTAAATAGAAAGGGTGCAAGAATATTTGCTGATGCCATGAAGACAGTGCTAGGTGGGTCGGAACACTGCCAGCTTGGGGGGCGGGATTCAGAGACTAAAAGGTTAAAGGTAGCCACAGGCAGAGGTGAAGGTGATTCTTGCACAACTTCTATTAGAATAAGTAGCGACCTGGAATGAGGGGTGCTAGAGGTTTCAGGGACTGATGACAGTCATCGTGAAACAGGAGGGTATATGGAATAGGTGCATGTATACCAATCTTAGAAGCATAGTAAATAAATTTGATGAATTTGAAGTGTTGGACAAGACATCAAAGGCGGCTATTGTTGGGATATCAGAGACGTGGTGTCACAAAGATATTAGGAATGCAGAATCAGAATATAGAGCATACAATGTGTACAGAAAGGATAGACGGGATAGGAAGGAAGGAGGTGTTATGGTGTTAATTAAGAAAAACATAAAATCAAAAGAAGTGCATCCAGTTGATATAGATAAACGGTCACTTTTGGGTCAGTTTGGTGTGACATAAGCACTGCGAAAGTAAAAATAAGAGTAGGAGTGTGTTATAGGACTAATGACTCGAATGAGTACAATGAACAATTGTACAGAGAAATAGAGTGGGCTAGTAAATCAGAATGTCTTATAATGGGGGATTTTAACTTCCCAGATATTGACTGAAACTTGTGGGTTGGTCACTCACACATTACTAAGACTTTTGTGGATTTATTGGATGATTGTTTTCTGCAGCAGCATGTTTGAGAGGCAACCAGAGAGGGTAATACTCTTGATCTGGTTATCAGCAGTGATCATTCGTGTATTACGAATTTGCAGATAAAGGAACCACGGTGGCAGAGATCACAGTGTACTGATGTGGGATTTACTTAAAGATTTAATTACCATCAGGGGTAAAGGAAAGGGTTTTTTCTTCCGTAAAGGTGAGTACAGTGGTCTCAGACAGTTTTTAAATTCTCTAAATTTGGATCAACTTACGATGTTACCAACAGTAAATTCTAAGTGGGAAGCATTCAAGGAATTAACCTATTAAGAAATATTGTTCAAGGTTTGGCCTAAATGGTTATCAAATGAACTAATGAGACTCGTGGCAGAGAAGAAAAATTCATGGGATGCATAAAAATTATCAAGCGACTCAGAGCCTCTGGCAGATATAAGCTAGTCTGTAATCAGGTGACAAAGGAGGTTAGGCAGGCAAAGGAAATCTTTGGGACAGGATGCTGAGAAAAACAGCAAGGATTTCTTCACTTATATAAACTCTAAAAGGAAGGAAATGAATCTGATTGATATCGATGGTTCGACTTTTGACGATCCTGCTCAAATAGCAAACAAACTCAATGAGTATTTTGCATCTACATTCACACATGAGAAGTTGTTAAGGTTCGAAAATAGCAGAAAGTTATCAAATTATAGCAGGATGCTTAATGATTTTGTAATAATTGAGAGCAAAGTGGAGGGGAAATTGTTGAAGTTAAACATAAGAAAGGCACCTGGGGTGGATCGGATCTATCCAGTAATATTAAAGGAGGGGGCAAAGCAACTAAGGAAACCCTTACCCATAATTATGAGAGCATCTTTGGACTCAGGGGAGGTCCCCGCGGACTGGAGATGTGCAAATGTATCCCAAATTCATAAAGGGGGGATCGAACGGTGACACGAGTAATTACAGAGCAGTTAGTTTAACTTCTGTTCCGGGTAAAATAATGGAGTCTCTGGTTAAAGATGCATTGCAGGATCATCTAGACAAGACTGCAGCAATAATTCAGACACAGCATGGGTTTGTTAAGGGAAAGTCTTGTCTCACAAATTTGATAGGATATTATGATGGGGTTACAAAGGAACTAGATGCAAAAAATAATTTTGATATCATATATTTGGATTTCAGGAAAGCTTTTGACACTATTGCGCATGGAAGACAATTGTACAAATTGGAGCAGAATGATATTAAGGGTAAGTTGCTACAATAGATAAAAGGATGATGGAGTGGGAGAAAACAGGGGTGGTAATCAATGGGTGCTGCTCTTCGTGGACTAATGTTATTAATGGAGTCCCATAGGGTTCGGTGTTCGGTCCACTGTTTTGTATATTTATCAATGATATTGATGAAGGTATATCAGGTTTAATGTCGAATTTTGCAGATGATACAAAGGTTGGAAGGGTTGTTAATGAAAGTAATGACAGAGTGCTAGTGCAACAGGATCTAGAAAATTTGGGAAGCTGGGCTAGGAAGTGGCTACTGAAGTTTAACCTTGACAAATGCAAAGTACTGCATTTGGGTAGAAGTAACGCCAGAGAAACGTACTAATTGTGTGGTACTACACTTACGGTGGTTGAAAATAAAGAAGACCTGGGAGTAATTGTGCAGTCAGATATGAAGTCTTCTGAGCAATACAGACAGGCTGCCAGGGCAGGTCATGGGGTTTTGTCAATGATATATAGGAATTTTGCTAGCAGGGAAAAGAAGGTGATTGTCCTTCTGTATAAGGTAATGGTGAGGCCACGCCCTAAGTACTGCATACAGGTTTGGAGGCCTCAATTTAGGAAGGATGTAGATTTGCTTGAGCGTGTACAGAGAAGGGCAACAAGATTGGTGAGTGGAATGAAGGGATCCTCTTAGCAAGAGAGGCTTAACTTCTTCTAATTGCAGTGGCTGGAGACTAGACACCTGCAGAGTGATCTGATTGAGGTGTATAAGGCCCTGAATGGATTGATCACACTGAATTCTGATGGGATCCTTCCACTTGTTCAGATTACGTACCCAAGGGGGCATAAATACAAATTAAGAAAAGACAGATGTTGAATAGATGTGCAGAAATTTGCCTTTAGCCAGCGGGTGGTTAATTTTTGGAACAAACTTCCATCTGTCGTTGTGGAAGTTGAAAGGTTAGATAAACTTAAGGAGGACCTGAACAGGCATTTTGAGGGAATAGTGTGATTTTTTTTTGGCTGATGCTGAACAAGCTCATATATTTTCTTTCTTGCATTACATGCCACTACTACTACTACTACATGCTCTAATACCTCAGTCAACAGGAGTAGTGGAGGTCGTGTCCACTCTATCATTGAGGCAACAATTTTTATGAATGACAAACGTCGGTTTTTTTTTTTTTTTTTTTTTTTTTGATCTGGTAGTTGTTGGCGCATCGGCTTCTGTGGCCATATTGCACCTCCCAAGGTTTTTGCAGTACTTTGATCCAAGCCCAAGGCGGGAATCGAACCCGCGACCTTTGGGTTGCCGGGCAGGTACTTTACCCACTCGGCTACAAACGTTGGGAACGTTCACATGCGTCATAGCCACAGAATTCAACATCCAACAATTAACCATCACATCACGTAGTTCATGTACATGACTGGCAGTACACGCCTTCATGTTCCACATTTTAACTGTCAGTTTGACTGATGAAGGTTAAGAAACTAACCCAAAGTTTTTTTTGTATTTAATTTAATATGTGTTTTCCAATTAATATGAAACTCGTCTTTATTTATTCAGTCTCTATTTCGCTCTGTGTCACGCAGTAATTCACAATAATAACCACTTTCTTTCGTCTGTTTGATAGTAGTAGTAGTAGTAGTAGTAGTAGTAGTAGTGGCATGTGATGCAAGAAAGCAAATGTATGAGCTTATGCAACATCAGCCAAAAAAAAAAAAAAAATCACACCATTCCCTCCAAATGCCTGTTCAGTTCCTCCTTAAATTTATTCAACCTATCAAATTCCACAACGACAGATGGAAGTTTGTTCCAGCAATTAACCACCAGCTGGCTAAAGGCAAATTTCCGCACATCTATTCTACATCTGTCTTTTCTTAATTTGAATTTATGTTCCCTTAGGTTCGTAATTTGAACAAGTGGAAGGATCGCATCAGAATTCAGCGTGCTTAACCCATTCAAGGCCTTATACACCTCAATCAGATCACCGCGCAGGTGCCTAGTCTCCAGCCACTGCAATTTGCAGAACTGAAGCCTCTCTTGGTAAGAGGATCCCTTCATTCCCCTCACCAATCTTGTTGCCCTTCTCTGTACACGCTCAAGTAAATCTACATCCTCCTTAAAATGAAGTCTTCAGACCTGTACGCAGTACTCAAGGCGTGGCCTGACCATTGCCTTATACAGAGGGATAATCACCTCCTTTTCCCTGCTAGCAAAATTCCTATATATCATTGACAAAACCCCATGACCTGCCCTGGCAGCCTGTCTGCATTGCTCAGAGAACTTCATAGCTGTCTGCACAATTACTCCCAGGTCTTTTTCATTTTCTACCACCTTAAGTGTAGTACCACACAGTTGGTACGTTTCTCTGGGGTTACTTCTACCATATGCAGTACTTTGCATTTGCCAAGGTTAAACTTCAGTTGTCACTTCTTAGCCCATCTGCCCAAAATTATCTAGATCCTGTTGCAGTAGCACACTGCCATTACTGTCATTAACAACCCTGCCAACCTTTGTATTATCTGCAAACTTCGACATTAAGCCTGATATACCTTCATCAATACCATCGATAAATATACAAAACAACAGTGGACCTAACACCGAACCCTGTGGGACTCCACTAATAACATTAGTCCAAGAAGAGCAGCACCCATTGATTACCACCCTCTGTCTTCTCGCACTTAACCATCCTTTTATCCATTGTAGCAACTTACCCTTAATACCATTCTGCTCCAATTTGTACAGTCGTCTTCCATGCGCAACGGTGTCAAAAGCTTTCATGAAATCCAAATATATGATATCAAAATTGTTTTTTGCATCCAGTTCCTTTGTAACCACATCATAATATCCTATCAAATTTGTGAGACAAGACTTTCCCTTAACAAACCCATGCTGTGTCTGAATTATTGCTGCAGTCTTGTCTAGATGATCCTGCAATGCATCTTTAACCAGCGACTCCATTATTTTACCCGGAACAGAAGTTAAACTAACTGGTCTGTAATTACTCGTGTCACTCTTCGATCCCCCTTTGTGAATTGGGGATACATTTGCACATCTCCAGTCCGTGGGAACCTCCCCTGAATCCAAGAATGCTCTCATAATTATGGCTAAGGGTTTGCTTAGTTGCTTTGCCGCCTCCTTTAATATAACTGGATAGATCCCATCCACCCCAGGTGCTTTTCTTACGTTTAACTTCAACAATGTCTCTTCCACTTTGTTCTCAGTTATTACAAGATCATTAAGCACCCTGCTACAATTTGATAACCTTCTGCCATTTTCAAACCTTAATTCCTCACGTGTGAATGTAGATGCAAAATACTCATTCAGTTTGTTTGCTATTTCAGCAGGATCATCAACAGTCGAATCATCGATGTCAAGTGGACTAATCAGATTCATCCCCTTCATTTTAGAGTTTATATAAGTAAAGAAATCCTTGCTGTTTTTCTTAGCATCTTTTCCCAAGGATTTCTCGTAATCTGCCTTCGCCTGCCGAACCTCCTTTGTCACCTGATTATAGATTAACTTATATCTGCCATAGGCTTCTGAGTCGCTTGATAATTTATATGCATCCCATGCATTTTTCTTCTCTGTTACGAGTCTCATTAGTTCATTTGACAACCATTTAGGCCTAAACCTTGAACAATATTTCTTGATGGGTATGAAACTCTTAGTAGCTTCCACGATTAATTCATTGAATGCTTCCCACTTAGAATTTACTGTTGGTAACATCGGCAGTTGATCCCACTGTACAGAATTTAAAAACTGTCGGAGACCACTGTACTCGCCTTTACGGAAGCAAACACCCTTTCCTTTACCCCTGATGGTAATTAAATCTTTAAGTAAATCCCACGTCAATACACTGTGATCACTGCCACCTAGTGGTTCCTTTATCTGCAAATTCCTAATACATGAATGATCACTGCTGATAACCAGATCAAGAGTATTACTTTCTCTGGTTGCCTCTCGAACATGCTGCTGCAGAAAACAATCATCCAATAAATCAACAAAAGTCTGACTAGTGTGTGAGTGACCGAACCACAAGTTCCAGTCTATATCTGGGAAGTTAAAATCCCCCATTATAAAACATTCCGATTTACTAGCCCACTCTATTTCTCTGTACAATCATTCGAGTCATTAGGCCTATAACACACTCCTAATCTAATTTTTGTTTCGCAGTGCTTATGTCACAACAAACTGACTCAAGAGTGCACTGTTCATCTATATCAACTGGATGCACTTCTTTTGATTTTATGTTTTTCTTTATTAACAGCATAACACCTCCTCCCTTCCTATCCTGTCTATCCTTTCTGTACACATTGTACTCCCCAAATTCCAGTTCGGCATTCCTTATATCTGTGTGACACCACCTCTCTGATATCCCAACAATATCCGCATTTGTTGTCTTGACCAACACTTCAAATTCATCAAATTTATTTACTATACTTCTAGCATTGGTATACATGCAAGTATACATGCACCTATTCCTATTCCCAGCCACTCTAACACATCCCATATACCCACCTGTTTCACGATGACTGACATCCGTCCCTGAAACCCCCAACACCCCTCGCTCCAGGTCGCTACTTATTCTAATAGTAGTTGTGCAAGAATCACCTTCACCTCTGCCTACGGCTACTGTTAAACTATTAGTCCTTGTACCCCCCCCCCAAGCTATCAGTTTTCCGACCCACCTAACACTGCCTCGATAGCATCAGCAAATATTCTTGCACCCTTTCTATTTAAGTGTATCCCATCCCTGTAGAAGCAATCTCTCCTGTTAACAAGTACAGTCCAGGCTGAAAAAAATTCTACCCCTTGAGCCTTGCACAAACTTTCCAGGGCCGAATTGATCGACAAGGCTCTCATCATATACTCCCTCCTATCGTGTCTGGGCAGAATTGCAGACACTTTCAAATTCAACCCTTCTTCACGGCTTTTTTTCATCAGTGACCTGTACTTGTTACGTAATTCTGCCGGTCTCCTACTCTTAATATCATTAGTGCCAACGTGTACAACTATATCACCTTTTGTGCCCTTAAAAGATGATATCTGCTCTACAACGTCATCAACCTTTGCCCCTGGCAGACATACCCTGGTACTGTTCCATCTATCCTTTCTACAAAGGATGTTTCCCGTTTCCCTGACAATAGAGTCACGAACAACTACTAGTTCCTTTGGGACCAGCGCAATCTGCCTTGGTGGTTGCCGCTGTTTTGCGTGATGACCAAGCTCTGGCATTGAAGTGGGCAGCTGAGAGCCTGATGGGCCCCTCAATTTAGATCTTTCGAGGGCTTCCACCCTGTCCTTCAAACTCTCATATAGGCCCATAACAACGCTGAGTTGTCGCCTGATTTCCTTACACTCCTTACATCGCACACACACAAAGACATCCCCTATGGCAATATCATGTTCCGTTCGAGAAAGTTCGGCAAACATTTCACAAGCTGCACATTTTTTTAGGCTGTGATGCGTTGGAGAATCGCCCCCCGCAATTCTCCCCCGAGTCACAGCACTCCTGCCACTTTGTGCCCGTTGCTTTGCTGCTCTAATTTGGGGCATGATATTTTAAATTAATAAGATCAATAAATTAAATTAAATTAAATGTCAATACTACGCTATCTAATAGAAACAGTGAAGCGTATTACTGTTTCTATAATTATACGTTAGAGCTACCTAACTACCTCAATTAAAAATTCGAATTCCCTATCACTATATCCCTATCCTACCACAGCTTTGGATCTTGTTTTATCTGGTAAAGTTTATTGTTGATATTACTTTTCTAGGTCAGTGACCAGTTTTTTTTTCATATCATGCGTTGAGAATGATAGGCTTATATTCAATGTAAGGAACCGGAGGATGTTGTGAGATAGCGGGTTGTGGATGTTCAGCAGCAAAGTCATCCCTGCGATTTCCCAGAATGACCAGGTATCCAACATAAACTGATAGGACACACTGCAGGGGAATGCTGAATTCTTCCTTATGGCAGAGACAGCAGGCAGTGACAGAGCCTGCATAAATTATGAAATGTGAGATGAAAAGGCTCAAAAATTTTATTAATTGCTAACTTGATAGCATATACTTCAGCAGTGAAGATGCTGCAGGCTAAGGGTAGTGAGACTGTAACTGTTGGTGAAAGAAAAAGTGTCACAGCACGTCAGTATAGATTTTACAGGCATGGCAGTTAGTAGTGTGAAATGTGTGCAACTGCCTATTATTGTAGGAAGCTGTATTCTATACCCACTGAAGGAAATACACATCGTAAGAGCAGCAATGTAAGTTCAAGGTAGAACTGGTGCATTGTGACCTGAAAAATATCACTTAAATCGATATTCCAACTCTGGACAAGCTATTTAATCCTAAGTGATGCATGCCAATTTTCATTTGGCTTACTCTCATAGAACGAATCCACACCAAGTATTATAAAGATACTCCCAACTGGGGGTGCGATGTGGTAGCATAAAGTGCAAAGTATGTTAGCGGTTTAATGGCACCAGATATTTCCCCCATCTTCAAGTTGTGTACTCTCTTTGTGAAGCACAGTACACTGTGGAGGCCAGAGATTTAAAATGTAGGATATGGTTATGTTGGGTAGTGTTATTATTATTTATTATTATTATTAACGATATTGTACAAGGAAGCCTGAGGCTTATGCTGCACCAGACAAAACAAAAAAAAAAAAAAAAATTCCCTATTACACTGAGCGACAGAGAGAGTTGTACAAAGGGCTCACCAAGAAAGAGAAGAATGATGATATCCAGCTCAGGACCCTGGGTGTGCCAAGCCCATACTCACCAGTTGTGAGCCCCTGGAAGTGTGTTCTGTTGTTTCTGTATCATTTAATGTTGTACTCCTAGTGGGACCTACCGTTGCACACACCTAGCCATGAGGCAAGAGATCAGGTTTTTTTTTTTTTTTTTTTTTTATGTAAACCCCAAACACGGGAGGTATTAGAACCTATAGTACTTAGTACCGTGCTTGGGTTGGAAGTTAAGAAGACGAAAGAAGATATTTGTTGACATTGGACTTGAACTGTAATTTTAAACTTGAACTGTAGACTGCAATTTTGAGGAAATACGTATGAAGGAAGGTTGTTCCAGAAAACGGCAGTTGAATGAATAAATGAGGAAGATGAAAAGTTGGTTCGGTGGGTTTGAAGTTGGACAGTAAATGGATGATGGCTGGAGGCGGCACGGTTTCGGACTGTTTTGAAAGAGAGAGCGGGAATTATAGAAGCCAATTCAGAAGAACAGTGCCCATGGAAGTATCTGTAGAAGAGGCATGCAGCAGAAACAGTCTATGAGTACGTCTATGAGACAGCGAGTGGAGAGACTCTGTTAGAGATGAATCATTAATTAACCTAACTGCCCTCTTCTGAATGGAATCAAGTAGCCTGAGAGAGGTTTTGGGGGGCACCACACCAGATGTGGGAACAATATTCCATGGCAGGGCGGATATGCGATTTATACAGAGTGAGCAGCTGTTTGGAAGAAAACTAACGCTGAGAGCGAAAGAGAAAACCAAGTTTTTTAGATGCAGAGGA
The DNA here is from genome assembly GCF_048544385.1 of Mastigoproctus giganteus. Taxonomy (NCBI): domain Eukaryota; kingdom Metazoa; phylum Arthropoda; class Arachnida; order Uropygi; family Thelyphonidae; genus Mastigoproctus; species Mastigoproctus giganteus. Next base: position 142,532,008 of record NC_143578.1, read on the forward strand.
AGCAATATTTGTAATATGCTTGTGCCAAGAGAGATTAGAAGTCAGGGTAATCCCCAAAAGATATATATAATTTTGCCTACAAATTGGAGTGTCACTGAAGATAAGCATAGGAGCAGAAGAATCGTTTTTGCGAGATAAGACAAGACTGAATTTTAGAAGGGTTGAAATCAACTAAGTTGTTTTTGCCCCACTGGAGAATTACCTGGAGATCGGCATTTAAAGAATTGGTAGCACATTTCCAAAAAGTTGAAGCTGATTTGGCAGGGCAAGGTGGAAAGTGGAATGCAATGTGCTTTCATCGGCAAAACTATGGATAGTTTTGCCGATTGATTTCTTCCATTGATTTCCAGTCAATGGAAGAAGTTCATTAATATACAAGAGGAAAAGAGTATGAGAAAGAACCGAACCTTGGGGGACACCGGCATTAGTGGAGAAGTTAGAAGACAGAGAGTCATCTACCATCACCCTCAGTGAGCGATCAGAGAGAAAACTGGATAACCAATTACTAAAAACAGTTGGCAAACCATAAGACGGAAGCCAGTTTAGAAGACCTTTATGGCAAACACAATCAAAAGCCTTTGAGATGTCAAGAGCAACTAATTGTGTTTCACCGAAACTTTCCATTGAATTAGTCAATAAATGGGTAAAATAAGCCAGAATATCACCAGTGGATCGACACTGATGGAATCCATACTGGCGATCGTTTTTCAGTCGGAAGGTTTCTAGGTAGTTTAAGAGTTGGCGGTTAATTGATTTCTCCATTACTTTAGAAAGAGTAGAATTGCAATGGGACGATAATTGGATGGGAGGGATTTGTCAACCTTTTTAGAAACTGGTTGGATATGAGGAAATTTCCAAGCAGAAGGAAAAACACCTTTGGAATAAGAAAGTGAAAAAAGGCGGCAAAGAATGGGAGTAAGTTGAGGAGCACAGGTTTTGAGAACAAGTGAAGAAATGCCATCAGGACCAGGAGCTTTCTTAGCATCAAGATTCATAAAAATCCTTCTGATATCCTTTTGACGGAAGACGACAGGAGGCATTGAATGGAGAGTCTTGGGAATGGTGGGAGGTGTTTTACCAAGATTATTAATACATGAGCTGGAAGAAAAATGGGATGCTAGCAGGTCAGCTTTATCCTTGGCTGAAGTGACAACAGAACAATCTGGTTTGGACAGAGCTGGGAGCAGAGATGGGCAAAGGTTATGGCGAATAGCTTTTGCAAGAGAAGAGAATGCTTGGCTACCATTAGGTCAAGAAGCAAGTTTTCTACTCTTAGCCTGTTCAAACTCTAGTTTGGACTGATTAATAACTGCTTTACAATTGTTGCGAGCTTTGGTGTAGGCAGGAATTGAAACTGAAGAATTAAAAACAAGCCATTTACGATATGAAACATTCTTCTCTTGAACAGTCTGCGCACATTTATTGGTAAACCAAGGTTTAGATAAAGGACGAGATTTTAATGTGGAGTGTGGGATAAAGGATTCCATTCCTGCAAGAATAATTTCACTGACACGATGTGAGGAAACGTTGACATCAGAAGTTTTGAAACAGTAATCAGACCAAGGAAAAGAAGAAAAGAAGTCTCGCAGGTCATCTCATTTTGCATTCTTGTAATGCGAAACAACACGAAGTTGGGAATAGCCAAGCGATAAAGGTTCCATTGGAGAAGAGACAATCACCAAGTTGTGATCTGAAGTGCCTAAAGGACCTCTCACTTCGAACGCGTACTTAGAAGGGTTGTTTGTGTAAAAAAGATTAAGCGTATTGGCTGTATGATTAGGATTGTCCTATATTCTTGTAGGTAAATGAAGAATCTGTGCTAGATCATTAGTAATTGCAAAAGCCTCAGCATCTGGACCTTGGGTCGGAGTGAGTAGAAAACGGAAGCCAGCTTTAGATGTGAACATTAAAATCACCTAGGAAAATTAACTCACTGTTAGGAAAGTTGAACTGGGGGAAGTCAAGTTGCAAAGAGAGGAAGTCAAAGAGATCCAAGTGATTAGTGGAGTATTAGCATTAGCATTAGTAAAGGCATTTGATGCAAGAAATCAAGCTTATGCAGCATCAGCCAAAAAAAAAAAAAAAAATCACTCCACTTCACCCCTCTGTTCGTTCAAAATACCTGTCCAGCTGAGCCTTAAACTTATTTAGGCTATCAACCTCCACTACAAGGGATGGAAGTCTGTTCCACCATCCAACCACCCGCTGGCTAAAGGCAAATTTCCGCAGGTCTATCCTACATCTGTCTTTCCTCAATTTGAATTTATGCCCTCTCAGGTGATTATTCTGAGCTAGAGGAAAAATCCCATCAGCATTGAGCATGCTCAAACCATTCAAGGCTTTATACACACCTCTATCAGATCACCTCGCTGGTGCCTAGTCTCCAGACACTGTAATTTGCAAAACTCAAGCCTTCCTTCGTAAGAGCACCCCTTTGTTCCATTCACTACTCTTGTTGCCCTTCTCTGTACTCGTTCCAGCAGCTCTACATCCTTCTTGACATGAGGCCTCCAGACCTGTATACAGTACTCTAGGTTTGGCCTGACCATTGCCTTATACAAGGGAATAATCACCTCCTTATCCCTGCTGGAAATATTCCTGTATATCATTGACAATACACCATGAGCTACTCTTGCAGCCCATCTGCACTGCTCAGAGAACTTCATGCCTGCCTGCACAACCACCCCCAAGTCCCGTTCATTCTCTACCACTGTCAGTGTAGTACCACAGAGTTGATACGTTGCTCTGGGATTGCTGTTTCCCACGTGTAGTACTTTACATTTTTCAATGTTAAACTTCATTTGCCACTTCTCGGCCCATCTGCTCAACCTTTCCAGATCCTGTTGCAGCAGCATAGTGTCAGTAGTGTCCTTGACAACCCTGCCAACCTTTGTATCGCCTGCAAACGTGGACATTAAGCTTGATATACCATCATCAATATCATTTATAAATACAGAAAACAATAATGGACCCAACACTGAGCCCCGAGGGACTCCACTAATAACATTAGTCCACAATGAGCAGTGTCCATTGATTACCCCTCTCTGTCTTCTCCCCCTCAACCACCCCTTTATCCATAGCAGCAATTTGCCTCCAAGGTCACACTGCTCCAATTTGTGTAGCACTCTTCCATGTGCAACAGTATCAAAAGCCTTTATAAGATCCAATTATATAATATCAAAGCTATTCCCTGCATCCAGTTCTTTTGTGACTGCGTCATAGTATCGAATCAAATTGGTCAGGCAAGACTTCCCCTTAACAAAACCATGCTTTGTCCGAGCTATAACTGAAGTCTTGTCTAAATGATCCTGCAGTGCTTCTTTAACCAGTGCCTCCATTCATTTTCCTGAAACAGAAGTTAAGCTCACAGGTCTATAATTACTTGTGTCAGCCTTTGATCCTCCTTTGTGAATTGGGATCACATTTGCACATTTCCAGTCTATGGGTACCTCCCCTGAGTCCAAGGAAGCTCTCATAATTATGGCTAAGGGTTTGCTTACTTCCTTTGCTGCCCCCTTTAATATAACTGGATAGATCCCATCCACCCCGGGTGCCTTTCTTGTGTTTATCTTCAACAGTTTCTCCTCCACTTTACTCCCAGTTATTTCAAGATTCGTAGCTTACTGCTAGAGTTGAATACACCTCTGGCATTCTCCTCGCTGAAGAAATCCTCATGTGTGAATGTCGATGCAAAATATTAATTTAGTTTGTTAGCTACCTGAGCAAGATCATCAACAGTTGACCCATCAATATCAAGTAGACCAATCTAATTCATCCCCTTCCTTCTAGAGTTTACATAAGTAAAGAACTCTTTGCTGTTTTTCTTTGCATCCCTTGCCAAGGATTTCTCGTAATCTGCCTTCGCCTGCCTAACCTCCTTTGTAACTTGGTTGCATATCAACTTGTATCTATCATAGGCTTCTGTGTCATGTGTTAATTTGAAAATATCCCATGCATTTTTCTTCTCTGCCATATGCCTCATAAGTTCATCTGACATCCATTTAGGCCTAAACCTTGAACAATATTTCTTAGTTGGTATGTAAAGCCTAGTAGCTTCCAAGATAGGTTCTATGAATGCTTCCCATTTTGAATTTGCTGTTGGTAACATAATCAGTTGGTCCCACTGTATAGAATTTAAATACTGTCTCAGTCCATCGTAGTCGCCTTTACGGAAGCAATAACCCTTCACTTTACCCTTAATGGTAGTTACCTCTTTGAGTAAATCCCACTTCAGCACACTGTGATCACTGCCACCTAGTGGTTCATTTATCTGCAGATTCTTAATGCATGAAGAATCACTGCTGATAATCAAATCAAGAGTATTACTCACTCTAGTTGCCTCCCGAACATGCTGATGTAGAAAACAATCATCCAATAAATCCACAAAAGCCCTGCTAATGTGTGAGTGACCAACCCCCAAATTCCAGTCAATATCTGGGAAATTAAAATCTCCCATTATAAGACTCTCTGATTTACTGGCCCACTCTATTTCCCTGTACAGTTTCTTATTATACTCATCAGAGTCATTAGGCCTATAGCACACTCCAATCTCAATTTTGATCTCCCAATGCTTATGTCACACCAAACTGACTCAACACTGCACTGTACAGCGATGTTGACTGGCTTCACTTCCTTGGTTTTTATGTGTTTCTTAACTAATAGCATAACCCCTCCCCCCTTTCTATCCTGACTATCCTTTCTATAGACGTTGTATTCCCCAAATTCCAGTTCTGCATCCCTTATATCTGTGTGACACCACGTCTCTGATATCCCAACAATATCTGCCTTTGATGTTTTGAGCAATACCTCAAATTCATCAGATTTATTTACTAAAGTCCTAGCATTGGTGTACGCGCAAGTATACCTGCACCTGTTTCTATTCTTATCTACCCTAACACAACCCATGTGTTTACTTGTACCGCAATGGCTCCCAGCAGTCTCTGAAATATCATGCATCTTGTTTTTCAGGCTTCTGCTCATTCTAATAGAAGCAGTGCAAGAATCTCTTTCACCTCTGCTAGTGGCTAGTGTCAATCTATTGGTCTTTGTCTCCCCCCCAAGCTAGCAGTTTTCCGACCCACCTAACACTGCCTCGATAGCATCAGCAAATATTCTTGCACCCTCTCTATTTAAGTGTATCCCATCCCTGTAGAAGCAATCTCTCCTGTTAACAAGTACAGTCCAGGCTGAAAAAAATTCTACCCCTTGAGCCTTGCACAATCTTTCCAGGGCCGAATTGATCGACAAGGCTCTCTTCATATACTCCCTCCTATCATGTCTGGGCAGAATTGCAGACACTTTCAAATTCAACCCTAATTCTCGGCTTTTGTTCAACAGTGACCTGTAATTGTTAAGTAATTCTGCCGGTCTCCTACTCTTAATATCATTATTGCCAACGTGTACAACTATATCACCTTTTGTGCCCTTAAAAGATGATATTCGCTCTACAACGTCATCAACCTTTGCCCCTGGCAGACATACCCTGGTCCTGTTCCACCTATCCTTTTTACAAAGCATGTTCCCCGTTTCCCTGACAATAGAGTCACCAACAACTACTAGTTCCTGTGGGACCAGCGCATTCTGCCTTGGGGGTTGCCTCTGTGTCACGTGATGCCGAAGTGCAAACTCTGGCGTTGATGTGGGCAGCTGAGAGCTTGATGGGCCCCCCAATTTAGTTTCTTCGAGGGCATCCACCCTGTCCTTCAAGCTCTCATATAGGCCCACAAGAACGCTGAGTTGTTGCCTGAAATCGATACACTCCTTGCATCGCGCACACACAAAGACATCCCCCATGGCAGTATCATGTCCCATACCCGATTGCTCTGGAAACATCAAGCAAACAGTGCATTTTATAAGGCTGTGAGTCAGAGGACAACTGCCCCCCTCAGTTCTGCTCTGAGCCACAGCACTTCCATTAGCTTGAGCCTTTTGCTTTGCTGCTCTGGTCTGAGTCAGGATTCCATTAATTTTTTAATTAATTATAATTAATTATGTTATGTTATTAATTATGTTAAATATAATTAATTATATTACGTTTGTAATCTAAGTCGTTATATGTATTTATTTAAAAGTACAATTTAACTGCTAACGAAGTTCAACTAACGCTAACTAGTACGGTATATAACTATCGTATCACAAAGGCGGGAAAGTTACGAACGGTAAATCTACGGAGACTTAAGTATTAATTAACTTTCAAATCTCGCTGTCTCAATTCAGAATAAACTAACGATCCTTACTAGGTCTATAATTCGACAGAAATAATTCGATGTAAAAAATATTCAATCAAGCGGCTAAATATGGCTAAAAAACTTCTCGTTCAGCAGAGTTGCAAACACACGGATACCCTTACTTTTATGCATTTACAAGGCAGAGTAAAGGATAAATACACAAAATCAAAAGTTTTAAAAAAACAATAATTTCAAATCAATAAATAAGAAAAATCCACTTAGCGGCTTTGAACATGACCGTCTCCTAGTAGCCTCGTCAGCAGACTCCAGTAGGGAGAACGGTAGACAGAACTGATGAATTTATTATTATTATTATTATTATTATTAGTATTAGCCATATGGTACAAGGAAGCCTGAGGCTTATGCTGCACCAGCCAAAAAAAAAAAAAAAATTCCCAAGTTACCCCACTGTGTGTGTGTGTGAGAGAGAGAGAGAGAGAGAGAGAGAGAGAGAGAGGTATCACCAAGAAAGAGAAGAATGATGATATCCAGCTCAGGACCCTGGGTTTTCCAAGCACATACTCACCAGATGTGAGCCCCCGGGGTTAAATTTTGACACAATGAGGTAGAGAAATTTTAAGCCAGAGAAGATCAAAGAGATGAGATTCCAAATTGCCAAGTCTCTGACAGTGAATATCAGAACGGACATATGCACAAGTACCACCTTTGAGGCGGAAGGAATCATTATTATTATTATTAGCCATATGGTGCAAGGAAGCCTGAGACTTATGCTGCAACAGCCAAAAAAAATTTCCCTATTACCCTCAGAGAGAGAGAGAGAGAGAAGTAGAAAGGAATCACCAAGACAGGGAAGAATGATGATATCCAGCTGAGGACCCTGGGTGTGCCAAGCCCATACTCACCAGATGTGAGTCCCTGAGGATATACAGCGAATAATTTGGGCATCTGAGATGAGCAGTAGTTGAATCAACCGATAACTGAGATTCTGTCAGAAAAGGTACATGGGGTTTCGCAGACTGCAAGTGGAAATGGACATCGTTGAGATTAGAATTGAGACCACATATTTGTGAAATGAATTAGGAAGTGCTTCGGAGGTTTAGATCTTTTCGCAGATAAGATTGCTCTATTAGTTTGAAAATTCATGGTGTATTCAATAGTAAGAAAAAGTGTGTGGGACATGCTGTATGAAGTAATGAAATTTTTGGATATGGCGTACACGTGATAAGAATATACCCAGATCCTTGACATATTGTGGCCTCGACAATACTTCCTGGTTACACACTACTCGGACTCCCTCCAGTCACTATCTATCAGAGTAGAGGTAGCAAGATTATACACTAGCTGATACGGAAGCCTCCTAGAGAATTACCAATAGGTTCAGTCCTGTGTACGAACTAGCGGCCGGCCTGCGAACACCGTTTTAGAGCTGTACCCTCGAAATGTAAGGAATATTGCAGATAAATGAACTACTAGGTGGCAGTGATCACAGTGTGCTGAAGTGGGATTTACTCAAAGAGGTAACTACCATTAGGGGTAAAGGGAAGGGTTACTGCTTCCGTAAAGGCGACTACGATGGACTGAGACAGTATTTAAATTCTATACAGTGGGACCAACTGATGATGTTACCAACAGCAAATTCAAAATGGGAAGCATTCAAAGAACTTATCTTGGAAGCTATTAGGCTTTACATACCAACTAAGAAATATTGTTCAAGGTTTAGGCCAAAATGGATGTCAGATGAACTAATGAGGCATATGGCAGAGAAGAAAATTGCCTGGGATACATACAAATTAACACATGACACAGAAGCCTATGATAGATACAAGTTGATATGCAACCAAGTTACAAAGGAGGTTAGGCAGGCGAAGGCAGATTACGAGAAATCCTTGGCAAGGGATGCAAAGAAAAACAGCAAAGAGTTCTTTACTTACGTAAACTGTAGAAGGAAGGGGATGAATCAGATTGGTCCACTTGATATTGATGGGTCAACTGTTGATGATCCTGCTCAGGTAGCTAACAAACTAAATGAATATTTTGCATCGACATTCACACATGAGGAGTTATTCAGCGAGGGGAATGCCAGAGGTGTATTCAACTCTTGCAGTAAGCTACAGAATCTTGAAATAACTGGGAGTAAAGTGGAGGAGAAACTGTTGAAGATAAACACAAGAAAGGCACCCGTCGTGGATGGGATCTATCCAGTTATATTAAAGGAGGCAGCAAAGGAAGTAAGCAAACACTTAGCCATAATTATGAGAGCTTCCTTGGACTCAGGGGAGGTATCCATAGACTGGAAATGTGCAAATGTGACCCCAATTCACAAAGGAGGATCAAAGGCTGACACAAGTAATTATAGACCTGTGAGCTTAACTTCTGTTCCAGGAAAATTAATGGAGGCACTGGTTAAAGAAGCACTGCAGGATCATTTAGACAAGACTTCAGTTATAGCTCGGACACAGCATGGTTTTGTTAAGGGAAAGTCTTGCCTGACCAACTTGATTGGATACTATGATGCAGTCACAAAAGAACTGGATGCAGGGAATAACTTTGATATTATATACTTGGATCTTAGAAAGGCTTTTGATACTGTTGCACATGGAAGACTGCTACACAAATTGGAGCAGTGTGACATTGGAGGCAAATTGCTGCTATGGATAAAGGGGTGGTTGAGGGGGGAGAAGACAGAGAGTGGTAATCAATGGACAGTGCTCATCGTGGACTGATGTTATTAGTGGAGTCCCTCAGGGCTCAGTGTTGGGTCCATTATTGTTTTCTGTATTTATAAATGTTATTGATGATGGTATATCGGGCTTAATGTCCAAGTTTGCAGACGATACAAAGGTTGGCAGGGTTGTCAAGGACACTACTGACACTATGCTGCTGCAACAGGATCTGGAAAGGTTGAGCAGATGGGCTGAGAGGTGGCAAATGAAGTTTAACATTGACAAATGTAAAGTACTACACATGGGAAACAACAATCCCAGAGCAACGTATCAACTCTGTGGTACAACACTGACAGTGGTAGAGAATTAAAGGGACTTGGGGGTGGTTGTGCAGGCAGATATGAAGTTCTCTGAGCAGTGCAGACGGGCTGCAAGAGTAGCTCATGGAGTATTGTCAATGATATACAGGAATTTTTCCAGCAGGGATAAGGAGGTGATTATTCCATTGTATAAGGCGATGGTCAGGCCACACCTGGAGTACTGTATACAGGTCTGGAGGCCTCATTTCAAGAAGGATGTAGAGCTGCTGGAACGAGTACAGAGAAGGGCAACAAGATTAGTGAATGGAACAAAGGGGTGCTCTTACGAAGAAAGGCTTAAGTTTTGCAAATTACAGTGTCTGGAGACTAGACACCAGCGAGGTGATTCTGATAGAGGTGTATAAAGCCTTGAATGGTTTAAGCATGCTCAATGCTGATGGGATTCTTCCTCTAGCTCAGAAAAATCACCTGAGAGGGCATAAATTCAAATTGAGGAAAGACAGATGTAGGATAGACGTGCAGAAATTTGCCTTTAGCCAGCGGGTGGTTGGTTGGTGGAACAGACTTCCATTCCTTGTGGTGGAGGTTGATAGCCTAAATAAGTTTAAGACTCAGCTGGACAGGTATTTTGAACGAACAGAGGGGTTAAGTGGAAGTGGTTTTTTTTTTTTTTTTTTTTTTTTTGGCTGATGCTGCATAAGCTTGCTTTCTTGCATCAAATGCCTCTGCTAATGCTAATGCTAATGCTAATATTGGATCTCGCCACGACGTTCATCATAGCCTCAAAAGTCATCAATCATATGCATGATGGAAGAGATAGGGAAGGGTTGACGGGAACTTAGCTCTAGAGACTAAACATGGGTTCCTCCAATTCAAGCCTGCAATAAGCAAAGTGGTGGTATTTCACCGGTTGGTGAGAGTCATCTACCACCTAGTACACCCAGTAGATAGATTAGAGTGGTACTCTGGCAGGCCCTGCCACCCATTTCAGTGTCAAGGTTCTTAAAAAAAAATGGGGCTGAACGCTGGAAGTCAGAAAAGGCCGAAATGGAATTTAAGCGAAGGCGAGAATAAATTTTTAGCTTTGAATAAATTGTGCAATAAGTTTGAGGGATACTCGGTCGGTTTAGTTAGATTAGTGTGGGGAGACTGGAGGGAGAGGCAGAAATATCGGTACTATAGGGAAGATGTCCCGAGAAAAAGTAGGAGCTGCCCCACCAGGAGAAGAGTAAGAGGCATTTAGGGGGAAGACAGAGACCCGTCTTCCCTGCCAGGTCGGAAATAGAGTAAAGGCACCACAGAAGGGGCATAGTACAGGTTGCCTAATGGCCTATTGGCAGCACCTTGTCTTGAACGGTGGTTAATGTCAAATCCTTGTGAATCCAGTGGTAAGTCGTTAATAGTCTTGATCGGTGGTTGATAGTAAGTTCGTCAAGTACGTATTTGTTGTCACTTGAAGTTGGGGCTTCACCAATTGAGGTGGCTGTAGTGCTTTATACAGTCGAGTCCGAAAGAGCTGCAGTCTGCAACTTTGTATTTTGCTTCAGGCGATTTGCTATTTGTGAGTTGTGTGGTGGCACAAGATCAGTGGCGCTCCATCGCATTGAGTGTTTGCCTTCTCGTGAAGTGGTCTTGGGCATGGTAGTTGAAGGCTTGGTATTCTTCTTTCGTTTCCAGTATGCTGTCGACCTCTGGGAGAATACATTATCTTTGTGATTAATATGGTGGGGGAGGTCGTCATAGAACTGGCAATTGTACATTAGATGATGCCCACTCTAATCTTCTGCAGCTGCAAGAAGGATCTTTTTCAAGTCTAAGTAAGGAAAGCTTGGCATTGATGGCACCATGTCCAGTGAACAGGTATGTTGCTTGCAGGCCTGGTGAGAATCAAGTCGGGGTTCTAGGGTATACTTGGCCCAAGTCTGGGATAATCTTGCTGGTGATCTCTCCAGTGTAGAAGTTTGCCCATCTGTCCTGCACACCTGCAGCAGGTGGTCCTGAAGCTTTTCTCTCAGCAGGTCGGTTGTGTATCCAGGGTATGTTTTGGTGATGCTCTTTGCCAGATGGTCCAGCATTCCTCGACACACGATCTCCAGGTCCTGAGGATGAACCCCGGCCAGGATCTGAGGTCATCGGTACTCACCATGCTGCAGGCAAGGCTGATGGTGGGTAGAACTGTTCTCTGGTTCGAGTCAATGATTCCCCGGTCAACTGCTGGTGTGCTTCTGTTTACCACACACCGGAGGAGTATGTGATAATGGTTAAGACATTATAATATAAATGAAGGGTGCGCTGGCTGAGGCCCCAGTACAATATGGCGACCCTGGTAACCAGGGCAGTGCATCTCCTGATCTTGAAGTTGAGGTATTGAAGATGGTTTTTGATCAATAGATTTTGGTCTAGGATGACTCCTAGGTACTTTAGTTGTTTTGAGATTTTTATCGTCATCTGATGAATCTTGATGTGAGGTGGTCATCACAAGCCCAGTTTCTCGGGTTCAGTAGGATTGAGTTAGTTTTGTCCGGTGAGATATTTAGGTGGTAAGACGTCTCCAACTCTTAACTACCTAAAGATTTTCTCAAAATCTAACGTAAGATAAATAACTAATGACTGGAGTTTCAGAATTAGAAGTTGTTTCAAAAATTATCGTGACAAACACTTGCTATGTTTGGCTATAACAATTAATTTCAAAAGCCTTTGGAGTATTTTTCTAAAGTACATTTCAGGAAGTCACGACTAAAAAATAATTTAGTTTCCAGTTTATTAGGCTCCAATCTATTATAAATAGGTAGTAAACTTAATCTTACTGCATTTTCGACAATACTGAAAGCTGGTATTCTGTGGGATTTTATGTTATGGTGAATTTAGCATTAGCATTAGTAGAGCCATAAGATGCACGAGAGCAGTCTTATATAGCATCGGTAAAGGGAAAAAAAAAACATTCCCGTTTCACCAATCTATTCACTCCAAAAGTTTGTCTAGTTCAGCTTCAACTTCCACAGCTGATGGATTTGTTCCACCAATCAACTACCCGCTGGCTAAAGGCAAATTTTAGCACATCAATTGCTCAATCCATTCAAGGCGTTATATCACCTAGCAGGTCTCCAGAAACTGAATTTGAGGAAATAGTCTTTCCTGGTAACACCAACTCTTTGTTCCACTGACCAATCTCGTTTCAGCAGCTTGACATCTTTCCTAAAATGAGGCCTCTAGACGTGTATGCAGTATTCCAGGTGTGGTCTGACCATTGTCTTATACAAGAGGATAATCACTTCCTTATCCTTGCTAGAAAAATTCCTATCTATCATAGACAAGACACCATGAGCTACTCTTGCAACCGTTTGCACTGCTCAGAAAAACTTCATATCTGAGTGCACAATTACCCGCAGATATTTTTCATTTTTCACTACTCTAGGGTTACTGCAGCAAATTGTATGTCACTGTTGAATTTTTTCCAGATCTTGTTGCTGTAGCTTTCTGTCCTTACTGTCATTAATAAACCTCTACCAACTTTCGTGTCCAAGTTTAACCGAAGTCCGATATACCTTCATCGATATCATTGATAAATAAAGACAATGTGTCCAACATGGTTCCCTGTCAGACACCACAAATAACATTAGTCCACGAAGAGCAGTGTCCATTGATTACCACTGTCATCTTCCACCCAACCATGCCTTCATCCTTAGCAGCAACTTGCCCTTAATATTATACTGCAGTGGTGCCCCACCTATAGTCTGCAGTATCTAGCCCGCGAATAATTTTTATACAGCCCACACAAAATGAAGCAAGCAGCATTTTAAATTTTGTTAATTTATTTCAAGAACCGTGTATATTTGACATAAAAATAAGCGGAAATTAACGAATTTAAACGACGCGCTTGTTGCGGCGAATGTGAGATGGTTGAAGTCACATGTTAGTAGTGGTGTGAATTCTGTGTTAAATGTGTATGCCCGATCTGAAGCATGTGTATATGCGAGCTGCTATCAAAAAGCTCGAGGATTCCAATTTTGGAGCACCTTCTGCTTGACCTTGGTGGCTGCCCAAAACGGTATCACTAAAATTTTTCGAATCACCAAGTGTTGCCAGCTAAAAAAATCTAACTTTGAATATGGCCCTTCTACGAGAAAAGATTGGATACCACTGCCTTACCGCATCAACTTTGTAGTCTTCCCTGTGCAACATTCAAAGCTTTTCAGTAATCCAAGTATTGTATATATCAAAATTATTTTTGACATCCAGTATCCAATCAAATAAGTCAGACAAGACTTCCCCTTAACAAACCAATACTGTCTGAACTATGACTGCAATCTCATCTAGATGATATAGCAGCACTTTTATAACCAGTGATTTCATTATTTTCCCAGGAACAAAAGTTAAACTAACAGGTGTTTAATTAATGTCACCTTTCGATTTCGATTCCACATTGTGAATATAAGATACAATTGCACATCTGCAGTCTGTGGAGACCAACCCCCCCCCCCAGTCCAAGGATGCTCTCATAATTATGGATAAGGGCTTGCTTACTTTCTTTGCCATCTCCTTTGTATAACTGGATACAGCCCATCCACTCCAGTACATTCCGTGCAATTTTCTTCTCTGCCACGAAGTCATTAGTTCATCTGACATCCATTTAGGTCTGAACCCTGGACAGTATTTCTTAGTTGGTAAGAAAAGCCTAGTAGTTTCCAAGATTAATTCCCCAAATGCATCCCATTTAGAATTTGCTGATGGTAACATCATCAGTTGGTCCCACTGTAAAACCCCTTTCTTCACCTCTTACATCGGTTAAATCCCACATTAGTACACTGTGATCACTTCCACCTAGTGGTTACTTTATCTACTGATTCTTAATGCATGAACGATCACTGCTGATAATCAGATCAAGAGGTCTTACTTCCTCTAGTTGCCTCTTGAACATGCTGCTGCAAAAAACAATCGTGCAATAAATCCACAAAAGCATTGCTAGCGTGCAAATGACCAATCCCATGTTATAAGGTCTGATTTTCTGAATAAACTCTATTTCTCTGTATGGCTGTTTGTGGCACTTATCAGTCATTAAGCTTGTAACACACTCCTACTCTCAATTTTGCTTTCCCAATGCTTGTCACCCAAAACTGAGTCAACACTGCACTGTCCATCCTTGTTAACTGAATGGACAGTGCAGCATACTGTCCATCCAGTTCTTAACTGCATGACCCCTGATTCTTTTCAATGCACATTGTCCTCCCAAAATTTCAATTTTGTATTTCTTATATCTGTGTGACACCACATCTCTGAAATATGTTTTTGCTTCACCGTCAATCATATAAAAAACAAATTTGCAAAAGCATTCCTATTTTTTAAGCTTCGTAAACTTCTTGTTGCTCCTAATCTGACTTGCATGTCATGTTAGTTGCAATTTCTGTGTATGTGCTTTGTTATTAACGCTTATCTTTTTTACTTACTCTTTTCAATTTTTTAAGAACAGAAAAAAAAAAAAAACCGCCAGTGAACAGAAACATCACATTACAAAGTGCTAAGTTTATTTTATATGCATACATGGTGTCTGAAAAATATTGGTACAAACGTTTAGAGGAGGTAACATCTAAAGGAATGTGAATCGCATAGGAACCCATAATGGGAAACGTCACCGTAAGTCGGTAGATGGTGCTGTTCTTCAGTTCGCGGGAGGGAAAATTTCTGGTTTACTCATTCAAGCAGTAGTTGCCGTACGAAGAGCATACATCGATATATGAACTGTGAGCTGGCAGATATGCACCTAGTGTATGGATTAGCAGAGGGCAATGGACGAGCTGCTCAACGAATTTATTGAGAATGCTTCCCAGACAGGCGTACCAGACCACCTTTTGTTTGCGCGTGTGCATCAAAATTTGTGCGATTATGGGTCATTTAGAGGTAACAGTAGTGTGGGCAGACCATGTTCGACGCGACCTCCCACCATGGAAGAAAGTGTGTTGAATGCCCTCCAGAATAATCCTACTACCGGCACACGTACCATTGCCTCAGGAGTGTCTCGTTGCAGCGTACAGCATGTTGGGCACGACGATTCCTTACACCCCTTTCATCTCCAAAGGGTTGTTACAGCTCCCCCAAGATCATCCTACATGTGTGGCTTTTGTGCAGTGGTTTCTCCAAGAAAGTGTTCAAGACTTGAGTTTTCCAGCCTATTTTGTTCACAGATGAAGCTTATTTCACTCGGGAAGGCTTATTCAATCAGCACAATGCTCATGTGTGGGCTCACAACCCACACGGTGTGCACCCCCATGTGGCACATTGCATCGCAATAAATGTGTGGGCAGGTATGGTCGGACCATACGTGTTACCATCCCACATGAACTCCGCTAAATATCAGATCTTTCTTGAACAAGTTCTACCAGGGTTACTTGACAATGTTCCAGCAAATGTGAGATGCAACATTTGGTTTCAACATGACGGGGTGACTGCCCATTATGGAAGGTGTGTTCGTGACCATTTGAACAGGCATTTGGGCGTCAATGGATTGGCCGTGGTGGACCCGTTGCCTGGCCCCCACGCTCACCTGATTTATCGAGCCTTGATTTCTTTCTGTGGGTACCCTCAAATCTATCGTGTATGAATCGCCTGTGGAGACTGAAATGGATGTCGTGGCGAGACTCATCTGTGCTGCTGCTACTGTTAAAGAAACTCCAGGCGTGTTCGACTGTGTCCGCCAATCCGTGCTGTCAGTGTCACGCATGCATCGTGTGTCATGGTGGAACCTTCGAGCATCTGTTGTAACATCATGAAATGCATCCATCTCGTACTCCATTGTTAATATTATGTCAAATAAATGTTTGCCACTAATTACTGTCTTGTGTCATTTCTGCTTCTTGTGCCTCTGCTGCTACTTTCCCATGACGTTTCCGGTTATGGGTTCCTATGCGATTCACATTCCTTTAGATGTTACCTACCTCCCCTAAACGTTTGTACCAATATTTTTGAGACACCCTGTATTAGTTAAACTATGGACGTAAGCGTAAACTTAATTTTATTTTGCTAATCTGTGGATAATATACCGATCATCATGTATAATTTAATTTTGTTAATTAGTTAAGGTAATAAAGTAAATTTGCACTTTATATCTTTATTTTTATAGCCTGCAGATAATATTCTCCCGATTTTCGATTATTAGAATTGCTCTTAATAGAATTTCATTTGCAAATGTATTCACAATAACCAGCACTTACTGTATGTAGATGGTGTTTTCTGAAAAATTTCGCAGTAGCAAAACTTGGCATGCAGTCTAAAATTTTGGTAGTAAATACTTGACTACGTAAAGCGAGAGATGACTATATATTCATACTTTATACAAGTAGTTCTCAAAGCTCTTTATACAAATAGTCCAAAAAATAATCTAACAGTAATAACAAGTGAGACTGAAGTATTGTTATTTGTAGTTCAGGATTAAGATGGAGGGACCATTGGTTGGAAAAGTGAGAGGCAGTGCATAGTTGATAACCATTCTGTGAAGTCCAGGATTCTATTTTCGTTATGGCAAAGTCATCTGCATACATATAAGTTAACAGTTTTTGGGATATCTTGGGTCATGCTGCTTAGTTGGATTGCAAATAGTGTTGAAATAAGCACACGATTCCTGTGGAACTCCTTCCTGAATGTGAGCTGCAGTGTTTTTCTATCTGACCTGAAAAGAATGCAACTGCAGGAAATTGTGAATTATTCCAGGCAAATGGCCCCTAAGCCCCAGATGGTAAAAATCCATAATAAAACCTTACACGTGGTGGTGTCAAATGCTTTTTCAAGATCTAAGTTGACCATGACAAAGGCATTGTGGATATAGATTCGGCTTTGATGAGTGTATCTAGGATTAATGTTTTTCCGAAAGCCATAGTGATGAGCTGGCAGGAGATTCTGTGACTGCAGGATCCAAGTGAAGTATGAATCATCCTTTCAAAAATTTTGCCCATGCAGCTGGTGTGAGATATTGACCTAAAATATCGAACCACAGAAGGATCTTTGTCTGGTTTTGGTAAAGTGATAATGAAAGAATGGCACCACGAAGGATAGACATTTTCAGAGATCTGATTGTTGATTTTTTGTAGAAAATTAACAAGGTACACAAATCCTCTTCAAGTAAATGCTTCAGCATATAATGGATACCATCTGCTGTCCATTATATGCTGGGCATGCAGCACTGTTGGAAGATCTATTTAATGATTCTTTAAGTTCTACTAATGAAAAGGGTTTGTTGTATGAGGAGCAGTGTGTGTGAAGAAGTTGATTTTATACCGTTCTAGCCCTGCTTTGATGTTCTGAAAGGAAGATGCATAGGAGGCAGAAGCAGAGATTATGGAAAATGATTCTGTGGTGCATTAGCAAATTCTTCGGGAGTAGACACATCGTTCCATTTCCAGTGAAGTATCAGGGAAGGCAGCCGAATAAATTTGCCATTTCTGGCAAGCATCCTTCTCCAGATGAGCCGTGTTTCAGTGTCTTTTGCGATGGTTAAGACAAAGCAATCCACGAATCATATTTTGCTTTCATCTAATTTGTCTTATTTTAGTTTAAGTCTTTTTTAAGCAATTAAGTTACTAGTGATAGGATACTTGGGGAAATTATTCCAAGCACGGTTTTTCTCTTGTTTGGCATGAAAACACTGTATTCAAAGAGTGATTTCGGTAGTGATTCAAATATTGAATGTGGTTGGTCTTCGATTTTGGAATAGAAACATCAGCTTCTATTCCAGTCAGAATCTGATTGGATATGCAAGTAGTTATATCATCAATAGGTTGTTTTTGTACATAAAGGCTGTCTAGACATAGTTGGGTAAAATAGTTTGCCATTTGAGTTTCCCAGTTTGCCATTTGAGACTTCCAAGTGGATCACTGATCAGGATTTGGAATTATTCTTTTTTGTCATGAGCAAATAATCAGAAAATGATCACCATTAAAGGAATCAGTTAACACCAAGCATGCAATGACTGGAAAGCTGGAAGCTGAACAAACTGACAAGTCAATTTACAGAAGTAGATCCTGTAGGTAGGTGGGAGACTCAGAGTTTAGTAAATTAAGATCATTATTGTTCAAAAATTCTTCAATCAATTTGCCTCCTGCATCCGTTGTAGTGGATTCATACAATGCATGATGGCTATTAAAATCACCAAAAAGACCAATTGGTGTTGGGAGTTGTGTAAGGAGGTTATCCAGTTCTTAAAGGCAGAGATGGTTCCATTTTACAATGGAACAGCAGAAGCTGTTCATTTGCATCTCCTCTGCATGCCTTGCTGAGAGTGGTTATATTTCTGGCATTTAAAACGTTGAATAGAGTTCAGAATGTAAGGGCAAATTCAGCAGTTTATATAGCCAGCTTTTACCGTTGATGGCAATTCTGCAGAGATAAATGTTAAAATGATGGATCTAGTAAGAATGAGATTTCTATCTCTTTTTTGGTTATTATTTATTTGGCACATTACTTTTTGACTGCTAAGTTCCTGAATGAATTCTTCCTCAGAGACTGGAAGAGGGTCCCATTCTGTGATGACACTTTTTGATGAATTTAAGGTATTGTGGGAAGTAAAAGTTATTGGCAGCCTACAAAATGTTTTTAGCAGCATTCGGAATGTTTTTTTTGCAGTAGCCATTTCAATCAGGTCTCCGGACAGTAGCCATTTCACCATTTTTTGGTAATCCAGCAATGGATTCCAAAGATCTTTGAATTAGAAATGGAGATAACTTGACAATAGGCTGGGGGGGGGATAGGGAGTGTATTGCCAGTTGGTAACTCATGGCTCTGTGCTTCCCTTCAAAGCCTTTTAGGTTGGTTCAAGTCATTATTACTGGTGTTTCAGGCCTTGAGCTTGAAGGCTTTAGAGGTAGATAGTCATTTAAATCCATGGTTGCTCCTTTTAGTCTTGGAGGATAACTTTTCCCCCCAGTTACCAGCCCGGCCACATGGAGGAGGAGATAGTGCCAACCAGTGCCCAAGCGACCAGAAGAGCAAGAGAGCAGTAATGTTGTTAGCAGCAGTGACATGAGTAGTCGGCAGTAACACTGCAAGCAGAGGAGAAGTTTCGAAAAGCTAGTACTACAAAACACTAGCCCTAAAAAAATCGCTTGGAAACTATCACTTGATAAGCAATGTCACAAACAGTATTTAGTTGATATGAAAAGCCTAACAGCTTTTATGATTAATACCTTGAATGCTTCCCATTTAGAACTGGCTGATGATATTATCATCAGTTGTCCCCACAGTATACAATTTAAAAACTGTAAGATCACTGTAGTCACATTTACAACACCCCTCCCCCAATTTACCCTTGATGGTAGTTACATCTTTAAGTAAATCCCACATAAAAACGCTGTTATCACTGCCACCTAGTAGTTTTTTTTCTGCAGATTATTAATGCATGATAATCAGATCAAGACTATTACTCTCTCTCTTGCTTTGCCTCTCTAACTTTCTGCTGTAGAAAACAGTCATCCGATAAATCGACAAATCTTGCTGGTGTCTGAGTGCCCAACTCACAAGTTCCAGTCAATATTTAGAAAGCTAAAATCCCCCCATTATAAGACATTTTGATTTACTGGCCCACTCTATTTCTCTGTACACTTTTTTTTTTTTTTTTTTTGGCTGACGTTATAAAAGCTTGCTTTCTTGCATCATATGCATATGCTAATGCTAAGAAAATTAGGCCTATAATACACACACCTACCCTCATTTTCGTTTTTCAAATTTGACTCAACATTACACTGGCCACCCATGTTAACTGGATGCACTGCCTAAGATTTTATATGCTTCTTAACTAAGGGCATAACTGCTCCACCTCTCTCTTCCACATCCTATCCTGTCTGTTCTTGCTGTACATATTTTACTCCCCATATTCAAATTTTGCAACCCTTATATTTCAATGAGAGCATTATCTGATATCCCAACGATGTCTGTATTTCATGCCTTGACCAGTTTTTCAAATTCACCAAATATATTTACTATGCTCCTGATGTACATGCATATATACATGCACCAGTTCTTACTCTTATTTACCCTAATACAGCCTATGTATTTATTTGTTCCACAATGACTCTCAGTAGTCTCCTTGAAATCATTGTCACCTTGCTTTTCAGGATGCTGCTTGTTTCAATAGAAACAGTGCAAGAATCACTTTCACCTCTGCCTGCAGCTACTGTTAATCTATTGTAGTAGTATGCAAGCTTATAAGCATCAGCCAAATAAAAAATAAAAAAAATAAAAAAAATACTTCTCTTACACAAAGAATTTGTCTCGTTCTTTCTTGAATTTATTTAAACCGCCTGACTTCCACAACAACAAATGTTCCAACAATTAACCAAACACTTTGGCCAATGGACACATCTATCATGTAACCATCCTTCCTCAACTTAAATTTATGCTCCCCATGTGTAGGGTTTCAACAAGAAGAAGAATGTCATTCACATTCAGCTTACTCCAGGCCTTAAACACCAGAATCAGATCACCCTGCAGGTGCCAGAAGCTGCAATTTGCAGAACTGAATCCTTTCTAAGTAAAAATGATCTTTTGTTCCCTTCACTAATTTGGTTGCCCTTCTCTGCCCCCCCCCCCCCAGGTCTACAATCATCCTAAAGCGAGGCCTCCAGACCTGTATACAATACTTAAGATGCGGCCTTACCACAGCCTTGAACAAAGGAATAATCACCTCTTTATCCCTACTAGCAAAGTTTCTGAATATCATTGTCAAAACTCTGTGAGCTATTCTGGCAGCATGTCTGCACTGCTCACAGAATTTCATATCTAACTGCATGTTTACCCCCAGGTCTTTTTCATTTTCAACTACCCTGAGTACAGTTGATAAGTTACTCTGGGATTACTACTACCCATGTGCAGTATCTTGCATTTGTCAATGTTAAACTTCAATTGCCATTTCTCAGCCCACTGACCCAATTTTCCTAGAACTTGTTGTAATGGCTCACCCTGATTACTGCTGCTAATCAACTTGCTAACTTTTGTATCATCTGCAAACTTTAACATTAAGTCTGTCTGATACATCTTCATTAATAAATACTGAAAACAACAATGGCCCAGTATAGCACCCAGGGAAACTCCACTGACAACATCAATCCATGAAGAGCAGTGCCCATTCTTAACCATTCTCTTTCTTCTTCTTCTTCTACTACTTAACCACCCTCCTTTTATCCATAGCAGTAACTTGCCCTTAATGGCACATTGCTCCAGTTTATAAAAGCTATCTTTTATGTGCAACAGTGTCAAATGCAAGTATATATATATATACCCAAATTTTCACCCAGTTCCTTGGTTTACTGCATCAGAGTAACCTATCAGATTGGTTAGAGAAGATCACTTGGCATACTTGCATTATACAGGGTATATCAATGCACCTGATGTCATTCTTGCAAATCTAGGTTTAGCATATCGTATTACTTATACACAGATTGGGAAAACACACATTTCTCCCTCTTGGCACTCAATTATTCAAGCAAAAGAAATATAAATAGATTTTCATTTTGAACTACTTAAAGAAGGTTACGTTAGTTTACGCCATCAATTCGGGATGGATTCAAGCGAGAAATGTGTTCATTATCTTGTATACAATACATTACGAAAACCATTTTGCACATGAATCCATTAGTCTTGAGTGTTTATCTTCCACTTGCCGTTGTTTTAAACAGCAGCATGGGGATAAACACCCAAGACTAACAGCTTTATGGAGAAAGGTACGTTTTTTCAATCTATGTATAAGTGACATGATATGCTAAATCTAGATTTGCAAGAATGATGTCAGGAGCATTGATATACCCTGTATAATGCAAGTATGCCGATCACTCTTGAAAAATCCATGCTGTGACTGCAGTACAATTGCATTCCTGTCCAGATGGTACTGCATTAGTTCCTTAATCAGTGATTCCATTATTTTCCCTGGAACAGATGTTAAGCTAACAGGTTTTTAATTACTCATGTCACCTTTTGATCTTCCTTTATGAAATGAGGATATATTTGTACTTCTCCTGTCTGTAGGGATCTCCCTTGAATCCAAGGATGCTCTCATACCTATGGCTTAAAGGCTTGCTTATCTCCTTTGCTGCCTCTCTTAATATGATTGTATATATCCCATCCACCCCAGGTGCCTCTTTTACGTTCAGCTTCAACAATTCCTCTTCTACTTGCCTTTCATAATCAAAATGTCATTTAGCTCTCCACTGTTAACCTTCTGGCATCCCTTCCCCTAAAGAATTCCTCATGCATGAATGTAGATTTAAAATACCTATTCAATTTGTCAGCTACCTGAGCAGGTCACTGACATCAAGTGATTCAATGATGTCAATTCATTGAAGTGATGACAATGTGATTCAATCGCTTTCTTCTACTATTAACATAAGCATAGTTCTTTGCTGCTTTTCTTTACATTCTTTGCCAGAGACTTCTCATAATCTGCCTCAGTGTGCCTAACCTCCTTTGTGACTTGCTTACAGACTGGTCTTTGTATCCCCCCCAAGTTGGCAGTTTTCCAACCCACCTAACACTGCCTAGATATCAGCAAATATTCTAGAACCCTTTCTATTTAAGTGTGTCCATCCTTGCAGTAGTAGTCTCTTCTATTAACAAGCACCAAGCATGCTGAGAAAAATCCTACCCTATGAGCCTGGGCAGATTTGCAGACACTGAAATTTAGCCCTAACTGGCAACTTTTTTTCTAACATTACTTTGTACTTGTTCAGTCAGTCCATAGATTTCCTACTTACAATATCATTACTGCAAAGTGTGCAACAATATCATCATTTGTACCCTTAAAAGATATTTGCTCTATGTCATCCCATTGTATAAGGCAATGGTCAGGTCACATCTTAAGTACTGCATACAGGTCTTGAGGCCTCATTTTACGAAGGATGTAGGGCTGCAGGAACGAGTACAGAGAAGGGCAATAAGACTGGTAAGGGAAATAAAAGTGTACACTTACCAAGAAAGGCTTCAATTTTGCAAATATCATTGTTTGGAGACAAGGCACCAATGAGGTGATCTGACGTGTTTAACATTTTAAATGGCTTGAGCAAACTAGGCGCTGATGGCTTTCTTCCTCTTGGTCAGACTGTGCACACAAGGGGGCATTAATTCAAAGAACACCCGGACTAACTATCGGAGGTATTGGTAATTTTTTTTGGCTGATGCCGTATAAGCTTGCTTTCTTGCATCATTTGCTAGTACTATACTAATAGTCACATGGCAATTAAATATCTAATAATGGTAGCATATGCTGGTTACATGATAATGAAAACTGGACTAAAAAAAAAAAAAACAAAATACCAAAAACTTTACTCCCAAATTTCCTGAGATGGGGATTATAATGAATATATGGTAGATAGGCATACATAAGCAAATTATATTTCTCCATTTAGGTAATATACAATAAATGCTTCCCTAAATTTTCTTCTCAAAATTGAGGGCAAAAAATATTCATTAAAGAGTAAATGAATAATTAAAATGCCACCACTACTGATTCATATTAAACAATTCATGAAAAACAAATTCACACTAGGTATAAAATTTTCATTAATTATACCAATTACCATACCCATTGATATATAATAAATTTGTAGTAGAAAGAACTTTATGATGTTTTAACCTTTCTAGCATCTGTTTGCAATATGACATTTTCATATATAATTTGTGATTAGCTGCCCAACTGTCTTCATTTCTCCTTTTAATCCCTTGTTGTTTGCCAACTTTAGCAAGATTTTTTGTTTTGTTTAATTTTTGTTTTTTTTCAACAATGGTATACAAAGCATTTTGTTCTGTCCTGGATGAACCCGAAGCATCTTCTATGGAAACAATTGGAATTTTTGTAATGCCATTAGTACGTTCATCATTTTGCTTATCACAGAAAGCTGCATGATTCTTACTGTTTGCAATGTGTAAGGCTGAGAATTTCTGCATATCACTACTTATTTTTAGAATTCCTTTTATCTGAGTAGGATAAACAAATACTTCAGCACTATGAAGCACATCAGAAGAAGAAATTACTGTGGGCTCCTCTTGAAACCTAACCTGCTTTTTCTTGGTGACTAACACTGGATTCTTTAACTGCTTATCTTGCTTTTCATCTGCAGAATCTAGAATAAAGTGGAAAGTTTCAAAATCAAACCACTGTAATAGGTCTGAATATAAACAATCTAATTTAAAACAGCCATGTTTACCATAAATACCTTAAGTATGACATATCATTTTAGTAAAATATAACTAAATACTAAATTATTATTATTATGGCAACATAACCAATCAGCCACTGTTTATTAAAATGATGATGCAATAGATATGAATAGCATAACTACTGATGATCTTGTTCAGGCTGCTGACTGAATAAATATTCTGCATCTACATTCGCTTTTAAAGAAGTTTTTAAAATTGGGAATACCAGAAAAACACAATGAGTTAAAATTGGGAGCTAAATGATTTTGTGATAAAATATAAACAAGTGGAGATCAATTGTTGAAGATAAAAATAAATAATGCACCTGAAGTTAATGATTGTATCCAATTATATTAAAAGAAATAGCAAAAGAGGCAAAGTAAATTCATAGCCATAATAATGGGAGCACCCTTGGACTCAGGAGAGGTCCTCATGGATTTGAGGTATGAAAATGTCTACCTAATTCACAAATGGGATCAAAAAGTGATATGAGTAATTACAGATGTGTGAACTTGACTGCCATTCCATTGAAGATGATGGACTCTCTGGTTAAAGACAGGAATGCACTTACACAGTAATAACAGTGTAGTGTGTTAAGGGGTGGTCTTCTCTGACTAATCTGATTGGATATATGATGCAGTAACAAAGGAATTAGATACAAGAAATAACTTTGAAATCCTTAAAAGTTGTTGATGGTATTAAGTTTAATGACACAAGGATTATTAAGGCCAAATTGTGTCAGTTCATAGTCATATGAAAGACTGTCATAAATGGAGCAGTGTAGCATTAAAGAAAGTGCTACTGCTATGGTATTGATGTTTTAGGGTACAAGGGCAACTGAGGCCAAAATATGGAGGTTGACTACCCTCGGGCATCCTCCCCATAGGTTAACATGGGAAACTTGTGAGCATTTATTTCTCTGGAACTACGGCCTGTGGAAAAATTTGGACAACTCTACCGCATTCTGCATCACCTTCTATCCCGCAGATTATATTTTTACTTTTGCATTAAACCTATAAAGTTGCAAATGTCAGAACATCCCCCCCCCCCACACACACACACTCTATGGGAAAATTGTGATAGGCATCTGGGCTCAAGTTTTACTGAATCATCATACTGCTATTAATCACATACCAATAGAATCATTGTTCTGCTCATGATTTCATGATCTACAGGACTGTGTAGGATGACTGCTGTTAATCCAGAAACCTTGTTTTACCAGACTTGCCAAACATGACAGATTCCAAAGCTGAGCTTCAGATGTATCCAGTAGTCTGGTTAACAAGGACAAATAGACACTTTCTCCTTGAAGAACTTGATGATGATTCCAATAATGGCCGTCACTTGTTCTCCAAGAAAAAGACTAGAACGGCCTGCTTGCTCTGGCATAGAATTACCAACACCTAAAGAGACATGGAAAATCTCCAACTGAACAAGAACTTCCTATTGAAGAAGACCAGCAATGACTTAAACTCTCTGGACAGGCAGAGTTATAGCAGCTGTCAGATCCCAGATAATTCAGATCTGGATGTGTATGGAGAGGGTACTGCTGGATCTCCACAACCAGAACGAGAAAATAAATGCCACACTAGAAGCTCAAGCCAAGACTACAGAGCAATCAAATGAAATGCTACAAGTCCATTGTTCTTATGCCCAGGCACTGAGGAATATTAATCTTACAGAACCAGCACCACCAACAACCAAGCCAAAGCCCAACATAGTTGTACTTAGACCAACAGAAGTCTCTTCCCAAACCACAAGTGAAGCTATAAAGGAAGCCATGACGAAGCATCTAAATTCAAAAATGAAAAACTTCAAGGTGAATTATGTAAGAAAAACCAGTAGTGTTGGTATTATTGCTGAGATGGCCACAAAAGCTGATGCTCAGGCCTTGCGTCAAAACTCTGCTATCACGGAACGTGCTCTGCAGGCTAAAACCCCCAAAGCCAGAGGCCCACCCATACTTATCTTTGACATCCCTAAGGAAACCACTAGAGAGGAGCTAATTGAAGAGTTCTCTCACCAGAACCACGAACATATTACCATTGAAGTCATGCATATGGGATTTCTACCTAAGTATACCACAAAACCTACATCCAAACAAGGCACAAACTACTGGGTCATTGAACTGTCAATTGTGGGTCTCAACAACAATCTGGAATCATATCACAATCCAAACCAGGATCTATATAGGATGGTCATTTCACAGATACTGGGAACGTCTTACAGTTCCCAAGTGCTTTCACTGTCTCAAGTTTGGGCACACAACACACTTGCTCTCAAACTGCATTGAGCAAGTATGTTTCATTCCCACAGTGCTGAATGTGGCCACTCATATGAGTGCCAAAAGAAAAAAAGTCTTCCATCTGTGCAAACTGCAAGGCAAACAAGATGGACCATTCCCACTCTACATGTGACCCAAAATGCCACATCTATCTTTATACCAAGAATTATTACCAACAAAAGACTGATTATAGTAGCACAAACTAACTGCAACCTTGACAAGGAAATCATATTTGTTTAATTCAATGCCCAACTTCTGGCTGATTAACTCAAGAAAAAACTAGAAGAAAGCACTGACATGTGCCTGCTACAGGAGCCACAGAAGGATATTCCATATCATTCAAAATAGTGGTCTGATCGAGACTCCCCAAAGGCAGAAACAGTTAATTACAGTGACGAAAATATACTCCCTCTGTTCTATACTTGCAGCTTGTGCCCACATCACCTGCAGTTTGGACACTTACTAACTGATATCCATCCACACCAGACTGGGAGATGACATTAAGCCTGTCATTCACTATCTTCAAAATGTTTCAAATGTCTCAACGAAGCTTGGACCACATCTCCTCCTCTCTGGTTCACTTGGTGGATCCAGCACTAATAATTGTGAACATCAATAGATATGCCTTGAAGCAAGCAGATTGGGATCTTTCTGTGCCCTTCACCTACTTTCCACCATCTAACTCCTGAGGATGTTGTTGTTGTAGGTGTGAACGAAACTTGTTTGTTTGTTATTTGGATTTTTAGGAGCATTAGCAACTAAGGCCATATTGCTCCGGGAATATGTGGTCATTCCCTGACCTTTCCGCATTCTCTGTATTTGGTGGTGACGCACTCGAACCCCGGTCTAATCAAGAAGTGACTGAGCACTGCTGCTCCTTCCCACCTGGCTATGGAGGCACACGAATGAAACTTAACGACACAAGTGCAGTTAAAGCCCAAACACGTCTCTCTGTGATCCACTTGTAAATCTCATTACGAGAAGCATGTAAATGTTCATTAAATGCGATCATAAAGTTTGATCTGTCTGAGGTAAAAAGTTCTGCAAAATTTTCTGTATTTCCTAGAAGCTGTTGCTGCACCGGAGGGCCCTCCATGTTTGAAAGACTCTGAAAAGTGCTAGACCTGATATCTGAGTAACAGGGAGAGTTGTTGTTGTTGATAGGGTTTTCAGTGCAATGGCTATTTAAGCCATATTGCACTTATGAAAGTGGTTCGTACCGCCTGTGTTGGTTGCTGTAGAAGCAGTTATGTAATCCTATTCATTTTAGGAAGGAGAAAAATTCCGAGATTTGATTTTTCGCCTATGATGTGGCTAAGCGACTTTTCCAGAAAACTGAATGATACTAGATTATTATACAAAGTACATTCCAAGTGTTTGGAATGTACTTTGTATAATAATGCTGTCACATATCACTCCCAGCCAAATATATGTTTGGCTGTGAGTGGTATGTGGCAGTGATTATACTGAGGAGGATCATTTCCTGACAAATGGAACAGATGGGTTAAATGAGTATGCCCGATTTGGGAAGCCCAAAATTTTGGTACAGGTTTAATTTGAAGGAGCTTATTATGAATTTGTGCTTGCCTTTGAAGTTGTTTTTTGTTATTTGGTTTTTAGGAGCATTAGCAACTAAGGCCATATTGCTCCGGGGATATGCGGAGGTCATTCCCTGACCTTTCCGCATCCTCTGTATTTGGTAGGCATAAGCTTGAACCCCAGTCTAATCAAGAAGCGTGTGCTATGCACTGATGCTCTTGCCCACCGGGCTACGGAAGCACCTTGCCATTGAAGTGTTCATAGCCTTTTACATACACTTCGAATATTCATTTTATAATCTGTGAACGGTAATAGGAAATTCACTGAGACTGTGAGTGTTTGGCAGCATCATCTCTGACTTCATTTCCAGGTATTCCAGTATGGTTTGGGATAGAGCAGTAAACAACCTTTAGCTGATGCTCTCTGAGACATATCAACTCTGTTCTGATGAGATTTATTAACGGATGAGTAGGTGGGGAACAGTTCCTAATAAGGAACTTTGCGAGTCTGTGTATATTATGCTCATTTGGATTGACAGATATAGAAAATATCTGTCAATCTATAAAATGTTTTCTAGAGCATGCTTTATTCAATGGTGTAACTATTACATCCTGTGGGAAGAGAGAGAAAAATGGAAGTATCAGGGAGTATCGATGCACTCTCGGACTTTGATCCATCAGTATATATTTTAGAGAAGTTGGGATAACAATGAGTATGTGCAATGTGTAGCTGTTGGATGTTAACGTCTGATTGAAAGTGTTTTTCCCATTGGTGGAAAAAATTGTCACAAGATGGCATGATGAATAGGGTTACCAACTTTTGGTAACCCTAGTCACCAGGCCAATCATGCCTAGGATCAGCCAATTTTGGAATATCGACCTTAAAATCGGGATTTTTTTTTTCATTAGTACATCTAATTACAAAATACCTTGTAATATTAACATATGTAAATGTCCTTTCTTCGTTATTACACATATATATAGGTATTAGCATTAGTAGAGGCATATGATGAAAGAAAGCAGACGTGCAGCATCAGCCATTTCACCCCTCCGTTCGTTCGAAATACCTGTCCAGCTGAGCATTAAATTTATTTAGGCTATCAACTTCCACAACAAGGGATGGAAGTCTGTTCCACCAACCAACTACCCGCTGGCTAAAGGCAAATTTCCGCACGTCTATCCTACATCTGTCTTTCCTCAATCTGAATTTATGCCCTCTCAGGTGATTATTCTGAGCAAGAGGAAGAATCCCATCAGCACTGAGCATGTCAAACCATTCAAGGCTTTATACACTTCTATCAGATCACCTCGCTGGTGCCTAGTCTCCAGACACTGTAATTTGCAAAACTTAAGCATTTCTTCGTAAGAGCAACCCTTTGTTCCATTCACTAATCTTGTTGCTGGAACGAGTACTCTCTGTACTCATTCCAGCAGCTCTACATCCTTCTTGAATACTGTATACAGATCTGGAGGCCTTATTTTAAGAAGGATGCAGAGCTGTTGAAACAAGTACAGAGAAGGGCAACAAGATTAGTTGATAGCCTTCTTCTTCACTGCTGAAGAAGAAGGCTGGAGCCTTTGAAAGCTACGGAATTTTATCGCTTTTAACTTAGTATATTTTAATGCATTTTTAATCTTGTGTTTTAATACTTTTAATATTGTAATACGTATATATTAATTTTGTAAATACAGGTTATTGTAAATATAGTTATCGGGAATTTGTTGTGTTTTATTTTATTTTATTTTATCTTATTTTATTTTATTTTATTTTATTTTATGAAAGGTTGGTGAAAAAACGCTAAGAACGTGTAATAAGATTAGTGAATGGAACAATGGGTTGCTCTTACGAAGAAAGGCTTAAGTTTTGCAGATTACAGTGTCAGGAGGCTAGACACCTGCGAGGTGTATAAAGCCTTGAATGGTTTGAGCATGCTCAATGCTGATGAGATTCTTCCTCTTGCTCAGAATAATCACCTGAGAGGGCATAAATTCAAATTGAAGAAAGACAAATGTAGGATAGATGTGAGGAAGTTTGCCTTTAGCCAGTGGGTAGTTGTTTGGTGGAACAGACTTCCATCTTTTGTTGTGGAAGTTGATAGCCTAAATAAATTCAAGGCTGAGCTGGACAGGTATTTGGAATGAACGGAGAGGTGAAATGGGAGCGTTTTTTTTTTTTTTTTTGGCTGATGCTGCATAAGCTTGCTTTCTTGCATCGTATGCCTCTACTAATGCTAATACTAATTTGAGGCAAAGGATATTTTAATCTTGACGAGACAGATTATTTTATAATTTGCTGTTTGAGGAAGAGTCTTGTGATGGTGGAAAATTAAGTAAACAAAGACTCACTGTTCTGTTATGTTGCAATTGGTAAGTTTTTCAAGCCAAGATGTTTTAAAGAAGTTAACCAACTTCCCAGTAATTATGAGGCCAATAAAAGTGTTTGGCTTATGGTCAAAATTTTTCAGTCTTGGTTATCAAAAGTGGACAGAAGAATTGCTTCATAAAAAACGGAACACTTTGATGATTCTAGATCATTGTACAGCACAATCTGCCGAGACACTTAAGTAGACAAATATATGGCTGTTGTTTTTACCTCCCACCAGTTTTATGTAGTTACTGGATTAAGGCATTATTTATAACCTCTCAAGAGATCATATAGAACCTGCCTGATAAGGTACTTGCTCTGCAACAATGAAGGAGGGAACAATTTGCAGCCAAACTGGAATGTCTCGGATGCTATCCGTATTCTTGTTGTTGCTTGGGACGGTATTGCATCAAGTGTAATAATCAATTGATTCAGAAAGAGTGGCTTTGGAGAGAATAGCACTGAAAAAATGGTCCAGGAGATGATGAATGTGTTAGCAACATTGAGAAATGGGGGGAGGAGTTTGAAGGGGCATATGGATTTTGTTGGAGAATTTGAAGAGTTTGTGAAGGTGGATGATAAAGTTGCTACCACAGCAATGCCAATACCAGAGGAGCTGCTGAGTACCAAGCAAAATGATGATGTTTTTGTTACCAGCGACAGAAAAAGTGAAGAAAACATATACTGCCATTTAAAATGATGCCCAAAATGCATTTAGCACAACAGAGAATGTGTAGGCCTGCAGTAATGATGATAAAGAAACAACTACTGTATTTAATAATGTCTGTGCCATAGTTAAAAATGCATTATAGGACAACAGCACAAACAACATTGGATTATTTCTTTTTATTAAATTAATTTATTAAAAAGTTAATGATTTGTATGTCTCCTTTTATAATAAGATTGTACTTCTTTTTACTCTGATACTAAAATATTCTATATATCAAAATATATACTCTACAATATTTTCATTTCCCTTAATTGCTTTTCTCTTAGTTTATCTTACAAATAAAATAAAATCTTTAAAAAAATGTGTCATTCCTATTACTGTATTGTTAGACAAGGCTTCGTTTTTATTATTTTATTTTATTAATTTAAATCAATTTTTTTTTCATTTATTTTTGTTATCATTATTATTTATTATTATACGTAGATATATATAGTATGAACCCAAAAAAAAAAAAAAAACCCAGCAAAATCTTTACACTTTTGGGGGACCTTGTTACACCAAACCTCATTAATACAAAACATGAAAATTTAGGTACCTTGAACTTTGTATGAATGGGCTACAACTGTATAAAACGTTGCGAACTGTGGATCGTAAAGTACTGACTAATTAGGATGGATTGCCCGGCTTTGGATCTTTGTTGCATAGTTCAGTAATAACATCTTTCTCCTCCTGATATTTTGAGTAGTTTCATGGGCTTCAACAAACAAACTTTGTACTGGGGATTTCTGAAAGCACCTAGAGCTGTCCTAAGAGCCGAATGTTGAATAGGATTGAGACGAGATAAAGCACTCTCTCCCTAGCAGAATCGATGTTTGTTTGATTTGGATTTTATTGGCGCATTAGCATCAAAAGCTATAATGCGCCAAGACCAAGCAGAATCGAAGACAGGTGCACCTATCCTGGCGTGATCTGATTTTGTATCTATATAAGTGAAGCAAGTAATGATCTGCTCCCCAGGTTATGGCTGATAATATTCTGAGTATGTACAGTTCTTTTTTTGACAAGCAATTCGGAGATGTTCAATGTGCTTTTGGTAGATTAACTTGCTGTCAAAAATTAAGCCTAGTAGATGAATACTATTAGCTATTGGAAGAGGATGTTTATCCAAGTGGATGAGTTTAGGTTCAGGATGTATTTTAAGTCTGGTACAGAAGTGAATGGCAGATTTCTGGTTGGATAGTCTATAACCATTCTGTGTCATCCATGTCTGTATGCAATTAATTGATATTTGCAGTTGTCGCTCAGTGTAGTTTGTGTTTTTAGAATGACAGGAAATTGTGAGATTGTTGGTGTAAAGGTATGAATCCACAGTTTTTGGAATGAGTTTAAAAAGAATTATATGTTCATATGTTTAATTATACGAACAAAGTGGCACTGAGAATAGATCCTTGTGGGAAGAAGAATGATCTCCAGATCATTCTTTTGGACAAAATTTTTAGAGAGGATTGCTCGATAATGAACATGAAAGGATCTTTCATGTTCCTTTCATGCCAAGAGAATGTAGATCCTTTAAAATGCCGAAACACCAAGTGGTGTCAAAGGCTTTCTCAATGTCAAGACAGACTATGACGAAATGTTCCTTTTTGATGAATGCATTTCTGATGTTTGCTTCAACTTTAATCATGAGATACAATGATGATTGATTTTTTTCGGAATCCAAATTGATTGTTGTTAATCAAGTTTTGGGACTCAATGTACAGAGTGAGACAGTGATGTATCATTTTCTTGAGGGTTTTGCTCAGACAGCTGGTAAAAGATACTGGTCTTTATGGGTTTTGAAATTGCCAGTACATAAGAAAGACGCCAGGAAATTGTTCACAGAAGATTTGATTGAAAAACATCAGCAATGAAACAGTGATCTTTGACCAAAATTTGTGGAGCATTAGATAGTATATCCAATCAGGGCAAGCATCACTGTTTCTAGA
Organism: Mastigoproctus giganteus; assembly: GCF_048544385.1. Taxonomy (NCBI): domain Eukaryota; kingdom Metazoa; phylum Arthropoda; class Arachnida; order Uropygi; family Thelyphonidae; genus Mastigoproctus; species Mastigoproctus giganteus. The sequence continues at coordinate 142,565,189 of NC_143578.1, forward strand.
GCTGGCAAGATATTGCTGCAGTTCAAGCATGGTAAATAGTTGATTATAAGGCAATGCACAAGTGTCAATGAAATTCAGTCCAGACTTTTCTGTTATGGTTTTAATTTTTTGAAATGATTGATCATAAGCATTTGAAGAAAATAACTGAGAAAATACAATTCCCAGTGCATTTGATATTTCTGTAGAAGTAGAGAGCTCCTATCCATTCCAGTTCAGTAGTGGGGTGGATAAAGAAGGAAATTTACCATTTAAATATTTTATTTTTCTCCAGATCAGTTTGATATCATGAGCTTTTGCTCTAAGACGTTTATAATTAATAAGATTGGAGGTAGTTGGATGTTTGTGGAATAGATTCCATGCTTTGTTTTCTCTCTTTTTTTTTTTTTTTTTTTGCATCGTTGCAATCTTAATTCTGCCAGTAATTTATTTTTCATCCATTTTTTTACTTGATATTTCAGAGAATTGCAGCAGATGCAGCTGTCAGAATTTGATCTGTGATGTGCTCAGTAACACTGTTAATGGAATAGGACTGGATGATATAGTTGTCAAATGAGATGTGCTTTCTGTATTTTGTCCAGTCAGCCTGTGAAAATTTCCATTTAACTGGATTTTCTGTTGGGAAGGAACAGGATATTTAAATTTTGCACAATAACTGGTAACGGTCGCTGTATAAGGAATGTTAGAGTTACCCAATCTATACTTGGAAAGAGGATTGTAGAGCAAATACTTAACAAATACTTAGCAAATACTGAATTACTTAACAAGTACAGGTCACTGTTGAAAAAGAGCCATGAATTAGGGTTGAATTTGAAAGTGTCTGCAATTCTGCCCAGACACGATAGGAGGGATTATATGATGAGAGCCCTGTCGATCAATTCGGCCCTGGAAAGATTGTGCAAGGCTCAAGGGGTAGAATTTTTTTCAGCCTGGTCTGTACTTGTTAACAGGAGTGACTGCTTCTACAGGGATGGGTTACAATTAAAGAGAAAGGGTGCAAGAATCTTTGCTGATGCTATCGAGGCAGTGTTAGGTGGGTCGGAAAACTGCTAGATTGGGGGGATACAAGGACTAATAGATTAACAGTAGCCACTGGCAGAGGTGAAAGTGATTCTTGCACTGCTTCTATTGGAATGAGCAGCGGCCTGGAAAATAAGATGCAGGATATTTCAGAGACTGCTGGGAATCATTGGGGTACAAGTAAACACATGGGTTGTGTTAGGGTATCTAAGAAAAAGAACAGGTGCATGTATACTTGCGTGTACACCAATGCTAGGAGTTTAGTAAATAAATTTGATGAATTTGAGGTATTGCTCAAAACATCAAAGGCAGATATTGTTGGGATTTCAGAGACATGGTGTCACACAGATATAAGGAATGCAGAACTGGAATTTGGGGAGTACAATGTCTACAGAAAGGATAGAATGGGCTACAACTGCTCCTCCCTTCCTATCCTCTAGATAGGAAGGTAGGAGGGTCACAAAGGAGGATCAAAAGCTGACACAAGTAATTATAGACCTGTGAGTTTAACTTCTGTTCCCGGAAAATTAATGGAGGCACTGGTTAAAGAAGCACTGCAGGATCATCTAGACAAGACTTCAGTTATAGCTCGGACACAGCATGGTTTTGTAAAGGGGAAGTCTTGCCTGACAAATTTGATTGGATACTATGATGCAGTCACAAAAGAACTGGATGCAGGGAATAACTTTGATATTATATACTTGGATCTTAGAAAGGCTTTTGATACTGTTGCACATGGAAGACTGCTGCATAAATTGGAGCAGTGTGGCATTGGAGGAAAATTGCTGCTTTGGATAAAGGGGTGGTTGAGGCAGAGAAGACAGAGAGTGGTAATCAATGGACACTGCTCATCGTGGACTAATGTTATTAGTGGAGTCCCTCAGGGTTCAGTATTGGGTCCATTATTGTTTTCTGTATTTATAAATGATATTGATGATGGTATATCAAGCTTAATGTCCAAGTTTGCAGACGATACGAAGGTTGGCAGGGTTGTCAAGGACACTACTGACACTATGCTGCTGCAACAGGATCTGGAAAAGTTGAGCAGATGGGCTGAGAGGTGGCAAATGAAGTTTAACATTGACAAATGTAAAGTACTACATATGGGAAACAGCAACCCCAGAGAAACGTATCAACTCTGTGGTACTACACTGACAGTGGTAGAGAATGAAAAGGACCTGGGGGTGGTTGTGCAGGCAGATATGAAGTTCTCTGAGCAGTGCAGACGGGCAGCAAGAGTAGCTCGTGGTGTATTGTCAATGATATATAGGAATTTTTCTAGCAGGGATAAGGAGGTGATTATTCCCTTGTATAAGGCAATGGTCAGACCACACCTTGAGTACTGTATACAGGCCTGGAGTCCTCATTTCAAGAAGGATGTAGAGCTGCTGGAACGAGTACAGAGAAGGGCAACAAGAGTAGTGAATGGAACAAAGGGGTGCTCTTACGAAGAAAGGCTTAAGTTTTGCAAATTACAGTGTCTGGAGACTAGGCACCAGCGAGGTGATCTGATAAAGAGGTGTATAAAGCCTTGAATGGTTTGAGCATGCTCAATGCTGATGGGATTCTCCCTCTTGCTCAGAATAATCAGTTGAGAGGGCATAAATTCAAATTGAGGAAAGACAGATGTAGAATAGATGTGCGGAAATTTGCCTTTAGCCAGCGGGTGGTTGGTTAGTGGAACAGACTTCCATCCCTTGTTGTGGAAGTTGATAGCCTAAATAAGTTTAAGGCTCAGCTGGACAGATATTGTACCTGGGGAACAGTAAACCCAAAATAACATACACTTGAGGGAATTGAACTAAAGCCAGTAGTGGAGGGAAGGGACTTGGGTGTTACGATACAATCAGACCCAAAGTTCTCCGAGCATTGTAGCCAGGTTGCAAGGAAGGCTCACGGTGTCCTATCGATCATTTATTAAACAATTGCTAGTAGAGATAAGGAGATCATAATCCCATTATATGAGGCTACTGTAAGACCACACTTGGAATACTGTGTTCAAGTATGGAGACTGCACCTAAACAAAGACGGATAACTCGCCTGGTGAGAATGGCAAAAGGGCGTCCATATGAGGAAAGACTAAATATGTGGGTTGCAGAGCATGGAAACAAGGCACCTTAGAGAAGACTTGACTGAGATGTTTAACACTCTGAGAGGCATATGTAAAATGAATGAGGATGAAATTTTAATGGTTATAAATGATTCTAGAACTAGAGGCCATAATTTCACGTTACGGTGGGAAATGTTTAGACTGGATTGCAGGAAGTTTTATTTTAGCCAGCAAGTCATAAATTACTGGAATAAGTTACTTACGTGGGTGGTAGAGGCTGATAGCTTGGGGAAATTCAAAGGTCAACTGGATTACTTACGGGAGGATGGAAACACACAGGTTGTCCATTTTCTTTTCTCTTATTATTTATTTCTTTTTTAATTTTCTTCTTATCATTATTTTATTTTAATTTTTTTAATATTTTTTGGCTAATGCAGCATAAGGCTTCCTTGCACCATATGACCATTGCTACTACTAATACTAAATACTAATTTTAGAAAGGCCAAAACAACTAAATGACACCATGTGAGTGGATACATTGTTTTCTCTAAAGATCCAGTTGAATAAGGTCAACAGAGAGTTCATATCTTTCTCACTCAGATTTTGCAGCATGATGTAGAAAATGCCATCCAGGCAATGCTAGAAGACTTATGCAAGTTTGAATTCTATTAACTTAAAAGGTTGACTATTTTGACTATTGGGATAAACAATTTGTCAACAGTTGACAAATTGTTATCCCCTCCACTGAAGAATCAGCTTGATGATGACCATTCAAAGCCTGAATTCTTTCCAAATTAACCTAGAATATCTTTGTTAATGATGCTGGAAAATTTAATCCAATGTTCTTGCTTGTTCTTCCGTCTGATTTGTCATGCTTTGGCTTTGAGTTTCTTATAATTCACTAAGTATTAGCAGTAGAAAATTTGCGAAACTGATTCTAGGCTTCCTTGTTTTATCTTCTCTAATCTTATTGATTTCAAAAGGGCACAGTCTATTTCACCAATGATTACAAAGTTGCCTAAATGATCTTGATTTTGGCACTGATATAGCAGCAGCATCTAATATATGGTTATGATATGTACAGTTACATCTTCAATAGAAGAGGACTGAATTAGTCGATCATCAAGATGGATGTGTTTTGCGTCATTATTCCATTCTACTTTACCGAAGTTCTTAGTGATGCGATTTGAAAACTTGAGGGTTTGATTGAGTTTGTATTTTAGAAATAACAGGAAAGTGACAACTGTTCTATGCATCACTCAATACTGACCATTCCATACTTGGGTATACAGAAGGAGAACGTACTGATAAATCTAGAGCAGATGGAGTACCTGCCGGGAGATGAATATACGTGTGTGACCCAATGTTCAATAAAGTGAGTTGGTAGTCATCCAGCAAAGATTCTATTAGCCTACCTCTAGCATCTAGGTGAGAACATTCCCACAATGGGGATGTTCATATTTTCGATTTGAATGGCAATTCAGATCTCCTAAAATACTTGATATTACATTATCAAGTATTAGTATGAACAAGTGAAAAGTTTGGAGGGATATAAATTGAGACAAGGGTCAAAGCGATTCCAATGGTGATGCATATAGCCACTATTTCTAAGTTTGGAGAGGATTATGTCTGGCTGGGATACTGGATTTCACGAATATTGCAACTTCTCCACAAGCTGGTGTTTCTGTGCCTCTGTTGAGTCTGTAGATGGTATAGTTTCTTGCCTTAGGAAATACCCAGGGGGTTTAGGTAAGTTTCCTGTAGGCAGACACTAACAGATTCATACTGATCAACTAGATCTGCTAGCTCAACAATTTCTAGTCCAAGCCTTGGAATTCCATTGCATTGTGTTCTAGACTTGATTGTTGTTTGATATATTAGATTTTTGTCAGTCTTATTTTGTCCTATTTTTCTTTGGGAAAAGAGGGCGACCCTCATCAGCATCACCTTCGGTATGTAGTATCGGTATTGCATCAGTTTTGTCTGTTTCTTTATCTATTTCCATGTTAGTGGAATTCAATTCCCTTGTTCCCATCAAAACAAAGCAGCTGAATTCCACTTTGGTTTGGTTAGTTCTGGTGAAGCTGGAACTAACCAAACCTGGCTCTTTGGCAAGAGCTATTGTAATTAAAGTAGTAGTAGAAAATGCACCCATCCACATGCTCCAAGAATTTCTAGTTCTCCCTTGAATTTATTCAACCTATCCACTTCCACAACAGATGGAAGCCTGTACCAACAATCAACCACCTGAAGGCAAACTACCACACATCTATCCTGCAAACATACTTCCTCAACTTGAATTTATGCCCCTTCATGTGTGTAGTCTCAACAAGTGGAAGAATACCATTAACATTCAGCTTACTCAATCCATTCAAGGCTTTAAACACTTCAATCAGATCTCCCTGCAGGTGACTAGTCTCGAGATGAAGACTTTCTAGGTAAGAGAACTCTTTAGTTTCCTTCACAAATCTGGTTGCCCTTCTCAGAACCCATTACAGCAGATTTACATTTCTCCAGACGTGAGGTACCCAGACCTGTATACAGTCCTCAAGATATGGCATTATACAAAGGGATAATCACCTCCTTATTCTTGCTAGCAAAGTTTCTGTATATCATTGACAAAACACCAGAGCTGTCCTGGCAGCATGTCTGACTGCACAATTACCCCAGATCTTTTTTATTCTCCACTACCCATAAATTATTATTCTGCACATGGGGTTACTGCTACCCACGTGCAGTACCTTGCATTTGTTAATGTTTGGGTTTGGGTTTTATTGGCGCATCAGCAACTGAGGCTATAATGCGACATTTGTTAATGTTAAACTTCAACTGCCATTTCTCAGCCCACTGATCCAATTTCCCTACATCTTGTTGCAGTAGCTCATCCTGAAGACCGTTGTTAACCACCTTGCCTATCATATGCAAACCTAGACATTAAACCTAGACATCAGGCCTTTGCAGCCGAGTGGTCAGGAGTGGGAGTGCAGTAGCATGTGCTCTTTGAGTAGACTGAGGTTCAAGCCCCTGACTGTTAAATATGGTAAATCTGTCAATCTGCACTGGACCAGCACAGCAGATTATGGTCCATTTCCCTCAACATTTTGTTGAGGAGGCTCCCATCTTGCAGTGGGTTGATAATGGCTGCAGTTACCTATTTTTTTTTTTTTTTTTTTTACCTACATCAATATTACTGATAAATATTGAAAACAATAATAATAAACAACACTGAACCCTGGGGGACTCCACTGACATCATTAGTCCACAAAGAGCAGTGGCCATTGATAAGGTATTGCCCTCTGTGGATGCTGTCTTCTTCCACTTTGTGAATCTGTCTTGTTCTACTTAACCATCCCCTTATCCATAGCAGTAACTTGCACTTAATGTCACATTAATCTAGTTTGTACAAGTCTTTTATGCGCAACAGTATCAAAAGCATTCTCGAAATCGAAGTATGTGATATCAAAATTATTTTTTGCATCCAGTTCCTTTGTGACCACATCGTATTATCCAGTCAAATTGGTCAGGCAAGATTTCCCCTTAAAAACCTACACACTGTGTCTGAACTATAACTGCAGCCTTGTCTAGATGATCCTACAATGCTTCTTTAACCAGCGACTTCATTATTTTTCATGGAACAGAAGTTAAACTAACATGTCTGTAATTACTTATCTCACCCTTTGATTCCCTTTTGTGAACTGGGGATACATTTCCACATCTCCAGTTCATGGGTACCTTCCCCAAGTCCAAGAATGCTCTCATAATTATGGCTAAAGGTTTGCTTAACTCCTTCGCTGCCTCCATTAAAATAACTGGATAGATTCCATCCACCCAAGGTGGCTTTTTTATGTCCATCCTCAACAATTTCTCCTCCACTTTCCTTTCGGTTATCACAAAGTCATTTAGCTCATTGTTATAGTTTGATGAACTCCTGATTTGTATGAAGATGCAAAATTCCTATTTAGTTTGGCTGCAACCTGACCAGGGGTATCAACAATTAATCTACAGATGCCTAGTAGCCCAATGTGATTCAAATCCTTCCTTCTACTATTTTCTGATGGGAAATGACCAAGGATTTTAAGTTTGAAGTTGGTGGTATGTCATTATTGATCAGACCATCCAAACTGCAATATTGCTAGAGCTAACAAAGCTGACCAGTGCTTATTTTGGTTTTAGCATTAGCATTAGTAGAGGCATTTGATGCAAGAAAGCAAGCTTATGCAGCATCAGCCAAAAAAATAAAATAAAATAAAATAAAATAAAAATAAATAAATAATAAATAAAAAAATAACCACTTCCACTTCACCCCTCTGTTCGTTCGAAATACCTGTCCAGCTGAGCCTTAAACTTATTTTGGCTATCAACTTCCACGACAAGGGATGGAAGTATGTTCCACCAACCAACCACCCGCTGGCTAAAGGCAAATTTCCTCACGTCTATCCTACATCTGTCTTTCCTCAATTTGAATTTATGCCCTCTCAAGTGATTTTTCTGAGCTAGAGGAAGAATCCCATCAGCATTGAGCATGCTCAAACCATTCAAGGCTTTATACACCTCAATCAGATCACCTCGCTGGTGCCTAGTCTCCAGACACTGTCATTTTCAAAACTTAAGCCGTTCTTCGTAAGAGCATCCCTTTGTGCCATTCACCAATCTTGTTGCCCTTCTCTGTACTTGTTCCAGCATCCCTACATCCTTCTTGAAATGAGGCCTCCAGACCTGTATACAGTACTCTAGGTGTGGCCTGACCATTGCCTTATACAAGGGAATAATCACCTCCTTATCACTGCTAGAAAAATTTCTTTATATCATCGACAATACACCATGAGCTACTCTTGCAGCCCGTCTGCACTGCTCATAAAACTTCATATCTGCCTGCACAACCACCCCCAGGTCCCTTTCATTCTCTACCACTGTCAGTGTAGTACCACAGAGTTGATACGTTGCTCTGGGGTTGCTGTTTCCCATATGTAGTACTTTACATTTGTCAATGTTAAACTTCATTTGCCACCTCTCAGCCCATCTGCTCAACCTTTCCAGATCCTGTTGCAGTAGCATAGTAGTAGTAGTAGTAGTGGCATGTGATGCAAGAAAGCAAATGTATGAGCTTATGCAGTATCAGCCAAAAGGAAAAAAAAAAAAAAAAAATCACACCATTCCCTCCAAATGCCTGTCCAGTTCCTCCTTAAATTTATTCAACCTATCAACTTCCACAAGGACAGATGGAAGCCCGTTCCAGCAATTAACCACCCGCTGGCTAAAGGCAAATTTCCGCACATCTATTCTACATCTGTCTTTTCTTAATTTGAATTTATGCCCCCTTATGTTCGTAATCTGAACAAGTGGAAGGATCCCATCAGAATTCAGCGTGCTCAATCCATTCAAGGCCTTATATACCTCAATCAGATCACTGCGCAGGTGCCTAGTCTCCAGCCACTGCAATTTGCAGAACTTAAGCCTCTCTTGGTAAGAGGATCCCTTCATTCCCCTCACCAATCTTGTTGCCCTTCTCTGTACCCGCTCAAGTAAATCTACATCCTTCCTAAAATGAGGTCTCCAGACCTGTACGCAGTACTCAAGGTGTGGCCTGACCATTGCCTTATACAAAGGGATAATCACCTCCTTTTCCCTGCTAGCAAAATTCCTATATATCATTGACAAAACCCCATGACTTGCCCTGGCAACCTGTCTGCATTGCTCAGAGAACTTCATATCTGACTGCACAATTACTCCCAGATCTTTTTCATTTTCTACCACTTTAAGTGTAGTACCACACAGTTGGTACGTTTCTCTGGGGTTATTTCTACCCATATGCAGTACTTTGCATTTGTTAAGGTTAAACTTCAGTTGCCACTTCTTAGCCCATCTGCCCAAATTATCTAGATCATGTTGCAGTAGCAGACTGCCATTACTGTCATTAACAACCCTGCCAACCTTTGTATCATCTGCAAACTTCGACATTAAGCCTGATATACCTTCATCAATATCATTGATAAATATACAAAACAACAGTGGACCTAACACCGAACCCTGTGGGAATCCACTAATAACATTAGTCCAAGAAGAGCAGCACCCATTGATTACCACCCTCTGTCTTCTTGCACTTAACCATCCTTTTATCCATTGTAGCAACTTACCCTTAATAGCATTCTGCTCCAATTTGTACAATCATCTTCCATGCGCAACAGCGTCAAAAGCTTTCCTGAAATCCAAATATATGATATCAAAATTGTTTTTTGCATCCAGTTCCTTTGTAACAACATCATAATATCCTATAAAATTTGTCAGACAAGACTTTCCCTTAAAAAACCCATGCTGTGTCTGAATTATTGCAGCAGTCTTGTCTAGATGATCCTGCAATGTATCTTTAACCAGCGACTCCATTATTTTACCCGGAACAGAAGTTAAACTAACTGGTCTGTAATTACTCGTGTCACTCTTCAATCCCCCATTGTGAATTGGGGATACATTTGCACATCTCCAGTCCGTGGGAAACTCCCCTGAGTCCAAGGATGCTCTCATAATTATGGCTAAGGGTTTACTTAGTTGCTTTGCCGCCTCCTTTAATATAACTGGATAGATCCCATCCACCCCAGGTGCTTTTCTTACGTTTAACTTCAACAATTTCTCTTCCACTTTGCTCTCAGTTATTACAAGATCATTAAGCACCCTGCTACAATTTGATAACCTTCTGCCATTTTCAAACCTTAATAATTCCTCACGTGTGAATGTAGATGCAAAATACTCATTCAGTTTGTTTGCTATCTGAGCAGGATCATCAACAGTTGAACCATCGATGTCTAGTGGACTAATCAGATTCATCCCCTTCATTTTAGAGTTTATATAAGTAAAGAAATCCTTGCTGTTTTTCTTAGCATCTTTTCCCAAGGATTTCTCGTAATCTGCCTTCACCTGCCGAACCTCCTTTGTGACCTGATTACAGATTAACTTATATCTGCCATAGGGTTCTGAGTCGCTTGATAATTTATACGCATCCCATGCATTTTTCTTCTCTGTTACGAGTCTCATTAGTTCATTTGACAACCATTTAGGCCTAAACCTTGAACAATACTTCTTAATAGGTATGAAACTTTTAGTAGCTTCGACGATTAATTCCTTGAATGCTTCCCACTTAGAATTTACTGTTGGTAACAGTCAGTTGATCCCACTGTTCAGAATTTAAAAACTGTCGGAGACCACTGTACTCGCTTTTACGGACGCGAAAACCCTTTCCTTTACCCCTGATGGTAATTAAATCTTTAAGTAAATCCCACGGCAGTACACTGTGATCACTGCCACCTAGTGGTTCTTTTATCTGCAAATTCCTAATACATGAATGATCACTGCTGATAACCAGATCAAGAGTATTACTTTCTCTGGTTGCCTCTCGAACATGCTGCTGCAGAAAACAATCATCCAATAAATCCACAAAAGTCTGAATAGTGTCAGTAGTGTCTTTGACAACCCTGCCAACCTTCGTATCGTCTGCAAACTTGGACATTAAGCTTGATATACCATCATCAATATCATTTATAAATACAGAAAACAATAATGGACCCAATACTGAACCCTGAGGGACTCTACTAATAACATTAGTCCACAATGAGCAGTGTCCATTGATTACCACTCTCTGTCTTCTCCACCTCAACCACACCTTTATCCATAGCAGCAATTTGCCTCCAATGCCACACTGCTCCAATTTGTGCAGCAGTCTTCCATGTGCAACAGTATCAAAAGCCTTTCTAAGATCCAAGTATATAATATCAAAGTTATTCCCTGCATCATAGTATCCAATCAAATTGGTCAGGCAAGACTTCCCCGTAAAAAAACCATGCTGTGTCTGAGCTATAACTGAAGTCTTGTCTAGATGATCCTGCAGTGCTTCTTTAACCAGTGCCTCCATTAATTTTCCGGGAACAGAAGTTAAACTAACAGGTCTATAATTACTTGTGTCGCCTTTTGATCCTCCTTTGTGAATTTTGGTCACGTTTGCACATCTCCAGTCCATGGGTACTTCCCCTGAGTCCAAGGAAGCTCTCATAATTATGGCTAAGGGTTTGCTTACTTCCTTTGCTGCCTCCTTTAATATAACTGGATAGATCCCATCCACCCCAGGTTCCTTTCTTGTATTTATCTTCAACAATTTATCCTCCGCTTTACTCTCAGTTATTACAAGATTCTCTAGCTTACTGCCAGAGTGGAATACACCTCTGGCATTTCCCTCGCTGAATAACTCCTCATGTGTGAATGTCGATGCAAAATATTCATTTAGTTTGTTAGCTACCTGAGCAGGATCATCAACAGTTGACCCATCAATATCAAGTGGACCAATCTGATTCATCCCATTCCTTCTAGAGTTTACATAAGTAAAGAACTCTTTGCTGTTTTTCTTTGCATCCCTTGCCAAAGATATCTCGTAATCTGCCTTCGCCTGCCTAACCTCCTTTGTAACTTGGTTACAGATCAACTTGTATCTATCATAGGCTTCTGTGTCACGTGTTAATTTGTATGTATCCCATGCATTTTTCTTCTCTGCCATATGTCTCATTAGTTCATCTGACATCCACTTAGGCCTAAACCCTGAACAATATTTCTTAGTTGGTATGTAAAGCCTAGTAGATTCCAAGATAAGTTCTTTGAATGCTTCCCATTTTGAATTTGCTGTTGCTAACATCATCAGTTGGTCCCATTGTATAGAATGTAAATACTGTTTCAGTCCATCGTAGTCGCCTTTACGAAAGCAATAACCCTTCCCTTTACCCCTAATGGTAGTTACCTCTTTGAGTAAATCCCACTTCAGCACACTGTGATCACTGCCACCTAGTGGTTCATTTACCTGCAGATTCTTAATGCATGAAGAATCACTACTGATAATCAAATCAAGAGTATTACTCCGTCTAGTTGCCTCCCGAACATGCTGATGTAGAAAACAATCATCCAATAAATCCACAAAAGCCTTGCTAGTGTGTGAGTGACCAGCCCTCAAATTCCAGTCAAATATCTGGGAAATTAAAATCCCCCATTATAAGACTCTCTGATTTACTGGCCCACTCTATTTCCCTGTACAATTTCGTATTATACTCATCAGAGTCATTAGGTCTATAGCACACTCCTACTCTCAATTTTGATCTCCCAATGCTTATGTCACACCAAACTTGACTCGAAACTGCACTGTCCAGCAATGTCGACTGGCTGCACTTCCTTGTATTTTATGTATTTCTTAACTAATAGCATAACCCCTCCTCCCTTCCTATCCTGTCTATCCCTTCTGTAGACATTGTACTCCCCAAATTCCAGTTCTGCATTCCTTATATCTGTGTGACACCACGTCTCTGAAATCCCCACAACATCTGCCTTTGATGATGTTTTGAGTAATACCTCAAATTCATCAAATTTATTTACTAAACTCCTAGCATTGGTGTACATGCAAGTATACATGCACCTGTTCTTTTTCTTAGCTACCCTAACACAACCCATGTGTTTACTTGTACCCCAATGATTCCCAGCAGTCTCTGAAATATCCTGTATCTTATTTTCCAGGCTGCGACTCATTCCAATAGAAGCAGTGCAAGAATCACTTTCACCTCTGCCAGTGGCTACTGTTAATCTATTAGTCCTTGTATCCCCCAACTAGCAGTTTTCCGACCCACCTAACACTGCCTCGATAGCATCAGCAAACATTCTTGCACCCTTTGTATTTAAGAGTATCCCATCCCTGTAGAAGCAGAAGCAGTCTCTCCTGTTAACAAGTACAGACCAGGCTGAAAAAAATTCTACCCCTTGAGCCTTGCACAATCTTTCCAGGGCCGAATTGATCGACAGGGTTCTCATCATATACTCCTTCCTATCGTGTCTGGGCAGAATCGCAGACACTTTCAAATTCAACCCTAATTCAAGGCTTTTTTCAACAGTGACCTGTACTTGTTAAGTAATTCCGCCGGTCTCCTACTCTTAATATCATTAGTGCCAACTTGTACAACTATATCACCTTTTGGTTTTGCTGCACCAGATTTTTGGCAGCCTTGACTGGAAAGGACTTACACACACTTAAATTATTATGGGAAATACAAAACTGTATGCCATTTATTTATTTTGGCATTTTTCTTCATGGACTACTTTTTTGTCCATTGGTATAGTGACTGAATAGCATCACCACACAAAGCAGCTGCCATTTTGATTTTCTACTCACTTCGGAACTTTGGATCTACTCAGTGGATCCAAAGTTCTGGGCCTTCCAAGAAAAATGATGATCTTGGTATCTATCGACAGTCCTCTTCATATACTATTATGCACATAATTAAAAAAAATTTTTTTTTGACATCTGCATCAATAGTTATGACAATCGTTTACTTCCCCCATTCGATAGTATTGTCGTACCTGCCCACTCATTTTCTGCTGAATGGAAAATTATTTTAAGTATTATCTAGTTTAGCATCTTTGAAAACCCTCCTAATATAAATCCCAGCATGATCAGCCAATTATTTTCCGAGATATTAGCATTTAAAGTCTTTCCCCTTCTTTCAGACTAATTCTGACTGGTTTAGATGTTATACAAGAAACATACACTTGTATCTGGCAGATAAATCATTTTCTGTTAGAATAAATAGATTCCAACATAATTCAGAAATGACATACCCATTTTTAAAATGGCAGATAGGGATGTGACAGGAGATTACTACTTAATAGGCACCTCCATAGCCAGGTGGGCAGGAGCAGCAGTCTTCAGTGGTTCGGGGTTCGAGCCTGCGACCACCAAATACGGAGAATGCAGAAAGGTCAGGAAATGATCACATATTCCCGGAGCAATATGGCCTTAGCTGCTAATGCCCCGAAAAACCAAATAACAACAACAACTGCTGCTTAATATACGTAAGTGTATTAATATAGTGTAGTACTGACAATTAATTAATTAAATTTATTGATCTTATTAATTTAAAATATGCCCCAGACTAGAGCAGCAAAGCAATGGGCACGAAGCGGAAGGAGTGCTGTGACTCGGAGGAGAACTGAGGGGGGGCTGATTCTCCAACATATCACAGCCTCAAAAAAATGTGCAACTTGTGAAATGTTTGCCAAACTCTCTGGAACAGAACATGATCTAGCCAAGGAGCATGTCTTTGTGTGTGCCAGGTGCAGAGAATGTCTAGAAATTAGAGGTCAACTCAGCGTTCTGATGGGCATCTATGAGAGCTTGAGGTGTAGGTTAGATACCCTCGAAGAAATTAATATGAGCGGCCCATCAAGCTTTCAGCTGCCCAACTCAATGCCAGAGCTCACTCCTGGGCCTCAGGCAACACAGCGGCAATCTCCAAGGCAGAATGCGCTGGTCCCACAGGAGTTTGTTATTGTTGGTGACTCTATTGTTGGTGGGAGACGAGGAATATAATGTGTAAAAAGGATAGATGGAATAGGACCAGGGTATGTCTGCCAGGGTCAAAAGTTGATGACATTGTAAAGCATATATCATCTTTTAAGGGCACAAAGAGTGATACTGTTGTACACATTGGCACCAATGACATTAAGAGTAGGAGATCTGCAGATTTACTTAACATGTACAGGTCAATGTTGCAAAAAAGTCATGAGTTAGGGTTAAATTTGAAAGTCTCTCCAATTCTGCCCAGACACGATAGGACAGAGTAGATGATGAGAGCTTTGTCAATGAATTCGGCGCTGGTGGAAATGTGCAAGGCTCAAGGGGTAGAATTTTTTTCAGTGTGGTCTGTGCTTGTTAACAGGAGAGACTGCTTCTACAGGGATGAGATACACTTAAATAGAAAGGGTGCAAATTTGCTCATGCTATCGAGGCAGTGTTAGGTGGGTCGGAAAACTGCTAGCTTGGGGGATTCGCAGACTAAAAGGTTAAAAGTAGCCGCAGGCAGAGTTGAAAGTGATTCTTGCACTACTTCTATTAGAATAAGCAGTGGCACGGAGCGAGGGGTGTTGGGGGTTTCAGGGACTGATGGCAGTCATCGTGAAACAGGTAGGTATATGGGATGTGTTAGGGTAACTAAGAATAAGAATAGGTACATGTATACTTGCATGTATACCAATGCTAGAAGTATAGTAAATAAATTTGATGAATTTGAAGTGTTGGTCAAGACTTCAAAAGTGAATATTGTTGGGATAGCAGAACTGGAATTTGGGGAGTACAATGTGTACAGAAAGGATAGACAGGACAGGAAGGAAGGAGGTGTTATGCTGTTAATTAAGAAAAATAAAATCAAAAGAAGTGCATCCAGTTGATATAGATGAACGGTGTTGAGCAGTCTGGTGTGACATAAGAACTGCGAAAGCAACAATAAGAGTAGGAGTGTGTTTTAGGCCTAATGACTCAAATGAGTACAATGAACAATTGTATAGAAAAATAGAGTGGGCTAGTATATCAGAATGTCTTATAATGGGGGATTTTAACTTCCCAGATATCGACTGGAACTTGTGGGTTGGTCACTCGCACACTAGTAAGACTTTTGTGGATTTATTGGATGATTGTTTTCTGCAGCAGCATGTTCGAGAGGCAACCAGAGAGGGTAATATTCTTGATCTGGTTATCAGCAGTGATCACAGTGTACCAATGTGGGATTTACTTAAAGATATAATTACCATCAGGGGTAAAGGTAAGGGTTTTTGTTTCCGTAAAGGTGATTACAGTGGTCTCAGACAGTTTTTAAATTCTGTACAGTGGGACCAACTGATGATGTTACCAACAGCAAATTCTAAGCGGGAAACATTCAAGGAATTAATTGTGGAAGCTACTAAACGTTTCATACCTATTAAAAAATACTGTTCAAAGTTTAGGCCTAAATGGTTGTCAAATGAACTAATGTGACTCATAGCAGAGAAGTAAAATGCATGGGATGAATATAAATTATCAGGTGACACAGAAGCCTATGATATATATAAGCTAGTCTGTAATCAAGTCAGAAAGGAAGTTAGGCAGGCGAAGTAGATTATGAGAAATCTTTGGCAAAGGATTCTAAGAAAAATAGCAAGGATTTCTTTACTTCTATAAACTCTAAAAGGGGGTAAATCTGACTGGTCCACTTGATATCGATGGTTCGACTGTTTACGATCCTGCTCAGATAGCAAACTGAATGAGTATTTTGCATCTACATTCACACGAGGAGTTATTAAGGTTTAAAAATGCCAGGTTATCAAATTGTAGCAAGGTGATTAATGATTTTGTAATAACTGAGAACAAAGTGGAGGAGGAGAAATTGATGAAGTTAAACCTAAGAAAGGCACATGGGGTGGATGGGATCTATCCAGTTATATTAAAGGAGGCGTCAAAGGAGGTAAGCATACCATTAGCCATAATTATAAGGGCATCCTTGGACTCAGGGGAGGTCCCCACGGACTGGAGAGGTGCAAATTTTTCCCCAATTCACAAAGGGTGACACAAGTCATTACAGACCAGTTAGTTTAACTTGTGTTCCGGGTAAAATAATGGAGTCACTAGTTAAAGATGCATTGCAAGATCATCTAGGCAAGACTGCAACAATAACAAGGGTTTGTTAAGGGAAAGTCTTGTCTGACAAATTTGTTAGGATATTATGATGTGGTTACAAAGGAACTGGATGCAAAAAATTATTTTGATATCATATACTTGGATTTCAGGAAAGCTTTTGATACTGTTGTACATGGAAGAGTACTGTACAAATTGGAGCAGAATGGTATTAAGGGTAAGTTGCTACAATGGATAAAAGGATGGTTGAGTGGGAGAAGACAGAGGGTGGTAATCAATGGGTGCAGCTCTTCGTGAACTAATGTTATTAGTGGAGTCCTGCAAGGTTCGGTGTTGGGCCCACTGTTGTTTTGTATATTTATCAATGATATTGATGAAGGTATATCAGGCTTAGTGAAGTTTGCAGATGATACAAAGGTTGGCAGGGTTTTTAATGACAGTAATAGCAGTGTGTTACTGTAACAGGATCTAGAAAATTTGGGCAGATGGGCCAATAGGTGGCAACTGAAGTTTAACATTGACAAATGCAAAGTACTGCATATGGGTAGAAGTAATCCCAGAGAAACATACCAACTGTGTGGTACTACACTTAAGGTGGTAGAAAATGAAAAAGCCCTGCGAGTAATTGTGCAGTCAGATATGAAGTTCTCTGAGCAATGCAGACAGGCTGCCAGGGCAGGTCATGGGGTGTTGTCAATGATATACAGGAATTTTGCTAGCAGGGAAAAGGAGGTGATTGTCCCTCTGTATAAGGAAATGGTCATGCCACAACTTCTGTGGCATGACCATTGTGGCATGAGTACTGCATGCATGTCTGGAGGCCTCATAATAAGGATGTAATTTGCTTGAGCATGTACAGAGAACGGCAATAAGATTGTTGAGGGTAATAAAGGGATCCTCTTACCAAGAGAGGCTTAAGTTCTGCAAATTGCAGCGGCTGGAGACTAGGCACCTGCGAGGTGATCTGATTGAGGTATATAAGGCCTTGAATGGGTTGAGCAAGCTGATTTCTGATGGGATTATTCCACCTCTTCAGATTACGAACCTAAGGGGGCATAAATTGAAATTGAGGAAGGAAAGATGTAGAATAGCTGTGCGGAGGTTTTGCCTTTAGCCAGCGGGTGGGGTTAATTGCTGGAACAAAGTTCTATCTGTTGTTATGGAAGTTATTAGGTTAAATAAATTTAAGGAGGAACTGGACAAACATTTAGACCAGATTGTTTTGCAATTTTTTTTTTTTTTTGGCTGATGCTGCATAAGCTCATACACTTGTTTTCTTGTATCACATGCCACCACTACTACTACTACTACTACAGTCTCTGCCACAAAAATGAGATTAGATAAAACTGTCACAAAAGAGACAGATTATGAGGAAAAAGATGTAACAAGTGACGAAGGAAACACAAGGACTATGACTGACAAATTGTAAGGAGGAGGTCCCCTGGACCAAATTTATGCCTTCTGCATAGAACTGGAGAAGTTTATACGGCAATCTAATAGAGTTACATATATTGCCAGGACTGAAATTATTAAGCCCTGGTCAAAAATGAAAAAGGTACTAATGACCACAGTGTTTGAGAATGAGAGCAAGAAATACATGCAAATCCAACCAAAGAGTGATAAACAACCTCTACCACAACAGAGACCAAATATGCAGAGAAACTGAAAGAAATGCCCAAAAGGAAGAGGACAGAATAAGCAGAGAGGAAAACAGAACCACCAAATGTCATCATTACAAGAGTTAGAGACGTTAAGCAAGTGTAGAAATGCTTAACAAAGCGGAGGTGGACAAACTGTTACAGGACACCATCTCAAAGCTTGGATTAAAAGCACAGATAGCAAAGGGGAGAAGTCAAAGTAACTTAATATTTGACAAATAAAGGGACCACAAGGAAGAGATTACAGAAGGAATATATAAGAACCCAGACAACATACTTACTAGGGAGGAATTAAACAAAGAGTTCATATTGAAACATCTGGGTTGCAGATGTTTCTCTGAGAGTGTGGTCAGCTGAAACAGGACAGCACAGATTCAGCCCTAAGCAAATGTTTCAAGTACCATAAATATGATCACACCTCCCAAATTTGTCCACAGAAGCAAACCACCTGTGGACACTGTACTACAAAAGGGCATGACTTCAAGGACTGTTCGAAAAGGGCAGAGCCACAAAAAAGTGCCAATTTGCAAGGCCCAAGGAAAGGAAAGGAAAGGAAAGGAAAGGAAAGTAACCACTCCATAAAGAGCAATAAGTGCCAAGGGAAGACTTTAGCCTAGGCAGTCTAGGCAACTGCCTAGGGCCTGTAAAATGGTTTTACTATACATATTTTATAGTATAAATTTTTATAGGCAGAGGACTCTTTTTAGCTTTCAACATAATACAAGACCTGTATTTTTATATTTAGTAATAGAAGACCTTTTTTAACCCATTCAACTGTGTCCTCCATTACAATTTCTGAAAGGTGGCAGCCCTAGGTGGGGGCCAAAATGAGAATCTTGCCTTGGGTCCGATTTTTTCTTAGTCAGCCACTGATAAGTGCCCCACTTATCTGAGAGCCATGAGACAAACTAAGCTGAGAATTAACTATGGATATACATACTAGACTCGAAACAGCACATAGATTGCTGAAAATAGCACAGCTGAATGCACAAAGATCCAGATCAGTTATGGATAAAGAAAGTGGTGGAAGAAGAAAATACTGATAGTGTGTTCAGTAGCCCTACCTTGTAAATGGTACAATGCAAGACTATTCTATTAATTACAGGATATTTGAAGCTAACACAGATACAACATAAATAAGGAAAGTAATTGAATGAGAAAACAATGATATATTGTGTGTTCAGGAGCCCTACCCTCTAAGCTGGCACTTCTGAATAATGATGCAGGCATCATTATTCGGAACATGGATTTACAAATTGTCAAAATAACGACTAATCCAGATGCAGCTTGTGGGAGGGCATGGCTGACTACACTTGCTGTCCATGTACTGCCCACCTGGGCAGAATACAAAGTACAAACTTCAATAACTGCTACAGGCTCTATAATTCCATTGGATAAAGTACCAACTGCACTTGACTCAAACTGGAGGTCACCTATGTGATTAACATAGGTGACAACACAACAACACAGTGCCAACCCCCAGGGCCCTCTGTTAGAGGAGCTTATAATAGCCAATAATCTCATAGTTATGAACAGACCCAATCAGCCAACAACATTCAGTAGATGAGAGCAACATTGATATCACTCTCTCCACTAGTACTCTGACAAAAAGACTGGACTAGACTGTGCATGAAGAACTAATTACCTTGAATCGCTGTGTTATAACCTATACATTTTTCCAGATTACTACTCCAGTTCTATATTCAAATTTACCCATTCTATCCTTGTGAATGATGGTGCAGTTTCATAATAGGGTTATCACTAGTCTTTAGATATTTCTTATATGTGCAGGTAGACTGGTTCATGTTAGTGCAGGAAATTATTGATGTTCTTAAGAAATTTCTTGCCTCCCTTATCATGGCTTGTATAATTTCTGATCATCGTGCTTTAGTCTTTTCTCTTAAATGTTCCTTCTTCCAGTCTCCAACAACCTTAAAATAAAATCATCTGATTTTCTACTAAAAAAGTTCACTGGGAGAAGTTTTTCTCAATCTTATCATCTACTCTGCTGACTACTGATATATTTGGATCTTCTGATCTTCCTGTTTTAGTTTCCACATTACAAAATTCAATACTTCTGGCAGTTACTAAAGCCACTAAAAAGAAAGGTAAAAGAAATGTTATTACTCCCTGTTGGAACCAACATTTAACTAATTCAATGAAATTGGTTCATAGGGCACATAAACTCTATAAGCGACACTGCAGTACCTGGCCCTTGACTGATGTTGAGCAACTCACCAGCAGCATATTACTCTTATAAGACAATTAAATGTGGAATATTACAATAATAGAATTTTATTACCATTTTCTCCCTCCAAAGTCGATTTGGCAGTTGCAAAAATAAGCCCTGACAAATGTCCAAGGGGAAAACCTTTGTGAAGGTATGTTCTTACTTAAACTGCATCAAAAATTAACACATATTTTGGTAAAACTAGTCAACAAATGCTTATACTCAAAGAACTTTCCTTACAGTCTGGAAATCTGCAATTGTGAAAACTGTACTTGAACCTGGCAAACCGATTGACAACTCCCATTCTTTTAGACTTATTTCCCTTTAAGTCACTAGGAAAAGTTTTTGAGAGACTTTTCTTACCGTATTATTAGTCTGTTGACTGAAAATAAATTCTACTCTGAAAAACAAATTGGCTTTCATCCTGAAGTTGGTACTGATGATGCTTTGGTTCATCACTTACACAGGTCTGACGTAGCTGAGTGGTCAGGAGCGAGAGTGCATAGCACACGTTCTTTGAGTGGACCGGGGTTCAAGTATGACTACTAAATACGATAAATATATTTGTATTAATGATTTATTGTAAACTCTACTGACTTGGTTGTCGTGCTGGAGTATAAACAGAAAATTTATTTATTTATTATAAATACTCCTTAGCCATATACGTTGACTTCAAGGGCGTTTTCGACAATCTTCGGTGGGAGAGTGCCTTTGAATTTCTTAGATCTTTAAACTGTGCCTTTGACTTATATACTACTTTGAGAAGTTATTTTTCAGATAGACACATCTGTGTTCCTTTCAACTTCCAGGGTGTTTACAGATAAATTAATCACGGTTCCCACAAGGTCGTATACTTGGTCCACCAATCTAGAATTCGGTTTTAAATCAGTGACTGCTTAAACAATAAGGCAATTATCAAACAATGGCATATGCGGACGATCTGGTCCTGTTTTGCTAATAACATCTTACAGGACTTACATGATTCGTTTGGGGCAACAGCCTCAAGTTAAGAAGAAGTTAACTAACATATAAGTTTGCGCAATAGCATTGTGTCTACACGTACCCAACTACTAAGTAGTTATCAGTTAAGTATATCTCATATTGTGAATGCCTTCACAATGTGTTATCATGATATTGCACTACATAGAATAAGTAATGCTTCACCAATGGAGAAGACTACTGTTACTTATTCTCAGCAGATACTACCATTAGGACGGAATTACAGAATTCCTCATTTGTGAATGTAAATGCAAAATATTCATTCAGTTTGTCAGCTATCTGAACAGTTGAACCATCAAGTGGACCAATCTGATTCATCCCTTTCCTTCTAGAGTTTACAGAAGTAAAGAAGTCTTTGTTGGTTTCTTTGCACCCTGTGCCAAGGATTTCTCATAATCAGCCTTTGCTTGCATAACCTCCTTTGTGACTTGATTCCAGACTAACTTGTATCTACCATAGGCTTCTGTGTCGCTTGATAATTATATGCATCCCATGCAATTTTCTTCTCGGCCACAAGCCTCAGTTCATCTGACATCCATTTAGGTCTAAATCTTGAACAGTATTTCTTAGTTGGTTTTGGTTTGGTTTTATTGGCGCATTAGCATCTAAGGCTATAATGCGCCAAGACCATCTTAGTTGGTATGAAAGCCTAGTAGCTTCCAAGAAGAATTCCTTGAAGGCTCAGCATTTAAAATTTGCTGTTTTTAACATCATCAGTTGATCCCACTGTACAGAATTTAAAAACTGTCTGAGATCACTGTAGCCTTTACAAAAGCAAAAACCCTTCCCTTTACCCTTGATGGTAGTTACATCTTTAAGTAAATTCCACATCAGTACACTTATCACTGCCACCTAGTGGTTCCTTTATCTGCCAATGAATAATATGAATACTACATGAATAATCACTGCTGATAATCAGACCAAGAGTATTACTCCCTGTGATTGCCCCTCGAACATGTTTCTGTAGAAAACAATCCTCCTATAAATCTATAAAAGTATTGCTAGCATATGAATAACCAACCCACAAGTTCCAGTCAATATCTGGAAAGCTAAAATCTCCCATTACAAGACATTCTGATTTACTGGCCCACTCTGCACATTTCTCTGCACAATTGTTCGTTGTACTCATTAGACCTATAACACACTCCTACTCTCATTTTCTCTTTCCTAGTGCTTATGTCACACCAAACTGATTCAACAGTGGCCACACATGTCAACTGGATGTACTCCCTTCCTATCCTGTCTATCCTTTCTGTACACATTGTACTCTCCAAATTCCAATTCTGCACTGCTTATATCCAAACAATATCTGCCTTTGATGTCTTGACCAGCACTTCAAATTCATCAAATTTATTTTCTATGATTCTAGCATTGGTGTGTACATGCAAGTATACATGCACTTGTTCTTACTCTTAGTTACCCTTGAGTTACTTAAAGTGGAATGGATGCTATGTGAAATACTGTTATTGCATGGTATATTGCTATATCAAATATAATAATCAACCATTATTATATTTGACTTTGGAGAGAATATTATTGCAAAAACATTCTCTTGAAAATCAATATAACAGCAAAGGCAAGGAATGGGGAACTTTGAAGGAGCATATGAATTTTGTTGGAAAATTTCAGGTGTCTGTTAAGTTGGACGAAGAAGTTGCTATCACAGCAATTCCAATGTCAAAAGAATCATTGTGTACCAAGAAAACAATAAAGTTTTTCTTATCAGAGATAAAAGTATAAAACCAGACACTTTACCTTCTAAAAAAGTGTCCAAAATGCATTTAATAATTTAAATAAGTTAAAAGAATATAAGTTAAAAACTATGGAAATAAATTTGATTTTTATTTTAAATTAGATTAATTTACATTAAATTTTTACTTGGTTTTGTATTTTTCCTGTATGTTAATCAGTTTAATATTAAAATTATCATTCTTTTACTACTTTGAGATATTAATTGCAGTGTTTATTTTCTCTTAGTTTATCTTAAAACTAAAAAAAACTAAAATTATGTATTGACCACACTTACTGTTAGACAAAATTTCTGATATTATTTTTACTATTATTATTTCTTATTGTTGTTAGGCACATGCACAAAAAATAAACAAAATATCTATAGGTAAAGCATATGTGAAATAAATACTTTGTATATACATCTCCTTAGATTTTATGCTATTTGTTAGTTAAGAAATGCGAGTTTCTTAAGTAATAGCATAATCCTTCCTACCCTGTCTATGCTTTCTGTACAGAATTTCTTGTATTTCCACTGTACAGAATTTAAAAACTGTCTGAGACCATTTGCTTTTGTAAAGGTGACTACTCCTGTAGTCATCTTTATTAAAGCAAAAACCCTTCCCTTTACCCTTGATGGTAGTTACATCTTTAAGTAAATCCCACATCAGTAGACTGTGATCATTGCCACCTAGTGGTTCCTTTATCTGCAAATTCTTAATGCATGAATAATCACCGCTGATAATCAGATCAAGAATAACTCTTTAAACATTGCCTTTAAGGGGTTACACTGAATACCCATTTATATTCCTTTAAGTTTTAGCCTTCTGCTGCTTTGCGCAAAACTATTCTTTAAACTACACCTACTTAATACTTCTTAATGGATTTAATTTGTACACATCTTGCTATATAAAATTTACTTTATGCACCTAACATGAATAGCAAACCATATATGAAAACAGTGAGTCAACACTGCATCACCTCTAGTACTCCTAGAAAACGTGTTGCATTCCATCCTTCTTCTAGGGATTGTATGTTAAATCTTTCACAGGAGAACCATACTTTTGGTCCTGACCTCCAAAATTCAATTAGTTCTAAGCCTGAAATTAATAAACATTCTAAATCAGACCTTATCTTTTCCCAAATGCCACGACAAACATTGTTTAACCTGTTCTGCTATGGATAACCCTGAAATCAACCATAACACAGATTCCATACCCTTTTGAAAAATACTAATGTCATCTATCTACTTACCTGTAAAATTTGCAATATCAATTATGTAGGACAAACATCTAACTCCCTAAACAAGAATTATTGGGCATAGATCAAAAAGTAAAAACCTAATTACTGGAAAAAACAATGACACTGATTTAGAACTATTACAATTCCACCACCACAACTTCACTAATGCCGCCATAAAAATTTTAGCTATCATTGAAGATTAGCACACATGTGAGTACTATGAAAACACATTTATATGTGTATCCACATGGACTTAACAACAAATCTTTCAATAAAATTTTATTTAGCAATAGTTCTCTAAACACCAAACACTGTATTTACAAATTATTTAATCTTAATAATGTCACGCTAGCTAAAAAATGCAGACACTCATGTGGTAACAAAAAGCATAATCCATACAAAAATATAAAGTTTGATTTTAATAACTTAATCAGTTCTTTCAACCATACTACTCTTAATTTACCCATAATAAACCATTTCCTTTTTAACAAAAAAAATCTATTCTTAAAGCTTTAGTTTCATTCTTTCAAAAATTCAGGTTCAACAATATCCAACTAAAACACATTAGTCTTTATAGAATTGGCCATCTTACTAACTACTGCACTGAATTTTGCAATATAAAATTTATACAAAAATGGTTCGACAATATATCATGGTCCTCACTACTCAATAAGCATAATAACTTATTGCCTTCAAACAGCCTATACAAATTTAATATACATCATTCCTACAACTATGATCCTCCATTAGGCTTAAATATTTGTAACTATAAACAACTAGCTACTAACATAGGAAATATTATACCCACTGATCTCCCATGCTACTGCAATAATCCTATTTATGCCCCTTATATTGATCAACATCATGGACATATTATTACAGGCAATCTTAACATCATTAAGAATCATGACCTAAAAACTGCTATCAGCAAAGGTTTTAAATACAGTCCTATAAATAAAGCCAACCTTAATATTATCAACAGAGTATTATATTTAAATCTTATACATTTTGCTAACAAATTGGAATCAAAATACAACATTCCTCAAAAAGAAGCATACCAAAATTGTATCACCATCATCTTTTACACACCCAACTACAATCTTAAAAAAACATATAATAGAATTACAAGACAATTTTATCATCACCCCTGGTAGATAAAGTTTCCAATAACTTGGCCATATTTTGTAAGCAATTTTACTGTATTCAACTCAAAAATGAAATAGAAAAGTTCCACTTTCACTACCTGCCATCTTAATCCTTCAGTCACAGTTAAAAAGCTAATTGCTTTACATAAAAAACTACATACTAAATTACAGAACTCAACCCTACCATTTCTCTATATGATTGCAAAATTCCATAAAAAACCTATAGGTTTCAGATTTATTACCAGCTCTAAAAACAGTGGCTACCTTCCAGCCAAACAATTTTTCAAACTACTAAAAACAATTTTTAATAATCTCGCATCTACGAGCAATAATAAATTTTTAGGTTATTATTGCATCTAAAAAGCAATAATAACCTAAAAAAAAAAAAAGAAAAAAAAAAAAGGTAAAGTGCAGCCATTATCAACCCACTGCAGGATGGAAGCCTCCTCAACAATTCATGCTGAGAGAAATGGACCATAATCTGCCACGCTGGTCCAGTGCAGGTTGGCAGACTGACTGTATTCAGCAGTCAGGGGCTTGAACTCCGGTCTACTCAAAGAGTGTGTGCTACTGCACTTCCGCTCCTGACCACTCGGCTACGGACTAGCTGTCATCAACACCTTTAAATCTAATATTACCATAACAAACACAGAAACATTTGATTTTACCAACCTTTCTACCTACATACCACATAATTTACTGATATTTGTGCTAAAACAGCTTTATCACAGATACAAAGATAAATTAAACATAAATGAAAACAAATGGAACAACTAAGTAAACCTTTGTCTACTCAATAACTCTTCGATGGCAAATTTACCTATAAACAAACTATTGGTGTTCCAAAATATCCAGCTTAGTTTCCAACCTATTATTGCATTTTTATGAAGAATTGTACACTATAAATAATCCTAATTATAACATGTTAGCTCTCAGATATGTAGATGACATCCTAGTCTTAAATACCAATTTTGAACCTATAGCCAAAGCAATTTACCCTAGTGAACTTCAGCTAAATAAAGAAAACTCCACCAATCTCACAGCCAACTTCCTTGACCTCAATATTACCATTAGCAATACTTCACCTCCATATAATATTGACATATATGATACAAGAAATAACCAAATTTAACTTTGATGTCACTATCTTACCAACTGGCATTCCAATATTTCCAACAAAATACATAAAAAATATAATATGCACCCGAACCATAAGGCTGGCTAACATATGTAGTAACCAACTACTGTTCGCAAAAGCTCTACAACTCCTTTATAATAAGCTGGTCAACAATAATATCCCAATCTACTTTATAAAATACTGTTTCAATATAGTTTCCTCCCATTTTATCAGTAATAAATTCAATTATAATTTACTGTATATTGGCTTCAAGTTCTAAACATATTTGTATAGTTGTAAATTATCTGGTGGAATTCCACTACTTGGTAAGTAATAGCTATACATGATAGGGGCTCACATCTGGTAAGTATGGGCTTGGCACACCAAGGGTCCTGAGCTGGATATCATCATTCTTTTTTTCCCTTGGTGATTCCCTTTTACCTCTCTCAGTATGACTCAGAAATTTTTTTTTGGCTGATGCAGCATAAGCCTTAATGCTTCCTTGCAGCATATGGCCATTACTAATACTAATGATTTCCGATGCAACTATCTGATTCGGATTGATGACTTTGTCACTTTACTCACTAAGTTTCTACTGTTATGCTTTCAATTTTCTTGTATATCCAATGGATTTGTTTTAATAATCATTCACAAGATTACTTAGTAACTGCTCATATTAAGTCTTGGCTGACTTCTACTGATTTGTTTTAGGATATGATTTATATTATATTATACGCAGAGTTTACTTTTTGTGGGTCTTGGATTTTTCAAGCTTAGGTTAACATCCATTCCAGTCACATAGTTCCCTGAGGAGCTGTTGTGGCCACAACAAATTCCTCCAACTGCATCGATCATGTGCTATATAAGCAGCATCACAAAGTGTCATGCCCAGAAGTTCATTGATCCCATCCGTCCACCTAGTTGTAGGTCTTCCTCTGCACCTCTCCCCCTCGGTTTTCCCTTCCATTATATTCTTCAACAGAAAGTTTTCCCTTCTTACATATGACCAAAAAACTTGAGTTTTCTTTTGTTGATGCTATGAAGAAGAATTTTAGGCCTGCCAATTTTATTTAATACCCACTCATTTGTTTTTCGATCTAAGTAGGAAATACGCAGTATTCTCCTGTAACACCACATTTCAAATGCCTCAATTTTCTTCCTGTCAACTCTTTTCAGATTCCATCCTTCACATCAATAAGTGGCAACTGGAAAAATTAACGAATCAGTGATTCTCAGTTTCATCTTTAGGGGCAATCATGATCTCTCCATAATTTTATCAGATCAGTTGTTGTTGTTATTTTAGTTTTTAGGAACATTAGCAACTAAGGCCATATTGCTCCGAGATATGCAGTGGTCATTCCCTGACCTTTCCGCATCCTCTGTATTTGGTCGTGACGGGCTCGAACCCCGGTCTAATCAAGAAGTGTGTGCTATGCACTGCTGCTCCTTCCCACCTGCCTATGGAGGCACCTATCAGATCAGCGACCAACGTTTTAGCAGTCACTATTTTTATTTATTCTTGACCCTAAGTAATCAACTTCTTTGATATCGCGCCCGTTAACCTTCACTTTACTGGAATCGAGATTATCACCATAATTTTAGTTTTACACACATTCAGAAACAATCCTTTTTCTTACTTGCTTCACATACTCTCCTCATTTTCTTTAAGATGATCACTAGAATTACAAATTAGAACAGTATCATCTGCATAACAAAGGTTGTTTATCTTCAGTCCTCCAATTTTGATGCTAGTCTCTAAATCTTCCAAAGCTTCACTGCATATCTTCGGCATAAAGATTAAAAAGGTGAGGTGACAAAATACAGCCCTGCCTGACACGTTACCTATTGTGAAAAAGTCTGTTTCCCATGTTCGTTATCACAGTTCCTTCTTGTTCCTGGTACAGTAACTTAATCAGTTGAATTATGTGGGTTAGGAAACCCATAATAGTCATTGTTTCCCATAGTTTCTCATGTTGAACACAATCAAATGCTTTTGCATAATCTATAAAACACAAAACGACTGGAACATTGAATTTTTTGCATTTTTCGATAATGAGTTGTAGACTTAAGATCTGATCTCTGGTTCCTCTACCCCCTTCTGAAACCTGCTTGCTCTTTTGGCATTTCTTTTTCAAGTTTTCTTGAGATTCTGTTTAATATGGTTTTAGGAAGAATCTTGCTAGCATGAGAAATTATGCAAATAGTCCTGTAATTTGAGCAAATTTTCAGATCTCCTTTTTTGGTAAGGGGATGAAAATTGATCTCTTCCAATCTGATGGCCACCGTCCCGTTTCCCAAATTTTTACAATCAATTTAAGAAAAAACTCAGTGCCCTTCATACCTGTAGCTTAACACAGTGGTGCGCAAACTACGGGGTGTGACCCACCGAGGGGTCATGAGATAAATTAAAGGGGTCGTGGCAATTTTTAAATAAATTTATTTTTGGTGTACATAAAAGCTAAAAACCTGTTGTTAAAATTACTTTTTCAATACTGTAGGTGTAGAGAATTTACAACTCGAACTAAGTCTGAGATATGAATGAACCCTACTGCCCATTGCGTCGAGAATATACCTTAATTTGCTCACTGGCTATGAACCCATATTGTTATGGACAATATTGATTCATACTGTTAATACTAGCAGACTCCAGCGCCTGAGGACCGGAATCAATTGACCCAAATCTATCACAGAATGTATACATACCTGCTTAGGTATTGACCATATGAGATACTTGAAATAATTTGAAACATAACGAAGAAATTGTGCTGCAAATAGCAAGTCTGTTGCACGCATGCTTTATTCTGCTTCGTAATTCAGTGCTTTCATATCAACTTGTTCTCCTTGCTGCAACAAAAATGATTTCAATTATGCATGGAGAAAAATACAGCAACAAATTAAAAACCATTCCTCTGTCCAGAGACCAGTCTCGTGGTGTATTACAGTTATCACGGACAACATAAAATTCAATTTATTAAATCGATTGAGAGAAAGTCCAATTTTTGCAATACAGTTAAATGAATTCACAGATATTTCCAACCTTGCTCAACTTATTGTATATGTCAGATACTACTATGAGAGAGATATTTTGGAAGATTTTCTATTTTGCAAAGCTTTCGAAGGAAGAACGACAGGTGAGAAGATTTTTGATGTTATAAATATTTTCTTTCAAACAAATGCTCTAATGTGAAACAACTGTGTTGCGATTCGTACTGATGGTGCGGCTGCATTAACGGGAGAAAATAAAGGTTTAAAAGGGCAAAGTAAAGGAAATTGCTCCAAATATATTTTAGAACCATTGCATCAGTGGCGTAGCTACCATGTAGGCAGGCAAGGCAATTGCCTCCAGGCCCGGGCCCTTTAAGGGGCCGACATCTTTGGCTGTCTCCTGTTTTCGCAATTTTAATTAATTAAGTAGGGGCCCCGAACATGTTTTTGCCTCCAGGCCCGAAAAAGGGTAGCTATGCTACTGCATTGTATTATACATAGG
The DNA here is from genome assembly GCF_048544385.1 of Mastigoproctus giganteus. Classification (NCBI taxonomy): domain Eukaryota; kingdom Metazoa; phylum Arthropoda; class Arachnida; order Uropygi; family Thelyphonidae; genus Mastigoproctus; species Mastigoproctus giganteus. Next base: position 142,595,321 of record NC_143578.1, read on the forward strand.
GAAGCATTAGTAGCAAAGGAAATGCAAACTGAACTGGACGAAGTTTCGAAAGATGCAGTAAATGTGATCAACTTTATTTAAAGTGGAAGCTTAAATAGTAGAGTTTTCACTAACTTTGTAATGAAATGGGATCCGCTTATGAAACGCTCCTTTTATATACAAAAATGAGGTGGTTGCCCAGAGGTAAAGTGTTGCAATGTCTTTTTGACTTCAAACATGCAGTTTTTATTGATTTTATCGGATAAAAATCAGAACCTTGCTTAAATGTTTACAAATCAAAAATGGCTTGGAAACCTTAGTTACCTTGTTGATATATTTGAAAAACTTAATGATTTAAATTTAAGTCTTCAAGAACAGGGAACTGATATTAATACTCAGTGAAAAAATATAAGCTTTCAAAAAGAAACTTAATCTTTGGAAAATTGAATTGGAGCGTAATAATACTGAGACATTCCCTTGTTTTTCTGAATTTGTTAATAGCAATAATATTGACAGTCTACAATTTAGGGATATCACTGCCACCCACCTGACAATGCTAATTAGGAATTTTTCCGAACGATTTAATTTAATGTATCTCCAGAAAAAAAAGTTGTATGATTCGTGATCCCCTTGTTTTTGAAATTTCTTCGTGCCCCAAAATTACCATTGAGCAAAAGGAAGATCTTATTGATCTGAAGTCTGACGAATCATTACTTGTATGTTTCAGGACCTCCAACTGTGAAAATTTTTGGCTTTCTCTTCAAGAAGAGTATCCAGAATTATCAAAATTGGCGATACAAACTTGCTACCTTTTGGGTCTACAAATTTATTAACAGCTATAAAAGCAAAACAACATTCCAGACATTAGCATAGGCATATGATGCAAGAAAGCAAGCTTATGCAGTATCAGCCAAAAAAAAAAAAAAAAAAAACTCCCATTTCACTCCTCCGTTCGTTCCAAATACCTGTCCAGCTCAGCCCTAAATTTATTTAGGCTATCAACTTCCACAACAAAGGATTGAAGTCTGTTCCACCAACCAACTACCCATTGGCTAAAATCAAACTTCCGCACATCTATCCTACATCTGTCTTTCCTCAATTTGAATTTATGCCCTCTCAGTTGATTATTCTGAGCAAGAGGAAGAATTCCATCAGCATTGAGCATGCTCAAACCATTCAAGGCTTTATACACCTCAATCAGATCACCTCGCAGGTGCCTAGTCTCCAGACACTGTAATTTGCAAAATTTAAGCCTTTCTTCATAAGAGCAATCCTTTATTCTATTCACTAATCTTGTTGCCCGTCTCTGTACTCGTTCCAATAGCTCTATATCCTTCTTAAAATGAGGCCTCCAGACCTGTATACAGTACTCAAGGTGTGGCCTGACCATTGCCTTATACAAGGGGATAATCACCTCCTTATCCCTGCTAGAAAAATTCCTGTATATCATTGACAAGACACTATGAGCTACTCTTGCAGACTGTCTACACTGCTCTGAAAACTTCATATCTACCTGCACAATTACTCCCCGGTCCTTTTCATTCTCTACCACTGTCAGTGTAGTACCACAGAGTTGATACGCCACTCTAGGGTTACTGCTTCCCATATATAGTACTTTACATTTGTCAATGTTAAACCTCATTTGCCAACTCAACTGATTAGTGTCTGTAACAACCCTGCCAACCTTCGTATCATCTGCAAACGTGGACATTAAGCTTGATATACCATCATCAATATCATTTATAAATACAGAAATGGACAACAGACCGAACACTGAACCCTGAGGGACTCCACTAATAACATTAGTCCACGATGAGCAGTGTCCACAGATTACCACTCTCTGTCTTCTCCCACTCAACCATCCCCTTATCCATTGCAGCAATTTGCCTCCAATGCCACACTGCTCCCCTTAACAAAACCATGCTGTGTCCAAGCTACAACTGAAGTCTTGTCTAGATGATCCTGCAGTGCTTCTTTAACCAGTGCCTCCATTAATTTTCCTGGAACAGAAATTAAACTAACAGGTCTATAATTACTTGTGTCACCCGTTGATCCTCCTTTGTGAATTGGGGTCACATTTGCACATCTCCAGTCCATGGGTACCTCTCCTGTGTCCAAAGAAGCTCTCATAATTATGGCTAAGGGTTTGCTTACTTCCTTTGCTGCCTCCTTGAATATAACTGGATAGATCCCATCTATCCCTGGTGCCTTTTTTATGTTTATCTTCAACAATTTCTCTTCCACTTTCTCTCAGTTATTACAAAAATCATCTAGCTCACTGCCAGAGTTTAACTCACCTCTGGCATTCCCCTCCCTGAATAACTTCTCATGGGTAAATGTAGATGCAAAATACTCATTTAGTTTGTTAGCCACCAGCAGGATCATCAACAGTTGAACCATCAATACCCAGTGGATAAATCTGATTCATCCCTGGAGTTTACATAGGTAAAGAACTCTGTTGTTTTTCTTTGCATACTTTGCTAAGGATTTCTCACGATCTGCCTTTGCCTGCCTAATCTCCTTTGTGACTTGGTTATACACCAGCTTATATCTATCATAAACTTCCATGTCACCCATTAATTTATAAGTATCCCATGCATTTTTATTCTCTGCCATATCTCTCATTACTTCATCTGACATCTAGAAGACAACATGAGACTTGATCCAGAAGACGACATGAGATTAGTAATTTCAAATATTGCACCAAATATTATTGTTTATCCAGGCTCATCCTTCTTATTAATTGGTTTGTTTTGTAATTGTTAATTTTTTATTGTTTTGTAATTTTAATTGAAGAATTTGATTTTTTGTGTTTTGCTATACTTTTTTTTTTTTTTTTTTATGAGAACCCCAAACACGAGAGGTATTAGAACCTATAGCACTTAGTACCGTGCTTGGGTTGGAGGTTGAGAAGACGAAAGAAGATATTTGTTGACATTGGACTTGAACTTCTGTAGATTGTAATTTTCAGGAAATACGTATGAAGGAAGGTTGTTCCAGAAAACGGCAGTTGAATGAATAAATGAGGAAGATGAAAAGTTGGTTCTGTGGGTTTGAAGTTGGACAGTAAATGGATGTTGGCTGGTGGCGGCACGTGTTCGGACTGTTTTGAAAGAGAGAGTGGGAATTATAGAAGCCAATTCAGAAGAACAGTGCCCATGGAAATATCTGTAGAAGAGTCATGCAGCAGAAACAGTACGTCTATGAGAAAGCGAGTGGAGAGACTCTGTTAGAGATGAATCATTAATTAACCTAACTGCCCTCTTCTGAATGGAATCAAGAAGCCTGAGAGAGGTTTGGGGGCACCACCCCAAATGTGGGAACAATATTCCAAGGCAGGGCGGATTTGCGATTTATACAGAGTGAGCAGCTGTTTGGAAGAAAAGTAACGCCGAGAGCGAAAGAGAAAACCAAGTTTTTTAGATGCAGAGGAAGCAATATTTGTAATGTGCTTGTGCCAAGAGAGATTAGAAGTCAGGGTAATCCCCAAAAGAGATATATCCTTTTGCCTAGAAATTGGAGTGTCACTAAAGATAAGCATAGGAGCAGAAGAATCCTTTTTGCGAGATATAAGACAAGACTGAGTTTTAGAAGGGTTGAAATCAACTAAGTTGTCTTTGCCCCACTGGAGAATTACCTGAAGATCGGCATTTAAGGAATTGGTAGCAGATTTTCGAGAAGTTGAAGCTGATTGAGCAGGGCAAGGTTTCTCAAAATGGAAAGTTGAATGCAATGTGCTATCATCGGCAAAACTATGGATAGGATTTCCAGTCAATGGAAGAAGGTCATTGATATACAAGAGGAAAAGAGTGGGGGAAAGAAATGAACCTTGGGGGACACCGGCATTAGTGGAGAAGTTAGAAGACAGAGAGCCATCTACCATCACCCTCAGTGAGCGATCAGAGAGAAAACTGGATAACCAATTACTAAAAACAGTTGGTAAACCATAAGATGGAAGCTTGTTTAGAAGACCTTTATGCCAAACACGATCGATAGCCTTTCAGATGTCAAGAGCAACTACTTGTGTTTCACCGAACCTTTCCATTGAAGTAGTCCATAAATGGGTAACATAAGCCAGAATATCACCAGTGGATCGACACTGACGGAATCCATACTGGCAATCGTTGATCAGACGGAAGGTTTCTAGGTAGTTTAAGAGTTGGCGGTTAATTGATTTCTCCATTACTTTAGAAAGAGTAGAAGTAATTGCAATGGGACGATAATTGGATGGGAGGGATTTGTCACCCTTTTTAGGAACTGGCTGGATATGAGCAAATTTCCAAGCAGAAGGAAAAACACCTTTGGAATAAGAAAGTGAAAAAAGGCGGCAAAGAGTAGGAGTAAGTTCAGGAGCACAGATTTTGAGAACAAGTGGAGAAATACCATCAGGACCTGGAGCTTTCTTAGCATCAAGATTCATCAAAATCCTTCTGATATCCTTTTGACGGAAGACCACAGGAGGCATTGAATGGACCGTGTTGGGAATGGTGGGAGGTGTTTTACCAAGATCATTAATACATGAGCTGGAAGAAAAATGGGATGCTAACAGGTCAGCTTTATCCTTGGCTGAAGTGACAGCAGAACCATCTGGTTTGGACAGAGGTGGAAGCAGAGATGGGCAAAAGTTGCGGCCAATAGCTTTGGCAAGAGACCAGAATGCTCGGCTACCATTAGGGCAAGAAGCAAGTTTTCTACTCTTAGCCTGTTCAAACTCTAGTTTGGACTGATTAATAACTGCTTTACAATTGTTGCGAGCTTTGGTGTAGGCAGAAAATGAAACTGAAGAATTAGAAACAAGCCAATTACGATATGCAACATTCTTCTCTTGAACAGCCTTAGCACATTTATTGGAAAACCAAGGTTTAGATAAAGGACGAGATTTTAAAGTGGAGTGTGGGATAAAGGATTCCATTCCTGCAAGAATAATTTCACTGACACGATCTGAGCAAACGTTGACATCAGGAGTTTTGAAACAGTAATCCGACCAAGGAAAAGAAGAAAAGAAGTCTCGCAGGTCATCCCATTTTGCATTCTTGTAATGCCAAACAACACGAGGTTGGGAATAGCCATGAGATAAAGGTTCCATTGGAGAAGAGACAATCACCAAGTTGTGATCTGAAGTGCCTAAAGGACCTCTCACTTTGACCGTGTACTTAGAAGGGTTGTTTGTGAGAAAAAGATCAAGCGTATTGGCTGTATGATTCGGATTGTCCGGTATTCTTGTAGGTAAATGAACAATCTGTGCTAGGTCAAATACTGTATTCAATTAAAATATTAAACAATTATTTTAATGTGTAAATTAAAAAGGAGACAATTTTTTTATTCCTTTCTCAGTACTCGAATATAATTTTCTACTACGTAATTTATAAAATGCCATTTTTGTTCTCTAAAAATCTGGTCATCCTACCTCGGGATTTACATTAAGGGGTCGTGTCAATTTTATATTTAATAAAGGGAGTTGCGAATGAAATAAGTTTGTGCACCACTGGCTTATCATACACCTTTGTATATCCATTTCTAGATTTTCCACTAAAATTATATAGCAGCCTGCAGATTTTAGTGACTTTAGTCTATACCACTTAACTTTGCATATATCACTTTATACAATCTCCTAACTACATCACTATTAGCTATAGAGATATCAAAAAAATTTCTGGTTGCTTGGAATTACTTCTTGTTCTTCCCTCTTAAGTTTAAACTGTTTCATGTCCATAGACTTGATGCTGGTTCTTTTAATTGGAATCTTAACTACACTCTCATTGGATTTGTCAACTGGTTCTTTATCCTGCCTGGGATACATTTACTTTCTTTAAACAGTGAATTCACATCCCATACTACCTGTGGATACATCTAATTTGATATACATGGAAATATTTCCTATTCATACATACTATAGTTGGTTCTTTGGAATAATTTCATTTACATGGACTTAACTACACCTTTGGGTCTTTAGTCATCAGGTTACTTATATCCCTGGAATTATATCACTTCATAATTGGATTCTTAACAACACTACCAGTGGATATAATGTCAACTGATTCTTTTTCCTTGGTTTCGTTTACTGTTATTTCCACAGTAAATTTATATTCGATACTACCTGTGGATTTGTCAGTTTTATATACATGGAATTATTTCCTATTCTTCTATACTATAAATGTTTCCTTGGAATTTTCTCATATACATGGACTTATTTCATGTTCTTTCAAGCCATGTTCATTTAAATTAGGTTCCTTAACTACACCACCTTTGGATCTTAAGTCACCCTGTTACTTTTTAATATGGGTTTAAACGAGTTTCTTCTCCTTCGATATGCAAATTAGATACATTATAATTATTAATTTATTTATATCTCAATACATTTGATGATTCAGGTTCATGAGGTTGTCACAGACATTCTCTCAGATATGCCAGACAAGCTGTACTTTCTACCTGGGAGTCTAAAACGCTGATGGAACTGATATTAGGGTGCCACTCAAGACAAGTGGACCCAATTTTGGCGAAGTCAGGATGGTCTGTGACAGCCAAATCCTCTGCTCACACCTTCACGATGGTGGGACTGTTAGTAATCCTGGGTATAACCTCCATGCACAAGTACATGGTGGGTGACCACACAGGCGTGAACCAACGTAAGCAGGGGTCGAGGTGTGGCGCAGAACCACATGGAGGAACGCCACCCCTCTATGTTACCAGGCAGTACTAGGTGGTGGTGGTTGACTCTCATTAACCGGTGAAATACCACCACTTTGCTTATTGGAGGCTAGAAGTGGTGGAACCCATGTTTAGTCTCTAGAGCTAAGTTCCAGTCAACCCTTCCCTAACTCTTCCATCATGCAGTATCATTGATTACTTTTGAGGTTATGACGAACATCGTCGCAAGATCCAATATTCCTTACATTTCGAGGGTACAGCTCTAAAACAGTGTTCGCAGGCCGGCCGCTAGTTAGTATACCAGACCGAACCTATTGGTAACTCTCTAGGAGGCTTCCAGATCAGCTAGTGTATAATCTTGCTACCTCTACTCTGCCAGATAGTGACTGGAGGGAGTCCAAGTAGTGTGTATGTGGGGAGCATTCTCGAGGCCACATTATGTCAAGGAGCTGGGTACATTCTTACCACGTGTACGCCATATCCAAAAATTTCATTACTTCATACAGCATGTCCTACCCACTTTTCCTTACTATTGAACACACCATGAATTGTCAAACTAATAGAGCAAGCTTATCTGCGAAAAGATCTAAACCTCCCAAGCACTTCCTAATTCATTTCACAAATATACGTGGTCTCAATTCAAATCTCAACGATGTCCATTTCCACTTGCAGTCTGCGAAACCCCATGTACTTTTTCTGACAGAATCTCAGTTATCGGTTGATTCAACTACTGCTCATCTCAGATGCCCAAATTATTCGGTGTATGATTCCTTTCGCCTCAAAGGTGGTACTTGTGCCTATGTCTGTTCTGATATTCCCTGTCAGAGACTTGGCAATTTGGAATCTCCTCTCTTTGATCTTCTCTGGCTTAAAATCTCTCTACCTCATTGTGTCAAATTCATCTGTTGTCTCTACCGTTTCCCCAACTCCACTAATCACTTGGAGCTCTTTGACTTCCTCTCTTTGCAACTTGACTTTTTCCAGTCCAACTTTCCTAACAGTGAGGTAATTTTCCTTGGTGATTTTAATGTTCACGACTCCAGCTGGCTTCCGTTTTCTAGTCACACCGACCCAGCAGGTCGAGATGCTGAGGCTTTTGCAATTACTGATGACCTAGCACAGATTGTTCATTTACTTACAAGAATACCGGACAATCCTAATCATACAGCCAATACGCTTGATCTTTTTCTCACAAACAACCCTTCTAAGTACACGGTCGAAGTTAAAGGTCCTTTAGGCACTTCAGATCACAACTTGGTGATTGTCTCTTCTCCAATGGAACCTTTATCTCATGGCTATTCCCAACCTCGTGTTGTTTGGCATTACAAGAATGCAAAATGGGATGACCTGCGAGACTTCTTTTCCTTGGTTGGATTACTGTTTCAAAACTTCTGATGTCACGTTTACTCAGATCGTGTCAGTGAAATTATTCTTGCAGGAATGGAATCCTTTATCCCACACTCCACTTTAAAATCTCGTCCTTTATCTAAACCTTGGTTTTCCAATAAATGTCCTAAGGCTGTTCAAGAGAAGAATGTTGCATATCGTAATTGGCTTGTTTCTAATTCTTCAGTTTCATTTTCTGCCTACACCAAAGCTCGCAACAATTGTAAAGCAGTTATTAATCAGTCCAAACTAGAGTTTGAACAGGCTAAGAGTAGAAAACTTACTTCTTGCCCTAATGATAGCCGAGCATTCTGGTCTCTTGCCAAAGCTATTGGCCGCAACTTTTGCCCATCTCTGCTTCCGCCTCTGTCCAAACCAGATGGTTCTGTTGTCACTTCAGCCAAGGATAAAGCTGACATGCAAGCATCCCATTTTTCTTCCAGCTCATGTATTAATGATCTTGGTAAAACACCTCCCATCATTCCCAACACGCTCCCCATTCAATGCCTCCTGTGGTATTCCGTCAAAAGGATATCAGAAGGATTTTGATGAAGTTTGATGCTAAGAAATCTCCAGGTTGTTGTTATTTGGTTTTTTGGAGCATTAGTAACTAAGGCCATATTGCTCCGGAGATATGCGGTGGTCGTTCCCTGACCTTTCCGCATCCTCTGTATTTGGTGAGCACGGGCTCGAACCCCGGTCTAATCAAGAAGCGTGTGCTATGCACTGCTGCTCCTGCCCACCTGGCTATGTTGGCACCCAAAGCTCCAGGTCTTGATGGTATTTCTCTACTTGTTCTCAAAACCTGTGCTCCTGAACTTATTGGCGCCTTGGTAGCCAGGTGGGAAGGAGCAGCAGTGCGTAGCACACGCTTATTGATTAGACCGGGGTTCGAGCCCGTCACCACCAAATACGGAGGATGCGGAGAGGTCAGGGAATGACCACCGCATATCCCGGAGCAATATGGCCTTAGTTGCTAATGCTCCTAAAAAAAACCAAATAACCAAATAAATTCCTGAACTTATTCCTATTCTTTGCTGCCTCTTTTCACTTTTTTATTCCAAAGGTGTTTTTCCTTCTGCTTGGAAATTTGCTCATATCCAGCAAGTTCCTAAAAAGGGTGACAAATCCATCCCATCCAATTATTGTCCCATTGCAATTACTTCTACTCTTTCTAAAGTAATGGAGAAATCAATTAACCGCCAACTCTTAAACTACCTAGAAACCTTCCGTCTGATCAACGATCGCCAGTATGGATTCCATCAGTGTCGATCCACTGGTGATATTCTGGCTTATGTTACCCATTTATGGACTAATTCAATGGAAAGGTTCGGTGAAACATAAGTAGTTGCTCTTGACATCTCAAAGGCTTTTGATCGTGTTTGGCATAAAGGTCTTCTAAACAAGCTTCCATCTTATGGTTTGCCAACTGTTTTTAGTAATTGGTTATCCAGTTTTCTTTCTGATCGCTCACTGAGGGTGATGGTAGATGGCTCTCTGTCTTCTAACTTCTCCACTAATGCCGGTGTCCCCCAAGGTTCAGTTCTTTCCCCGACTCTTTTCCTCTTGTATATTAATGACCTTCTTCCATTGACTGGAAATCCTATCCATAGTTTTGCCGATGATAGCACATTGCATTCCACTTTCCATTTTGAGAAACCTTGTCCTGCTCAATCAACTTCAACTTCTCAAAAATCTGCTACCAATTCCTTAAATGCCGATCTTCAGGTAATTCTCCAGTGGGGCAAAGAGAACTTAGTTGATTTCAACCCTTCTAAAACTCAGTATTGTCTTATATCTCGCAAAAAGGATTCCTTTGCTCCTATGCTTATCTTTAGTGACACTCCGATTTTTAGGCAAAATGATATATCTCTTTTGGGGATTACCCTGACTTCTAATCTCTCTTGGCACAAGCACATTACAAATATTGCTTCCTCTGCATCTAAAAAACTTGGTTTTCTCTTTCGCTCTCAGTGTTACTTTTCTTCCAAACAGCTGCTCACTCTGTATAAATCGCAAATCCGCCCTGCCATGGAATATTGTTCCCACATCTGGGGTGGTGCCCCCAAAACCTCTCTCAGGCTTCTTGATTCCATTCAGAAGAGGGCAGTTAGGTTAATGATTCATCTCTAACAGAGTCTCTCCACTCGCTTTTTCATGGACGTACTGTTTCTGTTCCATGCCTCTTCTACAGATACTTCCATGGGCACTGTTCTTCTGAATTGGCTTCTATAATTTCCGCTCTCTCTTTCAAAGCAGTCCAAACACGTGCCGCCACCAGCCAACATCCATTTACTGTCCAATTTCAAACCCACAGAACCAACTTTTCATCTTCCTCATTTATTCATTCAACTGCCGTTTTCTGGAACAACCTTCCTTCATACGTATTTCCTGAAAATTACAATCTACAGAAGTTCAAGTCCAATGTCAACTAATATCTTCTTTCGTCTTCTCAACCTCCAACCCAAGCACGGTACTAATTACTATAGGTTCTAATACCTCTCGTGTTTGGGGTTCACATAAAAAAAACAAAAAAAAAACACCACCTTTGGATCTTAAGTTACCTTGTTACTTTTTTTAACATGGATTTAAACGACTTTCTTCTCCTTGGATATGCAAATAAGATACATTATAATTATTAATTTATTTATATCTCAATACATTTGATGATTCTTGTTTTCTATACTCTGATACGTTTACTATTCAGCTTATTATAACATTGCCCCATCATTTGGTCTAACGTGTATATATTATGCCACCATATAATGCTTTTTTTATTAATGGTAATGTTTAATTTTGTATGACTGTATCACTGTAAAACCATACTATTCCAATTGCGTTTCTTTTTCCAATGCTAATTATAAATTATCAAATATATCTATAGAGGCCACTATTTTGAATTTCTTCATAGCTTACTATTGAGTACACTGAGCTGCTATAAATTGCTTTATCATGTAGATATAATGTTCATTTGGTTGAAGCCTGCTTGCATTCATCTACTCTACTGAATTTGTGTATTTCTTGCATTTCTTGAAATACTCCAGATATTGTACCTAAATAAATTACACTGTGTTGGGACTACCTTGTCCATACTGTATTAGAAAGTGCTAAATTCATTTCGATGCCTTTTTGGCCTTTCACTTTTCTTCTACTACTATGGACAAGTATAGAAATGCAGTTCCTGATACATGGTCAGGTGTAATCCCACGATGAAATACCCGATCATGTATCAATATTTATTTCTGATGACATCAGATCAAGCATATTTGCATTACCTATATTCGACCATTTTCTAAAATTATCTCCCCCACATATCTGATGACAGCTATAACTTTTTCATTATATTTTCATTTTCATTTTATTTGCATTTTATTAGTATTTTGATGCACTAATTTTACTTTACAGTTACCTCACTTTATATTGGCTTATTCAGCCCATAATTTTCTTAATTCATCATAACCTCTAGGATATTAACATTCGTTCACCTTTCACAAATCTACTACACTTCCACTTCCTTTTCTACTTACCTTTTTAGTTACTTAGCACTTTGTGTAACTTTCACATCCATTTATGCCAACTTAATTCAATATATTAATAAAACTTATATATATATATATATATATATATATATATATATATATATATATATATATTTTTGATTGCTTAAATGAATTAAATTTGATTGTTTTATTGATTGTTCTAATATTTTATCCCTTGCTACGTTAATGCCATTGCCGTTGGCAATTCGACTATTATACGTGCTTGATATATTTTAGTTTGATTGCTTAGATGAATTAAACTTTAGTGTCTATTTTCCATTGGGTATTAGGGTGTATCCTGAACAGGAGATTTTGTTAGCATTTCAAGTCTAACATATTCCTAGGGGTCTGTGGTGGCGTTCAAATTATATATAATAAACAATAATAAAAAGTTAGTTCTAATACTAATTATTTAATTTTAATTAATGTTATTAATCAATACTAAATAACATTCCCTTATCTGGTCATCTATCCGCTACTTCTTCAGGGGCTTTGAGCGGATCGATAGCCAGTTTTTAAAGGAATGTCTCATAATTACCCGTTTCTGTTAACTCCTTATCAGTTTTGCCTTTTTAGTGAGATTTTTTTATCTCCTTTAGATTATTTAATTTATTAAATAATGATATTTTTATGCTAATTTGTCTTTAAATTTTTGAATATTTTTAATACTTAATTTAGGAATTCAGCAAACTGGTATAGGAGATACCAGTTTGCTGAATTCCTAAATTAAGTGAATGAATTCCTAATTCTTTAAATTTTTGAATATTTTTAATACTTAATTTAGGAATTCAGCAAACTGGTATAGGAGATACCAGTTTGCTGAATTCCTAAATTAAGTGAATGAATTCCTAATTCTTTAAATTTTTGAATATTTTTAATACTTAATTTAGGAATTCAGCAAACTGGTATAGGAGATACCAGTTTGCTGAATTCCTAAATTAAGTATTAAAAATATTCAAAAATTTAAAGACAAATTAGCATAAAAATATCATTATTTAATAAATTAAATAATCTAAAGGAGATAAAAAATCTCACTAAAAAGGCAAAACTGATAAGGAGTTAACAGAAACGGGTAATTATGAGACATTCCTTTAAAAACTGGCTATCGATCCGCTCAAAGCCCCTGAAGAAGTAGCGGATAGATGACCAGATAAGGGAATGTTATTTAGTATTGTTTAGTATTGATTAATAACATTAATTAAAATTAAATAATTAGTATTAGAACTAACTTTTTATTATTGTTTATTATATAATTTGAACGCCACCACAGACCCCTAGGAATATGTTAGACTTGAAATGCTAACAAAATCTCCTGTTCAGGATACACCCTAATACCCAATGGAAAATAGACACTAAAGTTTAATTCATCTAAGCAATCAAACTAATATATATATATATATATATATATAAAAGAAAGACTTACCTGATTCATTAAACAAATGTGAAAACATTGAATTTTTTTCTCTGTTTGATAAGAAACCTTTATTTTTTGACAATATATGTGTTTCTAGGCCATATGCCATACTGTTTAATTTCTGGAACTTAGTAACAAGTTTTTCTTCTTTCGATTCTTGATTTGAAATGAAATCATTATTACTATCCTCTCTCTTCCTTATTTTCTTGCTCATACTCTTTACTGAATACAATTTTAGATCACAGCTCACATGTTTCCGCTTTTTCTTAATATTGCATGTAACTGTTTCATAAACTTTATTTGTCATAGGCACATAACTGTATTTTTCCATTGAAATATTTGCCATTTGGAAGTCATTATTTGAAACAGGCAGGCCACAACATGTTTCTGATTTGTTATTTTCTACAGGTTTTTGAATCTTAGTTGAGGTATCTATATTACACTTTAAAATCGACTCCATTAATATTTCTTTCTTTTTACTTTTACTGATTCCTTTCAGATTAAAACAGTTCTTTTTAGAAACATTGTAATTATGAGGTTCTGTTTTTACAGCTACCAAATGATCTTCAGGTGTACTTGAAATAGTCAATCCTAATGGCAGAGGTTGTATAATATTCTCTATTTGCTTTTTGTTATTGGCTGTAAAAGTGTGAAATAAATCTGAAGCAGCAATCATGATATTTTTACGAGATATTATGGCTGCCTTATCTTCTTCTTTGGCATCATCTAAAGAATTAGCAGGGCTTGCAATGTACTGGTTATTAAATGGGACTTCTTGTTCTTCATAATTGCTAGGAATTTCTAAAAAAAAAAATAATAATAAATAAATAAAATAAAATAAATAATCAATGTTAAGTTAAAAGTTAATATTAATATTTTTAGGATATGCATATATCTGAAACAACATTTTATGTCAGATCTGTTTAATTTAATATTTGTTATTTTTAAAAATGAATGGAAACATTTTTCAGACTACATGAAATTAATATCTGGTTCTCCCCCTTCCCATTTACTGAATTTTTTTTATTTCCATTGTTATGTATACCTTGTATACATATTAAGTAAACACACAAGAGGCCTTACCCTTGTAAGGTCTCTCAGCTGTTTGTGTAATAATAATAATTATAAACAGCATTCCAAGCTTTTTATGCACCTATACACCTTGGAATAGTGTATCAATCTCTAAACATTAATAAGAAGGAATGCAAACAATTTATAACTGATATTTTGGAGATTTTTTTTTTTTTTTTTTTAATTTTTTTTTTATGTAAACCCCAAACAAGAGAGGTATTAGAACCTATAGTACTTAGTACCGTGCTTGGGTTGGAGGTTGAGAAGACGAAAGAAGATATTTGTTGACATTGGACTTGAACTTCTGTAGATTGTAATTTTCAGGAAATACGTATGAAGGAAGGTTGTTCCAGAAAACGGCAGTTGAATGAATAAATGAGGAAGATGAAGTTGGTTCTGTGGGTTTGAAATTGGACAGTAAATGGATGTTGGCTGGTGGTGGCATGTGTTTGGACTGCTTTGAAAGAGAAAGCGGAAATTATAGAAGCCAATTCAGAAGAACAGTGCCCATGGAAGTATCTGTAGAAGAGGCATGCAGCAGAAACAGTACGTCTATGAAAAAGCGAGTGGAGAGACTCTGTTAGAGATGAATCATTAACCTAACTGCCCTCTTCTGAATGGAATCAAGAAGCCTGAGAGAGGTTTTGGGGGCACCACCCCAGATGTGGGAACAATATTCCATGGCAGGGCGGATTTGCGATTTATACAGAGTGAGCAGCTGTTTGGAAGAAAAGTAACACTGAGAGCGAAAGAGAAAACCAAGTTTTTTAGATGCAGAGGAAGCAATATTTGTAATGTGCTTGTGCCAAGAGAGATTAGAAGTCAGGATAATTCCCAAAAGAGATATATCATTTTGCCTAGAAATCGGAGTGTCACTAAAGATAAGCATAGGAACAGAAGAATTCTTTTTGCGAGATATAAGACAAGATTGAGTTTTAGAAGGGTTGAAATCAACTAGGTTGTCTTTGCCCCACTGGAGAATTACTTGAAGATCAGCATTTAAGGAACCTGTAGCAGATTTTCGTGAAGTTGAAGCTGATTGAGCAAGACAAGGTTTCTCAAAATGGAAAGTGGAATGCAATGTGCTATCATCGGCAAAACTGTGGATAGGATTTCCAGTCAATGGAAGAAGGTCATTAATATACAAGAGGAAAAGAGTGGGGGAAAGAACTGAACCTTGGCATTAGTGGAGAAGTTAGAAGACTGAGAACCATCTACCATCATCCTCAGTGAGCGATCAGAAAGAAAACTGGATAACCAATTACTAAAAACAGTTGGCAAACCATAAGATGGAAGCTTGTTCAGAAGACCTTTATGCCAAACACGATCAAAAGCCTTTGAGATGTCAAGAGCAACTACTTGTATTTCACCGAACCTTTCCATTGAATTAGTCCATAAATGGGTAACATAAGCCAGAATATCACGAGTGGATCGATACTGACGGAATCCATACTGGCGATCGTTGATCAGATGGAAGGTTTCTAGGTAGTTTAAGAGTTGGGGCTTAATTGATTTCTCCATTACTTTAGAAAGAGTAGAAGTAATTGCAATGGGACGATAATTGGATGGGAGGGATTTGTCACCCTTTTTAGGAACTGGCTGGATATAAGCAAATTTCCAAGCAGAAGGAAAAACACCTTTGGAATAAGAAAGTGAAAAAAGGTGGCAAAGAATAGGAGTAAGTCAGGAGCACAGGTTTTGAGAACAAGTGGAGAAATACCATCGGGACTTGGAGCTTTCTTAGCATCAAGATTCGTCAAAATCCCTCTAACATCCTTTTGACGGAACACCACAGGAGGCATTGAATGGAGTGTGTGGGAATGGTGGGAGGTGTTTTACCAAAATCATTAATACACGAGTTGGAAGAAAAATGGGATGCTAGCAGATCAGCTTTATCCTTGGCTGAAGTGAAAACAGAACCATCTGGTTTGGACAGAGGTGGGAGCAGAGATGGGCAAAAGTTGCGGCCAATAGCTTTGGCAAGAGACCAGAATGCTCGGCTACCATTAGGGCAAGAAGCAAGTTTTATACTCTTAGCCTGTTCAAACTCTAGTTTGGACTGATTAATAACTGCTTTACAATTGTTGCGAGTTTTGGTGTAGGCAGAAAAGGAAACTGAAGAATTAGAAACATTCGGTATTCGCAGGCCGGCCGCTAGTTAGTACACTGGACCGAACCTATTGTTAACTCTCTAGGAGGCTTCTGGATCAGCTAGTGTATAATCTTGCTACCTCTATTCTGCCAGATAGTGAATGGAGGGAGTCCGAGTAGTGTGTATGCGGGAAGCATTGTCGAGGCCACGTCATGTCAAGGATCTGAGTATATTCTTACCATGTGTACACCATATCCAAAAATTTCATTACTTCATACAGCATGTCCCACCCACTTTTTCTTACTATTGAATACACCATGAATTGTCAAACTAATAGAGCAAGCTTATCTGCAAAAAGATCTAAACCTCCCAAGCACTTCCTAAGTCATTTCACAAATATACGTGGTCTCAATTCTAATCTCAATGATGTCCATTTCCACTTGCAGTCTGCCAAACCCCATGTACTTTTTCTGACAGAATCTCAGCTATCTGTTGATTCAACAACTGCTCATCTCAAATGACCAAATTATTCGCTGTATGATTCCTTTCGCTTCAAAGGTGGTACTTGTGCATTTGCCCATTCTGATATTCCTTGTCAGAGACTTGGCAATTTGGAATCTCCTCTCTTTGATCTTCTATGGCTTAAATTCTCTCTACCTCATCTGTTGTCTCTACCATTCTCCCAACTCCACTAATCACTTGGAGCTCTTTGACTTCCTCTCTTTGCAACTTGACTTTCTCCAGTCCAACATTCCTAACAGTGAGGTAATTTTCCTTGGTGATTTTAATGTTCACAACTCCAGCTGGCTTCTGTTTTCTAGTCACACCGACAGAGCTAGTAGAGATGCTGAGGCTTTTGCAATTACTAATGACCTTGCACAGATTGTTCATTTACCTACAAGAATACCAGACAACCCTAATCATACAGCCAATACGCTTGATCTTTTTCTCACAAACAACCCTTCTAAGTACACGGTCGAAGTGAGAAGTCCTTTAGGCACTTCAGATCACAACTTGGTGATTGTCTCTTCTCCAATGGAGCCTTTATCTCACGGCTATTCCCAACCTCGTGTTGTTTGGCATTACAAGAATGCAAAATGGGATGACCTGCGAGACTTCTTTTCTGTGACTATGTCTGATCAAAAGCAGAGAAAGCAGGATACTACCAAGAACAGTTGTATAAAATGTACAAGATGATTTTTCAAAATGATAGGCCATCTTACAGCAATTGTCACCAGCTGAAATTATCTGTTAACCCTACAATGTTTAAATGTAGGTGTATCTTCTAATCACATACATGAAAAGGTATCGATGAAATATGGCAAAACAATAGGAGAACCAAGTATCATTTATCAAAAGCTAACTTAATATTACACTGACTACACGTTTTTTCGGGAGCTGCTAAGTGGAACTTTATTTATTGATTTGAAATTATTGTTTTTCTCTAACTTTTGATTTAAAATTAGTAGTGTACCATTTGTTTGTATTAATATTGGTATTTAGGGGCACAAGAGCAACTGAGGCCAAAATGTGCCAATTCCTTTACTATCATTCTAGAATAATAGTTTGGCAATAGAGGAATTCATATATCTGTATTTGTTTCATAATGGTTAAGCTAGATTAGCACTATTTCCAATGATGTGGGTAAGCGATAAAGGTTCTTTCAATTGCGACAGAGTGGAAAGTATTTTTTCCAAAAACGAGAATAGTTGTTGTTATTATTTGGTTTTTAGGAGCATTAGCAAATAAGGCTATATTGTCCGGATATATGCGGTGGTCATTCCCTGACCTTTCCGCATCCTCCATTTTTGGTGGTCAATCAGACCCCAGTCTAATCAAGAAGAGTGTGCTATGCACTATTCCTGCCCACCTGACTACGGAGGCGCCATGAGAATAGTGCATACAATCTAAGAGTATGTTTGACTGTAAGTGGTGATGTACAATGCATTTATCGAGGTAGGTTGCCTCTCACGAAACATATGGGTTAGGTGCACAGGTCTTATCCTTAGCCTTGATACAACTTCATCCTGCCTGTTTTGTCTGAAGCTGGAAGTCCATAATGCTGGTTTCTCTTTTGTTTGGAACAATTTGTTATTCCTTTGTGACTTCCATATTTCTGACCACTGAAACGAACAGACTTTTTTATATATTTCAAATAATCCATGTATGGCATTTGGTAAATTGTTGGTGTGGTACTGGTTGCCTGATCTGCTCTCTCGTTACCTATGATACCGGAAGGCCTTGGAATCCAGCAAAACTTCACTGAATGATTTTTATTCTGTAGACGGCTTGGGAGGTTTAGATCTTTTTGTAGATAAGCTTACTCTATTAGTTTGACAATTCATGGTATTTAATAATAAGAAAAAGCTGGGGGGACATGCTGTATGAAGTATGAAATACAGGGTCCTTGAGGTCATCACAAAAATTCTCTCAGATATGCCAGACAAGCTGTACTTGCTATCTGGGAGTCAAAAATGCTGATGGAACTGATATTCGGGTGACACTCAAGTCAGCGGACCCAATTTCGGCAAAGCCTGGACGGTCTCTGACAGCTAAATCCTCTGCTTGCACCTTCACGATAGTGGGACTGTTAGTAATCCTGGGCAAAACCCCATGCGCAAGCACACATTGGGTGACCACCCAAGTGTGAACCAACATAAGCAAGGGGGTCGAGGTGTGGCGCCCACACCGCACAGAGGAATGCCCCCCTCTGTATTACCAGACAATAAGCGGTATATGACTCTCATCAACTGGTGCAATACCACCACTTCGCTTATTGGAGGCTTGAAGTGGTGGAACCCATGTTTAGTCTCCAGAGCTAAGTTCTGGTCAACCCTTCCCCACCTCTTCCATCATGCAGTTCGACTGATGACCATTTGTATGCCGAAAATTTCATACTTCATACAGCATTTGCCCCCCCCCCCCCTCAACTTTTTTTTTACTATTGAATACACCATGAATTGTCAAACTAATAGAGCAAGCTTATCAGCAAAAAGATTTAAACCTCCCAACCACTTCCTAGTTCATTTCACAAATAAAAGTGGTCTCAGTTCTTATCTAAATGATGTCCATTTCCACTTACAGACAGCCAAACCCCATGTACTTTTTCTGACAGGATCTTAGTTATTAGGTTGATGCAATGACAGCTCATCTCAAATGTCTAAATTATTCGCTGTATGATTCCTTTCGCCTCAAAGGTGGTACTTGTGCATATGTCAGTTCTGATATTCACTGTCAGAGACTTGGTAATTTGGAATCTCCCCTTTTCGATCTTCTCTAATCTTTCTACTTCATTGTGTCAAATTCATCTGTTGTCTCTACCGTTCTCCCAACTCTACTAATCACTTGGAGCTCTTTGACTTCCTCTCTTTGCAACTTGACTTTCTCCAGTCCAACTTTCCTAACAGTGAGGTAATTTTCCATGTTGATTTTAATATTCACAACTCCAGTTGGCTTCCGTTTTCTAGTCACACCAACTAAAAGCTGGTCGAGATGATGATGCTTTTGCAATTACTAATGACCTCGCACAGATTGTTCATTTACCTAGCAGAATACTGGACAATCCTAATCATACAGCCAACATGCTTGATCTTTTTCTCACTAACAACCCTTCTAAGTACACGATCCTTTAGACACCTCAGATCACAATTTGGTGATTGTCTCTTCTCCAGTGGAGCCTTTTATCTAATGGCTATTTCCAACCTCGTGCCCTTGGTCGGATTACTGTTTCAAAACTTCTGATGTCAATGTTTGCTCAGTTCGCGTCAGAGTAATTATTCTTAGCATTAGCATTAGTAGAGGCATTTGATGCAAGAAAGCAACCTTATGCAGCATCAGCCAAAAAAAAAAAAAAAAAAAAAAAACCCACTTCCACTTCACCCCTCTGTTCGTTCAAAATACCTGTCCAGCTGAGCCTTAAACTTATTTAGGCTATCAACCTCCACCACAAGGGATGGCAGTCTGTTCCACCAACCAACCACCCGCTGGCTAAAGGCAAATTTCCGCACGTCTATCCTACATCTGTCTTTCCTCAATTTGAATTTATGCCCTCTCAGGTGATTTTTCTGAGCTAGAGGAAGAATCCCATCAGCATTGAGCATGCTTAAACCATTCAAGGCTTTATACACCTCTATCAGATCACCTCGCTGGTGCCTAGTCTCCAGACACTGTAATTTGCAAAACTTAAGCCTTTCTTTGTAAGAGCACCCCTTTGTTCCATTCACTAATCTTGTTGCCCTTCTCTGTACTCGTTCCAGCAGCTCTACATCCTTCTTGAAATGAGGCCTCCAGACCTGTATACAGTACTCTAGGTGTGGCCTGACCATTGCCTTGTACAATGGAATAATCACCTCCTTATCCCTGCTGGAAAAATTCCTGTATATCATTGACAATACTCCATGAGCTACTCTTGCAGCCCGTCTGCACTGCTCAGAGAACTTCATATCTGCCTGCACAATCACCCCCAATTCCCTTTCATTCTCTACCACTGTCAGTGTAGTACCACAGAGTTGATACGTTGCTCTGGGGTTGCTGTTTTCCATGTGTAGTCCTTTACATTTGTCAATGTTAAACTTCATTTGCCACCTCTCAGCCCATCTGCTCAACCTTTCCAGATCCTGTTGCAGCAGTGTAGTGTCAGTAGTGTCCTTGACAACCCTGCCAACCTTTGTATCATCTGCAAACTTGGACATTAAGCTTGATATACCATCATCAATATCATTTATAAATACAGAAAACAATAATGGACCCAACACTGAGCCCTGAGGGACTTCACTAATAACATTAGTCCACGATGAGCAGTGTCCATTGATTACCACTCTCTGTCTTCTCCCACTCAACCACCCCTTTATCCATAGCAGCAATTTGCCTCCAATGTCACACTGCTCCAATTTGTGTAGCAGTCTTCCATGTGCAACAGTATCAAAAGCCTTTCTAAGATCCAAGTATATAATATCAAAGTTATTCCCTGCATCCAGTTCTTTTGTGACTGCATCATAGTATCCAATCAAGTTGGTCAGGCAAGACTTCCCCTTAACAAAACCATGCTGTGTCTGAGCTATAACTGAAGTCTTGTCTAAATGATCCTGCAGTGCTTCTTTAACCAGCCAAGTGTCACTTCAGCCAAGGATAAGTATGACCTGCTATCATCCCATTTTGATTCCAACTCATGTATTAATGATGTTGGTAAAATACCTCCCACCATTCCCAACATGTTCCATTCAATGCCTCCTGTGGTCTTCCGCCAAAAGGATGTCAGAACGATTTTGAAGAATCTTGATGCTGAAGTCCTGATGGTATTTTTCCATTTGTTCTCAAAACTTGTGATCCTGTTCTTTGCCACCTTTTTTCACTTTCGTATTCAGTAGGTGTTTACCTTCTGCTTGGAAATTTGCTCATATCCAGCCAGTTATTAAAAAGGGTGACAAATCCCTCCCATACAATTATTGTTCCATTGCTTTTGCTCTTTCTGAAGTAATGGAGAAATCAACTAACCGCCAACTCTTAAACTATCTAGAAACCTTCCGTCTGATCAACTATCGCCAGTATGGATTCTGTCAATGTCAATCCACTGGTGATATTCTGGCTTATGTTACCCATTTATGGACAAATTCAATGGAAAAGTTTGGCGAAACACAAACACCTTGTTGGTGCCCCCAAGGTTCAGTTCTTTCCCCCACTCTTTTCCTCTTTTATATTAATGACCTTCTTCCAATGACTGGAAATCCTATCCATAGTTTTGCCTATGATAGCACATTGAATTCCACTTTACAGTTTGAGAAACCTTGCCCTGCTCAATCAGCTTCAACGTCTCGAATATCCGCTACCAATTTATTAAATGCTGATCTCCAGGTAATTCTCCAGTGGGACAAAGACAACTTAGTTGATTTCAATCCTTCTAAAACTCAGTCTTGTCTTATATCTCGCAAAAAGGATTCTTCTGCTCCTATGCTTATCTTTGGTAATACTCCAATTTCTAGGCAAAATGATATATCTCTTTTAGGGATTACCCTGACTTCTAATATCTCTTGGCACAAGCACTTTACAAATATTGTTCCTCTGCATCTAAAAAACTTGGTTTTCTCTTTCGCTCTCAGCGTTACTTTTCTTCCAAACAGCTGTTCACTCTGTACAAATACCAAATCCACCCTACCATGGAATATTGTTCCCACATCTGGGGCAGTGCCCCCAAATTCTCTCAGGGTTCTAGATTCCATTCAGAAGAGGGCAGGTTAGGTTAATTAATGACTCATCTCTAACAGAGTCTGTCCACTCATAGACGTACTTTTTCTGCTGCATGAGTTTTCTAAATAATTTCATGGGGACTGTTCTTCTGAATTGACTTCTATAATTCCCACTCTCTCTTTCAAAAATAGTCTGAACACGTGCCGCCACCAGCCAACATAAAACTCACAGAACCAACTTTTCATCTTCCTTGTTTATTCATTCAACTGCCATTTTCTGGAACAACCTTCCTTCATACATATTTCCTGAAAATTACAGTCTCCCTAAGTTCAAGCCTAATGTCAACAAATGCCTTCTTTCGTCTTCTCAACCTCGAACCGAAGCACGGTATTAAGTACTATAGGTTCTAATACCTCTGGTGTTTGGGGTTTTCATAAAAAAAAAAAAAAAAAAAAAAAAACCAGGAAGGGAACTGGTTTTTTTTTTATCAAATATGCAAAATCTATTGTCCAGTGCAGATACTGCACTCATGGAATCAGGGCCGCTGTGACCCTATGTGCCGTCAGCAAGCAAAATCAAATCTGCTGCCCTAAAATATTTTGATTAAAAAATAAAATAAGGCATAATTATTATTCATTTATTGAAATAAAGAAAAGAATTACAACATATCTCACATACAGCATAATATAATCATTCTGAAATTCTAGAAATAAACTTTAAATTCTAAATCACAGTCATCGTATTCTCTCAGAATAATAAAATAAAAGGATAATTATAATGTAAAAAAAATTATACAAATTTATGCATAGCCAGCTCCAGCAACACCACTGTGGATATCTATCACAATCTATTGTTCTACTTTTAGACCTGGAAGAGGGAATTCCTTCTCCCAGGTTACTGGCCCCACTGCACGGAGGCAGAAGCTGTGCCAACCAGTGACCAAGTGGTCAGGAGAAGAGGACAGCAGTATGTTGCTAGCAGAGGTAGCAGTAAAGCAGTCACATTGCTTAGTGAGGGAAGCACTAACAATGCGAGCAGTGGAGGGTTTCTGAAAGCACTAGTACTTAGAAAGATTGCATGGTTATTTGTTATTTGGTTTTTAGGAGCATTAGCAACTAAGGCTATATTGCTCCGGGATATGCGGTGGTCATTCCCTGACCTTTCCGCATCCTCCGTATTTGGTGGTGACGGGCTCGAACCCCGGTGTAATCAAGAAGCGTGTGCTACGCACTGCTGCTCCTTCCCACCTGGCTACGGAGGCGGCTAGATTGCATGGGAACTATTGCTTGGCACTCGGGGCCTGCAATTGCTATTCAATGAATCTCATGTTCTGAGAATGGCAAGAAATAGAGATCATCGGCATAAAGGTAGGTCGCAACAGCATTTAGAAGTTCTTTTGTGATGGAATCAATTCTAAGTTCAAAAAGGGTTGCACCCAGTACAGACCCTTGTGGTACTCCTTTTTCCTGTAAAAATGTCATGGAAAGTGAGTTTTGATATTGGAGTTGGAACGAGCAGTTCTGAAAGAAGTTCCTAATGAATATAGGCAGGTTGCCTCATAGGCCAAGGGCATGAAGGTCACTGATAATGCCACGACACCAGGTGGTATCAAATGCCTTCTATATATCTATGACTACATATTCATCAAGGTGTTGTAACATGATGTAATATATTCCATCTGGCCCAGTGGCACTGTTACGTGTTGTTTTAATGGTGTGCAGAATATCAGCATATTGAAGAGAGGTTATATGAAAGGAATAGAGGTTAGAAAAGTAATGGATCATTGTTTAGTCGTGGTCCTGATTTTCTGGAAATCCCAAGAATACGTTCTTGCTGCAGAAACTTGGGCAAAGGTTTTGCCCAAGGCATTTGCTATATCCAGAGCAGAGAGTTCTTGCCCATTCCATGAAAGAACTGGGGTAGAGATGGTTGGAAACTTGCCAGAAATCTGTCTAATTTTCTTCCATGTTAATCTGGAGTTAGTTTCTATTTTAAGGTGGATGCAAACCAAATCCAGGAATTCTTGGCTTGACTTTGAATGAGATGTACTTTTGCCCTTATCTTCTTGTAGTTAATAAGATTAACTACAAGCTTCAATTTGTTGGGGGTTCTATGCAATAAATTCCATGCATTAATTTTTAACTTCTTTGCTTCTGTGCATTAGCATTAGTAGAGGCATATGATGCAAAAAAGTAAGCTCATATATCATCAGCCAAAAAAAAAAAAAAAAAACACATTCCCATTTTGCCCATCCATTCACACCAAATCTTTGTCTAGTTCTGCCTTCAACTTAAAGTTGTTGACCTCCACTACAACAGATGAAAGTTTGCTATCAACCATCCACTGGCTAAAAGGAAATTTCTGCACATCTAGTCTATAATTCTCTTTCCTCAATTTGAATTTATGTCCCCTCAGGTGAGTAATCTGAGCAAGAAGAAGAATCCCATCAGTATTGAGCTTGCTCACACCATTCAAGGCCTTATATACCTCAATTAGTTCACCTTGCAGGTGCCTAGTCTCCAGATGCTACAATTTACAGAACTTAAGCCTTTCTTCGTAAGAGAAACCCTTCGTTCCATTCACTAATCTTGTTGCCCTTCTCTGTACTCGTTCCAGCAGCTCTACACCCTTCTTGAAATGAGGCCTCCAGACACCTACTCTCTGTATACAGTACTCAAGGTATGGCCTGACCATTGCCTTATACAAGGGGACAACCACCTAATTATCCCTGCTAGCAAAATTTCTGTATATCATTGACAACACACCATAGGTTTGTCTTGCAGCCTGTCTCCACTGCTCAGAAAACTTCATATCTAACTGCACAATTACCCCCAGGTCCTTTTCAGTCTCAAGTACCCTGAGTGTAGTACCACCCAGTTGGTATGTTACTCTGGGGTTACTCCTACTCATATGTAGTACTTTACATTTGTCAATGTAAAGTTGCCATCTCAGCGCATCTGCTCGAGATCATGTTGCAGCAGTAGTGTATTATCATTACAACCCTGCCAACCTTTGTATCGTCTGCAAACTTAGACATTAAACCTGATATATCTTCATCAATATCATTGATAAATACAGAGAACAACAATGGACCCCTACATCAAACACTGGGAGACTCCACTAATAACATTAGTCTGCAAAGGGCAGTGTCCATTGATTACCACTCTCTGTCTTTTCCCAATCAAACATCCTTTTATCCATTGTAGCAACTTGCCCTTAATGCCATACTGCTCCAATTTGTACAGTAGTATTTCCTGTGCAACAGTATCAAAAGCTTTTCCTAAAATCCAAGAACAGGGAGTCCACAATATGCATTGTAATTATGTTCCTAAAAAACATGTGGGATATACGAAATGATGCATATCATACATCGATTTCCCATTGAACTAATGTATTATCTTTAATCTTTATTGTATACAAACATGGTATACAATAGACCCTTCACAGCAGCAATGCCAGGGGTTTTACATTGGTACATTTGAGTACAGTATACAAAATAAATCATAAATATTATATAAGAATGGATATTCTTATATCCATTCTTATTTTATATGTCAAAACATTAAAATTCAATTGAGATTTATGTGGGAGATACATTCTAGACCAACTAAAAAATTCGAATTTATTTGTAAGTGTATATGCCTATGATTAGGAAATACTTAATGGACACTAAACTGTAATACAGTATAATTTATTTTAATTGCTAATTAATAATTAGAAAATATAATATGAAATTATTAAAAAATATAAATTTTTTTTATTATTCTTCCTATTATAATTGCTTCTCCTCAGCAACTGAAGTTGCTGCAACTGCAGCTAAAGTTCCTTCTGCTTCTGTAACTAGCTTTGAGGTTGAGGTTCTCTGACTTTTTTTCTTGAAGAATGACTGTAACTTCATCTTCTTACCACCATGAATCTTGGCATCATAAATCACAGAATAGCAAGACAACCTATCATTTATGAGTACCTTAGCAGAACGAGTAGGCATCATCATCAGCCACTTTCAATCCACTGCAGGATGAAGGCCTCTCCAGCAGCTTTCCAGTTCTTTCTGTTTTGTGCAATGGCCATCCGTTCACTACTCATGAATTTCAACTATCCATCTCCGTTGTTGTCTTCCAGGTTTTCTTCTAGCTCCTCTTCGGTACCATTCTGTTATTCTATTAGTCCATCAGTCATCATGTCTTCGAGATATGGTCCTGCCCAAGACCATTTTAGTTCTTTAGTTTTGATAAGAATGTCCTTTACTTGAGTTTGCTGCCTAATCCATGTGTTTCTCTTCTAATCTAACAGTCTGATTCCCAATATAATTCTTTCCATCCTTCGCTGTGTAGTTCTCAGCTTCTTTTCCATTCTTTTAGTGAGTGCCCAAGTTTCACTTCCATAAGTCATGGTGGGGAGTATACATTGATTCATTATTTTACGTTTCAGACAAATTGGGATATTGCTCCTCAACTTGTGACCATATTTCCTGAATGCTATCCATCCAAAATTTATTCTTCTCTTGACTTCCAGCCATTTATTATTATTACAGCTAATGACTTGTCCCAGATAAGCATATGACTCCAGCTTTTCAATTATGCTCCTTCGATCATTATATCCCTTTCTATGGCATACTCATTCATCATTACTTTTGTTTTAGCCATATTTATCTTTAGTCCAAAATCCTTACTAACTCTGCACAACTGATTAAGATTTTCATCTAATTATTTGGGATTATGGCTTATGACCACAATGTCATCTGCAAATCATAAATGGTTTAGGTACTCTCCATTCACATTGACTCCTTTCTGCAACCAGTCTAATCTTCTAAAAGCTTTGTCAAGGGCAGCAGTAAACAACTTCGGAGATATTGTGCCTCCTTATCGAACTCTTTTCAGTACAGACAAGGCTGAACTTTTTCAGCCTGCTCTGAACTTGTTAACGGGAGAGACTGCTTCTACAGGAATGGGATACACTTAAATAGAAAGGGTACAAGAATATTTGCTGATGCTATCGAGGCAGCGTTACATGGGTCGGAAAACTCTAGCTTGGGGGATACATGGACTAATAGATTAACAGTAGCCACTAGCAGAGGTGAAAGTGATTCTTGCACTGTTTCTATTGGATTGAGCAGCAGCCTGAAAAACAAGATGCAGGATATTTCAGAGACTGCTGGGAGTCATTGCGGTACAAGTAAACACATGGGTTGTGTTAGGGTAGCTAAGAATAGGAACAGGTGCATGTATACTTGTGTATACACCAACATCGTCAAGGCTAGGAGTTTGTGTATACACCAACATCGTCAAGGCATACACCAATGCTAGGAGTTTGGTAAATAAATTTGATGAATTTGAGGTATTGCTCAAAACATCAAAGGCAGATATAGTTGGGATATCAGAGACGTGGTGTCACACAGATATAAGAAATGCAGAACTGGAATTTGGAGAGTACAATGTGTACAGGAAGGATAGAAGGATAGGAAGGGAGGAGGGGTTAATAGGAACCCATAACCGGAAATGCCACGGGAAAGTAGTAGCAGAGGCACAAGAAGCAGAAATGACACAAGACAGTAATTAGTGGCAAACATTTATTTGACAAAATATTAACAATGGAGTACGAGATGGATGCATTTCATGATGTTACAACAGATGCTCGAAGGTTCCACGAACAGACGCGATGCATGCGTGACACCGACACAGCATGGATTGGCAGACACGGTCGAACACACCTGGAGTTTCTTTGACAGTAGCAGCAGCACAGACAAGTCTCACCACGAGATCCATTTCCGTCTCCACAGGTGATTCATACACGATAGATTTGAGGATCCCCACAGAAAGAAATCAAGGCTTGATAAATCAGGCGTGCGTGGGGGACAGGCAATGGGTCCATCATGGCCAATCCATCAGCGTCCAAAACGCCTGTTCAAATGGTCATGAACACATCTTCCATAATAGGCAGGCATCCCGTCATGTTGAAACCAAATGTTGCGTCTCACATTTGCTGGAACATCGTCAAGTAACCCTGGTAGAACTTGTTCAAGAAAGATCCGATATTTAGATCCGTTCATGCGGGATGGTAAAAGGAATAGACTGACTAAGCAGTCACTGACCTTACCTGCCCACACATTTATTGCATAGCGATTTTGTGCCGCATGGGGGCGTACACCGTGTGGGCCTTCTGCTAATCCATACACTAGGTGCATTTATGCCAGCTCACAGTTCATATATCGATGCATGCTCTTCGTGCGGTGACTACTACTTGAATGAGTAAACCAGAAATCTTCCCTCTCGCGAACTGATGAACAGCGCGGTGTACCGACTTACGGTGACGTTTCCGGTTATGGGTTCCTATGCGATTCACATTCCTTTAGACGTTACCTACCTCCCCTAAACATTTGTACCAATATCAAGTAACCCTGGTAGAACTTGTTCAAGAAAGATCCGATATTTAGATCCGTTCATATTTAGATAACGAAAGATCCGTTCATGCGGGATGGTAAAAGGAATAGACTGACTAAGCAGTCACCGACCTTACCTGCCCACACATTTATTGCATAGCGATTTTGTGCCGCATGGGGGCGTACACCGTGTGGGCCTTCTGCTAATCCATACACTAGGTGCATTTATGCCAGCTCACAGTTCGTATATCGATGCATGCTCTTCGTGCGGTGACTACTACTTGAATGAGTAAACCAGAAATCTTCCCTCTCGCGAACTGATGAACAGCGCGGTGTACCGACTTACGGTGACATTTCCGGTTATGGGTTCCTATGCGATTCACATTCCTTTAGACGTTACCTACCTCCCCTAAACATTTGTACCAATATTTTTTAGACACCCTGTAGAAGGAAAGGGATGAATCAGATTGGTCCACTGGATATCGATGGTTCAACTGTTGATGATCCTGCTCAGGCGGCTAACAAACCAAACAAGTATTTTGCATCTACATTCACACATGTGGAGTTATTCAGGGAGAGGAATGCCAGAGGTGAATTAAACTCTGGCATTGAGCTAGATGATTTGGTAATAACTGAGAGTAAAGTGGAGGAGAAATTATTGAAGAAAAACATAAAAAAGGCACCCAGGGTGGATGGGATCCATCCAGTTATATTAAAGGAGTCAGCAAAGGAAGTAAGCAAACCCTTAGCAATAATTATGAGAGCTTCCTTGGACTCAGGGGAGGTATCCATGGACTGGAAATGTGCAAATGTGACCCCAATTCACAAAGGAGGATCAAAGGACGACACAAGTAATTATAGACCTGTTAGTTTAACTTCTGTTCCAGGAAAAATAATGGAGGCACTGGTTAAAGAAGCACTGCAGGATCATCTAGACAAGACTTCAGTTATAGCTCGGACACAGCATGGTTTTGTTAAGGGGAAGTCTTGCCTGACCAATTTGATTGGATACTATGGTCACAAAGGAACTGGATGTAGGGAATAACCATATCATATATCTGGATCTTTTTTAAAGGGATGGTTAGTGAGAGAAGATAGAGTTGTAATCAATGGACACTGCTCATCGTGGAGTAATGTTATTAGTGGAGTCCCTCAGAGTTCAGTGTTGGGTCCACTGTTGTTTTCTGTATTTATAAATGATACTGATGATGGTATATCAAGCTTAATCCCAAGCTTGCAAATGATACGAAGGTTGGCAGGGTCCTGTTGCAGCATACTGTCATTAGTGTTCTTAAGGCATTAGTGACAGCAGCATACTGTCACTAATGACAGTATGCTGCTACAACAGGATTTAGAAAAGTTGAGCAGATTGGGCTGAGAGGTGGCAAATGAAGTTTAACATTCACAAACGTAAAGTACTACGTATGGGAAGCAGTAACCCCAGAGTAATGTATCAACTGTGTGGTACTACGCTGACAGTGGTAGAGAATGAAAAGGACCTGGGGGTAATTATGCAGGCAGATATGAAGTTTTCTGAGCAGTGCAGACAGTCTGCAAGAGTAGCTCATGGTGCCTTGTCAACGATATACAGGAATTTTTCTAGCAGGGATAAGGAGGTGATTATCTCCTTGTATAAGGCAATGGTCAGGCCACACCTTGAGTACTGTATACAGGTCTGGAGGCCTCATTTTAAGAAGGATGTAGAGCTGTTGGAACGAGTGCAGAGAAGAGCAAGAAGATTAGTGAATGGAACAAAAGGTTGCTCTTACGAAGAAAGGCTTAAGTTTTGCGAATTACAGTGTCTGCAGACTAGGCACCTGTGAGGTGATCTGATTGAAGTGTATAAAGCCTTGAATGGTTTGAGCATGCTCAATGCTGATGGGATTCTTCCTCTTGCTAAGAATAATCACCTGAGAGGACATAAATTCAAAGTGAGGAAAGACAGTTGTAGGACAGAAGTGCGGAAGTTTTCCTTTAGCCAGCGGGTATTTGGTGGAACAGACTTCCATCCTTTGTTGTGGAAGTTGATAGCCTAAATAAATTTAAGGCTGAGCTGGAAGGAAGGAATGGAGGGGTGAAATGGGAGAGGTTTTTTTTTTTTTTTTTTTTTTTGGCTGATGCTGTATAAGCTTGCTTTCTTGGATCATATGCCTCTATTAATGCTAACTCCTTTCTCAATTTATTTTAAATTTGCTTCTGCCTTTACCTAGTCTAATAAAGGAGGTAGCGTTCACATTTATTTTATTCAAAATCATAATATATGGAGTATCTATGTTTTTGGTTTGGTTTTTTTTTTTTTTTTTTAGGAGCATTAGCAACTAAGGCCATATTGCTCGGGGATATGCGGTGGTCATTCCCTGACCTTTCTGCATCCTCCGATTTAATGGTAACGGGCTCAAACCCCCGTCTAATCAAGAAGCGTGTGCTACGCACTGCTGCTCCTGCCCACCTGACTACGGAGGCGCCTGAGTATCTATGTCTTGTCTTTCCAGTGCCTGAAACACTGGCTTATGGTGTATGGAGTCAAATGCCTTTTCATAATCCAAAAATGCCAGGCATAATGGTGTTTTCTATTTATTTGCTTTCTCCATTAGCTGTGATATTACAGAATGCTTGTTAACAGGCAGTGAACTCTGCAGAATGCCTGTTAATTCCTCAGCAAGGTAAAACATTTTTTGTCTAAGATGCAAAACATGCCTAATATTCTTTGTTGTTAAGCTTTTTCTTCTGTTGGGCTTGTATCTTTATCTTCCATGGTCTCGTCGTAAAATGCCTGCCTGTTCAGTTCAGCCAATTCTTCATTAGTTAAGGGCTGTGAGTGTGACTCAAGCAGCTCTTTAACATCCTCCTCCTCAACATTATGAAAAACTTGCCTTGCTAAAGACACCAGCTCCCCATGAACTTCTTCAGAAGTTTCAAAACCAGTCAAGTTACGCACAGCTTCAGGATAAATGTTCTCCAAACACTGTTCATACACACCTGTCACTTCATTACATGCCTCATCAATAATATACACTACATCTCTGATGTTAAAGCTCTTCCAAAACTCCTAAACAGTTTGTTTGTCTTCACAATCAGTCTCATGGATTAGCTTTCTAAATGTTCTTAAATAGTAAGCTTTAAAATTTGCTTGACACCTTGGTCTATAGGCTGAATGAATGAAGTAGTGGCAGAAACACAACTTTGATGTTTGGACACAAAGCTTCAAAGTCGATGTCTTTGGGCTGGGGCATTATCCAACAACAGAAGAATCTTAAACAACAAATTTTCGTGATGGCAAGTTTTAGTTCAAGAACAAGACTTTATACAAACTAGTCATGGAAGATTTTCCTTGTAATCCAAGCAGTTGGGATTTCCAGGTCACAGGGAGGCAAGATTTCACATAATTTGTCATGGCCCTAGGATTCTCACTGTGATACACAAATAGTGGCTTAAGCTTCTTTCCTCCATTTGCATTCCCTCAAGCAAAAGTGTTAAGCGGTCTTTGGAGGCCTTAAACCCTGGATCAATTTTTTCATGGATTGAAATGTACAATTTGGAATGCATTCTCTTCCAGTAGAGGCCAGTTTCATCCACATTAAAAACTTGTCTAGAGTCGTAACTTTCTTCTTCTACAATCCTAAACAGTCTGTGCAAATTCAGATGCCCGTCAAGTGTCTGCACTTGCTGCCTCACCTTGCAGTCTGACATTTTTAAATCTATAACGGGATTGAAACCTATGAAACCAGCCACGATTCGCACTAAAAGTTTCACATGCTGAAACTAAACACTTTCCCTCACTTTTATCAACATCATGAAGGCTGAGGGGTTTCTCCCGAATAAGAGCAAAACTTACTGGAGTATTTTGCTTGTGCAAATCTGCAAGTTACACTTAAAGCAATTTCTCCATTTTTCCGATAATGCTACTCCTCTGCCTGGTAATTTTAATTGTAGAATGTTGGGTTATATAGAGTATTTTCAGGTCTAAGGGCACCATGTATTTACCCCATCTCCGCTGTTGGGTTATATACTATGCTTTGCTCATTATCCTACCCCCCCCTGCATTTTTGATAATTGTGTGCACTGTTGTTGGTAGAAAATCATGACATCGAGCAATATCAACAGCTCTTTCACCTCTTCTACTTTGCTTAATGATCTCTATTTTAACATCTAAAGTCACATTATGTCGCCTTTTCACTGCACTAAGCAACTTTGTTGAATATTTTCTACTCATGATGAAGGATTAATGAAATATTTTTGGATATATATTCACAGCGCCCCTTCACTCACGAAAACAACGTGGAACTGGAAATTGTGGGTATACAAGCGGTGCCGTCTGACATCACGGACCTACTGCGCATTGTTCTAGAAAGTTCTATTGCTTATTTTCTAGAATTTACTATTTATTTATTATTTACATTTTTATTTCATTATATATTTTCTAAAATTATGATGTAGAGTACTGTATAGTATACAGTACACAGGCTATACAGTATACAGGCTATACAGTTTTGTAAAATTTTGCGTTGTATTAAATATATAACACAAATATATAACACATGTATTAAATATATAACATATATAATACTACTGTACAGTCAGTTCTCATATAAAACTTGTTTACATTACACAAATTCGATCATACACAATTTATAAATAGGGGAATGATATTGTATATAACACGAACCAAATTCGCTTATGCATGATTCGCCTGTGTGTTTACAAGAAACGGCAGTCGAACGCGGAATCACCCCAACTGAATGCAACACGATAGGAATGAAGAGAAAATTCTGCAAATGTATTTTTGTTTTTTATATCAGTGAAGGGGAAACAAATTTCACCCTAATAACGTAAAAACCCACACAATTCAAGCTATTGGTATTATTGCAAATGCAATTAGATCGAGTTTACTACCAGTTTATAACAGATTCCACTAGCAGAAACGCAACTGGAAATTGTTTTTACTGTTTTATGGTAGTAACCCCCAGAAATGTGCTTTAGTAAAATGTGAGCTAGTGAGGCCTTTACAGTGATACGTGCGCAGCTTTGTTTATGTGTATCAAGCTTGCCTCCTCATTTTGTAATTGTACTTTATTCTCTAAAAATGAGTAAAATATTTAAAAGGTGTGAAAAGGAAGCGTCCTGGTGAAGACACTACAGATGCGGAGAGAAAAAGAAAAGCAATATCAATAGACAGAGTCTATCGATATTTTGACTGGGTCAAAAATTCTTACCCAGGAAAATTTGTAGTGGCCTCATACTAGCGTTTATGGCCAAAATCACACTGGCCTCCATTGCCTTCTGGCCCCTGACCCACCGAGGTTTCCCCGGTAAGGCTTATGGAAAGTCCGGCTCTGTCGAAGAAGAAAAATTATGAAATTGTGAAACATTTTGAGCGAAATGAAAGACCATGTGATGTTGCACGTGCTACAGGCCTAAATGAGGCAACGCCAATAATTAGAAAGAACGCAGAGAAAATAAAAACAACTTTTATAGCAGGAACAACTCAAAGTGTAACAAAATCCATTAGATCAAAACACAAAGAATTGGAAGAGATGGAACATTTGTTTGGATAAAAGATCAAATAAAGAACACATTTGCTCATGATAGAAGCAAAAGCATTAGCAATTATTTTATTACGTAATAGTCGTAATAAAATATGTAAGTATTTTATTATGATTATTTATTGTGTTTGGTAATGCCTTGGTTATAAATGTGTGTTCAATCTTGGGTGGTCAGCACCTATTTTTCCCCATAGGGCCTGTTATTTATATTGCATGAGAGTTTCCAGGAACACAACTGTCGTGCTATATGAGCACTGACTGTACTATATATAGTATGTTTTGATACATACTATATATATTTTTACATTTTATTATATTATGAAACAACAGGGATTACCTTTATTTTAGATATAGGAAGCTTCTTTTCCAACCAACTCTCCTAGTCCAACGCGCTAATAATTCTTTGGGAAGCAATATCAATTTTACAAAACATGTGGGACATCTTCCCCACTGTCAGAACCATAGTGTTCAGACCCCTCGGTCTCAACATTGAGTGCTCAAGACTTCTGTCTTCAAACACCATACCTCTGGCAGCAAGGAAACCATTACGTGGATTGACATAAAATTGAATTTTGGGACTAGTCCAACTTAAGGAATGTAGAGAATAATCCCCGCATATCCATTAAACTTTTTAGACCCCTAAATTTAACTCTAATGTCAAGCTACAGGGCCGAAGAAAATAATCGGTCCATATTTATTAAGCGGTTTAGACCTTCAAAATTTAATTTTATGTCAATCCACGTAATGGTTTCCTTGCTGCCAGAGGTATGGTGTCTGAAGACAGAAGTCTTGAGCGCTCAATGTTGAGACCAAGGGGTCTGAACACTACGGTTCTGACAGTGGGGAAGATGTCCCACATGTTTTGTAAAATTGATATTGCCTTCCCAAAGAATTATTAGCACATTGGACTAGGAGAGTTGTTTGGAAAAGAAGCTTCCTATATCTAAAATAAAGGTAATCCCTGTTGTTTCATAATAGAATATAGGAATTATCGAGCTCTTAATAGCTCTTTATTATCAAATATTTTACATTTTATATACAGTATGTGATTATGAATTTAAATGCAGTTGTTGTTTGTTGGATTTATCGGTGCAAAAGCTACTAAAGTCATAATGCACCTATTACAATCTTATTTGGTACATGATTGTTATATTAAAAAAGAGGATTCAGATCAGATGATATTTGTTTAACATTCTCAGGAAGGTAAAAACGTCATTAATATCTTGTCGGTCTCCGAGGATCTGCTGTAAGGTAAGTCTATTAGAGGAATATACCGTATTTCCCCATGTATAAGGCGCACCCTTTTTTTGAAAAATTTGGGGTCTAAAAACTGGATGCGTCTTATACAGTGGTTTTAGATTTTTTTACTTGCATTTCCCACTTTTTCGCGCTTGTTGTCTTTGCGCTCATTGTTTCACACTTGTTACGGTATATTAGGTTACGTTCTGCGCAGAAATGGCTCAGAAAAGATTTTCGTACAGTGCTGAATTCAAATTAAAAGTGATCCAGTTTGCAAAGGTGAATGGAAATCATGCTGCTGAACGTAAGTTTGGTCCTCCTCCAACTGAGAAAACAATCCGAGACTGGCTATGGGAAGAAGAAACCCTACTGAAAACGCCACGGCAGAAGAAGGCCATGAGAGGCAAGTCAGCAAAATGGCCTGATTTAGAGAGGGAATTGAAGATATGGATTGAAGAGCAAAGGGCAATTGGAATTCCTGTGTCCACAAATATGGTTCAGCATGAGGAAAGAAGAATTGCTGATTTCAAAGGAGGATACAATTGGTGCTTCAGGTTCATGAAACTGAATGGACTAAGCATGCGTACACACACCAGACTTGCCCAAAAGATGCCTGAAAGCTATGAGCAGAAGGTCCTTGAATTTCATTGTTTTGTCATTCAATGTCGGAAGACACATCAGTTTGAGTTGGGACAGATTGCAAATATGAACGAAGTCCCCCTTCAATTTGATGTCCCAAGTAACAGAACTGTTGATAAGAAGGGAGTGAAAACTGTAACTGTGAAGACAAACGGACATGAAAAGAGCCATTATACAGTTGTTCTAGCTTGTTGTGTCAACGGAACCAAGCTGCCTCCTATGCTGATTTTCAAACGCAAAACAATGCCAAAAGAAGACATTCCTCGAGGAGTGATTGTCCACGTTCATGACAAGGGTTGGATGGATCAGGATGGGATGAAGATCTAGTTTGAGAAAGTTTGGAGCAGGAGACCAGGTGGGTTCTTACGCAAACCTGCCCTATTGGTGCTTGATCAGTTCAGGGCACACATAACAAAAAACACAAAGAAGATTGCTGCAGAGCAAAAAAACAAAACTTGCCGCAGTACCTGGAGGCTTGACATCCCAGCTCCAACCACTTGATATCAGCCTTAACAAACCCTTCAAAGCTGCCATGAGAGACGAATGGAACCAATGGATGAAGTCTTCTGGGGACAATTGAACACCAGCAGGAAGAGTGAAGAAACCAACTATAGGAGAAGTTTGTACCTAGGTGAAAAGATCCTGGGATAATATCAAGATTGAGATCATTGTCAAGTCATTTAAGAAGTGTGGCATTTCAAATGCCATAGATGGAACTGAGGACGAGGCAATATATGAAGACAGTGGTTCGTCATCAGGCACAGATGAGGACAAGCTAATGGATGGGAATTTTGACAGTGATGAGGAGTTGTATGAATTTTATGATGAATAAAACTTGAGTTCAATAACTTTATGTAATAAATTTTTTTTCAAATTTCAGGCCCCAAAATTAAGGTGCGGCTTATACATGGGAGCGTTTCATACATGGGGAAATACGGTAGATGTGAAGAGAAAGCTGTTGGTCATTCTCTCAAGTATAATGGGCATTCAATGATAAAGTGATTTACTGTGAGTCGAGTTTGACAGCTGCTGCATAGTGGAGGGTCATCCTGAGTGAGTAAATAATTATGAGTTCAGTGGGTATGTCCTATTCACATTCTGGCAAGTACTACTTCTTCCTTTCTATTGCATCTTAGGCTTGATAGCCACTGCTTATGATCATTTTTAATCTGGAAAGTTTATTGCTGTTTTGCTCTTGCCAAATGGATAGCCATTTTTTTCTAACAGTGCTATGTACAATGTGTTTGAAATCTGTGTAAAGTATCTGCATGTCTGATGTTATATGACTGGCGTTCTTGGCAGCAAAGTCTGCTTGTTCATTTCCTACGATTCCAGAATGCCCAGGTATCCAACAGAAATTTTTTTTTTCCTGTTTACAAGAAGCTGCACTAACTTGATTCCAATCTGTTGTAGTAATGGATGACTGGAAGGAAATTTACACTGAAGAGCAGATACAACGCTTAAGGAATCGGTGTAGATGATGGTTTGAGGATATAAAGACTGTTTTACATTCTCTAGAGCCATCAGGTTAGCATACAGTTCTACGGTGTAAGGCTGCACCCAAAGGGAGCTGCTGCAGCTGTGTAAACTTTACTATCTGTCTTGGAACCATTTGGGTAAAACTAGAGAACTGAAAAGAGTGAGTTGCATGGATCTGCTGAATACTGAAATTTGGAAGGGCATTCTTTCCTCATTGTTGGAAATGTTCGTCAACGTTGGCCAAGGGTATTTGCTATGGTGGTGAAGCTGTGCTAATATCTATAATTATGTTATTCATATTTAGTTCCTAGCACATAGTTATGCTTTTTAATCTATTCTGCAAAGGTTTATTTTGGTAAAAATTATGCTGTTGTTATATTATGTTGTTGTTATTTTGGTTTTTAGGAGCACTAGCAACTAAGGCCATATTGCTCCCTGGATATGCGGTGGTCATTCCCTGACCTTTCCACATCCTCCGTATTTGGTGGTCACTGGCTCGAACCCCGGTCTAATCAAGAAACGTGTGCTACGCACTGCTGCTCCTGCCCACCTGGCTACGGAGGCGCCACAAATTATGCCATTTTGGGGTGAACAGACACTGCCATATAGGATGATGTATAGCTTAATAGCAGAGCATGCTGACGAAGGAACAGAGGTGGTTCATGTGCCGCTGTATAGAAACTCTGAACTGGCGATGTAAGGAAAGCTCCCAGTGCAATTTGGAGAGCATTGTGATGTACTGGGTCGATCCATTTTAATGCACTTTCTCTAGCTGAGGCATATGCAGGAGATCCATAGTCTAGTCCGGATCTTATTAGGAACCAGTATAAGTAGCATGTACCGATCTGCACCCCACGACATCGCAGAAACTGCCCCGAGGAGATTCAGCTTCTTTAGACAGGTTGCACGAATATGCTTAATATGTTCTAAAAAATTTAGTTTTTTTATCCAGAATTGGTCCAAGAAAGCTAATACTGTGTTGAAAAGTAATTGGATGAGACTCAAGACATAAAACTGGATCAAGATATAAATTCCGTTTACGGCAAAAATGAATTGCTGTTGTGTTTTTGTTTTGAAAGTCTATATCCGTTATTTTTTGCCCACCGAACAAGCTTGTTAATCGTGCCTTGAAGCTGCCTTTCAATGAAACACATGTTTTGTGAGTAGGACGAGATTGCCAGATCTTCAGCTTGTTTGTTAGTTTGTTATTTGGTTTTTAGGAGCATTAGCAACTAACGCCATATTGCTCCGGGGATACACGGTGGTCATTCCCTGACCTTTCTGCATCTGGTGGTCACGGGCTCGAACCCCCGTCTAATCAAGAAGCATGTGCTATGCACTGCTGCTCCTACCCACCTGGCTATGGAGGTGCCACCAGATCGTCCGCATACAGATATGTTTCAACTGTGTCAGGAATACATTTGTTAATTGAAGTAATCTTGATGGCGAAGAGCGTGGAACTAAGCACAGAATCCTGGGGGACCTCTTCTTCTTGCACAAAAATTTGCAAGAGAGCAGAGTGAAATCATGCCTGAAAGGACCTATTGCTTAAAAAGTTTCGGATAAATTTCGGAAGATGACTTCGAAGGCCGGAATCATAGAGATCATGAAGAATCCGATATCGCCAGGTTGTATTGAAAGCTTTTTCGATGTCAAGACATATCACACTAGGTGTTCGATCCTGAGAAATGCATTTCGAATGTTTTCTTCAGCTTTGACCAAAAGATCAAGTGTTGATCTGGTTTTTCGAAATTCATACTGATTTTGACTTAGAATGTTTTCATTCTCTAGGAACCATGTCAAAAAAAAAAAAAAAAAAAAAGTAAAGTGCAGCCATTATCAACCCACTGCAGGATGGAAGCCTCCTCAACAATTCATGCTGAGGGATATGGACCATAATCTGCCACGCTGGTCCAGTGCGGGTTGACAGATCGAACATATTCAGCAGACAGGGGCTTGAACCCCGGTCTACTCAAAGAGCGTGTGCTACTGCACTCCCGCTCCTGCCCACTCGGCTACAGAGGCCATGTCAACCTAGCATTAATTATTTTTTCTAATATTTTTCCTATACAACTAGTTAAAGCTACTGGTCGGTAATTTGCTGGATCTGAATGGTCCTTTCCTGGTTTTGGGAAAGCTAATACAATAGAATGACACCAGCTGGTAGGGTAGGGTAGTAATCTTCATTAAATATTCTATTATACAGTTTTAGAAGAGCAGAATGGGATCCTTCACTCAAATGATATATCATGGCATAGTAAATCCATCAGGACCAGCAGCACTATTATTGGATCCTGCAAGTGCACTGCGTAACTGTCATGGTAAGATGTACATTATATGGAAGCTGTTGTGAGGTATTGAAATTGAGATTATATATTTCTGCTTGTACTTTATGTGATTGAAAGCTTGGCCCAAATGCGGTTACAGCTGAGAGAGTTTCAAATGTTTCACCTAATGTATTCGGAATTTCAAGAGAATTGCAGATTTCTTTCCTTTTAGAAGTATTATCGGAGTGGTTATGGGAGGATATTTTCCATTAATTCTTTGAACTTTAGTCCAAACGGTTCTGATGTCTGTGGTTCTGTTTATAGTAGAGGCATATCTGGGGCTCACATCTGGTGAGTATGGGCTTGGCATACCCAGGGTCCTGAGCTGGATATCATCATTCTTCTCTTTCTTGGTGATTATCTCGCTCTCTCTCTCTCTTTCTTTCTTTCAGGTTAACTCAGAATTTTTTTTATTTTTGCCTGGTGCAGCAAAAGTTGCAGGCTTCCATGCATCTTATTGCTGATAATGATAATATTTGGATCATATCATCTTTTTAGCTTATTTGTTGTATATGATGACGAGCTTTAGCTCTAGCTTTCTTGAATTGCATGAGATTAGCTGTGGTTGGGTATTTATGAAATTTATGTTCACAAGGGTCATTACTAACAGATTAGAAAGAATACTTGATGAGAATCAACCGAAAGAGCAAGCTGGCTTTAGGACAGGATTCTCAACTATGGATCACCTTCACGTAATATCACAGCTAATGGAGAAAGCAAATGAATATAAAACACCATTATGCCTGGCATTTGTGGATTATGAAAAGGCATTTGACTCCATACAGCATAAGGCAATGTTTCGGGCACTGGAAAGACAAGGCATAGATACCCCATACATTATGATTTTGAAGAAAATATATGAGAGTGCTCCCTCCTTTATTAGACTAGACAAAGACAGTAAGAAATTTAAAATCAAGAAAGGAGTTCGACAAGGAGACACAATATCTCCGAAGCTGTTTACTGCTGCCCTTGAGGAAGCTTTCAAAGGTTAGACTGGTTGCAGAAAGGATTCAATGTGAACGGAGAGTACCTAAACATTTACGATTTGCAGACGGCATTGTGGTCTTAAGCCACGATCCCAAAGAATTGGAGGAAAATCTTAATCAGTTATGCACAGTTAGTAAGGATTTTGGACTAAAGATGAATATAGCTAAAACAAAAGTAATGATGAACAAGTATGCCACAGAAAGGGAAATAATGATTGAAGGAGCAGTAATTGAAAAGGTGAAGTCATATACTTATCTGGGACAAGTTATTAGCTGTAATAATGATAAATGGCTAGAAATCAAGAGAAGAATAAAAATTGGATGGATAGTATTCAGGAAATATAGTCACATACTGAAGAGCAATATCCCAGTTTGTCTGAAATGTAAAATAATGAACCAATGTATACTCCCCACCATGACTTATGGAAGTGAAACTTGGGCACACACCAAAAGAATGGAAGAATGGAAGAGAAGCTGAGAACTAACACAGCGAAGAATGGAAAAAATTATACTGGGAATCAGACTGTTAGATAAGAAGAGAAACACATGGATTAGGCAGCAAACTCAAGTAAAGGACATTCTTATCAAAAAAGAACTAAAATGGTCTTGGGCAGGACACATAGCTCGAAGACATGATGACAGATGGACTTAGAAAATAACAGAATGGTACCCAAGAGGGGCTAGAAGAAAACCTGGAAGACAAAGGCAGAGATGGATAGATGAAATTCATGAGTTTTTGGGTTTACTACCCAAAATTGATGGCCAGTGCTCAAAACAGAAGGAACTGGAAAGTTGCTGGAGAGGCCTTCATCCTGCAGTGGATGATTATTTATGAAATAAATTCCAATATCTATTCTTCTCTTTCTTGGCATTGCTACAGGCTTCATTCCACCATATTTTTGGGTGTGAGCGGATTTTCATGGATGACTTGGGTATGCTGGTTTCTGCAGCATCAATGGTGAGAGTCTCAATGGTGTGAATGTGCCAGTTTTTGATATTTCTTCCAGTTAGCTTTGTCAAATTTCCAAATAGTTTTTATTTCAGTTTGAGGAGAGTTAGTCGACAGTGTGCATATTACTGGAAAGGGATCACTATCACGAAGGTTATCTGTGACCGTCCAATCAATAAGCGGAAAGAGGTTTGATGAGCATATTGAAAGGTCAATCGCAGAAGCTAACCTTGAGGAAAGATGCACATATGTGTGAGTACCTTTGTTTAATAATATTAAGTTGTGCCTTTCAAGAAATTTTTCAATTAACTGACCTCTCTTATCAAGCTGCGAGGAACCCCATAAGGGGTGATGCCCATTCCAGTCACCCAAGATACAGAAAGGTGATGGCATGGCAACTGATTAACTAAATCATCCAAATCTTTAGACTGAACAATCTGTTTGAATTGTTATGAATCTTTGTTTTTTTACAACTGAAGAATAGGATGGCAATTTATTAGAAATTGAAAAATGTCCTTTTGCTTCTTGGTATGGCACCTTGTGTTCTACTTTGTACTTTTGTATATTCTTTTCTGTCTGCCACTGGATGCACTCCTTTGAAAATGCTGAATGATTTCCCATACAGTTTGGGCAGCATTGTATTTCAGTGGTGATTTTTACATTGTATTTCATGCTCTTTTGAACCACAGGTGGTTACACCTCTGCAGATTGTTTGCGAGTGTCCAAACTTTTGGCATTTAAAACACTGGACTGGGTTTGGAATATAAGGTTGAATTTTGCACCTTAAATATCCAGCTTTAGCAGTTGTTGGTAAAATTGGTGTTTTAAATGTAAAAATGATTGTTCGGGTAGGAGTAGGAACCCCACCTTTCTTAACGACTATCCTTTTGGCATTTTTCACATTTCGATCACTTAATTCCTGAACTATCTCTTCCTCGGATACATTAAAGAGATCCCACTCTGCTATTACCCCCTTTAGAGGAGTTTAGGGTGGCATGTAGGGTAACCTTTGTGGGAATTCC
This sequence comes from Mastigoproctus giganteus, assembly GCF_048544385.1. Lineage (NCBI taxonomy): Eukaryota > Metazoa > Arthropoda > Arachnida > Uropygi > Thelyphonidae > Mastigoproctus > Mastigoproctus giganteus. The sequence continues at coordinate 142,638,196 of NC_143578.1, forward strand.
ACCAAAAGTTGATGTTTTTAATAGTCTTTCTGAGTGCTTGTTCTCGCTCATCTCCATCAGAAGGTCTCCAGATTTTAATCTACGAACCATTTTTGGAGGGCTCACCACATTTTCAAGACATTTCTGTATTAAGAATGGGGAGAGCTTGCTCAAAAGATTATCGGTTAAAGAATGCAGTATCAAAAAAGTCATCTCTGTTCGAGAGATCTGGATCATGAGATCCGTAAGTGGCAAGTCTATTTATGTCCAACTTTGCTCCTTTTTGTCCTGGGAGAGTGATTTTCTTCTCCCAGGTTACCTGGCCCCATCACGTGGAGGCAGGAGCAGTGGCACCAGTGACCAAGCGGTTTAGAAAGTTAGTTAGGTTAGTACGGATTAAATAAATATATATACAAGAAAAGAAAGGTGTACACCTAATTCTGTTTTTGCACAAACTTTTTTACACGAATTCAAAATAAATATTTCATTCTCTTTTTACGGGAGTCATTTTGATTTAACACGATTTCTATGAATTTTTTTTTGCCTAAATTCTAAGAAATTTTCTTTTTTATTTGTGGCATATTAGTATCATTTCTATATTACACGCACCAATAGATTGGATAACAGCCAGTGTGTGCATTTTGAAATGCGTGCTTTTGTTTACCAATGTGTACGTCTAGGTATCTATGAAACATCAACATTTTTATTGAATTTGGTGCACATCTACGGTATTCGTGCATTGTATCTTCGGAAGACATTTAGTAGTAAGCTCTATTTAAAAGTGAAAGAATCTTTAGAGAAATTTGTGCACATATAAATTTATTAATTTTGCTGATAGTCAATAAATTGTAAGTTTACAAATTTTTCATACCTTTTTTTATTAATTATAACTGAGATATTTTTCGGTTATTTGGTTTTTAGGAGCATTAGCAACTAAGGCCATATTGCTCCGGGATATGCGGTGGTCATTCCCTGACCTTTCCGCATCCTCTGAATTTGGTGGTGACGGGCTCAAACCCCGGTCTAATCAAGAAGCGTGTGCTACGCACTGCCGCTCCTTCCCACCCGACTACGGAGGCGCCCTATATTTTTCGGTAGCCCTTATATGATGTCAAATAATTCGCCTATTACCAAAATGAAAAGGAAAGCGATTTCTTTGGAACTTAAAATTCAAATTTTAGATTGTCTTGCAACTGAACAAGGGGCTACGTCTGTAGGAAAGCATTTTGATGTACGTGAAGCTACCGTAAGAACTATTAACAAAAATGAAGCTGCAATTAGGAAGTCGGTATGTTCTGGAACAAAAGTAAGTGTTAATTCATCATCATATACAAGAGATATTGTCAAGGAAAAAATGGAAAAGGCCCTGGTAATATGGATAGAAGATCAGTCACAAAAAAGAGTACCAGTAGATGGAAATGCCATCAAGCAAACAGCATTAAGAATTTACAGACAGATTAAAGAAAAGGAGCCAAGCACTTCATCTCAGTTAAACAGAAAGTATGAATTTGAATTTTCTGCGAGTACAGGTTGGATGACAGGGTTTCTTAAAAGGAATGCTCTTCATAATATAAAAATTAAAGGTGAAACTGCATCTGCAGATGAATCGGCTGCTAAAGTATTCCGCAGGAACTTGCAAAAATTATTGAAGATGGAGGATACACTCCTGATCAAGTGTGGAATGCAAATGAAACTGGTTTCTTCTGGAAACGAATGCCGAACAGAACGTATGTAGCCAAATCGCAGAAAACTGCTGGTGGTTTTAAGATAGCTAAGGATCGTGTGACCTTATTATTTTCCTCCAACGCTTCAGGAGATCGTATGTTGAAACCACTGCTGGTAAATCGAGCCCTAAACCCACGTTCAATGAAAGGTGTAGATATCAATAAACTGCCTGTTCACTGGATGGCAAACAAGAAGGCCTGGGTTACCACTACTATTTTTACAGAATGGTTCAACAAATGTTTCGTCCCAGAAGTCAGACGTTATATGAATTTGAATGGTCTCGAATTTAAAGTTCTTCTGATTCTTGACAATGCACCCGGCCATCCTGTCTTGGAACACCCAAACGTACAAATTTTATTTCTGCCACCTAATACTACATCTTTGATACAACCGCTAGACCAAGGTATAATTGCGACAATTAAAACATGCTACGTAAAACGAACATTCCAACGTGTTTTGGACAAACTGAATGATGAAACACTAACAGTCATTGATATGTGGAAGAAATTCTCAATTATGGATTGTATCAATCAAGTTGGATTAGCGTTAACTGAATTAAAACCAGCAACTTTAAATGCGTGTTGGAAAGCGGTTTGGCCACAATGTGTAAAAAGCAAAGATCCCATCATCCCTAATACGACCGAATTTCCCAACATCATTACAATGGCACACAAAATTGGTGGAGAAGGATTCGATGATCTATCGTTTGAAGATATTGATGACTTGTTAACCGACAAAGCCCCAAGCGAAGATGAAATATCAGAGGTTGTCCTTGGGACTCCTTATCCCATAGAACATAGTGATAATGAAGAAAATGATCCTGTTCTAAATGCAGATTTAATAAAAGAAGGCCTGGAACTGGTCAGAAAATTAGGTAATCATTTTGTCAAACATGACCCTAATGAGGAACGCGCTGGGAAGTTTAAATGTGAACTGAAGTTGTTGACAGCCTCTTATAGAGAATTATATAACGGCCTAACCAAAACACGAACACAACGATTAATAACTGAATTCGTTCGTAAAACCGGTGAAACATCAGCACCAGAGGAGACTCGTGCTGATTCTGCTCAAGGGATCACAGAAAGAATTTCATTAACAGAGGAAGAAGACGATGTCCACAACATTTCTAGTGACATTTCAGTCGTACGCAAACGTATGCGCCATTTATTATCAGAAAGTGAAAATGAATAAAATCTTGTTATGTGAAAAACAGCTTTTTTTGTTCACAAAGAATTTTTTTCATTTAATATGCATACAAATTTACTTTAATACATTTTTATTACATATTTTATTTCAACAAAATACATGTGCATTTTGTTGAAATAAAATAATAAGTTTAAAACAAATATTTTTGTGTGTTTTTTTTAAATTATTTTTACTGATTTTTTTAGATCCGGAACTAATCTTCTTTTCTTCCATAAATACAATGTCTTTTTTTTACACGTATTTTTCAGGAACGTATCTATCATGTAAAAACAGAATTAGGTGTATTTCCTTTCTAGGTTCTTTAAAGCTTTTCGGTAAAGAATCACTTACAAAAAACAGGAAGAATAAATATAACTAATTCGCTGAAAAAGAGCACTACGTATCGCACAAAATACCGCTTGGCACTCAGGGCCTTAAATACAGAAGGAGAAAGAGAAGATTAGAGGGAAATATACGTGTACATTCCTGTTCAAACGACATAAGTGCCACATATATATGATGTATATCGAGTTTACCTGTCCCTAATTCGGCACAGTGTATATCAAGGACCCGCTATATATAATATCAAAATCATTTTTTTCCATCCAGTTCCTTTGTGACCATATCAGTCTTGTCTGACAAATTTGTCAGACAAGATTACGACTTTGTGAATTGGGGACACATTTGCCTCTCCAGTCCATGAGGAGTCCAAGGAAGCTTTCATAATTATGGCTAAAGGCATTCTTAATTCCACCAATAGTTATAGTGCTGTTTTTTGATCTGATAATGGAATTGAGCATTTAGCTGCAAAAAATAGTGTGTGATGTGATATAATCTGTGGTTTCATCTATCGACTGTGCTTGTATAATTTTCTTATCCAGGGTGGCAACTGACTGAAATTTGACCCAGTTGGCTTGACAGAATTTCCATTTCCTGCAGGGTTGAGTTAATAGTGGTTATGTGGTGAGCAGATCACAAACAATTGGAAAATGGTCACTGACTATGGGATCATCCATAATGGACCATTCCATGATTGGAAGCAGAATTAGGGAGCATATTGAGAGACTGAATGCAGAAGTTTGTCCAATTTGTAACTGATAAAAAGTTTCGATCAGTTGGCCATGTCTATCTAATTTAATCAATCCCCATAAGGGGTGGTGGCCATTGAAATCCCTCAAGAGAAAGTATGACTTGGTGGGAGATAGATTGAAACTAATGTTAACAGAATCTTGGTTATCAAATGTACAGCAACAGCTTCAATTTCAGTTTGCAGAACAATTTGCTTGGTCGGGACCTTTGAAATTACCAAGATGCCCCCCCCCCCCAGGGGCACCGTTTGATGCATTGCGATCTCGTTGATAGATAGGATACTTCTTTACGGCAGGAGAAATTTGTGAAGTAAAATAGGTTTCCTGCAGACAGAAACCAACTGTAGAGTAGCAGTTAATTAAGTCTTAAATATCATTAATGTTGCTACGAAATCCTCTGTAATTCCACTGTAAAATATAAGGATCACTAGTAGTTAGTAAAAGAAGCTGTATCTGACTTGCTTTTTTAATGTGGCTGGCTTATGACGTTCAGGCTTCAGTTTGTCTTTTTTTGAGAAGGGCTGACCCGTGTCCATACCTTCTTCCACAGATGTGTCTTGGAATATTCTTTTTTAAATTTGATCTTTGATCATTTGATGTAGTAGCAATCACTGGCGGTGAAGGAGGAAGAGGAGATTGTAAGAATAGTACTGTTTATGGATATTGGGGCTCTTGTTGAGAGAGAACAGTCAGAGAACAGAGAACTGCTTACTCTAGCATCCTGTTTACTCTAAAACATGCAGGATGGTTGCCTTTACAGTTGGGGCAAGTCATTTCTGTTGCCAAACAATCAAAGCGGGTGTGATCAGAGGACCCACAGTTGGGGAAAACTGAGTTTCCTCTGCATGCCGTTTGAGAGCAGCCATACTTTTGGCACTTAACATCTCAAAGGATTAGGAATGTAAAGTAGAAGGGTGCTCTCACGTAGAATGTAGGTGACTGCTTACTTGGAACCAGCAGCGACATGCAGCTTGAAGCTTCTCACTGGCTATGAACACATAGAAAGCAGTTGATCTGTGCAACTTCTCGGTATGTGATGGGGTAGGTTTTACAGGTACAACTGAACTGCAGAACATTAATTCCTTTAGTCCTCGGGTAAAGTGGTGCCGTAATATTGCCCACTAAATTTCCGATCAACCCCTCCTGCAATTTAGTGAGTGTGCAGGTGAAAACTTATCAAAAGATAAATAATTATGGTTTATTAATGCCTATCACAGGACGTTTCAATACAATATTCGTTGGAATGAGCACAGAAATAATTGGAAGGGAACAATATTTTTGCAGGCGAAGAATTTTAAATTTATCAAAGAAAAAAAAAAAAAACGTTAAAGTCGCAAAGTGTTCAGAAGTTGATAACAGTTGAGGAGAATGGAAAAGAAAATGGAAAGATGAGAGGAGATAGCAGAGTCAAATTGAAAAAGTAAAAAGCATAATAATAAAAGACAAAAAAATAATACATTTTAAACGTAAGATAGAATTATATACATAAGTATATTGTCCCATCCTTCTAGTGTCAACCACCAGAATTGCACAAAAAAAAAAAAAAAAACACGACAATATCGCTTTTTTTTTGTGCAATCTTTATTTTTCAAGACTAATCTCTGGTAGAGTAGGGTAACTAGATCTAGAATTCAAAAACTAGGACAAAATAGAACATTTTTAGTTTTAAATATGATTAACATTTAAAAAAAATTATATAATAATTATTAAAAAATTACGATATATACTCATCCTTACTGCCTATCATTTTCAGTAAGTTTGAATTACAAAGTAATTAACAAAATACTATTCACAGTATTTGTTTCCATATTATTTATAATGTTGCTCCATTAATGAAAATACAGTACATGCTCTATGTTCCATTGTGGGAAAAAATAAAAATGTATATTGATATGGAATGTATATTTAAAAGCTCGGAACATACTGGGAACTCTTGCACTGATTAAAATATTCTGCCCACTTTCTATGGGCTAATAAGTTTACCCAATTATCATTTTTCTTTCTCTAAGAAAATTCATAAATTGGTCAAATAATCTACTATCATCGATTTTCAATTAGACAAATGATGATGATACAGTCCACTTGTGTAATTTTGAGATAATACAGTCCACTTAATGCAACCAGCGTATTGTTTTTATTTATTCTGGAAATTTTAAATTCTTTAGAGAAATTTACCCTAAACTGCACTAAAAAAATTAAAAATTTCCTACAAATGTTGTATTGACCAAAGGTCCAAATGCACAGAACATTTAATGAAAATTCATTTTATGATAAGATGATTTTTTTTTAATTATAAAAAACTAGGACATGTCCTAGTCTTTGAGGATGTCTGGTAACCCTAGTATAGGGTAAATACAACAGAATAAATAAAAACAATGCGCTCATTGCAATAAGTGAACTTTATTATCTCAAAATTACACAAATCAAATTATGACTTTGCTATGTCTCTCTCGAACCCAACATTTTATAATTACTTTGTAATCCTAACTTACTATGATTGGCAGTAACAATACATATTGTATTTTAATAAAAATATAATTTTTAAAATGTCCTCCTTTTTAAAACTAAAAATGTATTAGTTTTTTCCTATTATGTCCAAGCTTTTGAATTTTAGATTTGGTAATCCTATCATATACTAATACATACATGCTATCAAATAATATATTACATTATGGTAGTATTGTATATACAGTGGATTCTGGTTATTTTGGCCACTGGTTAATCGAGGCAGCTGCTTATTTGGGGCAAATCTTAAAAAACAGAAACGAATCGAGAAAATAGCCAGGGTTTACTTCGCTTAATTGGGACAGCATGCCATTTAATCGGGGCAGGAAACTGCAGCACTGGAGATTACCCTACGATTGTCTCCGACAGTACCACATGGTTCGGTTGAAATTCTGGTCACAACCATAAAACAATAAAAAAAATTAGCAGTCACCTGCTTATTGGGCTTTTCTGTTAGTGAAATCTATCATAAAAGGACAGTAAACTCGATCTTACTGAATTTGCGATAACACCGACAGCTGGAATTCTGTGAGTTATTATGGTGAAATGTATTTATACTTCCATGAAATCTTCAATCATATAAAGAAATTAATTTTCAGATCTCTTCATTCCTATTTTTAAAGCTTTGTAACTCGTTACTCCATTTTCATTTGCGAGTATTGTGTTACTTGCAATTTGTGTGTGCCGTGTTCTTTGTTATTGATTGCTTATCTTTTTACTGATTTAAATTTTGACCCCCACCCACAAATGTCAGTGAACAGAAATGTCAACTAGTTCGTATGTACACATTACAGTAAGTATTAATTATTCCGATTATCACGTATATTCTTCCGATTTTCACGTATCATTTAATTTTTTTAATTGGTAAGGTAATAAAGGGTAAATTTGTGCTTAATATATCTTTACTTTTATAGCCTGTGGATAACATTCCTCCTATTTTCGCTAATTATAATTGCTGTTTAATCAATTCACAAACTTGATCACAATGACCGGCGCTTACTGCACATTGTATAGTGAATGGTACTTTACTATGGTGACTCCATCGTAACGTGATTTGATTGTACAGTGAACCAATTGTAAAGGGGGGGGGGGGTACATTGTATTTTTAACTAATTACGTGAAACTTTGGATAATTGGGGCAGCCGCTTAATCGGGCCAAAATGCACTAGTCCCGATGTGTCCCAAATAACTGAAATGGACTGTATTTTCACAGCAAATGGCACTAGTCCATAAACACAGTATACGAATATTTATAAAAAAAAACCGGAACAAAAAAAAAACCAGCGCAATACAAATATTAATCCCATTATATACTTCAATGTACCTCATAACATATACAGTGGATTCCAGTTATTTGGGCCACCGGTTAATCGGGGCAGCCGTTTATTTGGGGCAAATCTTAAAAAACAGAAACCGATTGAGAAAATTGCCAGGGTTTACTTCGCTTAATTGGGACAGCATGGCGTTTAATCGGGGCAGGAGACCGCAGCACTGGAGATTACCCTACGATTGTCTCCGACGGTACCACGTGTTTCGGTCGAAATTCTGGAGGTCACAACCATAAAACAATAAGCAGTCACCTGTTTATTGGGCTTTTCTGTTAGTTAAATCTATCATAAACGTACAGTAAACTCGATCTTACTGAATTTGCGATAATACCGACAGCTGGAATTCTGTGGGTTATTATGGTGAAATGTGTTTACACTTCCATGAAATCTTAAATCATATAAAAAAATTAATTTTCAGATCTTCTCTTCATTCCTATTTTTAAAGCCTTGTAACTCGTTACTCGGTTCTCACTTGCGCGTATTGTGTTACTTGCAATTTGTGTGTGCTGTGTTCTTTATTATTGATTGCTTATCTTTTTACTGTTTTAAATTTTAACCTCTCCCCGCCCACAAACGTCAGTGAACAGAAATGTCAACTAGTTCGTATGTACGTATTAATTATTCCGATTTTCACGTATCATTTAATTTTTTAATTGGTAAGGTAACAAAGGGTAAATTTGTGCTTAACATATCTTTGCTTTTATAGCCTGTGGATAATATTCCTCCTATTTTTGCTAATTAGAATCGCTGTTTAATAGAATTAAAATTCAATTCACAAACATGATCACAATGACCGGCGCTTACTGCACATTGTATAGTGAATGGTACTTTACTACGCTGAGTTCGTGGTAACGTGATTTGATTGTACAGTGAACCAATTGTAAAAAGGTGGGGGGGGGTTACATTGTATTTTTAACTATTTACGTGAAACTTCGGATAATTGGGGCAGCCGCTTAATCGGGCCAAAATGCACTAGTCCCGATGTGTCCCAAATAACCGGAATGGACTGTATATATATTTAATATAAAATAGATATTTATAGATATATAGATGTTATATAGCTATTTTATAACTATTTTATATACAGGGTGTCTCAAAAATATTGGTACAAACGTTTAGGGGAGGTAGGTAACATCTAAATGAATGTGAATCGCATAGGAACCCATAACCGGAAAAGTAGTAGCAGAGGCACAAGAAGCAGAAATGACACAAAACAGTAATTAGTGGCAAACATTTATTTGACATAATATTAACAATGGAGTACGAGATGGATGCATTTCATGATGTTACAACAGATGCTCGAAGGTTCCACCATGAGACGCGATGCATGCGTGATACCGATGCAGCATGGATTGGCGGACATGGTCGAACACACTAGGAGTTTCTTTGACAGTAGCAGCAGTGCAGACGAGTCTCACCATGAGATCCATTTCCGTCTCCACAGGCGATTTATACACGATAAATTTGAGGGCCCCCCAACAGAAAGAAATCAGGTGAGTGTGGGGGGCCAGGCAACGGTCCACCACGGCCAATCCATCGACACCCAAAACGCCAGTTAAAATGGTCACAAACACACATTCCATAATGGGCAGGTGCCCCATCACATTGAAACCAAATGTTGTGTCTCACATTTGCTGGAACATCGTCAAGTAACCCTGGCAGAACTTGTTCAAGAAAGATCCGATATTTAGCGGAGTTCATGCGGGATGGTAACAAGTATGGGCCGACTAAGCAGTCACCGACCATACATGCCCACACATTTATTGCGGAGCGATATTGTGCCGCATGGGGGCACACACTGTGTGGGTTGTTGTGAGCCCACACATGAGCATTGTGCTGATTGAATAAGCCTTCCCGAGTGAAATAAGCCTCATCTGTGAACAAAACAGATGCTGTCGAGGCAGTGTTAGGTGGGTCGGAAAACTGCTAGTTCGGGGGGGATACAAGGACTAATAGATTAACAGTAGCCACTGGCAGAGGTGGAAGTGATTCTTGCACTGCTTCTATTGAAATGAGCAGAAGCCTGAAAAACAAGATGCATGATATTTCAGAGACTGCTGGGAGCCATTGCGGTACAAGTAAACACATGGGTTGCATTAGGGTAGCTAAGAATAGAAACAGGTGCATGTATACCTGCGTGTACACCAATGCTAGGAGTTTGGTAAATAAATTTGATGAATTTGAGGTATTGCTCAAAACATCAAAGGCAGATATTGTTGGGATATCAGAGACGTGGTGTCACACAGATATAAGGAATGCGGAATTGGAATTTGGGGAATACAATGTGTATAGAAAGGATAGACAGGACGGGAGGGGAGGGGAGGAGGGGTTATGCTATTAGTTAAGAAACACAAAGTCCAAGGAAGTGAAGCCAGTCGACATCGATGGACAGGGCAGTGTCAAGTCAGTTTGGTGTGACATAAGCATAGGGAAATCAAAACTGAGAGTAGGAGTGTGCTATAGGCCTAATGACTCTGATGAGTATAATAAGATATTGTACAGGGAAATAGAGTGGGCCAGTAAATCAGAGAGTCTTATAATGGGGGATTTTAATCTCCCAGATACTGACTGGAATTTGTGGGTTGGTCACTCGCACACTAGCAAGGCTTTTGTGGATTTATTGGATGATTGTTTTCTACATCAGCATGTTCGTGAGGCAACAAGAGGATTTATTGGATGATTGTTCTCTACATCAGCATGTTCGTGAGGCAACAAGAGGGAGCAATACTCTTGATCTGATTATCAGTAGTGATTCTTCATGCATTAAGAATCTGCAGATAAATGACCCACTAGGTGGCAGTGATCATAGTGTGTTGAAGTGGGATTTACTCAAGGAGGTAACTACCATCAGAGGTAAAGGGAAGGGTTTTTGTTTTCGTAAAGGCGACTATGATGGTCTGAGACAGTATTTAAATTCTATACAGTGGGACCAACTGATGATGTTACCAACAGCAAACTCAAAATGGGAAGCATTCAAGGAACTAATCTTGGAGGCTACCAGGCTTTACATACCAACTAAGAAATATTGTTCAAGGTTTAGGCCTAAATGGTTGTCAGATGAACTAATGAGGCATGTGGCAGAGAAGAAAAATACATGGGATACATACAAATTAATGGGTGACATGGAAGCCTATGATGGATATAAGTTGGTCTGTAACCAAGTCACAAAGGAGATTAGGCTGGCCAAGGCAGACTATGAAAAATCCTTGGCAAAGGATGCAAAGAAAAACAGAAAAGAGTTCTTTACATATTTAAACTCAAGAAGGAAAGGGATGAATCAGACTGGTCCACTGGATATTGATGGTTCAACAGTTGAGGATTCTGCTCAGGTGGCTAACAATCTAAACGGGTATTTTGCATCTACATTAACGCATGAGGAGTTACTCAGGAAGGAGAATGATGTAGGTAAAGTAAACATTGGCAGTGAGCTGGATGATTTTGTAATAACTGAGAGGAAAGTGGAGGAGAGATTGTTGAGGATAAACATAAAAAATGCACCTGGGGTGGATGGGATCTATCCAGTTATATTAAAGTAGGCAGCAAAGGAAGTAAGCAAACCCCTAGCCATAATTATGAGAGCTTCTTTGGACTCAGGGGAGGTACCCATAGACTGGAGATGTGCAAATGTAACCCCAATTCACAAAGGAGGATCAAAGGCTGACACAAGTAATTATAGACCTGTTAGTTTAACTTCTGTTCCAGGTAAATTAATGGAGGCACTGGTTAAAAAAGCACTGCAGGATCATCTAGACAAGAATTCAGTTATAGCTCAGACGCAGCATGGTTTTGTTAAGGGCAGGTCTTGCTGACCAATTTGATTAGATACTATGATGTAGTCACAAAAGAACTGGATGCAGGGAATAACTTTGATATTATATATTTGGATCTTAGAAAGGCTTTTGATACTGTTGCACATTAGCATTAGCATTAGTAGAGGCATTTGATGCAAGAAAGCAAGCTTATGCAGCATCAGCCAAAAAAAAAAAAAAAAAAAAAAAAAAAACCCACTTCCACTTCACCCCTCTGTTCGTTCAAAATACCTGTCTAGCTGAGCCTTAAACTTATTTAGGCTAACAACCTCCACCACAAGGGATGGAAGTTTGTTCCACCAACCAACCACCCGCTGGCTAAAGGCAAATTTCCGCACGTCTATCCTACATCTGTCTTTCCTCAATTTGAATTTATGCCCTCTCAGGTGATTTTTCTGAGCTAGAGGAAGAATCCCATCAGCATTGACCATGCTTAAACCATTCAAGGCTTTATACTCCTCTATCAGATCACCTCGCTGGTGTCTAGTCTCCAGACACTGTAATTTGCAAAACTTAAGCCTTTCTTCGTAAGAGCACCCCTTTGTTCCATTCACTAATCTTGTTGCCCTTCTCTGTACTCGTTCCAGCAGCTCTACATCCTTCTTGAAATCTGACCTGACCAACGCCAGAGCTTGCACTTGGGCATCGCGTGACACAGAGACAACCCCCAAGGCAGAATGCGCTGGTCCCGAAGGAACTAGTAGTTGTTGGTGACTCTATTGTCAGGGAAACGGGGAACATGCTTTGTAAAAAAGATAGGTGGAACAGGACCAGGGTATGTCTGCCAGGGGCAAAGGTTGATGACGTTGTAGAGCGAATATCATCTTTTAAGGGCACAAAAGGTGATATAGTTGTACACGTTGGCACTAATAATATTAAGAGTAGGAGACCGGCAGAATTACTTAACAAGTACAGGTCACTGTTGAACAAAAGCTGAGAATTAGGGTTGAATTTGAAAGTGTCTGCAATTCTGCCCAGACACGATAGGAGGGAGTATATGATGAGAGCCTTGTCGATCAATTCGGCCCTGGAAAGATTGTGCAAGTCTCAAGGGGTAGAATTTTTTTCAGCCTGGACTGTACTTATTAACAGGAGAGATTGCTTCTACAGGGATGGGATACACTTAAATAGAAAGGGTGCAAGAATATTTGCTGATGCTATCGAGGCAGTGTTAGGTGGGTCGGAAAACTGCTAGCTTGGGGGGAGACAAAGACCAATAGATTGACAGTAGCCACTGGCAGAGGTGAAAGAGATTCTTGCACTGCTTCTATTAGAATGAGCAGAAGCCTGAAAAACAAGATGCATGGTATTTCAGAGACTGCTGGGAGCCATTGCGGTACAAATAAACACATGGGTTGTGTTAGGGTAGCTAAGAATAGAAACAGGTGCAGGTATACTTGCGTGTACACCAATGCTAGGAGTTTAGTAAATAAATTTGATGAATTTGAGGTATTGCTCAAAACATCAAAGGCAGATATTGTTGGGATATCAGAGACGTGGTGTCACACAGATATAAGGGATGCAGAACTGCAATTTGGGGAGTACAACGTCTACAGAAAGGATAGAAAGGGGGGAGGGGTTATGCTATTAGTTAAGAAACACATAAAAACCAAGGAAGTGAAGCCAGTCGACATTGCTGGACAGTGCAGTGTTGAGTCAGTTTGGTGTGACATAAGCATTGGGAGATCAAAATTGAGAGTAGGAGTGTGCTATAGGCCTAATGACTGTGATGAGTATAATAAGGAACTGTACAGGGAAATAGAGTGGGCTAGTAAATCAGAGAGTCTTATAATGGGAGATTTTAATTTCCCAGATATTGACTGGAATTTGGGGGCTGGTTACTCACACACTAGCAGGGCTTTTGTGGATTTATTGGATGATTGTTTTCTACATCAGCATGTTCAGGAGGAGAGGGAGTAATACTCTTGATTTGATTATCAGCAGTGATTCTTCATGCATTAAGAATCTGCAGATAAATGAACCACTAGGTGGCAGTGATCACAGTGTGCTGAAGTGGGATTTACTGAAAGAGGTAACTACCATTAGGGGTAAAGGGAAGGGTTATTGCTTCCGTAAAGGCGACTACGATGGACTGAGACAGTATTTAAATTCTATACAGTGGGACCAAATGATGATGTTACCAACAGCAAATTCAAAATGGGAAGCATTCAAAGAACGTATCTTGGAAGCTACTAGGCTTTACATACCAACTAAGAAATATTGTTCAAGGTTTAGGCCAAAATGGATGTCAGATGAACTGATGAGGCATATGGCAGAGAAGAAAAATGCATGGGATACTTACAAATTAACACATGACACAGAAGCCTATGATAGATACAAGTTGATATGCAACCAAGTTACAAAGGAGGTTAGGCAGGCGAAGGCAGATTACGAGAAATCCTTGGCAAGGGATGCAAAGAAAAACAGCAAAGAGTTCTTTACTTATGTAAACTCTAGAAGGAAGGGGATGAATCAGATTGGTCCACTTGATATTGATGGGTCAACTGTTGATGATCCTGCTCAGGTAGCTAACAAACTAAATGAATATTTTGCATCGACATTCACACATGAGGAGTTCTTCAGCAAGGGGAATGCCAGAGGTGTATTCAACTCTAGCAGTAAGCTACAGAATCTTGAAATAACTGGGAGTAAAGTGGAGGAGAAACTGTTGAAGATAAACACAAGAAAGGCACCCGGGGTGGATGGGATCTATCCAGTTATATTAAAGGAGGCAACAAAGGAAGTAAGCAAACACTTAGCCATAATTATGAGAGCTTCCTTGGACTCAGGGGAGGTACCAACAGACTGAAGATGTGCAAATGTGACCCCAATTCACAAAGGAGGATCAAAGGCTGACACAAGTAATTATAGACCTGTGAGCTTAACTTCTGTTCCAGGAAAATTAATGGAGGCACTGGTTAAAGAAGCACTGCAGGATCATTTAGACAAGACTTCAGTTATAGCTCAGACACAGCATGGTTTTGTTAAGGGGAAGTCTTGCCTGACCAACTTGATTGGATACTATGATGCAGTCACAAAAGAACTGGATGCAGGGAATAACTTTGATATTATATACTTGGATCTTAGAAAGGCTTTTGATACTGTTGCACATGGAAGACTGCTAAACAAATTGGAGCAGTCTGACACTGGAGGCAAACTGCTGCTATGGATAAAGGGATGGTTGAGTGGGAGAAGACAGAGAGTGGTAATCAATGGACACTGCTCATCGTGGACTGATGTTATTAGTGGAGTCCCTCAGGGCTCAGTGTTGGGTCCATTATTGTTTTCTGTATTTATAAATGATATTGATGATGGTATATCAAGCTTAATGTCCAAGTTTGCACATGATACAAAGGTTGGCAGGGTTGTCAAGGACACTACTGACACTACACTGCTGCAACAGGATCTGGAAAGGTTGAGCAGATGGGCTGAGAGGTGGCAAATGAAGTTTAACATTGACAAATGTAAAGCAATACATATGGGAAACAGTAACCCCAGAGCAACTTATCAACTCTGTGGTACTACACTGACAGTGGTGGAAAATGAAAAGGACCTGGGGGTAATTGTGCAGGCAGATATGAAGTTCTCTGAGCAGTGCGGACGGGCTGCAAGAGTAGCTCATGGAGTATTGTCAATGATATACAGGAATTTCTCCAGCAGGGATAAGGAGGTGATTATTCCATTGTACAAGGCAATGGTCAGGCCACACCTAGAGTACTGTGTACAGGTCTGGAGGCCTCATTTCAAGAAAGATGTAGAGCTGCTGGAACGAGTACAGAGAAGGGCAACAAGATTAGTGAATGGAACAAAGGGGTGCTCTTACGAAGAAAGGCTTAAGTTTTGCAAATTACAGTGTCTGGAGACTAGGCACCAGCGAGGTGATCTGATAGAGGTGTATAAAGCCTTGAATGGTTTAAGCATGCTCAATGCTGATGGGATTCTTCCTCTAGCTCAGAAAAATCACCTGAGAGGACATAAATTCAAATTGAGGAAAGACAGATGTAGGATAGACGTGCGGAAATTTGCCTTTAGCCAGAGGGTGGTTGGTTGGTGGAACAGACTGCCATCCCTTGTGGTGGAGGTTGATAGCCTAAATAAGTTTAAGGCTCAGCTGGACAGGTATTTTGAACGAACAGAGGGGTGAAGTGGAAGTGGTTTTTTTTTTTTTTTTGGCTGATGCTGCATAAGCTTGCTTTCTTGCATCAAATGCCTCTACTAATGCTAATGCTATCCATCCACTGCAGGATCATCTAGACAAGAATTCAGTTATAGCTCAGACGCAGCATGGTTTTGTTAAGGGCAGGTCTTGCTGACCAATTTGATTAGATACTATGATGTAGTCACAAAAGAACTGGATGCAGGGAATAACTTTGATATTATATATTTGGATCTTAGAAAGGCTTTTAATACTGTTGCACATTAGCATTAGCATTAGTAGAGGCATTTGATGCAAGAAAGCGAGCTTATGCAGCATCAGCCAAAAAAAAAAAAAAAAACCACTTCCACTTCACCCCTCTGTTCGTTCAAAATACCTGTCCAGCTGAGCCTTAAACTTATTTAGGCTATCAACCTCCAACCACAAGGGATGGAAGTCTGTTCCACCAACCAACCACCCGCTGGCTAAAGGCAAATTTCCGCACGTATATCCTACATCTGTCTTTCCTCAATTTGAATTTATGCCCTCTCAGGTGATTTTTCTGAGCTAGAGGAAGAATCCCATCAGCATTGAGCATGCTTAAACCATTCAAGGCTTTATACACCTCTATCAGATCACCTCACTGGTGCCTAGTCTCCAGACTGTAATTTGCAAAACTTAAGCCTTTCTTCGTAAGAGCACCCCTTTGTTCCATTCACTAATCTTGTTGCCCTTCTCTGTACTCGTTCCAGCAGCTCTACATCCTTCTTGAAATGAGGCCTCCAAACCTGTATACAGTACTCTAGGTGTGGCCTGACCATCGCCTTATACAATGGAATAATCACCTCCTTATCCCTGCTGGAAAAATTCCTGTATATCATTGACAATACTCCATGAGCTACTCTTGCAGCCCGTCTGCACTGCTCAGAGAACTTCATATCTGCCTGCACAACCACCCCCAAGTCCCTTTCATTCTCTACCACTGTCAATGTTGTACCACAGAGTTGATACGTTGCTCTGGGGTTGCTGTTTCCCATGTGTAGTACTTTACATTTGTCAATGTTAAACTTCATTTGCCACCTCTCAGCCCATCTGCTCAACCTTTCCAGATCCTGTTGCAGCAGCATAGTGTCAGTAGTGTCCTTGACAACCCTGCCAACCTTTGTATCGTCTGCAAACTTGGACATTAAGCCCGATATACCATCATCAATATCATTTATAAATACAAAAAACAATAATGGACCCAACACTGAGCCCTGAGGGACTCCACTAATAACATCAGTCCACGATGAGCAGTGTCCATTGATTACCACTCTCTGTCTTCTCCCCCTCAACCACCCCTTTATCCATAGCAGCAATTTGCCTCCAATATCACACTGCTCCAATTTGTGTAGCAGTCTTCCATGTGCAACAGTATCAAAAGCCTTTCTAAGATCCAAGTATATAATATCAAAGTTATTCCCTGCATCCAGTTCTTTTGTGACTGCATCATAGTATCCAATCAAGTTGGTCAGGCAAGACTTCCCCTTAACAAAACCATGCTGTGTCTGAGCTATAACTGAAGTCTTGTCTAAATGATCCTGCAGTGCTTCTTTAACCAGTGCCTCCATTAATTTTCCTGGAACAGAAGTTAAGCTCACAGGTCTATAATTACTTGTATCAGCCTTTGATCCTCCTTTGTGAATTGGGGTCACATTTGCACATTTCCAGTCTATGGGTACCTCCCCGGAGTCCAAGGAAGCTCTCATAATTATGGCTAAGGGTTTGCTTACTTCCTTTGCTGCCTCCTTTAATATAACTGGATAGATCTCATCCACCCCGGGTGCCTTTCTTGTGTTTATCTTCAACAGTTTCTCCTCCACTTTACTCCCAGTTATTTCAAGATTCTGTAGCTTACTGCTAGAGTTGAATACACCTCTGGCATTCCCCTCGCTGAATAACTCCTCATGTGTGAATGTCGATGCAAAATATTCATTTAGTTTGTTAGCTACCTGAGCAGGATCATCAACACTTGACCCATCAATATCAAGTGGACCAATCTGATTCATCCCCTTCCTTCTAGAGTTTACATAAGTCACATGGAAGACTGCTGGACAAATTGGAGCAGTGTGGCATTGGAGGCAAATTGCTGCTATGGATAAGGGGATGGTTGAGTGGCAGAAGACAGAGAGTGGTAATCAATGGACACTGCTCAACGTGGACTAATGTTATTAGTGGTGTTCCTCAGGGTTCAGTGTTGGGTCCGTTGTTGTTTTCGGTGTTTATGAATGATATTGATGATGGGATATCAAGCTTAATGTCCAAGTTTGCAGATGATACAAAGGTTGGCAGGGTTGTTAAGGACTCTACTGATGCTATGCTGCTGCAACAGGATCTGGAAACGTTGAACAGATGGGCTGAGAGGTGGTAAATGAAGTTTAACATTGACAAATGTAAAGCACTACATATGGGAAACAGTAACCCCAGAGCAACGTATCAACTCTGTGGTACTACACTGACAGTGGTGGAAAATGAAAAGGACCTGGGGGTAATTGTGCAGGGAGATATGAATTTCTCTCAGCAGTGCAGATGAGCTGCAAGAGTAGCTCATGGTGTCTTGTCAATGATATACAGGAATTTTTCTAGCAGGGATAAGGAGGTGATTATTCCCTTGTATAAGGCAATGGTTAGGCCACATCTTGAGTACTGTATACAGGTCTGGAGGCCTCATTTCAAGAAGGATGTAGAGCTGCTGGAATGGGTACAGTTGTTGGAGTGGGATTTATTAACGCAAGGGCTGCTATGACCATATTGCGCCTGTTACTTTGGAGTGTTTGTCAATATAGGAAAGGAGACTATTCTAGAAGTGATTGTATGCGTTGATCATTTTTAGAAAAGTGAACAGTTCTGATAAAGTGGAATCATTTCCAAGTATGTGGCTTAGTTGCAGAGGTTTTTGTGAGCTAATTAAAGATCTTAAACATGCGATTCTAGCTGAATGATAATGTGTACACTCAATGATAATATGTTTTACAGTAAGTATGGAACTACAATGCGGGCAAAGTGGAGGATCTTTTCCTAGCAGTAGAAATAGGTGTGTAAGATGTGTATGGCCAATTCGTGCTCTTGCCAGCACGACCTCTTCCTGCCTGTTTGATCGGGAACTGGATCTCCACAGCTGTGGATTGTGTTTTATTTCAAGAAGTTTGTTACCTGTTTGATTATGCCACATCTCAGTACATATCCGCCGTATGACTGGTTTATAATCAGAAAAAGGAACAGGGATGGAATCGAATCAAAGCAAGTGGGGTGTTTTGCTGCTTCGTCTGCACGCTCATTTCCTGGAATTCCAACGTGGCTCGGTATCCAGCAAAACATGACAGTCCGCTTATTTTTGTTGAGTTGGCATAACTGTAACCTGATTTGTGAGAGAAATGGATGCAAATGTTGTGATTTATTCTGTAGGGCATTCACCGCACTTAAAGAGTCTGTATATATTATTGCTTGGGTGTTTGGAACATCGTTAAGGAGTTTTAAAGCCATTTTGATTGCGTATAGTTCGGCCGTAAAAACACTGCATTCAAGTGGTAATTGGACAGAGACAGTGCATGTAGGACTCATTACTGCAGCTCCCACGGATATATCAGTTTTGGAGCCGTCTGTTTATATCTGAAGACTGTGAGCATTGGTCAATGCGTGATTCGCATGCAGTTGTCTAAGATTGTGGTTCGATAAGGAGTGTTTTCCCCACTGAAGAAAATAGTCGTCGCAATGAGGTATATACATTGCCCATGGTGCTTGTACTGCGTCCGTAGCTTGAAAGATATTTCCAAGGTAGGTGTTCCAATTTTGAGTTACCTCTTGTAGCCGAATACCAGCAGGTTTGTTTTCGTTGGGTTTATTTCTATATAAGTTTTTCCACCGCGGTTCAAAAAGATATGTCCAGATGGGATGAGACGGTGACTACGTAATTTGACTGCATAACTAAGAAGCAATACTTTTCTCCTAAGATGTAGTGGAGGTTCATTGGCATCTATATACATACTTTGCACTGGGGATGTCTTAAAGGCCCCTAAGGCAATCCTGAGAGCACTATGCTGGACCGGATTGAGCCAAGCCAATGCTGTCATTCATCCAGAATCATAAACTGGGGCTCCATAATCTAGACGAGATCTTATTAAGGTTCGATATAGATGCAGAAGAGTGAAACGATCGGCTCCCCATGTCATGGAAGAGATAACTTTGAGGATATTAATCTTTTTCATGCACTGAGTTCGTATTTGTCGTATATGTGCCTGAAAGGTAAGTTTGGTGTCAAGTATAAGGCCCAAGAACCGGATACTTTTGCTAAGTGGTATTTTTTGGGTTCCTAATATTAGCTCCGGATCTGGATGGAGCTGATGCTTTTTGCAAAAATGGATAGCAGTTGTTTTTGTTGCAGAGAGACGATAGCCATTGCGGGATGCCCATGACTCTATTTTGTTTATCGAGAGCTGCAATTTTCGCTCAATGGAGCGCATGCTTTGTGAATGATAGGATATAGTAAGGTCATCTGCATATAAATAGGTGTCAACATTAGCCGGAATATTTTCTGTTGCATTATTTAGCCTAACTGCAAAGAGCGTTGCACTTTGAACTGATCCTTGTGGGACCCCTTCTTCTTGGACAAATGTACGGGAGAGTGAATTGCAGTAACGCACTTGAAAGGTCCTGTTTTCTAGAAAACTCTGTATGATAAGGGGTAGCTGACCCCGGAGCCCTGTGGCATACAGATTTTGAAGTATGCCGTACCGCCAGGTGGTATCAAAGGCTTTTTCGATATCCAAGCAAATCATGACTAGATGTTCTTTACAGATAAAAGCATTGCGTATGTTGGATTCTGCCTTGACCATAAGGTCTAGAGTTGACAGATTTTTCCGAAATCCGTACTAATTCTTATTCATCACCGAATGAGATTCTAGATACCATACTAAACGGGCGTGGATCATTTTTTCTAGTGTCTTACCAAGGCAACTGCTGAGAGATACTGGCCGATAGTTTCGTGGATCTGATTGATCCTTTCCAGGTTTAGCAAAGGCTAGAACTATTGAGTGATGCCAAGAAAGAGGAAAGTAGCCATCTCAGAATATCCGGTTGAAGTATATTAGTAATGAATTCAAAGCTTGTTTGTTTAAATGTTTAAGCATTATATAGTATATCCCATCAGGCCCTGGTGCGCTATCACTCGACCTATTTAGACAGCTCTCTAGTTCAAATGGTGTAAAAGGTTGATTATATGGAGGAGATGCCCTTGTATTGAAGTTCAGGTCATGCTTTTCTGCTTTAGCTTTTAGCTGTTTAAAAGTAGACTCATATGCTGATGTTGCAGAGATTTGGAAAAAGCAATCTGCCAGGGCATTTGCAATTTCTGTTGGAGAGGAGAAGTCTTTACCTTTCCAGCTTATAATGGGCATTGATTCGGGGAACAGTTTACCATTCAGCTTTTTGATTTTATTCCAGATTTTTCTAATCTCTGTATTTTTAGTAATAGTAGAAGCGAACCGGATCCAAGAGTCTTTTTTCGCTTTTTTCTGCACATAACGTGCCTTTGCTTTAAGTTTCTTAAAATTAATCAGGTTTTCAGTTGTTGGATACTTGCAAAATCGATTCCATGCTTTATTCTTTTCTTTTTTAGCATCACGGCATGCATCATTCCACCAGATATTGGCATGTCTGCGAGGACCGGCTGTGCTTTTTGGTATAGCACAGGTTGCAGCTGTTATTATCTGTGCAGTAATGTGGTCGGTAACTTTATCCATGGACTGGCTTTTGATGACTTCATTATCAAAGGAAATTGAATCTGTGAACTTGTTCCAATCTGCTTTTGAAAATTTCCATTTTATGCGGCTGGCTATATGTGTGGTTCTGTTTGTTTGCAATTTGCAAATAATTGGGTAATGGTCACTGTTTAGTGGGTTACTTGAAACTATCCACTGAATGATTGGGAATAGTTTTGGGGAATATATTGATAAGTCTATGGCAGTAGATACTCCGGTGGGAAAATGAATATAAGTGTCAGCACCAGTGTTTAATAATGTGAGATTCTGGCTGTCAAGAACTGTTTCAATAAGTTTTCCTCGTTTGTCTATCTGGGAAGATCCCCACATAGTGTGGTGCCCATTGAAATCTCCTAGTAGAATGAAAGGAGATGGAAGCTGCTTTATAAGGTCCTCCAGTTCTTTCGCAGTGAATTCTTTGTTTGGGGAAAGGTATACAGAGACAATGGTTAAAGTAAAATTTAAAACAATACGTACGGCTACAGCTTCTAATGTGGTCTGCAGGGAGATCTGTTTTGTAGGAACTTTGTTGTCAACTAGTATGACTACGCCTCCTCTGGTTGAGTTAGTATTGCTTCTGTCTTGTTGATAGATACTATAATTTTTAATCACTGGAGTCACCTGCGGGGTTAGATTGGTTTCTTGCAAGCAGAGGCTGATTGGACTGTGCTGTTTGATTAGGTCATAAATATCAAATATATTGCTTCGTAGACCTCTACAGTTCCACTGTATAATATTCTGCATTATTTAGTTTTTGGGATTGGGTATGGTTCTGTCTGTTTTTTATATCCAGCCTGCTTGTGTCGTTCTGGTTTCATCTTTTCTTTTTTTGGGAAGTTAGGACGCCCAATGTCCATATCATCTTCTGCATGTAAATCTAATATTGTCTCATCATGCAGAGTACCAGCATCAATGTCCATATTTCCTGAGCATGGTTGTTGTGCAATATTTGGAGATGATGCTTTCAATTTCACAGTTTCTGGTAGAGAATCAGTTGCAGTTGGGACTGTTAGTGGAGTATTGTTAGCACAAGTCACTTTACATTGTTCTGTAGGTGGCTGCTGTGGGAATGACAGCACTGATCGGGCCCAATCAGCAATTGAGATGGAATGGAGGTACTGTGACTGCCGTTTGTGTTGCAGCTGACTGGTATTTTTTGGCTGCCGCAGCATAGGTAATTTTTGGCATACTGAGCATAACTTTTTTCCTAGCTTCCTGGTAGGTGACCTTTTGCTCAACTTTGTATTTCTGAATCTCTTTTCCTACCCTCCAGAGTTCACATGATTTCGAGTATGCTGGCCTTTACAATTTGGGCATTGCGGCGTTTCTGCATTGCAGTCCGTTTGTGCATGAGCTTTAGAACCACAGTTTGGGCAGATGACGTCTCCTCGACATACTGTTTGCGAGTGTCCAAATTTTTGACACTTGAAACATCTGATTGGGTTCGGAATGTAGGGACGTATTCGGCAGTTAAGGTATCCGGCTTTGACACATGATGGTAAGGTTGGTGTACTAAATGTGAGGATAATATTCCTAGTGGGAACAAGTTCACCATCTTTTTTAATTATTATCCGCTTTGCTTGAGCTACCTTTTGATCTTTTAGTTCTTCCACTATCTCATCTTCAGTGACATTCATCAGGTCCCACTCTGCTATTACTCCTTTGGAACTATTTAAAGTGGCACGAGGGGTGACCTGTACTGGTATTCCGCCGAAAGTTGATAATTTCAGTAGAGACTGAGAATGCTGGTGCTTAGCTGTTTCGACTAAAAGATCTCCAGATCGGAGTCTTTTCACCATTTTCGGTGAACCAGCCACACTTTCCAAACATTTCTGGATTAGAAATGGTGAAAGTGAACTCACAGGTTTGGCAGAAAGAGAATGTAATATGAGGAACGCTGGATATTCCTGCTGATTCTCATTTTTGCGTAGTATCTTAGATTGTGATTCGTCACGTTCGGGTTCATTTAAGTCATGACATGAGCGTCTAGGCTCAAGTACTGGAAAGTTGTCATAATCCATGGTTGCTCCTTTTAGCCCCAGAGGATAACTTTTCCTCCAGGTTACCGGCCCCGCCACGTGGAGGCAGGAGCGGTGCCACCAGTGACCAAGCGATTAGAGATTAGTGTGTTATTTCTATATACAAGAAGAAGAAAGGTACCTTTCCTTTCTTTTTGAAAAGCTTACTTCTTTATTTAGAAGAGCTGAAAATAAATAACTTAGCAAATGAACACTTGAAATTTCTCTGAAATCTATTAACTCTAGAGAAGGCGCTTTGAAATTCGCTTTTAGATTCGCTTTGATCACTCGCTTGGCACTCGGGGCCGGAACGGGTACAGAGAAGGGCAACAAGATTAGTGAATGGAACAAACGGTTGCTCTTACGAAGAAAGGCTTAAGTTTTGCAAATTACAGAGTCTGGAGACTAGGCACCGGCGAGGTGATCTGATAGAGGTGTATAAGGCTTTGAATGGTTTGAGCATGCTCAATGCCAATGGGATTCTTCATCTTGCTCAGAATAATCACCTCAGAGGGCATAAATTCAAATTGAGGAAGGACGGATGTGCGGAAATTTGTCTTTGGCCAGCGGGTGGTTGGTTGGTGGAAGTCGGTTCCACCAACTGGACAGGTATTTCGAACGAATGGAGGGGTGAAATGGGAGTGGTGTGTGTGTTTTTTTTTTTTTTTTTTTGGCTGATGCTGAATAAGCTTGCTTTCTTGCATCATATGCCTCTACTAATGCTAATGCTAAAACACAGGCTGGAAAATTCAAGTCTTGAACACTTTCTTGGAGAAACCACTGCGCAAAAGCCACACATACAGGATAATCTTGGGGGAGCCGTTACTGAACCCTTTAGAGATGAAAGGGGGGTGTAAGGAATCGCCGTGCCAGACACGCTGTACACTGCAATGAGACACTCCTAAGGCAGAGGCAATGGCATGTGTGCTGGTAGTAGGATTATTCTGGATGGCATTCAATACCCTTTTTTCCATGGCAGGAGTTCGCATCAAACGTGGTCTGCCCGCACTACTCCTGTTACCTCTAAATGACCCATAATTGCACAAATTTTGATGCGCACGTGGAAACAAATGGTGGTCCGGTACATGTCTGTCTGGGAAGCATTCTCCATAAATTCGTTGAGCGGCTCGTCCATTGCCCTCTGCTAATCCATACACTAAGTGCATCTCTGCCAGCTCACAGTTCGGTGCATGCTCTTCGTGCAGCGACTACTACTTGAATGAGTAAACCAGAAATTTTCCCTCTCGTGAACTGATGAACAGCGCCGTCTACCGACTTACGGTGAAGTTTCCGGTTATGGGTTCTTATGTGATTTAGGTAGGTAACATCCTTTAGATGTTACCTACCTCCCCTAAACGTTTGTACCAATATTTTTGAGACACCCTGTATACATAGCTATATATGTGTAATGCACCGAGTACATAAATCTACAAATTGTTATAGAAATATATATTGTGAGTTCTCTTTTTTTATTGTAATTGTGAGTTTCTGTTATATTTTTATATAATCTGTATAATATGTAATCATAGAATTTTTGTTGTTAATATGCATTTGCATGTAAGGCACTCAAAGTTTTCAAAAACATAAATTAAAAAATGTTGTTAGTCATGCTATATACAATCAAACATAATCCCTTAATAATTGTTTCTAATCTTTTGATTGGTCTGCAATTAAGTTACTGCGTTCCAAGCCATGTTGACGATTGGTTGAAAATTTACAAATAGCAATCCTGGTTTGCTAGGAACGACAGAATTTAAGTGGTTAACAAAGCCAGAAAATAAACCAATCTTCATGTGTGAATTGAGAAGAACGTAGTCTTATATGTCGTCTAGTTCCAGTTCTTCAGATGGAGAATCAATTGTCATGGATAAAGTTTTTTTTAAAAATGAATAGACGAAGAACAGGCGTGCACCCTTTAAATTCCAATAGAAAAAAATTCAGTAAATATCACCATTTATTAAAGAATTAAAACAGCATGAAGAGATTTTTTATATATTTAAGAATGAATCAAGAAATTTTCAGTTATATTTTAGAAAAGACTGAACATCAAATGACCAAAACTTGGACTAATTGGCATAGGCTTGTTACTTTGAGGTAAGTGAAAAATACAGCTCTAAAAATATTCTGGAGACTATTTCCGAAAAATAACAATAAAAACAAAACATTTTGCTTAGTGGTTAACAAAGTTTTATTAAGGTACGTGGGATTTTTTTTTAATTTTTAAACAGTACAAATTCGTCTACAAGTTGTTGCACACAAATTCTGAAAGCCACCTTCTGCAATCCCTCCATTTTTCATACGTGGAGAAGCAAACTTTTAAAAAATAAATCATTGTCATCAAGTTCTTTTTCTCTTTTTTTTTTTTATGATTTTGCTTGTAAATATTGTAGTTTTTTATTTTCAAAGTTTAACACGCATTATCTTTCATTCTGAAAACGCTTCTTCCTTTTTTTTGGTGGCGGAGTTAAAGATGACCTAGGAGGAGGATGCCAACTGCTATCGCTGTCATCTTCAATTTCAACAATTGTTTCTGGTTCAATGTACATAGTTTTCCTGATTTTCATCAATCGTGCTGACTGGGACTCATTTTTAGCAGTCCCCTGAGATAAATTTCCCGTGCTGGGCCTGGCTTTTACAATATCTTTAAGGAAAAGCAGAGAGGGAAAATATGGCCATTTTGAAGAGTAGTTTTTTCAGGAATCTCCAGAACCCAAAGGAGGAATTTTACCAAGTTCAATTGAAAATTGACCTCTCAAGTACTGCATTTTTATATCCATTTTTTTTTTCTTAAGGCACTTTCTGAAACAAAATAATAAAATATAGTAATCCATGCTATTTTATATTATTATTATTATCATAAATGAAGGCTATAGTAGGGTTATCAGACATCGTAGTTTCCAAGAATATGTCCTAGTTTTTTGTAATTAAAAAAAAAATCATATCATTATAAAATGAATTTTAATTACACATTCTGCGTGTTGCACCTTTGGTCAATATACAACAGAATAAATAAAATCAATACACTGGTCGCATTAAGTGAACTGTATTATCTCAAAATTACACAAGTGGACTATATTATCTCAAACACAAATCAAATTATGACTTTGCTACCAAATGTCTCTCCAACAAGATCAGAAACCTCTGCCGTCTCTCTCGAACTCAACATTTTATAATTATTTACTTTGTAATCCAAACTCACTGAAAATGATTGGCAGTAACAATAAACATGTATTGTAATTTTTTAATAATAAATATAATTTTTGAAATGTTCTCATTTCGCCCTCGTTTTTAAAACTATAAATGTCTTAGTTTTTTTCTATTTTGTCCTTGATTCTGATTTCTAAATCTGGTAACCCTAGCTATAGAAATGTCAAAATAATACTAAAACTTTAAGTACTTAAAACATTTTTTGTTTTTCAGGTATTTAGCCACTGGATCTTCATTCAGAATGCTAGCTTATTCACTTAAAATGGGAGGAATTACAATTAGCAAAGTCATTTTGGAGACTTGGATATTTAAGGGGAATTACAGCCTATTCATATGCTGGCATCAATGAAAGACGACTTGAAATCAGTGGCTGAAGACTTTTATAAAATTTGGAACTTTCCTCATGTTTTAGGAGCAACAGACATCAAACACACTCATGTGTTGTGCCAAAAAATTCGGGCTCAATGTTTTTAAATTACAAAAAATTTCATTCCATAGTTTTGCAAGGTATAGCAAATGCTCATTATAAATTCATCATAGTTGATGTTGGTGGGTAATGGCAAACAAAGTGATGGGTGGGACCTTTCAGGCTTCTGCATTGTATAAATTTATAAAAAATAACCAAATTCAGATTCCACACCAAGACAATTTGCCAAAAACAGATGTCAAGGCTCTATATGTGTTTATAGGGGATGAGGCGTATCCCTTACTGCAGGGGTGGCCAACAAGTCAACAGTGATCTACCAGTCGATTGCGGCTTCAATTTCGGTCGATCACGACAAAATTTAAATACAGTGGATTCTGGTTATTTGGGCCACCAGTTAATTGGGGCAGCCATTTATTTGTGACAAATCTTAAAAAACAGAAACCAATTGAGAAAATAGCCAGGGTTTACTTCGCTTAATTGGGACAGCATGCCGTTTAATCGGGGCAGGAGACCGCAGCACTGGAGATTACCCTAAGATTGTCTCCGATGGTGCCATGTGGTTTGGTCGAAATTCTGGAGGTCAAACCATAAAACAATTAGCAGTCACCTGTTTATTGGACTTTTCTGTTAGTGAAATCTATCATAAATGGACAGTAAACTCGATCTTACTGAATTTGCGATAATACTGACAGTAGGAATTCTGTGGGTTATTATGGTGAAATGTGTTTACACTTCCATGGAATCTTCAATCATATAAAAAAATTAATTTTCAGATCTTCTCTTCATTCCTATTTTTAAATCTTTGTAATTCGTTACTCTGTTCTCACCTGCGCGTATCATGATACTTGCAATTTGTGCATGCCATGTTCTTTGTTATTGATTGCTTATCTTTTTACTGTTTTAAATTTTAACCTCTCCCCACCCACAAATGTCAGTGAACAGAAATGTCAACTAGTTCGTATGTACTTATTACAGTACATATTAATTATTTCGATTATCACGTATCATTTAATTTTTTTAATTGGTAAGGTAATAAAGGGTAAATTTGTGCTTAATATATCTTTGCCTGTGGATAATATTCCTCCTATTTTTGCTAATTAGAATCGCTGTTTAATAGCATTAATTCAATTCACAAACGTGATCACAATGACCGGTGCTTACTGCACATCGTATAGTGAACGGTACTTTACTATGCTACCTATCAAATCACGTTACTATGGTGACTCCATCGTAACGCGATTTGATTGTACAGTGAACCAATTGTAAAGGGGGGGGTACATTGTATTTTTAACTATTTACGTGAAACTTCGGATAATTGGGGCAGCTGCTTAATCGGGCCAAAATGCACTAGCCCCGATGTGTCCCAAATAACCGGAATGGACTGTATATATAAAAAATTGATTAGTAATAATAACATTTCGATTAGTCAAAATCTGAATGTTATTATTATTATGCACCCCACTGCATAAGCTTATTACAAATCCTCTGAACCACATGACTACTCTTGTCTAGTGAAAATTCACGCAGTTACATTGTGGAGAGCCTCGTGTATGTGTCGAATTCTTATTTAGCTTACTTAATATTAATAACTGGACAGTACTTATACATTAATTTAATACCTTTTGATTTAAAATGAATACTACGAAATAGAGTAAAATGTATCATTTTCATGAAGAGTGGGAGCTAGAATACGTTTTTGTAATGATAAAAGAAAAATGTTGTTTGATTTGCAATGCATCCATGGCTATATCCAAAAAAAGGAAATTTAAAAAGGCACTTCAACGCACTCCATGGTAAATACCAATCGGATTATCCGCCTAATAGAGACCTTTTGAAAAACAAATTAAAATAATTTAAAACCAGATTATTCGCACAACAAAATTTCTTCATTTACTATCTAAAGCAGTAACTGCAGCATCATTTGAAGTGAGCCATCTTGCAAAAAAATGCAAATCATTTTCTGATGGTCAATTCATCAAAGACACATTTTTAGAAATAACAGATTCTCTTTTTGAAAATTTCAAGAACAAAAATGAAATTAAAAATGCTCTTCAAGATCTGCAATTATCTCGAATTACTGTGATGCGATGCACCGAACAAATTAGTAAAAATGTTAGCAAACGATTGCATGCTCATATTGCTAATTGTGTGTCCTTTTCTTTACAACTGAATGAATCTACAAACGTCAGTAACACAGCTCAATTGCTCGTTTTTATTCGTATGATGTTTGATGATTCTGCCATTAGAGAAGAACTGCTGGATGTGGTTTCGTTAAAAGAAAGAACTGGAGGTCTTGATATATTTAATGCATTCAAAAATTTTATTGAAAAACTTAAATTGCCACTATTTAAGCTCGTATCAATAACAACAGATGAAGCTAAAGCAATGACGGGCCATCTTAACGGATTCATAGAATTGTGCCAAATGAATTCCCAGATTTTTTGAGTTACCACTGTATCATCCACCATCAAGTGTTAGCCAGCAAAAGATTAAATACTAAAAGTGTTATGGACATAGTTTTAAATATTGTGAATTCCATCAGAGGACACGAACTCTTCAAAGGAGACTTTTCAAAATTGCTCCAACTCAGTCACCTCACATAGATGTGAGGTGACTGAGTCGGAGAAAGTTTCTACAGAGATTTTGAAATTGACAGAATGAAATTAAAAAAATTTGTTGATCAAAGGGGAGATGACTTATCAGCAGCAAAAGATAGAGTGGTTGTGTGATGTTTTTTTTGGCAGATTTCGCCAGTAAATTAAGTGATCTGAATTTGTAATTACAAGGAAAAAAATAAAAAATGTGGGTCACATGATTAGTAGTATTTTTGTATATAAATATCAATTTTCGCAATGGCTAAAGAACTCAAAGAAAAAAATTCGATCATTTTGCAAATATTAAAATCATTTGCAAAAATATCCTGTTTTTGAATTTAATAGTGAGAAATATGTTTCTGAAATTTAGAAAGTTGTGGATGATTTTGAAACCAGAGTCAGTGATTTTAAAACAATTGAAGACATTGTTCAATATATTTCTTGTCCTTTTGAGGTCGACTAAGATACGAAACAAATTGCAGAAAAAAAAAAAAAAAACGCTGAGAATTTTCACACGGAGAAAATATTACTTGTTAATGAAATTATTACATTGTGCAACGATATCTTCCTAAAAGCCAGATCATCAGAAAAAGACCTGGAAATATGTTTGCCAAGAAAAGTACCCAAATGTAAAAAAAATGAATTGAACTTTTAAATTCCTGTTTTGGTTCCACTTCTCTATGTGAATTGGCCTTGTTGTTGTTGTTATTTAGTTTTTAGGAGCATTAGCAACTAAGGCCATATTGCTCCGGGGATATGCTGTGGTCATTCCCTGACCTTTCCGCATCCTCTGTATTTGGTAGTCACAGGCTTGAACCCCGGTCTAATCAAGAAGCGTGTGCTACGCACTGCTGCTCCTGCCCACCCGGCTACGGAGGCACCATGAATCGGCCTTGCATATAGAAGATTCTTATCACAGTATATCACCAATTTTGAAAACTTGGCAGATGACATGAAGACACAAACTTCACATAAATTAAAAGTTTAAATACATGTGAATTTAAAATAAGAATCTGAATTGTATTTAATTTTAAAATTTATAAACAACATTTTTCAGTATGTGTTGATTAACTTTTTTTAACCACATGCAATGAAATTCTTGAGATGGTAGATCGCAGCACATTTTGAAAAAAAAAAAAGTAGATCGCATTAAAAATTGAGTTGGTCACCCCTGCCTTACTGGATTGCTTATTAAAACTGTACAATGGGAGACAACTGTTGAATGAGACTCATTCAATAAATGGTTAAGTACAGCGAGAAAAGCAGTGTAATGTGCTTTTGGCATATTGCGTTCAAAATGGCAAATTTTGTTAAAAAATATTGAAACAGATATAAACCTAGCGGACAACATTATCAAATGTGCGTGCATTCTGCATAGCACTATAACTGATAAAGAGGGACCAGAAAGGCAACTGCCTAATGTGTCTAGTGGAGTTTATAAAAAAAATTTTAAAATTCAAGATAGGGAAAGACCCCCTGACACATCGAAAACTATAAGAGATATTTTCCCGTTTATTGTTAATAATCCAATTGAATATAATATCATTTGATTTTTTATGAATTGTAATGTAAATTGTGTACTCTTATCGAATCACTTTAAAACATTTTTGAATGTTTTTTTGATTTAAATTTTATTGTAAGAGTTAAAATATGTAGAAAGTGAGCTCGAAAACATCTAGAATATGATACGTTACGATTCAGTACTTCAATTATTGGTGGACAATGAATTTATGCATTATCGATAATATGTAAATTAGCATACAATTTTTTTTTTTTTTTGTAGTTGTTGGTGCATCAGCTTCTGTGGCCATAATGCACCTCCTAAGGTTTTTGCAGTACTTTGATCCAAGCCCGAGGCGGGATTCGAACCCACGACCTTTGGGTTGCTAGGCAGGTACTTTACCCACCCGGCTAGCCCGGTCGGCAGTATACAATATAAAGTAGATATAGCACATATATCGAGATATAATGTACATATAATACAAAAATTCATTGTCCACTGATTACTGAAATGGAAGTTATTATATTATAAATTTTTCCGTATTTCTGCACTTTAAAAACAAAATTTAAATTGAAACACATTAATAATAATACACGATTGCCATAACTAATCTATTCGTGTACCAAAAAATGATGTAAATTATGACAATAAAATAAAAAAAAAATATTTACCTTCTATATTAATTTCTTGGCTTATTTCTTTCCAACATTACTCCACAACATTCCTGTTGAAAATTTTTCTGTTTTGTCCCATATCGGTCGTCGAATATAAACCTTTGAAATCAAAACCTCTATGTCCATGCTGAAATAAATGTGTGAAGTCTACAACCAGCGAGCTTAAATAAAAATTCTTTTAAGCAAGTGGGGGGGGGGAGATTAGCACAACCAGCACTAACCAATTCTGATACGTTTTTGTGGACCCCACTGTCTACGCATGACTTGGTGGAGGAGGGGGGGGGGTGAATCCCCTTTTCCGTTAATGGATAAATTTTGGATGATTATCAGTGATTTTTAGGTATAGCACAGTAATACAAATTCATACAGTGTATGATTTCTATTGCTAAATACGATATGTATTTTTCAAATTAATTAAGTTTCATTTAATGTTAACAGCAGATGGAAAAACTAGATTAATTAGAAGGTAAGAAATATGAAACCGATGGATGTTAGCAGTTACTGTCTTTTTTAAGCTCATGATTTAAAATATAATGCATATTTTATGCACCATGCAGGCTGCAATTTGTTTTACAAAGCAAAACAGTAAGAAACTTTTTAAAAAAGGCATTTATTTACAAAAAATCGATGATAATAAAATTAAATGTGATGTTTTTAGAAACAGAGTAAGTATAAATCTAAAAACTGAAGTAATGAAAAGTTAATTTTAGATATTCCAAAACTATTTCTTTGTTGTCATAGTGATTATTATTATTATTTTTTTTCAAGATTTGAAAACAATAAGGAACTGATGGGTATACCCAATCCTCGTATGTTACAGTATGCAAAATTTTGAATATCATAATTTATGTAATGAATTGGAAGGTCATAAAGGGGCAATTTTTGAATATATCAGAATGAATCAAGAAACACTTATGTTTCAAATTCGAATAATAAAAACACTGACTGACCGACTATTTCTACTTACAGTATTTATTAGCACTTTACAGATAAATATAAGAGAAAAAAAAAAAAAGAACTGTTGTTACTTTGAGAAAATAAAAAAAATATAATTGAGTTTTATTTATTTTATTTTTTCCCAGCATTTCTCCATGGTATTCCTGTTTGAATGCAGTTTGACACATTTGTCCCATACTGCGCATTTTATATAAATCCATAAAAGTCTGAAATCAAAATTTCAGTATCCATGCTTAAAACTTTTGGATCACAAGTTTTCTCTATGTCTCCATGAATTTGTGCTTTCTACAATGACAGCAGTTCTAAAAATTGCCTAAAAGCCAGAGGTGTGAACAACACTGACCCAGTTGAGTGAGATCTGTACTGCCCTGGGAATCAGTAAGCTTAATTTGTTGAGGTAAGCTGGGGGATTAACAAAAGAAGCGATGCTGCTGTTGACATGCTGTTATTGTATGCACTCCCATTGACTTACATTGTTCATTACCTGTAGCTGCCGGTCCCAAGTAAGCATGCCACCTGCATTCTAAGTTGGAGCAACATAATGTGGCAAAGTAGATAACCTGCTTTTATTGATGATGGTAGATTTGGGGTGTTAAAGGTGAGAATAATATTCCTTGTGAGTGTATAGTCTTTTTTAATCACAATTATTTTCACTGCAATAACATTTTTTTCCCTGAAGCTCTTCAGTTATCTCCTCCACTGTGACATTCAATAGATTCCAGCTGGATACAACACATTTAGATGTGTTTAGGGTTGCATGGGGAGAAACGTTTACTGGAATTCCAGCAAAGTTTTAAGTTAGCAGATTCTCTGAATATCTGCAGTTTATACTTTATACTAGTAGGACTACTGACTGTCTTAGGAGATCCTGCAAGACCTTTCAGGTGTTTCTGGATAAGGAAGGGAGACAGTTTACTGAGAGGGTGATCTGCAAGTGAGTGCATTATTAGAAATGCAAGAAAATCTATCACTGAGGAATTCGTTTTAAACCTCTTCAGTTGTGATGTGTCATGTTCAGTTTCTATCTCTAGCTGAGACCTTGTCGGCTCTAATGGCAGAAACACAATGTGATTCTTATTCGCTCCTTTTTGGCCCTTGGCAGATTTAACTGTTATGCCAAGATTCCCAGCACCACCACAGGGAGGCGGGAGTAGGGCCACAATTTGACCAAGTGGCTGAGTTAGTTTATTAATATTTCTAGAAAAAGAAACAGAAAAGTGACTTTCCTTAAGGGGCTCTGCCTACTTCTTGTAGTGCAAAAGAGCTACTCTGATAAATAAATCAAGAAAATGGTTGTTGAAACAAATATAGAATCTGTTCTTTGAAATGCACTTTAGAGCATTCTAGTGCATTTCTGAAAGCAAAAATGCTTTCAGAAATGCACTAGAATCACTTTTGGCCATGGAATGCTTGGCAGCCAGGGCCATTGGCACTAAGAGTAGGACCTGAGGATTTACTTAACAAGTACAAAGCAATGTAGAGAAAAAGCTGGGGGTACATGATGAGAATCTTGTCAATCAATTTGGCCATGGAGAGACTGCAAAGTTCAAAGGGGCAAAATTTTTCTCAGGATGGTCTGTGCTTGTTAACACACACACACACAGAGAGAGAGAGAGAGAGAGAGAGAGAGAGAGAGAGAGAGAGAGCGAGAGAGAGCAAAAATTGGGTTGGAAAACTTCTATATTCGGAGGATGCACAGATTAATAACAGCCGAAGGCAGGAGTGAAAGTGATTCTTGCACTGTTTCTACTGGAACATGGAACAGCAGGAGAAAGCAAGACATCAGGGATTTAAAGGCCTGCTGTGTTATCATGGAAAGAGGAAATACATGGCTGGGTTAGAGTAACTAAGAGCAAGAACAGGTGCTGCATATGTGCATGTACACCAATGCTAGGAGCATAGTAAATAAATTTAATGAAGTTGAAGTGCTGGTCAAGTCATCAAATGCAGACATTGTGGGGATATCAGAGACTATATCACTCTGGGATGCAGAATTTGAATATGGGGAGTACCAATGCATACAGAAAGGACAGAAGATGGGGGTAAGGAAAGGGTTCTGCTCTTAGTTAAGAAGAACATGTTTGTTTATTTGTTTGTTTGTTATTTGGTTTTTAGGAGCATTAGCAATTAAGGCCATATTGCTCCGGAAAATGCAGTGGTCATTCCCTGACCTTTCCGCATCCTCCGTATTTGTCGGTGACAGGCTTGAACCCCGGTCTAATCAAGAAGCGTGTGCTACGCACTGCTGCTCTTTTCCGCCTGACTATGGAGGCGCCTTAAGAAGAACATAAAATCTAAGGCAGTGCATCCGGATGAAATGAGTAGCCAGTGCAATGTTGAGTGATTTACGCACTGGAAAAACAAAAATGATAGTAGGAGTGTGTTGCAGGACTAATGACGATGAGCATAACAAACAACTATACAAAGAAATAGAGTGGGCCAGTAAATCAGAATGTCTTATAATGGTAGACAATAAGTTTCTAGATATTCACTGAAACTTGTGGGTTGCTCACTTATTCACTAGCAAGACTTTTGTAGATTTATTGGACCATTTCCTACAGCAACATGTTAGAGAAGCAACAAGACAAAGCAATACTCATGATCTGATCAGCATTAGTAGAGGCATATGATGCAAGAAAGCAAGCTTATGCAGCATTAGCCAAAAAAAAAAAAAAAAAAAAAAACTTCCACTTCACCCCTCCGTTCGTTCAAAATACCTGTCCAGTTGAGCCTTAAATTTATTTAGGCTTTCAACTTCCACAACAAGGGATGGAAGTCTGTTCCACCAACCAACTACCCGCTGGCTAAAGGCAAATTTCCACACGTCTATTCTACATCTGTCTTTCCTCAATTTGAATTTATGCCCTCTCAGGTGATTATTCTGAGCAAGAGGCAGAATCCAATCAGCATTGAGCATGCTCAAACCATTCAAGGCTTTATACATCTCTATCAGATCACCTCGCCTGTGCCTAGTCTCCGGACACTGTAATTTGCAAAACTTAAGCCTTTCTTCGTAAGAGAAACCCTTTGTTCCATTCACTAATCTTGTTGCCCTTCTCTGTACTCGTTCCAGCAGCTCTATATCCTTCTAGATATAAGGCCTCCAAACCTGTATACAGTACTCAAGGGGGTGGCCTGACCAATGCCTTATACAAGGGAATAATCACCTCCTTATCCCTGCTAGAAAAATTCCTGTATATCATTGATAAGACACCATGAGCTACTCTTGCAGCTCGTCTGCACTGCTCAGAGAACTTCATATCTGCCTGCACTACCCCCAGGTCCTTTTCATTCTCTACCACTGTCAGTGTAGTACCACAGAGTTCATATGTTGCTCTGGGATTGCTGTTTCCCATATGTAGCACTTTACATTTGTCAATGCTAAACTTCATTTGCCACCTCTCAGCCCATCTGCTCAACCTTTCCAGATCCTGTTGCAGCAGCATAGCGTCAGTAGTGTCTTTAACAACCCTGCCAACTTTTTTATATTGTCTGCAAACTTGGACATTAAGCTTGATATACCGTCATCAATACTACTTATAAATACAGAAAACAGTAATGGACCCAACACTGAACCCTGAGGGACTCCACTAATAACATTAGCCCACGATGAGCAGTGTCCATTGATTACCACTCTCTGTCTTCTCCCCCTCAACAACCCCTTTATCCATAGCAGCAATTTGCCTCCAATGCCACATTGCTGCAATTTGTGCAGCAGTCTTCCATGTGCAACAGTATCAAAAGCGTTTCTAAGATCCAAGTATATAATATCAAAGTTATTCCCTGCATCCAGTTCTTTTGCGACTGCATCATAATATCCAATCAAATTGGTCAGGCAAGACTTACCCTTAACAAAACCATGCTGTGTCCGAGCTATAACCGAAGTCTTGTCTAGATGATCCTGTAGTGCTTCTTTAACAAGTGCCTCCATTAATTTTCCGGGAACAGAAGTTAAACTCACAGGTCTATAATTACTTGTGTCAGCCTTTGATCCTCCTTTGTGAACTGGGGTCACATCTGCACATCTTCAGTCAATGAGTACCTTCCCTGAGTCCAAGGAAGCTCTCATAATTATGGCTAAGGGTTTGCTTACTTCCTTTGCTGCCTCCTTTAATATAACTGGATAGATCCCATCCACCCCGGGTGCCTTTCTTGTGTTTATCTTCAACAATTTCTCCTCCACTTTACTATCAGAGATTACAAGATTCTCTAGCTTACTGCCGAGTTGAATACACCTCTGGCATTCCCCTCGCTGAATAACTCCTCCATGTGTGAATGTCGATGCAAAATATTCATTTAGTTTGTTAGCTACCTGAGCAGGATCATCAACAGTTGAAATATCAATATCAAGTGGACAAGTCTGATTCATACCCTTCCTTCTAGAGTTTACATAAGTAAAGAACTCTTTGCTGTTTTTCTTTACGTCCCTTGCCAAAGATTTCTCATAAATCTGCCTTTGCCTGCCTAATCTCCTTTGTGACTTGCTTACAGACCAGCTTATATCCATCATAGGCTTCCATGTCACCCATCAATTTATATGTATCACATGCATTTTTCTTCTCTGCCTTATGTCTCATTAGTTCATCTGACATCCATTTAGGCCTAGCCTAAACCCTGAACAATATTTCTTAATAGATATGTAAAGGCTAGTAGCTTCCAAGATAAATTCTTTGAATGCCTCCCATTTTGAGTTTGCTGTTGGTAACATCATCAGTTGGTCCCACTGTATAGAATTTAAATACTGTCTTAGACAATCGCAATCGCCTTTACGAAAGCAATAACTCTTCCCTTTAGGCTTCCCTAGTGGTTCCTTTATCTGCAGATTCTTAATGCATGAAGAATCACTACTGATAATCAGATCAAGAATATTACTCCCTCTAGTTGCCTCCCGAAGATGCTGATGTAGAAAACAATCATCCAGTAAATCCACAAAAGCCTTGCTAGTGTGCGAGTGACCAACCCACAAATTCCAGTCAATATCCGGGAAATTAAAAATCCCCCATTATAAGACTCTCTGATTTACTGGCCCACTCTAATTTCCCTGTACAGTTTCTTATTATACTCATCAGAGTCACTAGGCCTATAACACACTCCTACTCTCAATTTTGATATCCCAATTCTTATGTCACACCAAACTGACTTGACACTGCACTGTCCAGTGACGTCAACTGGCTGCACTTCCTTGGATTTTGTGTTTCTTAACTAATAGCATAACCCCCCCTCCTCCCTTCCCATCCTGTCTATCCTTCCTGTACACATTGTACTCCCCAAATTCCAGTTCTGCATTCCTTATATCTGTGTGACACCTCATCTCTGATTTCCCAACAATATTTGCCTTTGATGCTTTGAGCAATACCTCAAATTCATCAAATTTATTTACCAAACTCCTAGCATTGGTGTACAAGCAAGTATACATGCACCTGTTCTTTTTCTTAGCTACCCTAACACAACCCATGTGTTTACTTGTACCGCAATTATCAGCAGCTACCCTTTATGTATTAAGAACCTGTAAGTAAAATCCACCCTCTGGATAGCAATGATCACAGTGTGCTGATGTGGAACTTTATGAAAAGACATAACTACAATCAAGGGTAAAGGAAAGGGTTTTTGCTTCCATAAGGGTGACTATAATAGTCTCAGACAGTTTTTAAATTGTGTACAGTGGGACCAACTGATGATGTTGCCAGCAGCAAATGATAAATGGGAAGCATTCAGGGAAGTAATTGTAGAAGCTACTAGGCTTTTCATATCAACTAAGAAATGCGAAACCAGGCTTACACCTAATTGAATGTCAGATGAACTGTTGAGACTTGTGGCTGAGAAGGAAAATGCATAAAATACCTCATTTGCATAAAAATTATGCAAAAGAAGTAAGTAAACGCTTAGCCATAATTATGTGAGCACCTGTGGATGCTCTCATAA
Organism: Mastigoproctus giganteus; assembly: GCF_048544385.1. Classification (NCBI taxonomy): domain Eukaryota; kingdom Metazoa; phylum Arthropoda; class Arachnida; order Uropygi; family Thelyphonidae; genus Mastigoproctus; species Mastigoproctus giganteus. The sequence goes on from NC_143578.1 coordinate 142,677,045, forward strand.
TTATGGATAAGGGTTTCCTCACCTCCTTTGTTAAGTTATATATGGAAATAGAAAACGGCCTCCGTAGCTGAGTGGGAGTGCAGTAGCACACACTCTTTGAGTAAACTGGGGTTCAAGCCCCTGACTGCTGAATACGGTCGTTCTGCCAACCCGCACTGGACCAGCGTGGCCGATTATGGTCCATTTCCCTCAGCATGAATTGTTGAGGAGGCTTCCATCCTGCAGTGGGTTGATAATGGCTGCACTTTACTTTACTTTTACTTTAATTTGAGGTATGGAGTTACATTTTCACATCTCCAGTTCCCTGTATGTGCAAATGCGAATATATCCAGAATTAAACAAAAGTGGTTCGGGGGGGGGGGGGGGGAATAAAAGGGAGACACGAGTTGTTGATTGGTTGGTTGGTTGGTTTTGATTTTATTGGCGCATTAGCTACTAAGGCTATAATGCGCCAAGACCAGGTCATATATAAAAAAAATTTTGAACTTTCAGTGACCTAATTGATTAGGTCACTATGTCAAAAGGTATAACAAATGTATAAAAGGTATAAAAGAAAAATGTAAATTTTATATATGAGCAAAAATGTTTATTGATTTTAAAAAGCTAAAAACGGCAGACACATGGTCATTGTCGGATAAAATCTGACTGAGTGTATACGGCTCAGCCAGATGATTAAAAGCGGTAAAACGGATATTGCTAAAATCTGGACAATCAATTAAAATGTGTCTAATAGTTAAAATTGAGCCACAGGACTCACACATAGGAGGGTCATCAGCCCTCAGCAAAAACGAACGTGTCTAATGACTATGTCCTATGCGGGTCCGGGCAAGAACAACTTCCTCCTTATGATTCCTGCGCAGACTAGACTGCCACGGTTCAATTACAGGCTTTATACGATATAATTTATTCCCAGTCTGTCTATTCCACAAATCCTGCCATTGGGAGTGTATCTTCTGCTGTATTATTTGCCTGTCGTCTGTATAGGGAACTGACAGGCAGCGATTATTATTACTTGGCTGCGGTGTCAGCCAAATCATTTCCCCTAATCCCAATGTGGCTGGGAATCCAGCAGAAGAGGATATCATATTCACGTTCATGGAGAAAGTGAATCTTCTGCTGAATGCTACACAGAACTGGATGAGAATTATATCTCACAGTTATTAAAGCCTGTAACACGCTGAGAGAGTCGGAATATAAAATGAACCGTTGGCATTGGCATTCACTAATGTGATCCAAGGCTAACTCTATAGCGTGCAGCTCTGCAGTAAATATGCTGCATTCAGAGGGAATCTGCTCCGATGTAGTGCTGTCTGTAAAGACAGCAGCAGATCCCACATATGATTCCGACTTCGAGCCGTCTATGTAAACTGGCGCGAAGTCAGAATGTTCAGCTCGGTGTGCTGAGTAAAGCTGCAGGTAGACAGACGATGGAGTGTCCGACTTTCCCCAATTTCTAAGGGACAAGTCACATGCTGGAACATGAGCATGCCAGGGTGGAAGGGGTTGCTTCGGTGTTTGACCAACCTTGTCTACCTTGATATTAAGTTCTTTGAGTAGCTCTTGGAGATGAATACCAAAAGGACGATTAGCAGTCTTACGGGTGTTGTACAAATTTTCCCATTGTGGCCCAAAAAGGGATAGCCACGTAGGATGGTCTGGCAGGGATTTCAGTTTTAGAGCGTAGTTTACAGACAACTGCTTACCTCGAAGCAATAATGGCGGTTCGTTTGCTTCGACGTATAAGCTCTGGACTGGAGATGTTCGATATGCTCCAATAACGATACGGAGAGCCAGATGATGGACAGGATCCAGCAACAAAGTACACTGTCTCTGGCCGAATTGTATACCAGGGACCCGTAATCTAGTCTGGATCGTACAAGTGCACAGTAGATGCGTAGTAGGGTGCATCGATCTGCACCCCAAGATGTAGAGGAAAGAGAGGGCAGAATATTCAACCCTCTTGTGCACTTCGTGCAGAGTTGACGGATGTGATCCAGAAAGGTCAACTTTTTATCAAATACGAGTCCCAAAAATTTTGTGTCCACCGCTACTGGAATAGCATTTTGTCCGAGCATTAATTCAGGTTCAGGATGAAGATTACGCTTACGAGAAAAGTGCACGCAAACGGTCTTCTCCGGCGAGAACCTGAAGCCATTAGCAAGTGCCCAGGAATTAAGGCGATCAATGGCTTTTTGCAGTTGTCTTTCAATAACCCTCATGTTGCATAACTGACAAAATATGCTAAAGTCATCAACATAGAGGGCACTGTTTACGGTTGGAGGAAGTTGTTCTGTGATGGAATTTACTTTGATGGCGAAAAGCATGACACTTAAAGACTGATCCTTGTGGTACTCCCTCCTCTTGGGTGAAGGAACGAGAGAGTGAGGATCCCACACGAACTTGGAAAGATCAATTGGCAAAAAAGTTTTTAATAAAAATGGGCAATTGCCCCCTAAGACCAAGGCTATGCAGATCTTTTAAGATGCCAAATCTCCAAGTTGGGTCATACGCTTTCTCCATGTCAAAGAACACTGACACCAAGTGTTCGCGTTTAAGGAGAGCATCCCGGATGGATGTTTCCAATCTAATAAGATGGTCCAAAGTGGACCGGTTCCTTCGGAAGCCGCACTGGATGTTGGAGAGAAGGTCATTTGATTCTAAATACCAGATTAAACATTTGATTCTAAATACCAGATTAAACGAGAATTAACCATTCTCTCCAGGATTTTGCACAGAGAGCTAGTCAGAGCAATAGGACGATAATTTCTAGTGACTTTTGGATCCTTTCCTGGCTCAGCAAAGGCAAGAACTGTTGCCTTGCGCCAGGAATCTGGAAACTGCCCTTCAATAAAGATTCTGTTATACAGAAGGAGCAGATAATCCATAGATTTTGGTGAAAGATGCTTAATCATTTGGACCAGATGGCATCCACATAATGAATGCCATCTGGTCCAACAGCACTTGCTTTGGAAAGAGCGAGGGCTCTTTTCAGTTCCTGAATAGTGAATGACCCGTTGTAGGGATAGATGCTCTTAGACTTAAAATTAAGTGCCTGTTTTACGAGTTTATGTTTCAGGACCAGAAACTCTGGGGAATACGAAGATGTTGCAGAGATGTTAGAGAATGTTTCTCCAAGAGAGTTGGCTATTGCAGTTGGATCTGCAATAGTGCATCCATTATAATCTAGGACTGAAGAAGGGTGGGATGTATACTTTCCCTTCATTTTCTGGATTTTATCCCAGACTACCTTAGAGTTGGTAGACTGGTTAATAGATGATGTAAAATGGATCCATGATTCCTTTTGACTCTGACGGCGGATATAGCGTGCTTTGGCTTGTGCACGTTTAAAGGTTATAAGGTTGGTCATTGTAGGATATCGGCGGAATATCCCCCATGCTTTGTTTTGAGCCTTTTTTGCTGCTGTGCATTGTGAATTCCAACAAGGTTTGGGAAATGGTGGAAACCGGGCAGATGTTTTTGGAACAGCATTCGCAGCTGCTTGGACAATAATTTCTGTGATGTACATTACTGCATCATTGATCGGCTTTTGACTGACGGTGCTAAGATCAAAATTTTCTGGATGTTGGAAGGCAGTCCAGTCAGCCTGATCAATCTTCCACCGTGGTAACCTGAAGGGAAGACATGGTCTCCCGCTGTGTAACGAGGTTATCACAGGGAAGTGATCACTTCCGTATGGATTCTCCTCCGCTTCCCAAGTGAGTGAAGGGAGTAGAGAAGAGGAGCAGATAGAGAGATCAAGGAGACACGAGTAATTAGACCCGTTAGCTTAACAATTCTTCCCCGTTAGCTTAACAATTCTTCCAGGGAAAATAGTGAAATCACTGGTTAAAAAGGTAATGCAGAACCATTACTAGGTGGTAGATGACTCTCATCAACTGGTGCAATACCACCACTTTGCTTATTGGAGGCTTGAAGTGGTGGAACATGTTTAGTCTGTAGAGCTAAGTTCCAGTCAACTCTTCCCTACCTCTTCCATCAGGCAGTATGATTGATGACTTTTAGGTTATGATGAACATCGTGGCGAGATCCAATCTTCTTTACATTTCAAGGGTACAGCTGTAAAGCGGTGTTCGCAGGCCGGCCGCTGGTTAGTACACTGGACCGAACCTATTGGAAACTCTCTAGGAGGCTTCTGGATCAGCTAGTGTATAATCTTGCTACCTCTACTCTGCCAGATAGTGACTGGAGGGAGTCCGAGTAGTGTGTATGCGGTGAGCATTGTTGAGGCCACGTTATGTCAAGGATCTGGGTATATTCTTACCATGTGTACGCCATATCCAAAAATTTCATTACTTCATATAGCATGCCCACCCACTTTTTTTTACTATTGAATACACTATGAATTGTCAAACTAATACAATCTGCGAAAAGATCTAAACCTCCCAAGCACTTCCTAATTCATTTCACAAATATACGTGGTCTCAATTCTAATCTCAACGATGTCCATTTCCACTTGCAGTCTGCCAAACCCCATGTACGTTTTCTGACAGAATCTCAATTATCAGTTGATTCAACTACTGCTCATCTCAAATGCCCAAATTATTCGCTGTATGATTCCTTTCGCCTCAAAGGTGGTACTTGTGCATATGTCCGTTCTGATATTCCCTGTCAGAGACTTGGCAATTTGGAATCTCCTCTCTTTGATCGTCTCTGGCTTAAAATCTCTCTATCTCATTGTGTCAAATTCATCTGTTGTCTCTCCAGTTCTCCCAACTCCACTAATCACTTGGAGCTCTTTGACTTCCTCTCTTTGCAACTTGACTTTCTCCAGTCCAACTTTCCTAACAGTGAGGTAATTTTCCTTGGCGATTTTAATATTCACAACTCCAGCTGGCTTCCGTTTTCTAGTCACACCAACAGAGCTGGTCGAGATGCTGAGGCTTTTGCAATTACTAATGACCTTGCACAGATTGTTCATTTACCTACAAGAATACCGGACAATCCTAATCATAAAGCCAATACGCTTGATCTTTTTCTCACAAACAACCCTTCTAAGTACACGGTCGAAGTGAGAGGTCCTTTAGGCACTTCAGATCACAACTTGGTGATTCTCTTCTCCAATGGAGCCTTTATCTAATGGATATTCCCAACCTCGAGTTGATTGGCATTACAAGAATGCAAAATGGTGTGACCTGCGAGACTTTTCTTTTTTACATTGGTCGGATTACTGATTCAAAACTTCTGATGTCAACGTTTGCTCAGATCATGTCAGTGAAATTATTCTTGCAGGAATGGAATCCTTTATCCCACACTCCACTTTAAAATCTCTTCCTTTATCTAAACTTTGGTTTTCCAATAAATGTGCCAAGGCTGTTCGAGAGAAGAATGTTGCACATTTAATTGGCTTGTTTCTAATTCTTCAGTTTCATTTCCTGCCTACACCAAAGCTCACAACAAATGTAAAGCAGTTATTAATCAGTCCAAACTAGAGTTTGAACAGGCTAAGAGTAGAAAACTTGCTTCTTGCCCTAATGGTAGCCGAGCATTCTGGTCTTTTGCCAAAGCTATTGGCCGCAACTTTTGCCCATCTGTGCTCCTACCTCTGTCGAAACCAGATGGTTCTGTTGTCACTTCAGCCAAGGATAAAGCTGACCTGCTAGCATCCCATTTTTCTTCCAACTCATGTATTAATGATCTTGGTAAAACACCTCCCACCATTCCCGAAACGTTCCATTCAATGCCTCCTGTGGCCTTCCGGCAAAGGGATGTCAGATGGATTTTGACAAATCTTGATGCTAAGAAAGCTCCAGGTCCCGATGGTATTTCTCCACTTTTTCTCAAAACCTGTGCTCCTGAACTTACTCCTATTCTTTGTCGCCTTTTTTCACTTTCTTATTCCAAAGGTGTTTTTCCTTCAGCTTGGGAATTTGCTCATATCCAGCCAGTTCCTAAAAAGGGTGACAAATCCATCCCATCCAATTATTGTCCCATTGCAATTACTTCTACTCTTTCTAAAGTAATGTTGAAATCAATTAACAGCCAACTCTTAAACTACCTAGAAACCTTCCGTCTGATCAACGATCGCCAGTATGGATTCCGTCCGTGTCGATCCACTGGTGATATTCTGGCTTATGTTACCCATTTATGGACTAATTCAATGGAAAGGTTCGGTGAAACATAAGTAGTTGCTCTTGACATCTCAAAGGCTTTCGATCGTGTTTGGCATAAAGGTCTTCTAAACAAGCTTCCATCTTATGGTTTGCCAACTGTTTTTAGTAAATAGTTATCCAGTTTTCTCTCTGATCGCTCACTGAGGGTGATGGTAGATGGCTCTCTGTCTTCTTACTTCTCCACTAATGCCGGTGTCCCCAAAGGTTCAGTTCTTTCCCCCACTCTTTTCCTCTTGTATATTAATGACCTTCCATTGACTGGAAATCATATCCATAATTTTGCTGATGATAGCACATTGCAATCCACTTTACATTATGAGAAACCTTGCCCTGCTCAATCAGCTTCAACTTCTCGAATATCTGCTACCAATTCCTTAAATACCAGTCTTCAGGCAATTCTCCAGTGGGGCAAAGACAACCTAGTTGATTTCAATCCTTCTTAAACTCAGTCTTGTCTTATATCTCGCAAAAAGGATTCTTCCACTCCTATGCTTATCTTTGGTGACACTCCAATTTCTAGGCAAAATATATATCTCTTTTGGGGATTACCTTGACTTCTAATCTCTCTTGGCACAAGCACATTACAAATATTGCTTCTTCTGCATCTAAAAAAACTTGGTTTTCTCTTTCGCTCTCGGCGTTACTTTTCTTCCAAACACCTGCTTACTCACTATAAATCGCAAATCCACCCTGCCATGGTATATTGTTTCCACATCTGGGGTGGTGCCCCCAAAACCTCTCTCAGGCTTCTTGATTCCATTCAGAAGAGGGCAGTTAGGTTAATTAATGATTCATCTCTAACAGTCTCTCTCCACTCACTGTCTCATAGACGTACTGTTTCTACTGCATGCCTCTTCTACAGATACTTCCATGGGCACTATTCTTCTGGATTGGCTTCTATAATTCCCGCTCTCTCTTTCAAAACAGTCCGAACACGTGCCGCCACCAGCCAACATCCATTTATTGTCCAACTTCAAACTCACAGAACCAACTTTTCATCTTCCTTGTTCATTCATTCAACTGCCGTTTTCCAGAACAACCTTCCTTCATACATATTTCCTGAAAATTACAGTCTATAGAAGTTCAAGTCCAATGTCAACAAATATCTTCTTTCGTCTTCTCAACCTCCAACTCAAGCATGGTATTAAATACTATAGGTTCCAATACCTCTCGTGTTTGGGGTTTACATTAAAAAAAAAAAAAAAATCTAGACAGGTGTGCAATCATACTTCAGTCACAACATGGGTTTGTTAATGGTGTTCTTATCTGACAATATGATTGGGTACTACGATGCAGTAACAAAGGAACTCAATAGAAAAATAATTTTCATATCGTACACTTAGATTTCAGGAAAGCACTTTATCCTTTTCACATAAAAAGATTGTTGTACAAATTGGAGCAGTGTAGCATTAAGGGTAAGTTACTGCTATGGATAAAGGGATGGCTGAGTGGGAGAAGGTAGAGCGTGGTTACCAACGGACATTACTCTCCATGGACTTACGTTATTAATGCAGTCCCACAGGGTTCGCTAGACCCATTGTATTTTTTCTATATTATGCATATGATACAAAGGGCAGGGCAGTTAATGGTGGTGTGCTGCAGCAACATGATCTAGAAAAATTAAACAGATGGGCTGAGAAATGGCAATTGAAGTTTAACACTGAGAAATACAAGGTACTGCATATGGGTATCAGTAATTTCAGAGTAACATGGTGCTATACTCTGGATATTGGAAAATAAATAGGACCTGGGGTAAATGTATAGTCTGATACGAAGTTCTCTGAGCAATGAAGACAGGCTGGTAGGGCAGCTCATGGGGTTTTATCAATGATATACAGCAATTTTGCTAGTAGGGATAACGAGGTGATCATCTCATTGTATGAGGCAATGGTCAGACCGCATCTTGAGTATTGCATTACAGGTGTGGTCGCCTCATTTTAGCAAGGAGCTGCTGGAACAGGTATGGAGAAGGACAACGAGATTGGTGAGGGGGAACTAAGGGGCACTATTACCAAGAAAAGTTTCAGTTCTGCTAAGTGCAGCATGTGGTGACTATGCACCTGCAAGTTGATCTGACTGAGGTGTTTAGGGCTTTGAACAGCTTGAGCAAACTCAATGCTGATGGGATTCTTCCTCTTGCTCAGATTATGCACACAAAGAGGCACGTGGCATTAATTCAAATTGAGGAATATATGTGCAGAATTTGCCTTTATACAATAACATTTGCCTTTCTACAATAACAGATAAAGGCTTTTATCTGTTATTGTAGAAATAGATGTTTGAATCATTAACAACCTTCTTTTTACAAAATTAACAACCTTTTTTTTAACAAATAAGCTTTTAAAATAATATCTTTATTGCAATACATAGTTGAGATGGTTGCATTTCAAGAGTCATACTTATTAGTGATGACTAAGTTTTTTGTTTAGGAAAAAATTAATATGAATACTGCCGTTTAACACAATGGCTTTGGAGCTGTGCACAGAGAATAATTTTACTTTATAACTTAAATTTGATAGTATGAACCAGACCCTGTAATGCTCAATAGGTTCTACGTTGATATCAATATTTGTAAAATAATAAGAGAAGTTTACCTCAATATAATATGTAGAACACTTCCGTATGATACTATCCAGCAATTAAAACGTAAAAATCGAAAATCTTACATAACAGAAAAAAATTAAACATTAAATAGATTAATTAAAAGAAATTTAACAAAACAATGCAAAATGATTTTCCTTCCTGAAGGTGACAATGCTTTCACCATATGTCGTGATCACAGGGGTAAGATCGAATAGGGGTAAGACTTAAATAGGGATTATTTGTCTTCGTGCATGCGTGTAAAAACTCATGAATCAGAGATTAGAAATGGCCAGCGAACATTAACAGAATTCCCATGTAATTTAATTGCGATAGTTTCTGCAATTAATAGACTGGTATAATTACGTTGGGCACTAAGTATTTTGGCCTCGTTAAATAAAAAAGTATATTTTTCATTAATACCATGAAAGGCTAATTCTGACACTGTTGAACGAGAAGCACGAACTGAGGCCGCGTGTTGATTAATGTTAAATTTTGGAAGAAAACACGTAGAACCTTGGTACGACGAGTTGCAATCACTGCAAGAAATGTTGTATACGACGTCATTTATTTGTGTTGCGAACGAGGAAAGGACTGAGCGATCTTTCAGTATAGTGTGTAGTTTCCGTAATTGGCCTGGCCACAATTTTAAATTCGGTATCTTTAAAGAATCTGTTAAGCTGTTTGTGCCACTGTTCAACATATGGGACAGAAATAAAGTATTTTTTGATATTACAATTGTTGATTGGTGTAGTATTTTGTATCCTATCCCTAGCTAATAGATTCAATCCGTTGTACTAACTAGCGGCTGGCCTGCGAACACCGTTTTAGAGCAGTACCCTCGAAATGTAAGGAATATTGGATCTTGCTAAGATGTTCATCATAACCTCAAAAGTCATCAATCATACTGCATGATGGAACAGATAGGGAAGTGTTGACTGGAACTTAGCTCTAGAGACTGAACATGAGTTCCACCATTTCAAGCCTCGAATAAGCAAAGTGGTGGTATTGCACCGGTTGATGAGAGCGGCGCGTTCCTCCATGTGGCGTGGGCGCCACACCTCAACCCCTGCTAACGTTGGTTCACACCTGGATGGTCACCCACCATCTATTTGTGCATGGAGGTTATACCCAGGATTACTAACAGTCCCACCATCGTGAAGGTGAAAGCAGAGGATTTGGCTGTCACAGACCGTCCGGACTTCGCCGAAATTGGGTCCACTTGACTTTAGTGTCACCCGAATATAAGTTCCTTCAGCGTTTTAGACTCCCAGGTAGCAAGTACAGCTTGTCTGGCATATCTGAGAGAATGTCTGTGACCACATCAAGGACCCTCAAGGACCAAGTTTAATAACATTTGTTATTAAACGAATGCAAAATGTATTTGATTGTACTACTATCAGTAATATCTAGAACATCGTTTTTTTTTATGTAACCCCAAACACAAGAGGTATTAGAACCTATAATACTTAGTACCGTGCTTGAGTTGGAGGTTGAGAAGACGAAAGAAGATATTTGTTGACATTGGACTTGAACTTCTGTAGACTGTAATTTTCAGGAAATACGTATGAAGGAAGGCTATTCCAGAAAACGGCAGTTGAACGAATAAACGAGGAAGATGAAAAGTTGGTTCTGTGAGTTTGAAGTTGGACAGTAAATGGATGTTGGCTGGTGGCGGCACATGTTTGGACTGTTTTGAAAGAGAGAGTGGGAATTATAGAAGCCAATTCAGAAGAACAGTGCCCATGAAAGTATCTGTAGAAGAGGCATGCAGCAGAAACAGTACATCTATGAGACAGCGAGTGGAGAGACTCTGTTAGAGATGAATCATTAATTAACCTAACTGCCCTCTTCTGAATGGAATCAAGAAGCCTGAGAGAGGTTTTGGGGCACCACTCCCAGATGTGGGAACAATATTCCATGGCAGGGCAGATTTGCGATTTATACAGAGTGAGCAGCTGTTTGGAAGAAAAGTAATGCCGAGAGCGAAAGAGAAAACCAAGTTTTTTAGATGCAGAGGAAGCAATACTTGTAATGTGCTTGTGCCAAGAGAGATTAGAAGTCAGGATAATTCCCAAAAGAGATATATCATTTTGCCTAGAAACCGGAGGGTCACTAAAGATAAGCATAGGAACAGAAGAATTCTTTTTGCGAGATATAAGACAAGACTGAGTTTTAGAAGGGTTGAAATCAACTAGGTTGTCTTTGCCCCACTGGAGAATTACTTGAAGATCAGCATTTAAGGAACCTGTAGCAGATTTTCGTGAAGTTGAAGCTGAGTGAGCAGGAAAAGGTTTCTCAAAATGGAAAGTGGAATGCAATGTGCTATCATCGGCAAAACTGTGGATAGGATTTCCAGTCAATGGAAGAAGGTCATTAATATACAAGAGGAAAAGAGTAGGGGAAAGAACTGAACCTTGGCATTGGTGGAGAAGTTAGAAGACTGAGAGCCATCTACCATCACCCTCAGTGAGCGATCAGAAAGAAAACTGGATAACCAATTACTAAAAACAGTTGGCAAACCATAAGATGGAAGCTTGTTTAGAACCTTTATGCCAAACACGATCGAAAGCCTTTGAGATGTCAAGAGCAACTACTTGTGTTTCACCGAACTTTTCCATTGAATTAGTCCATAAATGGGCAAGCCAGAATATAACCAGTGGATTGACATTGACGGAATCCATACTGTCGATAGTTGATCAGACGGAAGGTTTCTAGGTAGTTTAAGAGTTGGCGATTAATTTATTTCTCCACTACTTTAGAAAGGGCAGAAATAATTGCAATGGGATGATAACTGGATGGGAGGGATTTGTCTTCCTTTTTTAGGAATTGGCTGGATATGAGCAAATTTCCAAGCAGAAGGAAAAACACCTTTGGAATTAGAAAGTGAAAAAAGGCAGCAAAGAACAGGAGTAAGTTAAGGAGCACAGGTTTTGAGAACAAGTGGAGAAATACCATTGGGACCAGAAGATTTCTTCGAATCAAGATTCATCAAAATCCTTCTGACATCCTTTTGACGGAAGACCACAGGCAGCATTGGATGGAGCGTGTTGGGAATGGTGGGAGGTGTTTTACCAAGATCATTAATACACGATTTGGAAGAAAAATGGGATGCTAGTGCTAGCAGGTCAGCTTTATCCTTGGCTGAAGTGACAACAGAACCATCTGGTTTGGACAGAGGTGGGAGCAGAGATGGGCAAAAGTTGCGGCAATAGCTTTGGCAAGAGACCAGAATGTTCGGCTACCATTAGGGCAAGAAGCAAGTTTTCTACTCTTGGCCTGTTCAAACTCTAGTTTGGACTGATTAATAACTTCTTTACAATTGTTGCAAGCTTTGGTGTAGGCAGAAAATGAAACTGAAGAATTAGAAACAAGCCAATTACGATATGCAATATTCTTCTCTTGAACAGCCCTAGCACATTTATTGGGAAACCAAGGTTTAGACAAAGGAAGAGATTTTAAAGTGGAGTGTGGGATAAAGGATTCCATTTCCGCAAAAATAATTTCACTGGCACGATCTGAGCAAATGTTGACATCAGAAGTTCTGAAACAGTAATCCGACCAAGGAAAAGAAATCTGACAGGTCATCCCATTTTGCATTCTTGTAATGCCAAACAATACGAGGTTGGGAATAGCCATGAGATAAAGGCTCCATTGGAGAAAAGACAATCACCAAAGTTGTGATCTGAGGTACCTAAAGGACCTCTCACTTCGACCGAGTACTTAGAAGGGTTGTTTGTGAGAAAAAGATCAAGCGTGTTGGCTGTATGGTTAGAATTGTCCGGTATTCTTGTAGGTACATGAACAATCCTTGCAAGAGAATTAGTAATTGCAAAATGCCTCAGTATCTTGACCAACTGGGTCGGTGTGACTAGAAAACGGAAGCCAGCTGGAGTTGTGAACATTAAATCACAAAGGAAACTTACCTCACAGTTAGAAAGTTGGACTGGAGAAAGTGAAGTTGCAAAGAGAGGAAGTCAAAGAGCTCCAAGTGATTAGTGGAGTTGGGAGAACGGTAGAGATGACAGATGAATTTGGCACAATGAGATAGAGAGATTTTAAGCCAGAGTAGATCGAAAAGATGAATTCCAAATTACCAAGTCTCTGACAGGGAATATCGGAACGGACATATGCACAAGTACCACCTTTGAGGCAAAAGGAATCATACAGCGAATAATAATTTGGGCAATTGAGATGAGCAGTAATTGAATCAACCTATAACTGAGATTCTGGGAGAAAAGTACATGGGATTTGGCAGACTGCAAGTGAAAATGGACATCATTGAGATTAGAATTGAGACCACATATATTTGTGAAATGAATTAGGAAGTGTTTGGGAGGTTTAGATCTTTTCGTGGATAAGCTTACTCTATTAGTTTGACAATTCATGGTGTATTCAATAGTAAGAAAAAGTGGGTGGGACATGCTGTATGAAATAATGAAATTTTTGGATATGGCGTACACATGGTAAGAATATATCCAGATCCTGGGTATGCGGGGGGCATTGTCGAGGCCACATAACGTGGCCTCTACAATGCCCCCCCGCATACACACTACTTGGACTCCTTCAAGTAACTATCTGGCAGAGTAGAGGTAGCAAGATTACACTAGCTGATCCGGAAGCCTCCTAGAGAGTTACCAATAGGTTCGGTCTGGAGTACTAACTAGCGGCCGGCCTGCGAACACCGTTTTAGAGCTGTACCCTCGAAATGTAAGGAAGACTGTTTCTCACCACGAAGTTCGTCATAACCTCAAAAGTCATCAATCATATTGCATGATGGAAGAGATGGGGAAGGGTTGACCGGAACTTAGCTCTGGAGACTAAACATGGGGTCCACCACTTCAAGCCTCCAATAAGCAAAGTGGTGGTATTGCACCGGTTGATATAGTTGGCCTCAACAGAGAGTTTAATTAAGTTGTCACTATTAATAAAAAAAGTTTCTTTAATAGGAGCTTCGTAAAATTAATCGGTACAGAATTATTATCTAACATATCTCAAATAATATCTAATGTGTATTCAATGTTTTTCGTATTTAACGAGGTAACATCTAGTGAGAATAATATCATCATTATCACTAAGTCTGCGGTCCTTAAGGTTATTAAACCAAATTAGGGTACAAGCTAGGGGTAGGATATAAAATACTACACCAATCAACAATCGTAATATTAAAAAATAACTTTATTTCTGTCCCATATGTTGAACAGTGGCACGAACAGCTTAAGAGGTTGTTTAAAGATACCGAATTTAAAATTGTGGTCAGGCCAAGACAGAAACTACATACTATACTGAAAAATCGCTTAGTCCTTTCCTCGTTCGCAACACAAATAAATTACCTGGTATACATTTCTTGCGGTGATTGCAACTCGTCGTACCAAGGTTCTATGTGATTTCCTCCGAATTTTCGTGTAATTAACACGCGGCCTCATTTCGCGCTTCTCGTTCAACAGCGTCAGAATTAGCCTTTCATGCCATTAACAAAAAACATACTTTTTTTATTTAACGAGGCCAAAATACTTAGTGCCCAACGTAATTATACCAGTCTATTAATTGCAGAAACTGCTGTTAATGTTCGCCGGCCATTTCCAATCTCCGATTCATGGGCTTTTACACGCATGCACAAAGACAAATAATCCCTATTTAAGTTTCATGCTCACCCCAATGCGGTAATTTTCGACCCTGTGATCACGACATATGGTCGAAAAGTGTTGTCAGCTTCAGGAAGGAAAACTGTTTCGTATTTTTTTGTTAAATTTCTTTTATTTCATCTATTTAATTTTTAATTGCGTTCATTTGATTTTAAATTTTTTACTGTAATGTAAGATTTTCAATTTTTTCGTTTTAATTGCTGGAGAGTATTATACGGAAGTGTTCTACGTATTATATTGAGGTAAACTTCTCTTATTATTTTACAAATATCTATAACTTAAATTAATATAAACAACTGGATTCATGAAATGGGACTTTTTTTGGCTGATGCTATATAATGTTGTTTGTTTGTTATTTGGTTTTTAGGAGCATTAGCAACTAAGGCCATATTGCTTTGGGGATATGCGGTGGTCATTCCCTGACCTTTCCGCATCCTCTGTATTTTTTGGTCACGGGCTCGAACCCCGGTCTACTCAAGAAACGTGTGCTATGCACTGCTGCTCCTGCCCACCTGGCACCAATGCTATATAAGCTTGCTTTCTTGCATCATTTGCCACTATTAATAATACCAATACTAACCCTAAAGAAAAGAATAACAAATTGGATTACTTTTGTACAATGATTGCAGGAAAGTCTTAGATAATTCAGATGACGTTGCAGATCGATTGAAGCGGTACTTTTCATTGATATTTACAAAAGAAAGAATCATCATGGTGAGAAGAAAGTCTGCAATTAGCAATACTGAAATTTTGCAAGGTTATTTATTCAAAAAACATTTGAGCATAAAGGTGAGTATGGTTCTTGAAGTTGATATGAACCCAGTAATTTAGAGTGTGGAGTTGGGAGAATGTGTCTGTTCATAGTTTATTCACATGCAGCACAGTGGGCTCTGACAGTTTTTAAATTCTTTTGGCTCTAAGCAGAGTCGGTTCTTTGTGTGGATAATAGGGAACCTTGCTTAGTGCCAAAGACCATCTGATGATGTTGCCAGAAGCAAATGCTAAATGGGAAGCATTCAGGGAAGTCATTGTAGAAGCTACTAGGCTTTTCATATCAACTAAGAAATACCATTGCACATCTGTATAAATATGCAGCATATTGTTACAGATGTTGGTATAATATTTAAAAAGAAAAAGCATTCTGTCAATGCACTATTATCCTTATTCGGGTGCAGATGTCTGATTGTACTGTTTCTTGCACTTAACACAAAAATATTAAAATCCATTATCTTTGGTCTTACTCTACAACAATGGGGAAAAAAAAAAAAAAGAAACCAAAAGATGAACTTATCTTGAACGTAAGAAGTCTCATGAATCCCTTTGAGGCTGATGGTTGATGGGGCTATTTGTAATAGCCCCATCAACCAATAAGATTTTTGTTGTGACAGAGGGTTGTTATCATAAAGGGCAATACTGGCATTCGGAAAGCCATCAGATAAGGACTGAATCTCAAAATGTAAAGATATAGAAAATTTTAGACAGTGAGGGGACCTTCCATCTGACTTGGAAATATTGATAAAAAACTCAAATGAATTTGGGAAGCCTGGTGAGTCATAATACTGTAGGAGGCACAAGGGACTTCCTGTTGCAATATTAAAAATTAGCTTCTCTTAGCTTATTTTTCTGTATCTAAAGGAAAATTATTTTTCTTTTAAATACAGAAATACTATGCATTTTATTTTAAATGCTATGCATTTCTGAAAAGCAGTCCACAAAGTGAAATTTTATATTCCAGAGAATGGTATAATAAGAATGTGCACCAAAAATAAAATGTTTGCTCTTAAAATGTATGGCAACTAGGATACGATTTATATAAGCTATGTCCTAAGCACAAAATTAAGAACTTTATTTTAACATTATGAGCTTTTAAAATAATAAAATCTTTATTGCAATATAGAGTTGGGATGAATGCATTTGAAGAGTCATACTTATTAGTGAAGACTAAGTGTTTTGTTTAGAAAAAAACTACTATTAACACTGCTGTTTAACACAATGGCTTTGGAGCTGCATACAAAGAATGATAATTTTACTTTATAATTTAAATAAAAATAAACAATTAAAAAACAATTTCTAATTCAAGCTTATAATCGGTTAACCCTTAGCTGCCTCCTAACACATACAAGTCAAAACTGCCTCCTTACTCATTAGAAACGTAAAATGAAAAAATAAACATTTTTTCCTTTGGAAAAAATAACCTCTATCTAACAGGAGATACTACTGGTAATGTGCACTTTTATCACGTGTATTAATAGGACATTTCACCAGATATATATTTTAAATATTATGCATATTTAACTGCATTAGATTATTAAATGTTAAATACAGCAGATGAAAGTATTTCATTCTTACCCATTTGCTTTAAAAAGTACATAAGATTGAGACATGAGTTTGTAAATCAAATGTCCAGTGTTAAGAATTTTTGTTAGTAAGCTCAAAAGTTTTAAACTGGGAACTCACTGTATTGAAATACAGCGAGTTCCTAGTTTAAAACTTTACCTTCTATATGACGGAAATAAAGATTTAGTTTCATTGCACACTCTACGTGGAATTTTAAGTATTCATAAATTGGCTTTTGATGTTGGCAACGGAGATTTAAAGGACTTTTATCCCACATAAGTAATATCACACTGTCGCTGATATTATATTCTCACTACCCCAAAATTTAAACTAATTAAATTAAAATAATAATATACAGCAGAACCTCATAAATCTGGCATGTTTGGGACCAAGCACACAGCCTAAAGTATTCAGGGATAATTCATTATTTTTATTAGATAAACAGTAGTTCTGATTACCATACTCTCTAAAGAACAATAGTTGCAGCATTAAGCAAAATGTCTACCCACATTACCATATTGGACCAATGGGTAATGTAATAATAATCCAAGAAATAAAGGTTGCAGGCTCAAATGCTTCCTCCATATTGTGATCGTTCAATATTTTTTAATTTGAGACAAACAATAAGTGACATACAGTGTAGGAAATATGTAAAACAGAAAGCACTTCACATTTGGAAATTATTAATGGATTCAGATGGCTGATACTACAAATTTCAGAAGTTAATGTGGCCACAAAGAGATATTTCTTCAGCTAGCCTTTTCTCTATCCTTGTACAGTGGCGCCTGCATAGCCAGGTGGACAGGAGCAGCAGTGCGTAGCACACGCTTCTTGATTAGATCGGGGTTCAAGCCCATGACCACCAAATACGGGAGGATGTGGAAAGGTCAGGGAATGACCCGCATATCCCTGGAGCAATATGGCCTTAGTTGCTAATGTTCCTAAAAACCAAATAACAACAACAACCTTGTACAGTTGACCACCCAAGAGAAATATTCAAAATTCCGGTTTTTTGAATGTCAGATTTGAGGTTCTACTATTTTGCATAAAACTTTTCATTTAATAATATTTTTTGCATTCAAAGTACTGTTTTCTTTTCCTTCTCATTTTCCTTTTCTTACCATTACATTGTGCACTGCTACCTATATTTTCTAACTTGAATTCAAAATATTCTTGTAGGGCATTGCTTGTAGGAGAAAATGCACAGCTGTCATCTAATTTTTGTTGGGGTCGTCTTCCATTATCCTGTTAAAAATTTTCTGTTATTTGCATTTTTTTCTTAAAATATACATAATATATAGTTTAACAATGTTAGCCACCCACTAGAATGAAATCAAAAATGACAAGATTTTATGATGGTTGGTCATCAACCATCATAAAATGATACAATGACCACCCATTCATAGTTTTTAATTTAAATAGATATAGCTCTTTCTTTATATCCTCCTCTATCTTATATTATTTCACACCATTGTTATTATATTTACCACTTATCAGCAATTGTGTTAATTTTCATGATGTGCAAGTGAATTTCACAGGATAAGTTTTTATCGAGATTTAAATGCTTATAGTGTTGCTATTTGTAAATTTCTCTTTACTTTTCTTCTCACAGATAATAAAAAACCTTGAAAAACTGTGTCATATTTAAAACAGCAACAGATTTATTTATTATTATTAAATTTTCATGATCTAGTTGCTGGTTCTGGCTCAATAGTACAAATTTCAGGAGTTATGTGAACAAGAAAAGATGTTTCCCACTCAATTTTATTTTTCTTTCATTTTTATATCTCTCTCTATACATTAAAAATGTTTTCCTCCTAGTGATATTTATTCGAGCCAATGAGAGAAGAGAGTGAGGCAATTATGTCACTACAAATGCAATTAATTATCGACAACTGCCTCCATAATTTTCACCAACCTTGTGCACGTGCTTCACTGTCTAACATTTGATGTTCCATTGTAACGTTTTTCATATATTAATAAATATTGTATATTTGTAAATATTTCAGTTAAATATTTTAGTCCTGCTCTTTGGGATACAACAATATTCCTCATGCATTATGAAACTCAAAGCAAAAGGCCTAGGCACCCAAGGAGAGCCAAAAAAATATAATAATAAATAAAATAATATTTTTATTGGAAAGGAGATAGGAAGAGGGTGGGATAAAAGGTGCAGAGAACAGGGGAGGGGGGAGTAGTTGAGGCACTCCCCTGATTTGAAAGGGGAGACAGTAAGGGGACCCCTGGTACAGGATGCCCATCCTGGTCTAGAGAATGGGAGTTGAAAGTGAGTGGTGGGATGAGCCACCACGCAAAAGGGAGTAGTGGGCCACCCAGGGTGGGGGAAGGGGACTCAACCACCCCAGGTGGTAGTAATAAAAGAACAGAGAAAGATTCCTATGGTGGAGCATGCTTTTTGCAGCTCTGTCCCACACTGGCCGGGGGGTTACGCTAATGGCCAGTGTCAGCAGCCCACACCATGCGAGCTAGGAAAAGCTACAGCATGGTATCAGCTTGGATAACCATGAGGCCCCTGAGGGCCTGCATAGCCATCAGTCTGTCCAGTGAATAGGCTAAGATAGAACATACAATTAATAACTTTCATTCACTCAACATTCATACAATTTTACTTTTTCTTACACTTTCTTTTATATATTAGATTAGATATCTATCAGTGCATTTCAACAGGTGTCTTTTACGTAGAAAACTGTGCGTGGGGTTGACGAGCAAAGTAAGCAGGGGCCCTAGTAATTATTATTATTTCTTTAACCCTATTAACTTTTTTTTTTTGGACTTTTCTAAATTTTCTTAATTTTTTCGTGAAAATAGCAAAAATGAAAACTTTGTCCATAAATTATTTTAAATATTAGCTTTCTGTTAATTTCACTTGGATGCCTGATATTATATCATAAGATATAATATCAGATCACAGTTAGGTGTTCATTTTGAATGAAGGCATTTCGGATGTTTGCTTTCATCATAAGGTCTAAGGATGATCTGGCTTTATGAATGCCATTTTGATTTACACTTAACTGCTGTGTATCCAAGAACCACAATAGTTGGTTGTTAACTATTTCTGGCAATGTTTTTTCAATTCGCAACTAGTAAGGGTAATTGGCCAGTAGCATGAGTTTGAATTGTCTTTCTCTGGTTTGGGAAAGGCAAGCACTATTGAGTGTTGCCATGAAATCATATAATAGTTTTCCATGCAAACTGTTTTATAGTGTCACCAAGGTCTGTAGAAATTTTGTATTAAGCTGTTAGATCATCTGATAGTGAACCTGGAGCACTGTTTCTTGTAGAATAGTGCTTATCACAATTCTTCTGTGATTTGCTGAGTTGAAATAAAGTTCAATTTGCATTTATCTGCTGCAGCTTTGTTTCTGGAAAGATTGTACTTGCAAGGATTTTGATTAAAAAATTGAAGAAGTTTCCCAGTGAACTTTTGTAGTTAGAATGGGTGCAGTAATAGAAAGGATTTGTCATTTATTTGTTTTAGTTAAAAATTATGTGCCTGTCTGTATTTCTGTTGTGGGGGAGGCAAAATGCAACTACGATCCTTTTTTTCTTTTTTTGCTTTAATTTAAACATGAATGAGTTCCGAGTTGTTTTACATGTCCCTTTTTTTGCTGTGCTGCATCGTTGTTATAGGGTTTAACGACACAAGGGCTACTGAGGCCAAATTGTTCTTTTCTTAGTTTATTTGCATGCAGCATATCATTAAAAGTTTTATATTTGCTTCATTTCCTAATGAAGAAGGGAGATAAATCATGTGAGATGTTAAAACGTGGACAGTGACTGAAAAGTGTCTGATCGGATGGTTGAATGTAAGGGATAATCAGCCAGAAAATGATGGAACCTAAGTTGTCTGTGACAGGACGAGCACTGAGGTGGGTTTTCTTGCAATAACAGGAAGAGATGAGTATGTCCAATTCTCAGTCTCGCCAATACCACCTTCTCTCGTCTGTTTCACTGAAGCCAGAGAGCCACGACTTTGGATCTTGTTTTATCTGGTAAAGTTTATTTTTGGTGTTACTTTTCCAGATCTCTGACCAGTTGCAGCATGCTTTGTGAATGACAGGCTTAGGCAGTGTGAGGAAGCTGAGGATGTTGTGAAAGAGTGGGTTGAGGATGTTAAGGGCAAGGTCAGCACTTTCATTTCCCAGAATGCCAGAATGGCCAGGGATCCAGGAAAAACCGATTCGACATGCTGCAGGAGAATAGCTGAGAATGAATGTATTTCAAGATAGGATGAGAAGACGAGACATTCTTCCCTTATGGCATAGACAGCACTGAGGGAGTCTATGTAAATTATGCTAGGTGAGATGGAGAGCTCAATAATATTACTAAGTACCAACCAACTTGATAGAGTATAATTCAGCAGTGATGATGCTGCAGGCTAATGGTAGTGAAGCTGTAAGTGCTGCATTGATCGTTCCATCAATACGCATCATGTTTGTGCTGTCTTGTGGATGTTTGCGGGATTGCAGCTTCTGCTGCCATTAGCATCACTTGTTATATATACTACAGCACCGTCTATGGATTGAGAAATGACAAGCAGTTCATCTAATTCAACCAGTGATTCACCCAGTTTGCTTTTGGAATATACATTTTGTTCTTGTATCATGCTATGGAGTATCATCTGTTAGTAATCTAAAGATCACAGGAAAATCATTGTAATAGTAATAGAGGCATGTGATGTAAAAAAGCAAGCGTACGAACGTATGTAGCATAAGCCAAAAAAAAAAAAAAAAAGTCGCACAACCACTCCCTCTAAATGTTTGTCTAGTTCCTCCTTGAATTTATTTAAGCTATCAACTTCCACAACAACAGACAGAAGTTTGTTCCAGCAATTACTCACCCGCTGGCTAAAGTGGGTCTTCAGAAATTGTCCATTCAAAAAGTGGATGATATTGGCAAACAAAAATGTCACTAATATCAAATCCACTTTTTGAATGGACCTTACCAAACTGATGGTAAGGTCTGCTGCTTGCTTTTTCTCCCATTGTTGGAATGAGAAATCACAGACTGGTGTATAATCAGACTACAGAGGGTCATGTGTGCCTCATTTCCTGAAAGACAATACCCATGTCAAGATTCCAACATTGCATTAACTGTAGCAACCTTATCCCAAAAGGCTTGTTTCGTTAGGATTGTTCTGATAAAAGGTGGTCCATTGAGACTCAAATAAGTATGGCCAGATAGGATGAAAGGGAAGACTGTATTTTTGCTGCATAGTTGAGGAGCAACATTTTCCCCCAAAGATGGAGTGGAGGTTCGTGTGCATCTATATATAGACTCTGTACAGGGGATGTTCTGAATGCTCCTAAAGCAGTTCTTAGGGCACTGTGATGGATAGTGTCCAGCTGAGTTAGTGCACTTTTCCTGGCAGAGTCATAGATTGGAGCTCCATAATCCAAGCGAGATTGGATGATCTTGCTTGGATTATGGAACTATGAAATATCCTTATATTACTCTGAGGATATTTAATTTTTTCAAGTAAATGGTTCTCAGGTATGTGATGTGTTGTAAGAAGTTTAATTTATTGTCCAGGATTAGGCCAAGAAATCTGATAATATTGGAAAGAGGTATGGTGAAATTTTTAAGTTGTAGCTCAATTTTGTTAATCCACAGCTCAATTTTGTTAATTGAGATCTGAAACTGTCTCTCAATAGAATTCATAGTTTTTCCTTGACACGAAATCATGAGGTCACCTGCATAGTGATATAATTCTACTGTGCTTGCAATATCATGGATAATATTGTTTATTCTTATTAAAAATAGCATAGGACTCAAGATAGATCCCTGAGGGACCTCCTCCTCCTGTATATGAATTCTAGAAAGAGCATTTACATGACTAATCTGAAATGTTCTGCCCTGGAGAAAGCTCTGAATAAACAAAGGAAGCCTGCCTCATAGACCAAAGGTGTGAAGATCCCGTAGAATACCGAACCGCCATGTTGTATCAAAGGCCTTTTCTAAATCAAAACTTACCATAACGAGGTGGTAGTTTCTGACAAAAGCATTTCTGATGTTTGATTCTGCTTTGGTCATCACATCTAATGCAGATCTATTTTGTCAAAAACCATACTGATTTTTATGTAAGATGTTATGTGACTCAAGAAACCAGGCGAGGCGCTTGAGAACCATTTTCTCCAGTGTTTTCCCCAAACAACTAGTTAAGGAAATTGAACGATAATTTCCTGGAGGTCTTTTCCTGGTTTAGGGATGGCTAATACAAGTGAATGTCTCCAAGAGTGAGGATAAACATGTTCCTAAAAAATTCTGTTAAAAAATATTAAAAGAGTTTGTAAAGCAGTATCATTCAAGTGTTTTAGCATAATATAAAATATATCATCAGGGCCAGCTGCACTATTGGGTGCTCTGTTAAGAGTTTCTGTTAACTCGGATATTGTAAAAGACTGATTATATGGAAGAGACAGACCAGTGTTGAAATTTAACTTATACCTTTCTGCTACCACTTTAATTTATTGGAATGGAGCATCATATGAATTTGCTGCTGAAATTTTTGCAAAGGCTTCAGCAAAAGTGTTTGCTATGACTTTGGGGGAAGATAGTTCCTGTCCATTACAGATCAATATTGGAGAGGATGACAATGGATATTTGCCATTCAGATGTTGGATTTTCCTCCAGATTATTCTAGTATCGGTGTTTCTGGTAATAGTGGAAGCGAACTGTATCCAGGAATATTTTTTGGCTTTCCTTCTTATTTGTTGTGCTTTAGCATTTAGTTTCTTGTAATTTATAAGGTTAATAATAGTGGGATGCTTGTGGAAAATATTCCAAGCTTTGTTCTTTTCTTTTTTTTCTCTATTACATTCATCATTCTACAAGTAGTTTTTGACCCGGTGGGTGAGTCAACGACTGATAGCTTTGTCAGCTGCCGCTAGTATCCGTTTAGTAATATGGTCATTAGCTTCATCTAATGACTGTTCCAGAATGAAGTTTTTATCTAAAAATGTACCTTAAGGAAAATTTTATCCAGTTTGCCTTTGTAAATTTCCATCTTCTGTGAGTTTCCGGATAGGTGGAGGTAGTTTGGAATTTACAAGTAACTGGAAGATGATCGCTATTGTGGGGATTATCCAATACTGCCCAATGTATGCTTGAGTACAGAGCAGGGGAGCAGATAAATAGATCTATGGCTGAAGTATTTCCTGTGAAAAAATGAACATGAGTATGTGCACTGGTGTTCAGCAGAGTTAGATTTTGTTTGTCCAGTAATATTTCTATTAGCTGCCCTCTTTTACCCACTTCCTCATAATGGGTGGTGTCCATTAAAGTGACCCATCAAACAAATAGGAGGTGGTATCTGGGTAAGGAGCTCAAAGTCTTTGAGTACATACATTTGGTTTGGTGGAAGATAAATAGAAACAAGAGAAAGATATTCCAATTTCTATTTTTACAGCAACAATTTCTAAATTAGTTTTTAAGGGGATTTGTCTAGACGGATTAGTAACGGATACCAAAACCGCTACACCTCCATGGGCTGCAGTTGCTGCATTCCTATCACACCTACAAAGTTTATATTTCTTTATCGAGGGGGTCACTTGTGGAGCTAAAAATGTTTCCTGTAAACAAATGCCTGCTAGATCGAAATCTCGGATTAGGTCATAAAGTTCATCTGTATTATTATTATTATTTTTTTTTTATGTAATCCCCAAACACGAGAGGTATTAGAACCTATAGTACTTAGTGCCGTGCTTGGATTGGAGGTTAAGAAGACTAAAAAAGGTATTTGTTGACATTGGACTTGAATTGTAATTTTAAACTTGAACTGTAGACTGTAATTTTCAGGAAATATGTATGAAGGAAAGTTGTTCCAGAAAACGGCAGTTGAATGAATAAATGAGGAAGATGAAAAGTTGGCTCTGTGAGTTTGAAGTTGGACAGTAAATGGATGTTGGCTGGTGGCGGCAAGTGTTCGGACTGTTTTGAAAGAGAGAGCAGGAATTATAGAAGCCAATTCAGAAGAACAGTGCCCATGGAAGGATCTGTAGAAGAGGCATGCAGCAGAAACAGTACGTCTATAAGACAGCAAGTGGAAAGAGACTGTTAGGGATGAATTATTAATTAACCTAACTGCCCTCTTCTGAATGGAATCAAGAAGCCTGAGAGAAGTTTTGGGGGCACCACCCCAGATGTGGAAACAATATTCCATGGCAGGGCGGATTTGCGATTTATATAGAGTGAGCAGCTGTTCGGAAGAAAAGTAACGCCGAGAGTGAAAGAGAAAACCAAGTTTTTTAGATGCAGAGGAAGCAATATTTCTAATGTGCTTGTGCCAAGAGAGATTAGAAGTCAGGGTAATCCCCAAAAGAGATATATAATTTTGCCTAGAAATTGGAGTGTCACTAAAGATAAGCATAGGAGCAGAAGAATCCTTTTTTGCGATATGTAAGACAAGACTGAGTTTTAGAAGGGCTGAAATCAACTAAGTTGTCTTTTCCCCACTGGAGAATTAACTGAAGATTGGCATTTAAGGAATTGGAAGCAGATTTTCGAGAAGTTGAAGCTGATTGAGCAGGGCAAGGTTTCTCAAAATGGAAAGTGGAATGCAATGTGCTATCATCGGCAAAACTATGGATAGGTTTTCCAGTCAATGGAAGAAGGTTATTAATATACAAGACGAAAAGAGTGAGGGAAAGAAATGAACCTTGGGGGACACCGGCATTAGTGGAGAAGTTAGAAGACAGAGCCATCTACCATCACCCTCAGTAAGAAATCAGAGAGAAAACTGAATAACCAATTACAAAAAACAGCTGGCAAACTATAAGATGGAAGCTTCTTTAGAAGACCTTTATGCCAAACACAATCAAAAGCCTTTGAGATATCAAGAGCAATTACTTGTGTTTCACCGAACCTTTCCATTGAATTAGTCCATAAATGGGTAACATAAGCCAGAATATCACCAGTGGATCGACACTGACGGAATCCATACTGGCGATCGTTGATCAGACGGAAGGTTTCTAGGTAGTTTAAGAGTTGGCGGTTAATTGATTTCAACATTACTTTAGAAAGAGTAGAAGTAATTGCAATGGGACGATAATTGGATGGGAGGGATTTGTCACCCTTTTTTAGGAACTTGATGGATATGAGCAAATTTCCAAGCAGAAGGAAAAACACCTTTGGAATAAGAAAGTGAAAAAAGGCAACAAAGAATAGGAGTAAGTTCAGGAGCACAGGTTTTGAGAAACAGTGGAGTAATACCATCGGGACCTGGAGCTTTCTTAGCATCAAGATTTGTCAAAATCCATCTGACATCCTTTTGCCAGAAGACCACAGGAGGCATTGAATGGAACGTTTTGGGACTGGTGGGAGGTGTTTTACCACGATCATTAATACAAGAGTTGGAAGAAAAATGGGATGCTAGTGCTAGCAGGTCAGCTTTATCCTTGGCTGAAGTGACAACAGAACCATCTGGTTTGGACAGAGGTGGGAGCAGAGATGGGCAAAAGTTGCGGCCAATAGCTTTGGCAAGAGACCAGAATGCTCGGCTACCATTAGGGCAAGAAGCAAGTTTTCTACTCTTAGCCTGTTCAAACTCTAGTTTGGACTGATTAATAACTGTTTACAATTGTTGCGAGCTTTGGTGTAGGCAGAAAATGAAACTGAAGAATTAGAAACAAGCCAATTACGATATGCAATATTCTTCTCTTGAACAGCCTTAGCACATTTATTGGAAAACCAAGGTTTAGTTAAAAGAGGAGATTTCAAAGTGGGGTGTAGAATAAAAGATTCCATTCCTGCAAGAATAATTTCACTGACACGATCTGAGCAAACGTTGACATCAGAAGTTTTGAAACAGTAATCCGCCCAAGGAAAAGAAGAAAAGAAATCTCACAGGTCATCCCATTTTGCATTCTTGTAATGCCAAACAACACGAGGTTGGGAATAGCCATGAGATAAAGGCTCCATTGGAGAAGAGACAATCACCAAGTTTTGATCTGAAGTGCCTCCTAAAGGACCTCTCACTTCAACCGTGTACTTAGAAGGGTTGTTTGTGAGAAAAAAATCAAGTGTGCTGGCTGTATGATTAGGATTGTCCGGTATTCTTGTAGGTAAATGAACAATCTGTGCAAGGTTATTAGTAATTGCAAAAGCCTCAGCATCTCAACTAGCTGGGTCGGTGTGACTAGAAAACGGAAGCCAGCTGGAGTTGTGAACATTAAAATCACCAAGGAAAATTACCTCACTGTTAGTAGGAAAGTTGGACTGGAGAAAGTCAAGTTGCAAAGAGAGGAAGTCAAAGAGCTCCAAGTGGTTAGTGGAGTTGGGAGAACGGTAGAGAAAACATGAATTTGACACAATGAGGTAGAGATATTTTAAGCCAGAGAAGATCAAAGAGAGGATATTCCAAATTGCCAAGTATCTGACAGGGAATATCAGAACGGAAATATGCACAAGTACTACCTTTGAGGTGAAAGGAATCATACAGTGAATAATTTGGGCATCTGAGATGAGCAGTAGTTGAATCAACCGATAACTGAGATTCTGTCAGAAAAAGTACATGGCTTTGGCAGACTGTGAGTGGAAATGGACATCATTGAGATTAGAATTGAGACCACGTATATTTGTGAAATGAATTAGGTATTAGTACATAGTCCTCGACAATTCCATTGTAAAACGTACTTCATTATTTAGTTTTAGTGGTAGGATGATCCGGTTGCTTTTTAGAGGCATTAGGCTTATTGCGATCTATTTTAATTTTATCTTTTTTAGGAACGGTAGGCCGTCCAGTGTCAATATCTTCTTCGGCATAAATTTCTAATATAGGTTCTTGTTGAGTTTTGTCATCTGTATCCATTTCTGCAGTATTAATTTAGGGTTTAGTAGAAGATTCAGCTTTTGTCATCCTGGTGTCACTTTGGGACTTGATGCCACTAGTAGAGGGGATGGAAACTGGAGTATTACAAGTCTGGTCTTCTCTGTTGTTTTGCTTCAAGGATGGCTGAGGAACTGAAAGCTGAGCTCTAGCCCATTCAGCAAGTGATATCCTAGGTGGAACTGAGTCACTGGTTTGTGTAGCAACTGAATGATATTTATTTGTAACATTTGCATATGTACATGCAGGGATATCTTTCAGTATTTGTCATTTTGCTTCCTGATAAGTAACTTTATTTTCAACTTTAAATTTCTGTATTTTTTTCCCAAGTTTCCATAACTCACAATTTTTAGAATATGCAGGATGATATTCCTTGCAGTTAGGGCAAACTGGAGATGTTGCAGTACAGTCTGTTTGAGTGTGATCCCGGGATCCGCATTTTGGGCATATTGTGTTTCCTCGACATGTTGTCTGAGAGTGTCCGAACTTTTGACACTTATAACACTGTATTGGATTTGGTATATAGGGGCAGATATGGAAATTTAGATAACCAGCTTTAACAGTATTTGGGAAGTTTGGAGTATTGAATGTGAGTATTACACTACGGGCTGGAATGAGATTGCCTTTATGAAAATGCAACCATTTTCACTTATGACGGGACGTTCATGAGGAGAACAAGCGCCCCATACTTTTGTGACTATGCTGTATATTTGGAGCAACACCTGCTCGCGGGGAGAAGGCGGAAATATTTCTGGTTCCCCGCACGTGCAGTGAAAGTCACTCCGTGGAGCGTCAGCCCTCCGCCGGTCGCCTGTTATCTAACAGCCGGAGGTCATTTGTCCGAGCGGAGTGGACAGACGTCCGGGCGCATTTGTTGACAAAACAGCAAAGGAACGTGATTCTCGTGTGGAGATGCGAGGCTACATCTTCCAAATGACACTTTTGGGATAAACAGAATAAGACGTCCACTGGAGGTTTGTGTTTTTTGAAAGTCTGGTGTGAGGAAGTGAACGAACTTGTGGCCATCAGGTCTTTGTCCAGTCTGAAGGCACAAACCCTATCAAAATAAAGTATCCTCCGCACCACCTCCATAAATCCAATATTTTATGTGAGCAGAGCTCCAAAATCGACAGTCCTAATATTGTTGTTTAACTGTTGAAATTAACCAGAACAAATACGCAGGGAAAGCAAAAGGTGAGGGGGAGATATATATACGAACCTAGGGAAAAGCAGAGGGAGTTCAGGTCGTGACGAGTTTAGAGTTCGGAGTTCTGAGTTTGGTTTTGTTGAAGCGAAGTCTGAAAGTAGAAGAGAAAGTGTGAACGAGAGAAAAAGAGAGAAGGTGTCTGAGCTCCTGAGAAAATACAGAATCCTGTTCGAGAGAAAGCAGATCCAACCACGGATAAAAGAGTAGCAGAAATGACCGAGATTGACGATCTTCCCAGAGTATCAACTCCTGAAGATATGCAGATTGAGTCTGGTAAGTCAACTTTCCATGTCCCATTAAACAACTGAACTAGACAGTGTAAAAGGCGATCCTATTTACCCTTACATAGACTTCTCTCCTCATAATAACTTATCTTGTCAAGTATAGAGAATAAGCGATATTTTGAACTTAAGGAACACACATCACATTATAAGTTTAATATTATGATCTCTTTCTAATTGTTATGCTACAAACGTCATTAGTGTCTTACATGAACCACTGAGATGTTTTTGCCTCGACGGGATGTACTTGGAGTTTCCTACAACAGACAGCAAGCACGAAACTACACGAAGAACAACACTACCACTACTATTCAGCTAGTAAATTTACATTAAGAAGCTAACTATATATTAACGTAACGAGGAGTAAAGCCAAATGTTACATGCCCTATTCTAAAAACTATACTTGTTTACTGAGTGTACATCTTATTTGTCTTGTGTAATAAACCATGTTTTGTTTAACAACCTTTGCCTCATGATTACTCTCTGATGACACATGATTCCTTGAATGGATTACTGATAAAGAACTTTGTTAAGGCGGCGCTTTTGATTCTAGTCAAATAGAAAGGAATCAAAGGTGAAAATCACAACGCAATCTTGATGTTGCAGATTTGCTCAACGTCCATCTGAGTAAGTTTTTAGAACACGGGATTTGTCCTAACTAACTGCTAGACGATTACATGAAAGCCAGGTTTCTCCGGATGTAAATATTAGTGTAACTCTTGCAAAGAACATTTATTCCTAACTGACACATCACACCATAACTGAGAATTGTTGGAACCCTAGCAAGTTTATACTATAACGGAGTAAAAGACCTGCACAACACCATCCTACGAGTCAAAATTCTCTTAGCTTGTATGACCTTTTGATCTTTAAGTTCTTGTACAAGCTCCTCTTCTGTTACATTCAATAGATCCCACTCAGAGATAGCACCTTTGGAACTATTTAGGGTTGTGTGGGGAGATATTTTAACAGGGATACCACCAAATGTTGTCATCTTTAACAACAATTCTGAATGTTTCGACTGTTTTTTCCGCAAGCAAATCCCCTGACTGTAGCCTTTTGACCATTTTAGGGTGATCCAGCAGCATTTTCTAGAAATCTCTGTATGATAGAGAGAGTTTGCTCACTGGTTGACTAGTTAAGGAATGGATAATCAGGAAAGTTGGATACTCAGGTTGATGATTGTCTATTTTTAAGCGCTTATGTTGTGCACTACCTTCATCAGAATTATTATTATTATTTTTTTATGGTATTTGAGCTTGAAGGCTCTAAAGGCTGGATAATTTTCTTTATCCATGTTGGCTCCTTTTTGCCCTGGGGGGATTAGTTTCTCCACCAGGTTACCGGCCCCACCACGGGGAGGTAGGAGCAGTGATTAGTGGAGCTGGGAGAACGGTAGAGAAAACATGAATTTGACACAATGAGGTAGAGAGATTTTAAGCCAGAGAAGATCAAAGAGAGGATATTCCAAATTGCCAAGTATCTGACAGGGAATATCAGAACGGAAATATGCACAAGTACCACCTTTGAGGAGCAGTGCCGCTTGTGGCCAATTGTAGGAGTTAGTGCAGTTAATATATACAATAAAGAAAGGTACTTTCCTTTTTCTGGCTCTCTTTCTATACTTTTAAAAAGTAGAGCTAATTAACAGAAAGACTTAAACCGAAATAAACAAGGAAAAACTCAGTCGCTCTAGAAAAATCGCCCTACGAATCGCAGTAGAAATAGTATAGAAGATTGCTTGGCCTGAAGATTCGCTTGGCACCCGGGGCCACCATTTCACGTATATATTCATGAAGACATATTGTATTATAATTCTGATACTGAATTATTTTAGGAAATTATCTTTTAATCCACCCCCCATTTTCCTTTTCGATAATGAGCAGTAAATTGTGCAAGAGTTATATTTTTTAATGTTTCACCCTGTTTTTCATATTTATCAAAAATATACTATCTTTCCATATATCCAAAGATTCTATCAACTTGTTGTTCATCCAATTCAACTGTTGATTTACCGATGGCACGTATCCAATCGCTCTTCAAGACATGGACATTGGGTATCGTAATAAATATTAAGCTGCCTCTTGTGAACTCATCTTCACAGAATTCAATACATCTACACTTAATGCTCATGTTAGATCAGTTATATCCACATTAGGATATTCTTCTTGTAGCTCTATAATTTTCCATTGGAGGTTGCTTATTTCTCTGTTAGTTTTATTCACATATTCAATTACATATGCTGCACATGAATATTCTTCTATGATAAATTATAAATCTGAATTAGACTTGAGAACTCTCAAAATCCAAGGATTGTAATTATACACAAATTTCTCTTTTATCTTGCATTTAAAAAATACACTTGGTCGTTTGATACCAGCCCTCAAAATATTTAGATATTCTTCTTCTGATTGGCATTGATTTGATTTAAGGAATTCTTCGACTTAACACAATTATCCAATTTTAATGAGTCGTACATTTTAAGATAAGCTGATCTTCAATTGTCATCTGTGGCCACTGGTATCAATATAAGAGTTTGCGACACTGGCCAAAAAGGTGCTTCAAATCGACATTTGCTTTTTATTATTTTTATAAAAGGTAAAAGTATGTTTATGTTCCTGTAAATTTGAATAATCTGAAGTTTTCTTTATAGAACATAATGCATAATGCGTTATGGAGGCTTCATTTATCAATGTAGCTCTTTCCATATAAGGTAGATCCATAACTTCGTTAGTTGTAATTTCTCGTTTATATCTGAATTTGAATAACATATATAGTAATACGGGCCATGTTGGTTCACACGCACTTAACGTCAAGAACATTGTGGGTTTTCCTAGTCGTTGAATCATGGCAAACACATCTCGTTTACGTTGACTCCAATAATATGCTGAATTGGGAACTGGTTTTAGAAATGCCAAGTTAGGCTTGTTTATAAATTCTTTCGATTCCAATATTGAATGAGTAATGTTAGCTGTTATTGCTACTGATTTAAATGCAATTTGCAAATTTTCTGTGGTATGCATTTGCATTATTTTCATTACCATATATAGCAAATGTTGGGGAGTTACTCCACAACGATCAGATCTACAAATTTCACAATGCCATCATAAAGGGAGTAATTTTCAATCCATTTTTAAATTTTTGTGCATGTTTCAAATATATAGCTGGAAAAGAAAGCTCTCCTGCATGTATATCAAATATGAAACTTGTTGGAGATGATTTCTGACTCGGTGCTATACATAAATATTTATCTTCAGATGATAATAATGTTTGTTGTTGAATTAACAATAGTTCATCATCATTGTTGACAGGTTCCACAATTTCATCTGAATGTTCCTGTTCACTATCATCATTTGTCGCCAAGAAATGTTCACTCACTTTTATGCTGTAGAATTTACAAAGGTGAATTTATCAAATACCATAACCATATTTTCACTATTTTCTTCTGCACACATCCTTGCAGATATGATGATTTATGTATGAGTCTTCGTTTTATATATACATTAATGGCATAATCGTCATCTAATTCTCTAGGTAATTGATGAACCATTGTATTTACGTTAACTGGTACATTTATCACTTGTCCAATGATCCTATATTGTCCATGTTCATAAAGTAAATGATGAATTTGCATAAATGGTAGATGATATCAAATGCTCAGTTACAACATCCGGTGGAGGCAAATGAATAAGATATGTTTGATATATAAATCCACCTGACGTGGCCATAATTGGTATCTGTCCCTCTTTTAATGAAGTATGACATGTATTACATGTCATGAAAGTACTCACTTCTTGTAAAGGAAATTCATTTTGAAGTAATTCATATGAAGTCAGTATTAGTATTAGTAATGGCCGCATGGTGCAAGAAAGCCTATGGCTTATGCTGCACCAGCCAAAAAAAAAAAAAATAATAATAATAATAAATAAATAAAAAATAAATAATAATAATTAATAAAAAAAAGGAAATCAAACCTATCATCCTATGTGATTCCCTGACCCGAAGGTACTAATCCAGATGACCTTTGAATTTCCCCAAAAACTGTCAGCCTCTACCACCCATGAAGGCAACTTATTCCAGTAATTTATAACTCGCTGGCTAAAATAAAACTTCCTGCAGAATAATCTAAACACTTCCCTCCAAAACTTGAATTTATGTCCCCTAGTTCTAGCATCATTTATAATCTTGAAAATTTCGTCCTCATTCATTCTACTGATGCCTCTCAGAGCCTTAAACACCTCAATCAAATCTCCTCTAAGGTGTCTAGTTTCAAAACTCTGCAACCCACATATTCCAAGTCTTTCTTCATAAGGACGTCCTTTTGCCGATCTCACCAGGCGAGTGACCATCTTTGCACCCTTTCAAGAAGCTCGATATCTTTCTTTAGGTGCGGTCTCCATACTTGAACACAGTATTCCAAGCGTGGTCTAACAAAAGCCTTATATAATGGGATTATCACGTCCCTATCTCCACTTGCAAAAGTTCGATAGATCATCGACACCATGGGCCTTCCTTGCAACCTGTTTACAATGCTCAGAGAATTTCATGTCTGACTGTATCGTAACACCCAAGTCCCTTTCCTCCAGTACTGGGTTTAGATGAACTCCACCAAGTGAATAAGTTATTTTGGGATTACTGTTTCCCAGGTGTAATACCTTACACTTTGTTGGATTAAAGCATAGCTGCCATTTTTCTGACCATTCCTGAAGTTAATCTAGGTCTCTCTGAAGAAGCTCAGCTTGACAGTGATCATTAACCACTCTACCAATTTTAACATCATCTGCAAATTTAGACATCACGCCCTCTATCCTTTCATCAATGTCGTTTATGAAAATTAAAAACAATAGTGGTCCTAATACTGATCCTTGGGGAACCCAACTTCTTACATCAACCCAATCTGAGGAATAGCCATTTATCACAACCCTCTGCCTCCTGCCCTGAAGCCATCCTGCTATCCATCTAAGGATTTTCCCAGTGATTCCAACCTGTTCCAGCTTATAAAGTAACCACTCATGTGGGACTGAGTCAAAAGCTTTGCTGAAATCTAAATAAACAATGTAGAAATTAGTCCCTAAATCCAGCTCGTGAGTGACCATTTCAAAATAGCGAACCAGATTTGTTAAACATGATTTTCCCTTTACAAAACCATGCTGAGTATCCTTGAGAATTTCAGTTCGATCCAAATGATCCTGAATTCCACCCTTGATCATTGCCTCCATGATTTTCCCTACCACTGAAGTCAGACTGACAGGTCGATAATTTTCCACTTCATTTTTAGAGCCACCCTTATGTATGGGAGATACACTGGCACTTTTCCAATCCAAGGGAATTTCCCCAGAGTCTAGTGATATTCGCATAATTAGCCTCAATGGTTCAATGCACTCACTTGCCGCCTCTCTTAAGATTATGGGGTATATTCCATCAACTCCAGGAGCCTTACTGACCTGTAGGCTCGAAAGTTTTTTCATTAAATAATCTTGTGAAATTTCAATATCACTAATTACATATTTTTCAACTTCGCTCCCACAATTTCCCATTGCCACAAAAGGTTTTTCATTTGTAAATATCGATGCAAAATAACTGTTGAGTTCATCTGCAACGGCAGCTGGTGTATTTAATAATATCGCCTTTTCCTTACGTAAAGGTCCGATCTGGTTTGTCCTGCTCTTCTTGGCATTTACATATGTGAAGAATTCCTTACCCTCCCCCCCTCTTTGCTCTGTTTGCCTGTCGAACCTTTTCTGTGGCTCTATTACAGATCACCTTGTAGCTGTTATAGGCTTCAGTACTTTTTATTGCTCTGTAACCTTTCCATGCCACCTTTTTCTGCTCAAGTAATGTGGCAACTGCACTATTCATCCAACTTGGAACCCTCCTCGCGGAGTATTTTTTTAATGGTATATACGCATTCAGGGCATCTGTGATTAATGTTTTAAAAGCATACCACAGTTCAAATGTGTTCATTCTCTGCGCGATATCTACCCAGTTAATAGAGGCCATGTAGAACCTTAAGGCATCTTAATTTCCTTTTATGAAATTAAAACCCATTCCTTTGTCCAACATTTCTGTCCAACTTATCTTTCATGATATTTCTTCGAACGCGGGGTTGTAGATTTTGGCAGTCACTCGCGTATTAATCATTATGCTGACATAACGGTATAACGTAGCACGTCACTGCTCAATTGTACTTGTTGTGTACAATTGAGTTTTCTTGGGTGCATGCATTGTAATTGTTGCATCACTGCATGTAACAAGTACAATGGAGGCACCCAAGAAAAGACATTTTAACATCAAGTACAACGCATGAGCATCGGGTTTCGTGACAATTTTATGTAACGATTTCTAGGTAGCATAACGCTTTTTTCCAAATAACGCCAGTAAAGAAGTTTTTAATGTGAAAAAGTATAAAAATGGAATGCAAGTAGAATGAGAATGTGGATTATGAATGAAGTAAATGTTTCTCTCCCACCCCTCACCTAACAACATGTATCTCTGCTGCCAGTGCAATCTTGCATTCTGTATTGTGCTCCCTTTACTCCGGCATGGGGGGGGGAGATGGGTTCCCATTCTCCCCTGCTGCCCCCCTATTTCCCCTAATAGGCCTTATCTCAACTGATATTTCTGGGGCCACCTTCCCTATCATCTCCATACTTCTATCTATTTCCGCCAGTCTTCTTCCCTACACAAACCATTGCGCTTACTCATAATCTAAATTAAACTTAACTTAGCCACCTGTCGAAACGCACTGATCAATATCTAATCAGGAAATAAACCATGTAATTATTTACCTGTGCATTTGTAGTGATGTAATTTCCCTGCCCACATCCCTTTTCTCCCATTGGCAACCACACCACGTTGCATTCTCAAGGTTGAATAAATATCACTATGTAATTATTTACCTGCATTTACATAGGTCACTTAGGAAAAGGCCTTTTGCTTCCGGTTTCATAATGTGTAAGGAATATTGTTGCATCCGTAAGAGCAGGACTAAATATTTAACTAAACTATTTACAAACATACAAACTATATCAGGTCCCATCATCAGCTGACATTACAATGAAACATTAAATGATGCCAGGTGTGGTGATGTATTGGACAGTGAAGCTGAAGCATGTGCACGAGGTTGGTGAACATTATGGAGGCAGTTGTCTTTCAATGGAAGACAACAACGTAATAATTTACCTGAGCATTTGTAGTGACGTACTTGCCCCGCCCTCTTCTCCCACTGACTTGAATAAATATCACTAGGAGGAAAAGTTTTTTAATATATATATATGTTCTAGATATGATAGAATATGGTAGAGTAAAAATATATCGGATTAGCAATGAGGTAGCAGGTTGAGTGAGATAAGGTGAAGTCTGAGAACGACCTGTGCGTAAAAAGTGCCCAAGTAATGTGCAAAGGCCAATGCCGACACTGTGGTAAAACCTAGACGTACAATATATAATATAAGATGAGAGTAAAACAAAATGAGATAAAACGTAAAGCAAAAAGAGATAAAAGTAGTAATGGTATTAATGTAAATTGAAATATGATAGAGCAAAATTATAAAATAATAAGGCAAAATTATAAAATGTGTTAATTATGGGTTAGTAGATATATTGAAAGGGACTTTATCTAGGGCTAAGCCTCTCAATATATCACCCCATAATTAACGTAGCTATCTGTTTCTGTTGTCAACTGCCTGCATAACTAGGTTCGAATATATCCAAGACATTAACAACCTTAAGTTATCTATAATGTTAAAATTTAGAAATAATTCTTTGCCTAATACGGATATATATATATATTTTTTGGAATTAAACAAGGAGTTACCTTTTATTCAGTCCATAGGATTTCTTCTTTCCCAAATCTCCTTATACAAATAAATTACGAAATGATACTTAAAACAAAATTACATGACTAAAATAATTTAAAACTCAATGTATTTCTCACTATTGACACACGGACAGTCCAACACCCCACCCTGACCACAGAAATATTAAACCCACCCATGCAACCTTTAGTGAAGGAAAACATTTTGCCATAAACGCGAAATTACAATACGAATAAAATGCTATTAAAATAAGATAAAAGTATGATAAAACCATGCAATTAAAAATTCCTCACTGGAATACTAATAAAATACTATTAAAATACGATGAGACAAAATAATTAAAAGATTCCACCCTTAAGTGGACTAAAACCTTTTTGACTATTGTCATTTCACAGGGTAGAATGAAACTAACGAAACAGGGGTATGTTGGGAATCTTATAAATAGGAGATTAGTCTTTGGTACGCATGCGTTTGAAATCCACGAATCAGATATGAGAAATGGACGACAAACGTTAATAGATTTTTTTGTATTTTGATTTCTAAAGTCTTGGCAATCAATAACTTAGTATAATTATGTTGAATACTTAAAATTTTGGCTTCATTAAACAGGAATGTATGGTTTTCATTTATCGCATGGAATGCTAAAATTTTAAGTATTCAACCAAGAAGCCAAAATTTTAAGTCTGCACTGCTCAGAAAACTTCATGGCTGCCTGCACAATTATCCCTAGGTCCTTTTCATTCTCCACCACTGTCAGTGTAGTACCACACAGTCAATATGTTACTCTGGGGTTACTGCTTCCCATATGAAGTACTTTTACATTTGTCAATAATAAACTTCAGTTGCCACCTTTCAGCCCATCTGCTCAAATTTTCTAGATCCAGTTGCACCAGTCTACTGCCATTAGTGTCATTAACAACCCTGCCAACCTTCGTATTGTCCGCAAACTTGGATATTAAGCCTGAAATACAATTATCAATATCAATAATAAATACAGAAAACAACAGTGGACTCAACACTAAACACTGGGGGGACTCACTGCTCTTGGTGCACTAATAACATTAGTTCACAAAGAGCAGTGTCCATTGATTACCACTCTCTGTCTTCTCTCACTCAACCATCCCTTTATCCATAGCAGCAATTTGCCTCCAATGCCATACTGCTCCAATTTGTGCAGGCTTCTTCCATGTGCAACAGTATCAAAAACCTTTCTAAGATCCAAATATATGATATCAAAATTATTCTTTGCATCCAGTTCCCTTGTGACCACATCATAGTATCCAATCAAGTTGGTCAGACAAGACTTCTCCTTAACAAACCCATGATATGGCCGAGCTATAACTGAAGTTGTGTCTAGATGATCCTGCAGTGCTTCTTTAAGCAATGCCTTCATTAATTTCCCTGGAACAGAAGTTAAACTAACAGGTCTGTAATTACCTGTCGCACTTTGATCCTCCTTTGTGAATTGTGTTCACATTTGTACATCTGCAGTCCAAGGAAGCTCTCATAATTATGGCTAAGGGTTTGCTTACTTCCTTTGCTGCCTCCTTTAATATAACTGGATAGATCCCATCCACCCCAGGTGCCTTTCTTATGTTTATCTTCCACAATTTCTCCTCCACTCTGCTCTCAGTTATTACAAAATCATCTAGCTCACTGTCAGTGTGTAATTTGCCTCTGGCATTCCCCTCCCCGAATAACTCCTAATGTGTTAATGTACAGGTAGTTCCCGACTTTACAAGTTAATTCCTTCCTAATGCACACTCTTAGAGTGAAAACTCGTAAAGTGGGAACTTATTTCCCCTAGACATAATGTTAAAAACAGGGGTTATGTTCTCAACAATGAAATTAGTTAGCTAATTAGATTATGTTTAAACAATGATTGATTTATTCAAAGAAATGAAAACATAGACTGTAAAATCAAGCAAATTATAATAATAAAGAAATTATTTACGACTCACAAACGTTAAAGAATGTTTATTCTTCATCATTGTCGACTAAATGCACACTTGTTGATTTGTTGCACAAGGAGTAGTCTTCTTCAGAAATGTTTCAAGAAGCGTTTGTTTCCAAGATAATCTTCTCTTTTATTTATAAATTTCACTATCGCATGCATAAGCATTTTTAACGGCACACACAAATTACAACTAACACGATTCACACAGAGTAACAAGTTTATGAAGCTTAAAAAAAAAAAAAAAAAGAATGAAGAGAAGGTTCTGAAAATTTATTTATGTTTTTATATGATAGAAGATTTCAGTAAAGGGGAAACACATTTCATCATAATAAAGCAAAACCCACACAATTCTAGCAATCGGTATTTTTGCAAATGCAATAACATCGAGTTTACTACTCGTTTATAATTGCTTGCATGAACAGAAAAGCCCAATAAACTAGAGAGTGCAAATTGTTTTTATTGTTTTATGGTCGCGACTTCCAGAAATGTGCTTTAGAAAAATATCAAAAAGGCATTTAATATTGATTCTTATAACAGAACATATGATAACGATGAAAGTGTAGTGCATTTTAATGATTTGAATTAGTAACTAATACAATTTACAAACCACGCTCATGACCTTTTAGATGGCTTTAAGGTCATGTTTGTGACGTTAAAAATGACATTTTAAAGAGTTACACAGCGAAAATTTTAACTTCCGGGTCTTGAAACGAATTACCAAAAATACAATGTGTTATTGGGTTCACATTACAATATTTTCACGATACGATGGCGTCTCTGGAACTGATTAATATTGTAAATCGGTGTACACGGTATCACACAGCTACACACGTGGTTTGGAATGCGGTATTTATGAATGTTTAACATTAATTTTTTTGTAATTAATGTTCATATTTTCGATTTTGTTGATACTTGGGGGAAAAAAAAAAAAAAAAAAAAAAACTCGTAAACTCGGGAACTGTCTGTAGAGGCAAAATACTTATTTAGTTTGTTAGCTACCTGAGCAGGATCATCAACAGTTGAACCATTGATATCAAGTGGATCAATCTGATTCATCCCCTTCCTCCTAGAGTTTACATAAGTAAAGAATGCTTTGCTGTTTTCCTTTGCATCCTTTGCTAAAGATTTCTCGTAATCTGCCTTTGCCTGCCTAACCTCCTTTGTGATTTGGTTACAGGCCAGCTTATATCTCTCACAGGCTTCCGTGTCACCTGTTAATTTGTATCTATCCCATGCATTTTTCTTCTCTGCGATGTCTCATTAATTCATTTGACATCCATTTAGGCCTAAATCTTTAACAATATTTCTTAGTTGGTATGAAAAGCGTAGTAGCTTCCAAGATTAATTCTTTGAATGCTTCCCATTTTGAATTTGCTGTTGGTAACATCAATAGTTGGTCTCACCGTATAGAATTTAAATACTGTTTCAGATCACCATAGTCACCTTTACGAAAGCAAAAACCCTTCCCTTCATCCCCCCCCCCCCCCCGATGGTAGTTACCTCTTTGAGTAAATCCCACTTCAGCACACTGTGATCACTTCCACCTAGTGGTTATTTTATTTTCAGATTCTTGCAAGAATCCACCACACAAGTATACATGCACTTGTTCCTCTTCTTAGCTACCTTAACATAGCCCATGTATTTACTTGTTCCGCAATGTCTCCAGCAGTCTCTGGAATCCCCTACACCATGTTTTCCAGGGTGTTGCTCATTTCAATAGAAGTGCAAGAATCACTTTTACCTCTAGCAGGGGCTACAGTTAATCTATTAGTCCGTGTACCCCCCCCTCCAAGTCATGATTACGATTCAATTTGAAATAAAATTTCAACTTCAATACAAAAATATAACCTAAATTTATATTCCAATACAGTTATAACACTATATACAGTGAAACTTCCCTTTAACGGACAGCCATGGGGAACGAAAATGTGTCCGTTAGAGAGAAGTGTCCGCTAACAAGTCTGAGGGAGAAAAAAAAAAAAAAAAGAAAGAAAGAAAAATCGTTAAACGTTTAATGTAAAATTAAATTAAAATATATACAGATTTTGAACAATATTTTTGTAAATAATATACAATTACATACACAAGAAATAAAGAAAAATCGTTAAATGTTTAGTGTAAAATTAAATTAAAATATATACAGATTTTGAACAATACTTTTGTGAATAATATACAATTACATACACAAGAGATAAAGAAAAATCGTTAAACGTTTAATGTAAAATTAAATTAAATTATATACAGATTTTGCACAATATTTTTGTAAATAATATACATACAATTGTGCTATGCATATTATGACTTTATCTTAAGAAAAATACATACAGTAATCACTTATTTTCTTCTGCACCTTCTTCCGGCTGATAATTTTATTTTCAACATTTGTTTGGAGTGAAGAAACCATCGAAAGTCCTTCTTCGGCGGCGAAAAACATTTTTAAACGATTGATTTGTATGAGCGCTTCTATTTTCATCGGTGGTTCGTCGTTAATATGTTCTTCGACAGAATGACCTCCTTCCATTTCTTCATCCTCATGAAGAACATCTTGAAAAATATCGATGATAATATCGTTGATATCTAGAGCACCATCTTCTGTAGTGAGATTTGAGTCTATACCATTGTAGCCAGGGTCACTTGAAGCGGAAGTATCGTACATTATCAATAGATGTTGAAGTTATTGTTCTTAGTGCTCCACATTGCTGTTCACAACTTCAATTTTTGCGTTTGAGAAGCCAGACTTTACAAAACAGTTCACGACAGTTTGTTTTCTAATTGCGTTTACTGAAGAGGAAACTCATTGAATCGCATCTAGGATGCTGATTTTCTTTGCAAGGTCACTCACACATGTTACATCGTTCATGTTTGCAATGAGATGTCTTAAAACACGTTTTCTGTGGTGAAGTTTAAAATTTTTTATTATCCCTTGATCCAAGGGCTGACACTCTGCAGATGTGTTTGGTGGCAGAAAAATGATTTGAATGTTGGACAATTCAATGTGCGGGTGAGATGCAGCATTATCCATGAAAAGAATAATTTTTCTGTTTTGACGAATCATGTTTTGGTTAAAGTGACTTATCCATTGGCTCATGATATCTCGTGTCATCCACGCTTTTTTATTAGACTTCCAGTCAACATCCAAAAGATTCAACTTTATGCCCTTGAAACAACGAGGATTTTGTGGGTTTCCTATAACAAGAGGTCGTTCAAAGTCTCCCAGCATATTTGTACACAATAGTACAGTCAAGCGTTACTTAGAAATTTTTCCGCCCTGGCACTTTTCGTTTTTAAGACATTGTTTTTTCAGGAAGAGCTTTAAAAAAACAACCCTGTTTCGTCATAGTTGTAAATATCCTTAGCTTCAAAATCACGACATAAATCTTCCAATTTGACGGTCCACTCTGTTACAACCCCAGTATCAACAGATCCACCTTCACCACTTACGGTTTTCCAAGAAATTTTATGCCGAGTTTTGAACTTGTCTAGCCAGCCCACAGAAGCTTTGAACTCATTTACTCCCATAGATTTCGCAACCTCCAAAGTCTTTTCCCTAATAATAGGCCCATTAATGGGAATTTTTTTAGCACGTGTGCGCCAAATTTGAAGTCCAACAGTTTTCGGGAATGATTTTTGAACCTGATCATTTCTGTGTTGCCAAAATTGTTTGAGCAGTTCATTTTCTTTTTTTAGGATGTTGCTTACCTGCGTCTTCCCAACTTTGAATTTTGCAGCGAGATTGCGAATACTATTTTTTTACAGATCATACGCATTAATGAGTTCGACTTTATCTTTTAAAGTTAAATGTTTACGAGAAGACATTGTGCACTTCACACGACACTGAACAAAACTGAAACTGAAAAGACGAAAGGCCGACCATAATCCCCCCCCCCCCGGACACACTGAATTCATCAGAAGCTTTACACGTGCCTTAAAATTCTTGAAAAAGGGTTTAGAACTGCGACGTAAACCTTGATAAAATTCAGAGAATTGGAAATAGAAAATAAACACACAATTGAGGCAATACGTGGAAGAAACGTTCCTAGAAAAAGGGCCGTGAGCTCGCCCGCTCTCCATTATGGGGAGATCAAATTAAGTGCTAATTTAAACGAAACAGTGCAGATTGCCTGTCTGCGTCCGTTACAGAGAATGTCCGATAGACAGAAGCTGCAAACACGTTAAAACCAATGGAGGTGAGTTGGGGAATTTGAAAATGTCCATTGTAGGGAGATGTCCGTTAGGAGAAGTTTCACTGTATACATTTCAGTATAGAGTATTATCTCCGAGTTACATTACATGGCTTTCATATCTCCAGTCAAGTTATATGTATTTTGTTAAAAAAAGTACAATTTAATAAGATTAATCAATTTTACTGGTTAATTGATAATACTATACTAAGCTAACAGATTTCTAATACAATGCTATGTGTTTCACTACCTAGTTTTAAGTTAAACCTTATGCTGTCTAGTTCGGGATATACCGTATTTCCCCATGTATAAGATACTGCCATATATAAGACGCACCTTAAATTTGGAGCCTGAAATTTGAAAAACAATGTATTACATAAAGTTATTGAACTCAAGATTTATTCATCATAAAATTCATACAACTCCTCATCACTGTCAAAACTCCCATCCAATAGCTTGTCCTCATCTTTGTCTGATGACGAATTACTGTCTTCACATATTGCCTCATCCTCAGTTCCATCTTGGCATTTGAAATGCCACACTTCTTAAATGACTTGACAACGATCTCAATCTTGATATTAGCCCAGGATCTTTTCACCCAGGTACAAACTTCTCCTACAGTTGGTTTCTTCACTCTTCCTGCTGGTGTCAAATTGTCCCCAGAAAACTTCATCCACCGGTTCCATTCGTCTCTCATGGCAGCTTTGAAGGG
Source organism: Mastigoproctus giganteus (assembly GCF_048544385.1). Classification (NCBI taxonomy): domain Eukaryota; kingdom Metazoa; phylum Arthropoda; class Arachnida; order Uropygi; family Thelyphonidae; genus Mastigoproctus; species Mastigoproctus giganteus. The sequence continues at coordinate 142,720,739 of NC_143578.1, forward strand.
TTTGTTAATGCTGACATCAAGTGGTTGGAGCTGGGATGTCAAGCCTCCAGGTATGACGGCAAATTTTGTTTTTTGCTCTGCAGCAATCTTCTTTGTGTTTTTCGTTATGTGTGCCCTGAACTGATCAAGCACCAATAGGGCAGGTTTGCGTAAGAGCCCACCTGGTCTCCTGCTCCAAACTTTCTCAAACCAGATCTTCATCCCATCCTGATCCATCCAACCCTTGTCACGAACGTGGACAATCACTCCTCGAGGAATGTCTTCTTTTGGCATTGTTTTGTGTTTTAAAATCAGCATAGGAGGCAGCTTGGTTCTGTCGGCACAACAAGCTAGAACAACTGTATAATACCTCTTTTCATGTCCGCTTGTCTTCACAGTTACAGTTTTCACCCCCTTTTTATCAACAGTTCTGTTACTTGGGACATCAAATTGAAGGGGGACTTCGTCCATATTTGCAATCTGTCCCAACTCAAACTGACGTGTCTTCCGACATTGAATGACAAAACGATGAAATTCAAGGACCTTCTGCTCACAGCTTTCAGGCATCTTTTGGGCAAGTCTGGTGCATGTATGCATGCTTAGTCCATTCAGTTTCATGAACCAGAAGTACTAAGTGTGTCCTCCTTTGAAAACAGTAACTTCTTTTTCATCAGTAATTCTTCTTGCCTCATGCTGAACCATCTTTGTGGACACAGGAATTCCAATTGCCCTTTGCTCTTCAATCCATATCTTCAATTCCCTCTCTAAATCAGGCCATTTTGCTGACTTGCCTCTCATGGCCTTCTTCTGACGTGGCGTTTTCAGTAGGATTTCTTCTTCCCGTAGCCAGTCTCGGATTGTTTTCTCAGTTGGAGGAGGACCAAACTTACGTTAAAACTGGATCACTTTTAACTTGAATTCAGCACTGCACGAAAATCTTTTCTGAGCCATTTCTGGGCAGAACGTGGCAAAGCGTAACCTAATATACCGGTAACAAGTGCGAAACAATGAGCGTAAAGACAACAAGCACGAAAAAGCGGGAAATGCAAGTAAAAAAATCTACAACCACTGTATAAGACGCACCCAGTTTTCAGACCCCAAATTTTTCGAAAAAGGGTGCGTCTTGTACATTGGGAAATATGATACGTTGTATCGTAAAACAATGGCGGCAAGTTACGAACGGTTAATTTACAGACACTAAGTAATTTCACGAAATGTCATTACCATCTTTCTGGTGATGAAGTATCTTGGCTCCTCATTTGGTTCATCTTGAGCTTTGTCAGCATTTCCTTCTTTCACTATTGCTGCCTGCAAGTCAATAAGTTCTTAGTTAGATAATTAGCATTAGCATTAGCAGAGGCATTTGATGCAAGAAAGCAAGCTTATGCAGCATCAGCCAAAAAAAAAAAAAAAAAAAAAAAAAAAAAAAGTAACATAAATAAATAAAAAATAACCACTTCCACTTCACCCCTCTGTTCGTTCGAAATACCTGTCCAGCCGAGCCTTAAACCCATTTAGGCTATCAACTTCCACGACAAGGGATGGAAGTCTGTTCCACCCACCAACCACCCGCTGGCTAAAGGCAAATTTCCGCACATCTATCCTACATCTGTCTTTCCTCAATTTGAATTTATGCCCTCTCAGGTGATTTTTCTGAGCTAGAGGAAGAATCCCATCAGCATTGAGCATGCTCAAACCATTCAAGGCTTTGTACACCTCTATCAGATCACCCCGCTGGTGCCTAGTTTCCAGACACTGTAATTTGCAAAACTTAAGCCTTTCTTCGTAAGAGAACCCCTTTGTCCCATTCACCAATCTAGTTGCCCTTCTCTGTACTCGTTCCAGCAGCTCTACATCCTTCCTGAAATGAGGCCTCCAGGCCTGTATACAGTACTCTAGGTGTGGCCTGACCATTGCCTTATACAAGGGAATAATCACCTCCTTATCCCTGCTAGAAAAATTTCTATATATCATTGACAATACACCATGAGCTACTCTTGCAGCTCGTCTGCACTGCTCAGAGAACTTCATATCTGCTGGAACCACCACCCCCAGGTCCCTTTCATTCTCCACCACCGTCAGTGTAGTACCACAGAGTTGATACGTTGCTCTGGGGTTGCTGTTTCCCATATGTAGTACTTTACATTTGTCAATGTTAAACTTCATTTGCCACCTCGAAGCCCATCTGCTCAACCCTTCCAAATCCTGTTGCAGCAGCATAGTGTCAGTAGTGTCCTTGACAACCCTGCCAACCTTTGTATCGTCTGCAAACTTGGACATTAAGCCTGATATACCATCATCAATATCATTTATAAATACAGAAAACAATAAAGGCCCCAATACTGAACCCTGAGGGACTCCACTAATAACATTAGTCCACGATGAGCAGTGTCCATTGATTACCACTCTCTGTCTTCTCCCCCTCAACCACCCCTTTATCCATAGCAGCAACTTGCCTCCAATGCCACACTGCTCCAATTTGTGCAGCAGTCTTCCATGTGCAACAGTATCAAAAGCCTTTCTAAGATCCAAGTATATAATATCAAAGTTATTCCCTGCATCCAGTTCTTTTGTGACTGCATCATAGTATCCAATCAAATTGGTCAGGCAAGACTTCCCCTTAACAAAACCATGCTGTGTCCTAGCTATAACTGAAGTCTTGTCTAGATGATCCTGCAGTGCTTCTTTCACCAGTGCCTCCATTAATTTTCCGGGAACAGAAGTTAATTCCTTCTCTTCTTTCTCTATTATAACTCCTCCACGTCTTTGGCATCAACTGAAGTAGCTCTGCAACCTTCACAATCTTATCTGTAACCTCTTCATAGGATTCGTCTTTTTCAAATCCTTCGAAGCCTTTTACGCGCCATGGGCATATTTTTTTACATACGCCATTTAAACAATTTTTAGTAATTTCTGCCCAGGCCTTATTAATGTTTAAGGTGGAGTGGTTAAAATCATAAGATTTCCAAGTCTCTTAACGAAAAATTTTTCTCATCATCTACTGCAGACAATGCCTGAGCAAATGTGTGTAAACAGTATGCTTTTAAATACAAAATAACACCCTGATTCCTGAGTGAAGTTGTGTTTCAACTTCACTCAGGGATCAGGCATGTTTTCGCATAGGATGTCCAGGAGCATCATCTAATAGGAGCAAAATCTTGAAAGGAACTTCGTTGTCTTTACAATAGTTTTCAACCTCGGGAATGAAGCAGCATTTAAATCAATCCTCAAAGAGAGATATTGTTATTTGCTCTCTGGTTCGATCGGAAATGCACGGGTAGGGTGGCTTTATTGATGCCCTTAAATGCACGAGCATTTCCAGAATGGTACACATCAGTGGATTTAATCTGTAATCTCTCGTTGCATTAGCCCTAAGCAAGAGCACGGCCCTATCTTTTGACGCCTTGAAACCTAGCGTTGTATTTTCCACTTTGGCAACGTATGTTTAATCATGCATTTTTCCCCAATATACAGAGCAGTCTCGTCAAAGTTAAAAATCTGCAGCATTGAATAGCTGCCTCTATCAATAATTTTTTCCAACCCAGCAAAAAATTTCTCTGTAGTTGCAGAATCAGCATTGGCAACTTCACCACATACTCTAACGTTGTGGAAACAGCGGCGATACTTGAAACTATTAAAACACCCATTGATTGGGATGAACTTGGGTTGGGTTTGCCGTACTCATCTTTAATATTTTTCAAAATACTTATTATTATTATTATCAGCCGTATGGTGCAAGGAAGCCTGCGGCTTATGCTGCACCAGCCAAAAATTCTGAATTACCCAGAGAGAGAGAGAGAGAGAGAGAGAGAGTAGAAAGGAACCACCAAGAAAGAGGAGAATGATGATATCCAGCTCAGGACCCTGGGTGTGCCAAGCCCATACTCACCAGATGTGAGCCCCTGGGGGTTGTTGCTTTTGCTTGAATGGTCATTAGACTCAGCGGTGCTCGCTTCTGAATCTGATTTTCCGTCCATATTATTAACAGCTGTTCCATCTTCGATATAGCATCTGAACACTGTTGATCTTATTTAAATGTGTTGATCCTTTGACACGTTCTTTTATACGTGCACTGTCCTTTAAAATAGTATTCACTGTTGAAGCATCCAGACCTAATTTCCTTGCAATACATGAAAGAATGTCCTACTTTGTACTTTTTAATTTTCATTTTCATTTCTAAATCAATTTTGTTTTGTTTCCTGGCACAAACACCACTTGCACTTTTCATTGGTCACTTTCCGTTCATCATTAACAGGAGAGACTGCTTCTACAGGGATAGGATACACTTAAATAGAGAGGGTGCAAGAATATTTGCTGATGCTATCGAGGCAGTGTTAGGTGGGTCGGAAAACTGCTAGATTGGGGGGATACAAGGACTAATACATTAATAGTAGCCACTGGCAGAGGTGAAAGTGATTCTTGCACTGCTTCTATTGGAATGTGTCGCAGCCTGGAAAATAAGATACAGAATATTTCAGAGACTGCTGGGAATCATTGGGGTACAAGTAAACACATGGGTTGTGTTAGGATAGCTAAGAATAGAAACAGGTGCATGCATACTTGCGTGTACACAAATGCTAAGAGTTTGGTAAATAAATTTGATGAATTTGAGGTACTGCTCAAAGCATCAAAGGTGGATATTGTTGGGATATCAGAGATGTGGTATCACACAGATATAAGGAATGCAAAACTGGAATTTGGGGAGTACAACGTCTACAGAAAGGATAGACAGGATAGGAAGGGAGGAGGGGTTATGCTATTAGTTAAGAAATACATAAAATCCAAGGAAGTAAAGCCAGTCGACATCGCTGGACAGTGCAGTGTCGAGTCAGTTTGGTGTGACATACATTGAGAGTAGGAGTTTGCTATAGGCCTAATGACTCTGATGAGTATAATAAGAAACTGTACAGAGAAATAGAGTGGGCCAGTAAATCAGAGAGTCTTATAATGGGGGATTTTAATTTCCCAGATATTGACTGGAAATTGTGGGTTGGTCACACACACACACTAGCAAGGCTTTTGTGCATTTTTTGGATGATTGTTTTCTACATCAGCATGTTTTTGAGGCAACTAGAGGGAGTAATACTCTTGATTTGATTATTAGTAGTGATTGCTCATGCATTAAGAATCTGCAGATAAATGAACCACTAGGTGGCAGTGATCACAGTGTGCTGAAGTGGGATTTACTTAAAGAGGTAACTACCATCAGGAGTAAAGGGAAGGGTTATTGCTTTCGTAAAGGCGACTACAATGGTCTGAGACAGTATTTAAATTCTATTACGTGGGACGAATTAAAGATGTTACCAACAGCAAATTGAAAATGGGAAGCATTCAAAGAACTTATCTTGGAAGCTACTAGGCTTTACATACCAACTAAGAAATATTGTTCAAGGTTTAGGACTAAATGGATGTCAGATGAACTAATGAGACACATGGCAGAGAAGAAAAATGCATGGGATACATATAAATTAACACATAGTAGTAGTAGTAGCGGCATGTGATGTAAGAAAGCAAATGTATGAGCTTATGCAGCATCAGCCAAAAAAAAAAAATCACATCATTTCCTCCAAATGCCTGTCCAGTTCCTTCTTAAATTTATTCAACCTATCAACTTCCACAACGACAGATGGAAGTTTGTTCCAGCAATTAACCACCTGCTGGCTAAATGCAAATTTCCGCACATCTATTCTACATCTGTATTTTCTTAATTTGAATTTATGCCCCCTTAGGTTCGTAATCCGAACAAGTGGAAGGATCCCATCAGAATTCAGCGTGCTCAACCCATTAAAGGCCTTATATACATCAATCAGATCACCGCGCAGGTGCCTAGTCTCCAGCCACTGCAATTTGCAGAACTTAAGCCTCTCTTGGTAAGAGGATTCCTTCATTCCCCTCACCAATCTTGTTGCCCTTCTCTGTACATGCTCAAGTATATCTACATCCTTCCTAAAATGAGGCCTCCAGACCTGTACACAGTACTCAAGGCGTGGCCTGACCATTGCCTTATACAGAGGGATAATCACCTCCTTTTCCCTGCTAGCAAAATTCCTATATGTCATCGACAAAGCCCCATGACCTGCCCTAGCCGCCTGTCTGCATTGCTCAGAAACGTGACAGAGAAGCCTATGATAGATATAAGCTGGTCTATAACCAAGTTACAAAGGAAGTTAGGCAGGCAAAGGCAGATTATGAGAAATATTTGGAAAGGAATGCAAAGAAAAACAGCAAAGAGTTCTTTAATTATGTAAACTCAAGAAGGAAGGGGATGAACCAGATTGGTCCACTTGATATCGATGGGTCAACTGTTAATGATCCTGCTCAGGTAGCTAGCAAACTAAATGAATATTTTTCATCAACATTCACACATGAGGAGTTATTCAGCGAGGGGAATGCCAGAGGTGTATTCAACTCTGGCAGTAAGCTAGAGAATCTTGTAATAACTGAGAGTAAAGTGGAGGAGAAATTGTTGAAGTTAAACCTAAGAAAGGCACCTGGGGTGGATGGGATCTATCCAGTTATATTAAAGGACGCAGCAAAGGAAGTAAGCAAACCCTTAGCCATAATTATAAGAGCTTCCTTGGACTCAGGGGAGGTACCAACAGACTGAAGATGTGCAAATGTGACCCCAATTCACAAAGGAGGATCAAAGGCCGACAAGTAATTATAGACCTGTGAGTTTAACTTCTGTTCCAGGAAAATTAATGGAGGCACTGGTTAAAGAAGCACTGCAGGATTATCTAGACGACTTCAGTTATAGCTCGGACAAAGCATGGTTTTGTTAAGGGGAAGTCTTGCCTGACCAATTTGATTGGATACTATGATGCAGTCACAAAAGAACTGGATGCAGGGAATAACTTTGATATTATATACTTGTATCTTAGAAAGGCTTTTGATACTGTTGCACAAAGAAGACTGCTGCAGAAATTGGAGCTATGGATAAAGGGGTGGCTGAGGGGGAGAAGACAGAGAGTGGTAATCAATGGACACCCATCATCGTGGACTAATGTTATTAGTGGAGTCCCTCAGGGTTCAGTGTTGCGTCCATTTCTGTTCTCTGTATAGGCTGGCCTCGATTAACGCGATTAATTCATCCCGCGAGCGTATCGTGCAAAATGGAAACGCGTTAATTGAATATAATAATCAATAGGAAAAATTATAATTGGTCCTTGACCTTCTGGAAGGTCCATAACGAATTTTAAAAATACCTTTTAAATAACTTTTAACAATGTAAAAGATAATGAAACTAATTATGGAATTAAATGTTTATTGCATAAAACAGTGGTTCCCAAACCGTGCGACGCGGAATATTTTCAATTTTCGAGGGAAACACAGCGATACTCAACACCTGTTGGACACCATGCGAACTACTAGCTAGAGGTAGTTCACAGTTTCACCATTTCTTATTAAGTTGTTTGGACCTAACTACTAAACGTAACTGTTATGTATTTCTTTTGGTCTGGGTGCACCTTGAAAAAATTACTGAGACACAAAGGGCGCCGTGAACCGAGAAGGTTTGGGAACCTCTGACATAAAATACACAATGAAGAAATGACTGTTGCGGAAATATTTGAACAGTGTTCATTTTCTCTTTTCATCAATCAATTTCCGATAGCCGACAACACCTGGGACCTGGAGAAATAAATATCGCAGAGAACCTCAAACCTTTTGTTTGAGATTGTATGCGATACGAAACATTTCATCAAGTTATTTTACCGTTATTTCTCCTTCGTGGTAACATTTTCATCTGGCTCATTTAAAAATTTGAATTTTTATGCAAGTGTGCATTAACTTTATTAGCAGGAGACAAACAAGTAACGCGTCTTCTTCCGATGGTTGATGGAACACACCGAGGCGGGCAGAAGACAAACATTTGTTTATTGACCATTCAACTCTCGGTAAGCTTAACGCGCGATTCAAATCTTTTTCAACTATCGCATAAAAAAAAAAGATCGCGTTAGCTGGAAACTTCCACTGTGTAAAGTGAAAAGTGGTTTAATTTTATACATTGCGTTAACTGAAAATTGTGTTAATCGAACTCGCGTTATGAGAGACCTGGCTGTATTTATAAATGATATTGATGATGGTATTTCAAGCTTAATGTCCAAGTTTGCAGACGATACAAAGGTTGGCAGGGTTGTCAAGGACACTACCGACACTATGATGCTGCAACAGGATCTGGAAAGGTTGAGCAGATGGGCCGAGAGGTGGCAAATGAATTTTAACATTGGCAAAAATAAAATACTACATATGGAAAAAGCAACCCCAGAGCAACGTATCAACTCTGTGGTACTACACTGACAGTGGTAGAGAATGAAAAGGACCTGGGGGTAATTGTGCAGGCACATATGAAGTTCTCTGAGCAGTGCAGACAGGCCGCAAGAGTAGCTCATGGTGTCTTGTTAATGATATACAGGAATTTTTCTAGCAGGTATAAGGAGGTGATTATTCCCTTGTATAAGGCAATGGTCAGGCCACACCTTGAGTACTGCATACAGGTCTGGAGGCCTCATTTCAAGAAGGATGTAGAGCTGCTGGAACAAGTACAGAGAAGGGCAACAAGATTAGTGAATGGAACAAAGGGTTATTGTTATGAAGAAAGGCTTAAGTATTGCAAATTACAGTGTCTGGAGACTAGGCACCAGCGAGGTGATCTGATAGAGGTGCATAAAGCCTTGAATGGTTTGAGCATGCTCAATACTGATGGGATTCTTCCTCTTTCTCAGAATAATCACCTGAGAAGGCATAAATTCAAATTGAGAAAAGACAGATGTAGGATAGATGGGTAGAAATTTGCCTTTAGCCAGTGGGTAGTTGGTTGGTGGAACAGACTTCCATCCCATGTTGTGGAAATTAATAGCCTAAAAAATTTAAGGCTCAGCTGGACAGGTATTTCGAACGAACGGAGGGTTGAAGTGGAAGTGGGTTTTTTTTTTTTTGCTGATGCTGCATAAGCTTGCTTTCTTGTGTCATATGCCTCCACTAATGCTAATGCAGACTAATGCTAATTCTAATACGTAAATAGAAATGAAGAGACGTTTCTGAAAATGTTTTTTATATGATTGAAGATATCAGGGAAGGGGAGCACATTTCACAGTAATAGTGCAAAAACCCACACAATTGCAAATGCAATAAGATCGAGTTTACTACGCATTTGTAATTAATTGCACTAACAGTAAAGCCCAATAAACCGGAAAGTGCAAATTGTTTTCAATGTTTTATGGTCGTGACTTCCAGAAATGTGCTTTAGTAAAATATCAGAAAGGCGTAAAAATTGATTTTTATAACGGGAACATATAATGATGAAAGGGTAATGCAATTTTCATTATAAATATGATATTTTAGAGAGATAAATAGTTTAGTAATACTGTATATCTAAATTTTCAACGAATTACTAAAAAAAAAAAGAAAAAAGTTATTGGGTTCAGATTATGATATTTTCGCGATACCGCAATTTATTCCTACGGGAGGCAAATACATTTCCACGATTTTGTGTGCACCGGCCGGCAAAAACTTATGTAAAGTCGCATTTCCGTAAATCGAAGATCCTGTATTTAAAATATGATAATTTTAATTTTAACACATGTCCCCAATTCAGTATTTATTATTATTATTATTTTTTTATGTGAACCCCAAACACGAGAGGTATTAGAACCTATAGTACTTAGTACCGTGCTTGGGTTGGAGGTTGAGAAGACGAAAGAAGATATTTGTTGACATTGGACTTGAACTTCTGTAGATTGTAATTTTCAGGAAATATATATGAAGGAAGGTTGTTCCAGAAAATGGCAGTTGAATGAATAAATGAGGAAGATGAAAAGTTGGTTCTGTGGGTTTGAAGTTGGACAGTAAATGGATGTTGGCTGGTGTCGGCACGTGTTCGGATTGTTTTGAAAGAGACAGCAGGAATTATAGAAGCCAATTCAGAAGAACAGTGCCCATGGAAGTATCTGTAGAAGAGGCATGCAGCAGAAACAGTACGCAGAAAGCGAGTGGAGAGACTCTGTTAGAGATGAATCATTAATTAACCTAACTGCCCTCTTCTGAATGGAATCAAGAAGCCTGAGAGAGGTTTTGGGGGCACACCCCAGATGTGGGAACAATATTCCATGGCAGGCCAGATTTGCGATTTATACAGAGTGAGCAGCTGTTTGGAAAAAAAGTAACGCCGAGAGTGAAAGAGAAAACCAAGTTTTTTAGATGCAGAGGAAGCAATATTTGTAATGTGCTTGTGCTAAAAGAGATTAGAAGTCAGGGTAATCCCCAAAAGAGATATATAATTTTGCCTAGAAATCGGAGTGTCACTAAAGATAAGCATAGGAACAGAAGAATCCTTTTTGCGAGATATAAGACAAGATAGTTTTAGAAGGGTTGAAATCAACTCAGTTGTCTTTGCCCCACTGGAGAATTACGTGAAGATCGGCATTTAAGGAATTGGTAGCAGATTTTCGAGAAGTTGAAGCTGATTGAGCAGGACAAGGTTTCTCAAAATGGAAAGTGGAATGCAATGTGCTATCATCGGTAAACCTATGGATAGGATTTCCAGTCAATGGAAGAAGGTCATTAATATACAAGAGGAAAAGAGTGGGGGAAAGAACTGAACCTTGGGGGACACCGGCATTAGTGGAGAAGTTAGAAGACAGAGAGCCATCTACCATCATCCTCAGTGAGCGATCAGAGAGAAAACTGGATAACCAATTACTAAAAACAGTTGGGAAACCATAAGATGGAAGCTTGTTTAGAAGACCTTTATGCCAAACACGATCGAAAGCCTTTGAGATGTCAAGAGCAACTACTGGTGTTTCACAGAACCTTTCCATTGAATTAGTCCATAAATGGGTAACATAAGCCAGAATATCACCAGTGGATCGACACTGACGGAATCCATACTGGCGATCGTTGATCAGCGGAAGGTTTCTAGGTAGTTTAAGAGTTGGCGGTTAATTGATTTCTCCATTAATTTAGAAAGAGTAGAAGTAATTGCAATGGGATGATAATTGGATGGGAGGGATTTATCACCCTTTTTAGGAACTGGCTGGATATAAGCAAATTTCTAAGCAGAAGGAAAAACACCTTTGGAATACGAAAGTGGAAAAAGGTGGCTAAGAATAGGAGTAAGTTCAGGAGAACAGGTTTTAAGAACAATAGTAAGAAATACCATCAGGACCTGGAGCTTTCTTAGCATAAAGATTCATCAAAATCCTTCTGAATATCCTTTTGACGGAAGACCACAGGAGGAATTGAATGGGGCGTGTTGGGAATAGTGGGAGATGTTTTACCAAGATCATTAATACATGAACTGGAAGAAAAATGGGATGCTCGCAGGTCAGCTTTATCTTTGGCTGAAGTGACAACAGAACCATCTGGTTTGGACAGAGGTGGGAGCAGAGATGGGCAAAAGTTGCGGCCAATAGCTTTGGCAAGAGACCAGAATGCTCGGCTACCATTAGGGCAAGAAGCAAGTTTTCTACTCTTAGCCTGTTCAAACTCCAGTTTGGACTGATTAATAACTACTTTATAATTGTTGCGAGCTTTGGTGTAGGCAGAAAATGAAACTGAAGAATTAGAAACAAGCAAGCCAATTACGATATGCAACATTTTTCTCTTGAACAGCCTTAGCACATTCATTGGAAAACCAAGGTTTAGATAAAGGACGAGATTTCAAAGTGGAGTGTGGAATAAAGGATTCCATTCCTGCAAGAATAATTTCACTGACACGATCTGAGCAAATGTTGACATCAGAAGTTTTGAAACAGCAATCCGACCAAGGAATAGCCATGAGGTAAAGGTTCCATTGGAGAAGAGACAATCACCAGGTTGTGATCTGAAGTGCCTAAAGGACCTCTCACTTCAACCGTGTACTTAGAAGGGCTGCCTGTGAGAAAAAGATCAAGCGTATTGGCTGTATGATTAGGATTGTCCGGTATTCTTGTAGTTAAATGAACAATCTGTGCTAGGTCATTAGTAATTGCAAAAGCCTCAGCATCTCGACCAGCTGGGTCGGTGTGACTAGAAAACTGAAGCTAGCTGGAGTTGTGAACATTAAAATCACCAAGGAAATTTACCTCACTGTTAGGAAAGTTGGACTGGAGAAAGTCAAGTTGCAAAGAGAGGAAGTCAAAGAGGTTCAAGTGATTAGTGGAGTTGGGAGAACAGTAGAAACAACAGATGAATTTGACACAATGAGGTAGAAAGATTTTAAGCCAGAGAAGATCAAAGAGAGGAGATTCCAAATTGCCAAGTCTCTGACAGGGAATATCAGAATGGACATATGCACAAGTACCACCTTTGAGGCGAAAGGAATCATACGGCGAATAATGTGGGCATCTGAGATGAGCAGTAGTTGAATCAACTGATAATTGAGATTCTGTCAGAAAAAGTACATGGGGTTTGGCAGACTGCAAGTGAAAATGGACATCGTTGAGATTAGAAATGAGACCATGTATATTTGTGAAATGAATTAGAAAGTCCTTGGGAGGTTTAGATCTTTTCGCAGATAAGCTTGCTCTATTAGTTTGACAATTCACGGTGTATTCAATAGTAAGAAAAAGTGCGTGGGACATGCTGTATGAAGTAATGAAATTTTTGGATATGGCGTACACGTGGTAAGAATATACCCAGATCCTTGACATAACGTGGCCTCGGACTCCCTCCAGTCACTATCTGGCAGAGTAGAGGTAACAAAATTATACACTATCTGATCCGGAATCCTCCTAGAGAGTTACCAATAGGTTCGGTCCGGTGTACTAACTAGCGGCGAGCCTGCAAACACCGTTTTAGAGCTGTACCCTCGAAATGTAAGGAATATTGGATCTCGCCACGATGTTAATCACAACCTAAAAAGTCATCAATCATACTGCATGATGGAGGAGATAGGGAAGGGTTGACTGGAACTTAGCTCTAGAGACTAAGCATGGGTTCCACCACTTCAAGCCTCCAATAAGCAAAGTGGTGGTATTTCACCGGTTGATGAGAGTCATCTACCACCTAGTACTGCCTGGTAACATAGAGGGGCGGCATTCCTATATGTGGTTTGGGTGCCACACGTCGACCCCTCCTTACGTTGGTTCACACCTGGGTGGTCACCCACTAGGTACTTGTGCATGGAGGTTATACCCAGGATTATTAATAGTCCCACCATCGTGAAGGTGCAAGTAGAGGATTTGGCTCTCACAGACAGTCCGGACTTCGCCGAAATTCGGTCCACTTGACTTGAGTGTCACCTGAATATCAGTTCCATTAGCGTTTTAGACTCCCAGGTAGCAAGTACAGCTTGTCTGGCATATCTGGGAGGATGTCTGTGACAACCTCAAGGGCCAAGGACAATTTACTTATTTTATAAATTACATCTTCACTTCAAGACAGCAGCAGTGTGCTAGAATAGTATGAAGTATACCCGAGTATACCTGTTAACAGGAATACTCGGGTATACTTCTTAACACTGCTAACACCTGTTAACACTGCTTCTACAGGGATGGGATACACTTAAATAGAAAAGGTGGAAGGATATATGCTGATGCTATCGAGGCAGTGTTAGGTGGGTCGGAAAACTGCTAGCTTGGGGGGATAGCTACTAGGCAGAGGTGAAAGTGATTCTTGCACTCTTTCTATTGGAATGAGCAGGAGCCTGGTAAACAAGATGCAGGATATTTCAGAGACTGCTGGGAGTCATTGTAGTACAAGTAAACATATGGGTTGTGTTAGGGTAGCTAAGAATAGGAACAGATGCATGTATATCTGCATGTACACCAATGCTAGGAGTTTGGTAAATAAATTTGATGAATTTGAGGTATTCCTAAAAACATCACAGGCAGATATTGTTGGGATATCAGAGACTTGGTGTCACACAGAAATAAGGAATGCAGAACTGGAATTTGGGGAGTACAACATCTACAGAAAAGATAGACAGGATAGGAAGGGAGGAGGGGTTATGCTATTAGATAAGAAACCCATAAAATCCAAGGAAGTGAAGCCAATCGACATTGCTGGACAGTGCAGTGTTGAGTCAGTTTTGTGTGACATAAACATTGGGAAATCAAAATTGAGAGTAGGAGTGTGCTATAGGCCTAATGACTCTGATAAGTATAATAAGAAACTGTACAGGGAAATTGAGTCGGCCAGTAAATCAGAGAGTCTTATAATGGGTGATTTTAATTTCCCAGATATTGACTGGAACTTGTGGGTTGGTCACTCACACACTAGCAAGGCTTTTGTGGATTTATTGGATGATTGTTTTCTACATCAGCATGTTCGGGAAGCAACTAGCCGGAGTAATACTCTTGATCTGATTATCAGTAGTGATTCTTCTTGCATTAAGAATCTGCAAATAAAGGAACCACTAGGTGGCAGTGCTAAAGTGGGATTTACTCAAAGAGGTAACTACCATCAGAGGTAAAGGGAAGGGTTTTTGCTTTCATAAAGGCAACTAAGATGGTCTGAGACAGTATTTAAATTCTATACACTGGGACGATCTGATGATGTTACCAACAGCAAATTCAAAATGGGAAGCATTCAAAGAACTTATCTTGGAAACTACTAGGCTTTACATACCAACTAAGAAATATTGTTCAAGGTTTAGGGCCTAAATGGATATCACATGAACTAATGAGACATATGGCAGAGAAGAAAAAATGCATGGAATACATATAAATTAACATGTGACACAGAAGCCTACGATAGATATAAGCTGATCTGTAACCAGGTTACAAAGGAGGTTAGGCAAGCGAAGGCAGATTACGAGAAATCTTTAGCAAAGGATGCAAAGAAAAACAGCAAAGAGTTCTTTACTTATGTAAACTCTAGAAGGAAGGGGATGAATCAGATTGGTCCACTTGATATCGATGGTTCAAATGTTGATGATCTAACATGAGGTATTCAGTGAGAGGAATGCCAGAGGTGTATTCAACTCTGGCAGTAAGCTAGAAAATATTGTAATAACTGAGAGTAAAGCGGAGGAGAAATTGTTGAAAATAAACACAAGATAGTTACCTGGGGTGGATGGGATCTATCCAGTTATATTAAAGGAGGCAGCAAAGGAAGTAAGCAAACACTTAGCCATAATTATGAGAGCTTCCTTGGACTCAGGGGCAGTACCCATAGACTGGAGATGTGCAAATGTGACCCCAATTCACAAAGGAGGATAAAGGCTGACACAAGTAATTATAGACCTGTGAGTTTAACTTCTGTTCCAGGAAAATTAATGGAGGCACTGGTTAAAGAAGCACTACAATATCATCTGGACAAGACTTCAGTTATAGCTCAGACACAGCATGTTTTTGTTAAGGGAAAGTCTTGCGTGAGCAATTTGATTGGATACTATGATGCAGTCACAAAAGAACTGGATGCAGGGAATAACTTAGATATTATTTATTTGGATCTTAGAAAGGCTTTTGATACTATTGCACATGGAAGAAGGCTTTTAGTTCATCCCACAGTGCCAGTTCTGCTTACCAAAAGTGGCCCACTGGGCACTCACATCCTTTCGTACGGGCTTCGATTCAAGCAAGCCCGATTTCTCACCCATTTAAAATTTGAGAATAGGTTGAGGTCGCTTCGGCCCCAACCTATTTTCAAACAATTGGAGGTAAATTTCTGCTATGGATAAAGGGATTGTTGAGGGGGAGAAGACAGAGAGTGGTAATCAATGGACACTGCTCATTGTGGACTAATGTTATTAGTGCAGTCCCTCAGGGTTCAGTGTTGGGTCCATTATTGTTTTCTGTATTTATAAATGATATTGATGATGGTATATCAAGTTTAATGTCTAAGTTTGCAGACGATACAAGTGTTGGCAGGGTTGTTAAGGACACTACTGATGCTATGCTGCTGCAACAGGATCTGGAAAGGTTGAGCAGATGGGCTGAGAGGTGGCAAATTAAGTTTAACATTGACAAATGTTAAGTACTACATATGGGAAACAGCAACCCCAGAGCAATGTATCAGCTCTGTGATACTTACACTGACAGTGGTAGAGAATGAAAAGGACCTGGGGGTAATTGTGCAGGCAGATATAAAAGTTCTCTGAGCAGTGCAGCCAGCCTTCAAGAGTAGCTCATGGCGTCTTGTGAATGATATACAGGAATTTTTCTAGCAGGGATAAGGAGGTGATTATTCCCTTGTATAAGGCAATGGTCAGGCCATACCTTTAGTACTGTATACAGAGCGTAGGTGTCTGGAGGCCTCATTTCAAGAAGGATGTAGAGCTGCTGGAACGAGTACAGAGAAGGGCAACAAGATTAGTGAATGGAACAAAGGGTTTCTCTTACAAAGAAAGGCTTAAGTTTTGCAAATTACAGTGTCTGGAGACTAGGCACCGGTGAGGTGATCTGATAGAGGTGTATAAAGCCTTGAATGGTTTGAGAAGCTGAATGCCAATGGGATTCTTCCTTTTACTCAGGATAATCACCTGAGAGGGCATAAATGCAGATTGAGGAAAGACAGATGTAGGATAGATGTGAGAAATTTGCCTTTAGCCAGAGGGTAGTTGGTTGATGGAACAGACTTCCATCCCTTGTTGTGGAAGTTGATAGCCTAAATAAGTTTAAGGCTCAGTTGGACAGGTATTTCAAACGAACAGAGGGGTGAAGTGGAAGTGGTTATTTTATTATTTTTTTTTTTCGGCTGATGCTGCATAAGCTTGCTTTCTTGCATCATATGACTCTGCTAATGCTAATACCTGTTGATTCTCATACATCCAAGTGTTATTAATATAAAGAATATATTACTGAGAAAATGTTATCAGAAAATACTCTTTTTAAAGAAAATTACTTACCTCACAATGTAATGCAACTTTTCCTGCATATCTCTTGCCAAAAATGCATTCCATATCATTTTCAGTGTATGTACTTATATCCTTTCCTTTCAATTTTTGACAACTACACAAAAAAGAAGCAACAAAAAAAAAAAAAAAAAAAAACCCACAGAAATTAATTTCTGAGTTCTATGTTATTATGTATACAAAACTGAATATACGGAAGGATGTAAGCATGAGATACATATCCAACATGAAATTTACACCTGAACTTTTAAACAGCTTGAAGAGAATGCAAAATAAGATAAATGGAAATTTTATGAAGGTATAGGATAAAGTTGCAGTGTGAAGCACATAGGTTGCCAAGCCTATGTGCTTCACACTTTGATTAAGATAAGTGTAATAAAAGTAACAGGAGCAGTAGCGGATTAAGGTCGGTTGAGGCCCCGGGCGCAGAATAAAATATTGGGCCCCTTAAAAAAAAAAGAGAGAGACAGGGAAAATAAAAATACATGTTTGCCATTTTTTTAAATAAATAAAAAATATTATGTACTATTAATGTTTTATTTCCAATAAAATTTGAATATAATATATGTATAATATAATTAATAATAGCATAATAATAATCACAAAGTTTTGAACTAATAGTTGAACATATTACTTCAACTAATTTGTTGGGGTTTTGCGTGGGCCCTTCAGAAGTCGGGGCCCAGGGCACGCGCCCGGTGCGCCCGCCGTTAAATCCGCCTCTGAGCAGGAGAGATGAAGCAGGAAGTAAATAGAAAAGAACAGAATAGGAAAACATTTCTACTGAAAAATTAAAAGTAAATAGATAATAAAATAAAATAAATCAAGCATGAATTGATTGATTTAATGCTTAGGTGAACAAGGTCCAAAATCTATCATGATTCACTTAACGTAAGAAAAGACCGCATGCATGCAAGTATTATTCAATGCTGAGATGAACCAAGTTCACAGCTGCATCAAACTATGGTAGATGACAGTAGTTCACATCTCCTCTGAAAAATATAAACTCTATGCCAGAGCTGTAGTGAACCAAGTCCACACCATGTGTTTGTTGCTTTTATTCACTGTTCTGTTGTGCTAATTTTCTTTGGACAATTATGGTAATTTTGATTATTAAACTTTTTCACTGTTCTTTTAATGTTATGACAGATCCGGATTTGTCATTTGAAAGTAGTGAGAAATATATACCTTCCAGTAATAAAGACTCTTTCGGTAATGTTAAATGTGGAAAGTTAATCTTATATTTTGGCTCTCTTTAACGCAATTAATGTTACATCTTCATTATTATTTTGATTTCAATTACATTTTCATTTCAACAGAAATTAAATTAGTGGAAGACATCAAAAACATTATCAATTCAAAGACAAGCTGAGTTATCTCCATGCATATCAGCTGATGTACAGGGTGGCCATAATTAAAGTATCCCTATTTGGATCTCTCTGTAGCTCTAAAGTAATAAGCGGAATGCCACCAAAATTAGTAAGTAGTAGTGGCATGTGATGCAGGAAAGCATGTGTATGAGCTTATGCAGCATCAGCCAAAAAAAAAAAAACACACAATTCCCTCCAAATGTCTGTCCAGTTCCTCCTTAAATTTATTCAACCTATCAACTTTTTAGGTTCGTAATCTGAACGTGGAAGGATCCCATCAGAATTCAGCGTGCTCAACCCATTCAAGGCCTTATATACGTCAATCAGATCACTGCGCAGGTGCCTAGTCTCCAGCCACTGCAATTTGCAGAACTTAAGCCCCTTTTGGTAAGAGGATCCCCCCTTTGTGAATTGGGGATACATTTGCATATCTACAGTCCGTGGGAACCTCCCCTGAGTCCAAGGATGCTCTCATAATTATGTCTAAAGGTTTGCTTAGTTGCTTTGCCGCCTCCTTTAATATAACTGGATAGATCCCATCCACCGCAGGTGCTTTTCTTATGTTTAACTTCAACAATTTCTCCTCCACTTTGCTCTCAGTTATTACAAAATCATTAAGTATCCTGCTACAATTTGATAACCTTCTGCCATTTTCAAACCTTAATAATTCCTCGTGTATGAATGTAGATGCAAAATACTCATTCAGTTTGTTTGCTATCTGAGCAAGATCATCAACAGTCGAACCATCGATGTCAAGTGGACCAATCAGATTCATCCCCTTCCTTTTAGAGTTTATAAAAGTAAAGAAATCCTTGCTGTTTTTCTTAGCATCTTTTGCTAAGGATTTCTCGTAATCTGCCTTCGCCTGCCTAACCTCCTTTGTGACCTGATTACAGTCCAGCTTATATCTGCCATAGGCTTCTGAGTCGCTTGATAATTTATATGCATCCCATGCATTTTTCTTCCCTGTTACGAGTCTCATTAGTTCATTAGATAACCATTTAGGCCTAAACCTTGAACAATATTTCTTAATAGGTATGAAACTTTTAGTAGCATCCACGATTAATTCCTTGAATGCTTCACACTTAGAATTTACTGTGGGTAACATCGTCAGTTTATCCCACTGTACAAGTAAACTATTCAAGACATGGGGAGAAGAATCCTGTGAAAAAAAAACCAAAAAAAAAACCAAAATCTGCCAATAGGGTATAATACGGCGCTGTACAAGAGGAAAGACATGACAAAGTACTACAAATAAATAACTAACGCAAACCTTAACGAAATTACAAATTTTTATTTGTGCTTGTTGCAAAAAAACAGAACTAAACTGCCAGAGGAAATGGTTTCGCATCTCCAAATTCACTCACAGTTTATTCTCAATGGTCGATGATGTTGCTGATGGTGGAGTTGCTTTTCGACGTGATTACCACTGTTCGGACCAGAAATTGCATTCGATGCACAGTGTGTTCGACTGCAGAATGCAACTTCTCTGGAGTAATGTTCGTCACATGCTGCGTTACGTTGTCCTTTAAGACCGCCAGGTTAGGACACTTCCTTGATAGACATTGGCCTTGAAGTGACCCCACAGCCAAAATTCACACGGTGTCAGGCATACATGGTGGCCATGCAATGGGAAAGAAACACTGACTCGTTCTACAGTAAAGTGATGCCAGAGAAGCTGCTGTACTGGTTGTGCAATATGAAGAGCCCCATTTGCATAAAAATTGTCTCATCCAGGCATACTCTTTGCTACAGTTGAGGAGTAATGAAACTGCTCAGCATGTGATGATATCTTTGTGCTGTAAGGGAACAGGTGGCTGCTCCTGCTGGGTGCAACTCCTCGAAAAAGTATGGCCCTAGGAATTAATTTAAAGTCACGCCACACCAGACAGTGATTTTCGGTGAGTGCAATGGGATTTGCTGAATAGCATGCAGTGCTTCTGAAGCCCGTATCTGGCAGTTTTGAGTGTTGATAGTTCCATAGAGATAAAAATGGGGCCCATCTCCCCAAAGAATGTTCCATAGTCAGGTATCGTCCACTTCCATTCTGGCCAAAAATGCTAGAGCAAATGCCACTGGTTTTCAAGATCATCTCTTTGCAGCTGCTGCTGGTGACTGATCTTGTATGGATAGCAGTGGATTAGTTTCCGAAGAATTTTCCACACAATGAAATATGGGACATCCAATTGCCTCGCTATTCTCCATGTGCTTTTACTAGTTCCAGCAGCTGCATCCATGGATCGGTTGATGACAGCCGTTTCAACTTCCACTGCTACCTGAGGTGAAACAGGCTTCCTTCCTCTTCCAGGCTTAACAACAAAGGACCTAGTTTCTTCAAATTTGTTAATCATCCTTCAAACTGCCACAGCTGATAAAGGACCTTGATGCGAGTTCTTACAGCGTCTAAATTCACACAGAGCAGCTGCTGCATTGCATTCATAAACGTAGAACTTTGCAATTAAACCACGATCAGGCAGAGTTGCTAATAGTAAACTTACAGAATACATTTGCAATGTGCCTCTCTGAAAATTAATTAACTCAGATTTATGCAAATTTCTTCTCTCTTAGGTGTCTTATTTTTTCGTTGGGATTTAAAACTTTAGTGCAACTAAGTTTCTTTCTGTTTTTTTTTTGCAAAGAGCAAAAATAAAAATTGTAATTTCATTAAGGTTTGCCTTAGTTATTTATTTGTTGGTACTTTGTCATGTGATTCCTCTTGTACAGCACCATATATTATTCCCTATTGGCAGATTTTGGAACTTTTTTTTTTTCCACGGGATCCTTCTCCCCTGCCTTGAATAGTTTATTTACTAATTTTGGTGGCATTCTGCTTATTACTTAAAGCTACAGAGAGCTCTGAATAGAGATACTTTAATTATGGCCAACCTGTACTTGATAAATAACTGTTAATATTTATTTAATTCCAAGTATATAATATTGTATGGACAATTCTTGATAAACAGAAATCAATCATAGTTATTATCTGTAGAAATTAACTCAACGAAAACTGATTTAACTACAAATCTAGTTCTACATCAGCTATTGATACTGGTAAATTAAAAAAACTTCATAAATTTATTACTTGAGAGAAAATAATTAGTGAAGATTTTTTTTTTCCAGAAATATGTATGGAAACTGGAGGCTCATAACTGTGGTACAGGTTTAATTTGAAGGAGTTCATTTTGCATTTTCCATTCAAGTGTCTACTGTAATTTACACATACTTCATATATTCACTTTGTAATCTGTGAAAAGTACTAGAACATTTGTTGGGGCTCTGCTGGATGGATCATCTGTGATTTTATTTCTTGGTATTCTAGTATGGCCTGGCCTGGGATCCAACAGAAGGCAAACATTTGCTGATGCTCTCTCAAATGAATCAGCTCTAATTAATCTGGTGAACTTTAGTAAGGAATGAGTAGGTGGCATGGTGTTTTGAATGGTTAATAGAGAAATTTGCAAGTCTGTACATATTATGCTTTTTTTGGATTGAGAGGAGGAAAATATTTTCTGGAGCAAACTTTATAGTATATAATTCAGGGGTGTACTACTTCAGGAGAGTGCTCTGGTTGTGGAAGAGAACAGTCGGTGGATTTTTGGCTGCTGTAAAGGAATAAGTATTTTTTATTTTTTGTTAATTAACATAGTACATTGTGTTTTACAGAGATATTAAATAGGTTTAGTAGCATTCGTTAGCTTCTTATTTTGAATTTAACCAGCGATTTTTGGAAGTTACAACTCCCGGTGTTGGCACCAATATTGCTGATCTAGCCATCATATTGTAGTCAATAAGAAATAGCATAACATATATATATATCTCGAACTGATAGCAATTTCAACAAAATTATATAGCATAATACGAAGCCCTATATTAGGAATCAGTTAGCTTATCATAGTACAGTTAGTCCTCGTATAACACGTGTTTACATTACACGAATTCGATCATACACAATTTATAAATAGGGGAACGATATTGTTTATAACACGATCGAATTCACAGTCGAACGTGGAATCACCCCAACTGAACGCAACACGATAGGAATGAAGAGAAGATTCTGAAAATTCTGGAAACACATTTCACCATAATAACGTAAAAACCCACACAATTCCAGCTATCGGTATTAACGCAAATGCAATTAGATTAAGTTTACTACCAGTAACAGATTCCACTAGCAGAAATGCAACTGGAAATTGTTTTTATTTTTTTATGGTAGTAACCCTCAGAAATGCGCTTTAGTAAAATGTGAGCTAGTGAGGTGTTAATAGTGTGTCTCTGCCTTTACGGTGTTGTTTATTCAGTTGCTACATGCACGCAGCTTTGTTTATGTATATCAAGCATGTCTCCTCATTTTGTAATTGTGCTTTATTCCCTAAAAATGAGTAAAATACTTAAAAGGTGTGAAAAGGAAGCATCCTGGTGAAGACACTACAGATTCAGGGAGAAAAAGAAAAGCAATATCGACAGAGTTGGACAAGGTAAAAAATTCTTACTGAGGAAAATTTGTAGCAGCCACATACTAGCGTTTATGGCCAAAATCACACCAGCCTCCATCCTCTTCTGCCCTCTGGGGTTTCCCTGGTAAGGCTTATGGCAGGCCGCCTCCGTCAATAGACAAAAAATATGAAATTGCGAAACACTTTAAGCGAAATGAAGACCATGTGATTTTGCACGTGCTACAGGCCTAAATGAGGCAACGCTGAGAATTAGAAAGAATGCAGAGAAAACAAAAACAACTTTCATAGCAGGAAGAACTCAAAGTGTAACAAAATCCATTAGATGAAGACACAAAGAACTGGAAGAGATGGAACGTCTAGATAGAAGATCAAACAAAGAAAAAGTTTGCTTAGGATAGAAGCAAAAGCATTAGCAATATTTTATTACGTAATAGTAGTATTTTATTACTATTATTTATTGTGTTTGGTAATGTTTTGGTTACAAATGTGTGTTCAATCTTGGGTAGTCGGCACCTAAACCCTATTTTCCCCATAGGGCTTGTTATTTATATTGCACGAGGGTTTCCAGGAACACAACTATCGGGCTATACGAGGGCTGACTGTAGTATCAATTAATCAAAAATATTATTGTTATTATAATTTAATTGTTAATTAAATTGTATTTAAATGGAAATCATGACCTAGACTACAGCTGCGAAGCAAATATCACAGACTAGAGAGAGTGCTGTGATTCGGAGGAGAAATGAAGGGGCTATTCTCCAATGCATCACAGTCTCAAAATATGTACGAAATGTGAAGTGTTTGTCGGCCTTTCTAAAACAGGACATGATTTAGCCAAGGAGGATGCCTTTGTGTGTGTTCTAGGTGTCTAGAGTGTCAAGTAATTAGACACCACCTCAGTATTCTGATGGGCATCTATGAGAGCTTGAGGTGTAGGGTAAATGCCCTTGAAGAAATTAACATGACGGGCCCTTCAAGCTCTCAACTGCCCAGCTCAACGGCAGAGCCGACTCATGTACATCAGGCAACACAGAGGCAATCTCCAAGGCAGAATGCACTGGTCACAAAGGAACTAGTTATTGCTGTTGACTCTATTCTCGTGGAAACGGGGAATATACAATGCAAGAAGGATAGGTGGAATGTCTGCCAGGGGCAAAAGTTGATGATGTAGAGCAGATATGATATTTTAAGGGCTCAAAAGATGATACTGTTGTGCATGTTGGAATTAATGACATTAAGAGTAAGAAATCGGCAGATTTCCTCAACAAGTACAGGACAATGTTGAAAAAAAAAAAAAAAAAAAGTCGTGAGTTAGGGTTGAATGTGAAAGTGTCTGCAATTCTGCCCAGACACAATATGAGGGAGTATATGATGAGAGCCTTGTTGATAAATTTGGCCTTGGAGAGATTGTGCAAGGCTCAAGGCATAGAATTTTTTTCAGCCTGGTCTCTGCTTGTTGATAGAAGAGAGATTACTTCTACAGGGATGGGGTACATTTAAATAGAAAGGGTGCAAGAATATTTGCTGATGTTATAGAGGTAGCATTAGGTGGGTCAAAAAACTGTTAGCTTGGGGGATACACAGACTAAAAGGTTAACAGTGGCCGCAGGAATCACTTTTAACAGTGGTTAAAAGTGATTCCTGCACTGCTTCTATTAGAATTAGCAGCAGCCTGGAAATGGAGATTTCCAAGTCTGCTGGGAGTCGCAGTGGAACAAGTAAATACATGGGCTGTGTTAGGGTAACTAAGAGTAGGAACAGGTTCATGTATACTTGCACATACACCAATGATAGGAGCATAGTTAATAAATTTGATGAGCATGAAGTGCTAGCCATCAAAGGCAGATATTGTTGGGATACCAGAGATGTGGTGTCACACAGATATAAGCAGTGCAGAATTGAAATTTCGGGAGTACAATTTGTACAGAAAGGATAGACAGGACAGGAAGGGAGTAGGGGTTATGCTGTTAGTTAAGAAACATAAAATCTAAGGAAGTGCATCCAATTGATATTGGTGGACAATGGAATGTTGAGTCTGTTTGTTGTGACATAAGCACTGGGAAAGGAAAATAGAGAGTAGGTGTTTGTGTTATAGGCCTAATGAATCTGATGAGTATAATGAGACATTGTGCAGAGAAATAGAGTAGACCAATAAATCACGATGTCTTATAATGGGGGGATTTTAACTTTCCAATTATTGACTGAAACTTGTGGATTGGTCAGTTGCACACTAAGAAGAGTTCTGTGAATTTATTGGATGATTGCTTTCTACAGCAACGTGTTCGAGAGGACCCAAAGGGAGTAATACTCTTGATCTGATTATCAGCAGTGATTATTCATGCATTAAGAATTTGCAGATAAAGGAGCCACTGGGTGACAGTGATCACAATGTACTGATGTGGGAATTACTTAAAGATGTAACTACCATCAAGGCTAAAGGGAAGGTCTTTTGATTTCGTAAATGTGACTACAGGAGTCTCAGATAATTTTTAAATTCCAGTGGGATCAACTGATGATGTTACCAACGTTAAATTCTAAATGGGAAGCCTTCAGGGACTTAACTAAGAAATACTGTTCAAGATTCAAGGTGTTCAAGGCAGAGAAGAAAAATGTATGATATTCATATCAAGTGACACAGAAGCCTATGGCAGATATAAAGTATTCTGTAATCAAGTCACAAAGGAGGTTAGGCAGGTGAAGGCAGATTACCAGAAATCCTTGGCAAAGGATGCAAAGAAAAACAGCAAAGATTTCTTTACTTATGTAAACTCTAGAAGGAAAGGGACGAATCAGATTGGACCACTTAACATAGATAGGTTGACTATTGATGATCATGCTCAGGTAGCTGATAAACTGAATGAGTATTTTGCATTTACATTCACACATGAGTTATTCGATGAGGGGAGTGCCAGAAGTTTATCAAACTCTAACAGGGATTTAAGTTATTTTGTAATAACTGAGAGCAAAGTGGAGGAGAAATTGTTGAAGTTAAACATAAAAAAAGGCAACTGAGGTGGACGGGATCTATCCAGTTATATTAAAGGAGGAAGCAAAGGAAGTAAGCAAATCCTAGCCATAATTATGAGAGCTTCCTTGGACCCAGGAGAGGTCCTCATAGACTGGAGGTGTGCAAATGTATCATCAATTCACAAAAGGCGACACAAGTAACTACAGACCTGTTAGTTTAACTTGTGTTCCGGGGAAAATAATGGAATCGCTGGTTAAAGAAGCATTGCAGGATTATCTAGACAAGACTGCAGTAATAGTTAAGACACAGCATGGGTTTGTTAAAAGGAGGTGTTGTCTGATCAATTTGATTGAATACTATGATGTGGTCACAAAGGAACTGAATGCTACAAAATAATTTTGATATCATATACTTGGATTTCAGGAAAGCTTTTGATACTGTTGCACAGGGAAGACTGCTGTACAAATTGGAGAGGTATGACATTAAGGGTAAGTTGCTACAATGGATAAAGGGACGATTGCGTGAGAGATGACAAAGTGTGGTAATCAATGGACACTGCTCTTTGTGGACAAATGTTATTAATGGAGTTCCCCAGGGTTTGGTGTTGAGCCCATTGTTGTTGTGTATATTTATCAATGATATTAATGAAGGTATATCAGGTTTAATGTCCAAGTTTGCAGATGATACAAAGGTTGGCAGGGTTGTTCACGACAGCAAAGACAGTATGCTACTCCAACTGGATTTAGATAAGTTGGGGAAATGGGCTGAGAAGTGACACCTGAAGTTTAACATTGACAAATGCAAAGTACTGCATATGGGTAGCAATAAACGAAGGGAAAAGTACCAACTGTGTGGTACTACACTCAGGGAAATGGAAAGTGAAAAAGACCTGGGGGTAATTGTGGAGTGAAATATGAAATTCGCAGCCCGCAGTGCAGACAGGATGCCAGGGCAGGTTATGGAATCTTGTCAATGATACATAGGAATTTTGCTAGCAGGGACAAGGAGGTGATTATCCCTTTATACAAGGCAATGGTCAGGTCACACCTACAGTACTGTGTACATGTCTGGAGGCCTCATTTTAGGAAGGATGTAGAGTTGCTAGAACAAGTACAAAGAAGGGCAACAAGATTGGTGAGGGGAACAAAGGGGTGCTCTTACCAAGAAAGGCTTAAGTTCTACAAATTGCAGTGCTGAAGAATAGGCACCTTCGAGGTGATCTGATTGATGTGTATAAGGCCTTGAATGGGTTGAGCAAGCTGAATGCTGATGGGATTCTTCCTCTTGCTCAGATTGAGAACCTGAGGGAGGGGCCACAGTTTCAAATTGAGGAAAGACAGTTGTGGAATAGATGTGCAGAAATTTGCATTTAGCCAGTGGGTTGATTGGTGGAAGAGAATTCCATCTTTTGTTGTGGAAGTTGATAGCCTAAATAAATTTAAGGCTGAGCTGGACAGGCATTTGGAATGAATGGTGGGACGAAATGGGAGGTTTTTATTATTTTGGCTGATGTTGCATAAGTTTGCTTTCTTGCATTGTATGCCTCTACTAATGCTAAATTCTGTAGGAAGTGATACAGAAATGGCAGTGTCAGGAAGTAGCATTGCTGCATTCGCTTTATTCTGAGACTTCTGATTCATCACTATAAATTTTAACAAAGTCAGGGTAGTACTGTGTGTATGAGCAAATGTTGGATGTTAATGTCTGCTAGAAAATGTTAATCACCCCCATCACTGTTGGAAATAATTATCATAAAGATATCATGAAAGGCAGACCAGGGAAAGCAGGGATCTACAGAATCTTGGCATTAGTAGAGGGGTATGATGAAAGAAAGCAAGCTTATGCAGCATCAGCCAAAAAAAAAAAAACCTTCTCATTTCACCCATCCATTCGCTCTGAATATTTGTCCACTTCTTCCTTGAATTTATTTAATCTATCAAGTTCCATAACTACAGATGGAAATTTGTTCCAGTTATCAACACTACCCATTGGCTACAGGCAAATTTCCACACATCTATTCTACAACTGCCTTTCCTCAATTGCAGTTTATACCCCCCCCCCCCCCAGGTTTGTAATCTGAGCAGGAGGATGAATTCCATGAGCACTGAGCCAGCTCAATCCATTCAAGGCTTTATACACCTCAATCAGATCACCTTGCAGGTACCTAATCTCCAGATGCCACAATTTGCAGAATTACACCTTTCGTCATATTGTCTATACTTATTAAGAAAGCATACACCTTTCTTAATAAGTATAGACAAGAGCAACCTTGTTGCCCTTGTCTATACTTATTCTAACAGCCCTACATTTTTCCTAAAATGAGGCTCCCAGACCTGTACACAGTACTCAAAGTGTGGCCTGAACAATTCCTTATAAATCAGAATAATCAGCTGCTTAACCTTGCTAGAAAAATTCCTGTATATCATTGACAAGACACCATGACTTGCTCTGGCAGCCCGTCGACTGCTCAGAAAACTTTATATCTGACCCACAACTGCCCCCAGATCTCTTTCAAACTCCACTTCCCCTCAATGTAACAACACACAGTACTTTGCATTTGTCAATGTTAAACTTCAGTTGCCACTTCTCAGCCCATCTGCCCAACTTTTCTAGATCCTGTCGCAGTAGCATACTGTCATTAACAACCCTGCCAACCTTTGTATCATTTGTAAACTTCGATATTAAGGTTGATATACCTTCATCAATATCATTGATAAATATACAAAACAAAAAGGACCCAACACCCCGAGGGACACGACTAATAACTTTAATACATGAAGTGCAGTGTCCATTGATTACCACTCTGTCTTCTCCCACTCAACCATCCTTTTATCTATTGTGTCAACTTGCCCTTAATGCCATACTGCTTCAATTTGTACAGTAGCCTTCCATGTGTAACATTATCACAAGCTTTCCTGAAATCCAAGTACATGACATCAAAATTATTTTTTGCATCCAGTTCCTTTGTGACCACATCATAGTATTCAATCAAATTGGTCAGATTAAACATCCCCTTAACAAACCCATGCTGTGTCTGAATTATTGCTGCACTCTTGCCTAGATGCTCCAGCAATGCAACTAGTGACTCCATAATTTTCTCCAGAACAGAAGTTAAACTAACAGTTCTGTAATTACTCGTGTCACCCTTTGATCTCCCCTTTGTGAATTGGAGATATATTTGCACATCTCCAGTCAGTGAGGAACTCATATGGGTCAAATGATGTGCTCATAATTATTGGTTAAGGATTTGCTTACTTCCTTTTCCACCTCCTTTAATATAACTGGATAGATCCCATCCACCCCAGGTGCCTTTCTTATGTTTAACTTCAACAGTTTCTCCTCCACTTTGCTCTCAGTTATTACAAAATCATTTATCATACTCTCTGTTAGAGTATGATAAACATCTGGCCTTCCGCATGCTGAATAACTCCTCATGGTTGAATGTAGATGCAAAATACTCGTTCAGTTTGGTAGCTATTTGAGCAGGATCATCTACAGTCAAACCATCGATATCAAGTGGACCAATTGATCTAGGATGACTTTATTGAAGTGTATATTTTAATTTTTTATTAGTTCCTTTAAACTAATACTAGCAGGATGAGTTGTTTGCAGTTTGCTTCTATAGTAGGCAATAAAATGGATTGTTAAGTATTACTAAAATTGGATGAGTGGGCTGGGTTTGGATCCTGGTTGCATAGTTCAGCAATAACATCTTTCTCTTGATATTTAGAGGAACTTCATAAGTTTCAACATACAGACTTTGTGGTAGAAATGTTCTGAAAGAATTTAGAGCCATTATGAGAGCTGAATGTTGAATAGGGTTGAGAAAGGATAAAGCACTTGCTCTATCAGAATTGAAAACAGGTGTGCCAAAGTCCAAGTGACATCTGATTATGGATCTATATAAGTGAAGGTGTAACAATCTGCTCCCAAGGTTGTGGATGATAGGGCTCTGAGTATGTACTTTTTCTCTCTTTTTTTTTGAGAAGCACTCTGGAGATGTTCAACGTGTCTTTGATAGTTTCTATCAAAAATTAGGAATTACCAACAATGCCACTGGAAGAGGATGGTTAACCAAGAGGAGTTCAGGTTCAGGATGCATCTTATGTCTGGCACATAAACAAATGGCAATAGATTTATGGCTGGGCAGTGTACAACCATTTTGTGCCATCCATAGTTGTATGCAATTTATATTTACAGTTGTCACTCAATGTAATTCATGGGAGTGCTGTGGCTCTGGGGGAGAACTGAGGGGGGGGGGGGGGTTGTCCTCTGAATCACAGCCTTTTGACTTGTACTGCTTGTTTGATGTTTGTGGATCAATCAAGAACGGGACATGATATTGCCAAGAGGAATTTGTCTTTGTGTGTGCGCAATGTAAGGAGTGTGACGAAATCAGGTGCTGACAGTGGCAGAGAATGAAAAGGATTTTTATGTTATGTTGTTATAACTAGATCGTATGTATAGCTTAGCTTAATTTTCAGCACTCACCTCATAGTAATCCGCTTAGCTGGTGGAGGGTTTTACCACATACATAGTGGTTATAGGATTCTAATACTTTACAGGGATTATGGGTTTAAAATTAAGTTATGGGCTGTAGAAAAATTTTTAAGAAAGGAAAGTGCACCTTCCATGGTTGCCTAATTAAATTAAATTAAATGAAGAGAAAAAAAAGAAAGGAAATTATAAGCTAATAATCACGCACGAGCGACTTTCGAGTTTCCTCGTCTTCAGTTAGCTATAGTGGAGGGGGGGAAGAGAGCGTGCTTGCGTTATATACGGGTTGGGTTCCCGAAACGCATTTCAGTGCACGTGGAAACTTGATACGTGCTGAATTCCAAATGGGGGAGAAATTGGCGGGAATCTTTTTGTTTAACACTTTGAGTGATGTATGGCGCTTAAATCATTCAATGACGAGGGCTTCGTTTTCAAGGATTTTGTAGCTAGAATTTAATTTAATTACTGTGATGGCTGAATCGATGAGTGGGTTGTGATTTTGAGATTGGACGTGTTGTGTTAGTTCTGTGTTTGCTGAATTAGTTTTGAAGCTATTAAAGTGGTAGTATGCACTTGTGTTGGAAATTTTTGATGTCCCGAATTTTGCTGTTGTACTGCCTATGTAACATGCTTGGCAATCTGATTGGCATCTGATCAAATATATAATGTTGTTGTAATCTTGTGTCTCGTACTCGTGGGTTGTCTTGTATGAATTGAATTTGGAACTTAATTTGTTATACGATGTGAATATTAATTTGATATCTGTATTTTTAAAAAATTTGTTGAAGCCTTCTAGCGTATTGTTGATGATATGGGAGCGCGATAAGGGGTTTGTGTGTCTTATTCTTGTTCACGTGGTTAATAATTTTGTTTGGGTTATTAGTGTTATTATGAACTTTGGTGATGGTTTCTTTTATTAGTTGTGGTGGGTATTTTCTGTCGATGAATTTTTTGGTGAGGTATTGTAATTCTATAGATAGGTCTGTTTGTGTGTGGCTATATTTTACAGCGTTGTATATCTGGTTGTATAGAACTGCTTTTTTGATGTATAGAGGGTGGTGTAAGTGGTAATGTAAGAATTTACCTGTATGTGTTTTTTCTGTATATTTTGGTGCCTAAAGATGTGTTTATTTTGTATACAGTGAGGTTTAGAAAATTAATTTTATTATCGTTTTCTACTTCGAGGGTGAATTTGAGTCTTTCGTGTTGTGTTAAAGGTGTTCAGTAAAGTATTGATGGTGGTTCTGTTGCCTATTAAGAGGATGTCATCTGCATACCTCATGTATAGTTTAATTCCTGGGGGAAAGAGTTGGAGAATTTTTTTCTTCGATAGATGCGAGGTAGATCTCGGATAAAGGGGCAGAGATACCGAGGCCCATGGGAAGGCCGAAAATTTGTTCGTAGACGTTATTTTGGAATTTAAATTGTTTGGCGTCAAGTAACAGTGATGTGAGTTCTAAAATATCATTAATGTTTAAGTCGGTACGTTTTGTTAATGTGTCGTCTTTGATTAATAGATCTTTAAGGGCCAGTAGCATGGATTCGATGTATACGTTTGTGTATAGGGAGACGACGTCGAAGGACGCGAGAATATCGTTTTCAGATATGGTTATGGAAGTTATATATTTGTGTGCTTGTTTAGTGTTGTAGACCCTGAACCGAGAAAATCTCATTAAAGGTGAAATGATTTTGACCACGAATATGGATAGGTTAGCATAGGCGGATTGTTTATAAGAAACGATGGGCCTTAAAGGATAATCTTGTTTATGGAGTTTGACTATACCAAAAATGTGTGGGAGAATGTTATTGCGTATGCCTATTTGCTGGAGGGTGTGTAAATTAATTTGTTTGTTGGCTCTGAGTCTTCTTAGGATCCCATCAAGTTTATTTTTAAGTTTGTTAATATTAAACGTGTTGCAAGTTCTGTATGTTGTTGAATCTGATAAGATGTGTAACATTTTCTTTGTATATGTGTTTTTGTCCATGATTGTGATGGTATCCCCTTTGTATGCCTTTTGTATTATAATGTTCGGGGTTTTCATGAAGTCTCGTATGTGGATTAATTGTTGTTGGGGGATGTTAGGTTTACTGGTTAATTGGGAGTTAAAAACAGCGTTAGTTTCATGTATGATTCGATATTTATCTGGGTGGTTATCAAGTTTGGTTTGTATTTCTATCATGGCGTCTTTAACTGGGTAGTTGTTGCTGTTAATGGCGAAATTGAATCCGTATTCTAGACTGGCAAGTTCGTTAGGGGAAAATGTTTGTGCGGAGATGTTAACAACTGAGTTTGTGGGGAGTTTTTTTGTGTCTCCTAGTGAGTGTATCCCATTTCTTGGAGTGCTTTTGGGTAATCTGATTTAAAGTTGCTTGGATTCGTGTGTTGTTCTGTTGTACGTAACCGTACCAAGTCGTGGGGGTTAGTTCTCTTTTAAGTTTTTAACAGCAACAACTACCCAGTTAAAGACGCCATGATAGAAATACAAACCAAACTTGATAACCACCCAGATAAATATCGAATCATACATGAAACTAACGCTGTTTTTAACTCCCAATTAACCAGTAAACCTAACATCCCCCAACAACAATTAATCCACATACGAGACTTCATGAAAACCCCGAACATTATAATACAAAAGGCAGACAAAGGGGATACCATCGCAATCATGGACAAAAACACATATACAAAGAAAATGTTACACATCTTATCAGATTCAACAACATACAGAACTTGCAACACGTTTAATATTAACAAACTTAAAAATAAACTTGATGTGATCCTAAGAAGACTCAGAGCCAACAAACAAATTAATTTACACACCCTCCAGCAAATAGGCATACGCAATAACATTCTCCCACACATTTTTGGTATAGTCAAACTCCATAAACAAGATTATCCTTTAAGGCCCATCGTTTCTTATAAACAATCCGCCTATGCTAATCTATCCATATTCCTGGTCAAAATCATTTCACCTTTAATGAGATTTTCTCGGTTCAGGGTCTACAACACTAAACAAGCACACGAATATATAACTTCCATAACCATATCTGAAAACGATATTCTCGCGTCCTTCGACGTCGTCTCCCTATACACAAACGTACACATCGAATCCATGCTACTGGCCCTTAAAGATCTATTAATCAAAGACGACACATTAACAAAACGTACCGACTTAAACATTAATGATATTTTAGAACTCACATCACTGTTATTTGACGCCAAACAATTTAAATTCCAAAATAACGTCTACGAACAAATTTTCGGCCTTCCCATGGGCCTCGGTATCTCTGCCCCTTTATCCGAGATCTACCTCGCATCTATCGAAGAAAAAATTCTCCAACCCTTTCCCCCAGGAATTAAACTATACATGAGGTATGCAGATGACGTCCTCTTAATAGGCAACAGAACCACCATCGATACTTTACTGAACACCTTTAACACAACACATGAAAGACTCAAATTCACCCTCGAAGTAGAAAACGATAATAAAATTAATTTTCTAAACCTCACTGTATACAAAATAAACACATCTTTAGGCACCAAAATATACAGAAAAAACACACATACAGGTAAATTCTTACATTACCACTCACACCACCCTCTATACATCAAAAAAGCAGTTCTATACAACCAGATATACAACGCTGTAAAATATAGCCACTCACAAACAGACCTATCTATAGAATTACAATACCTCACCAAAAAATTCATCGACAGAAAATACCCACCACAACTAATAAAAGAAACCATCACCAAAGTTCATAATAACACTAATAACCCAAACAAAATTATTAACCACGTGAACAAGAATAAGACGCACAAAACCCTTATCGTGCTCCCATATCATCAACAATACGCTAGAAGACTTCAACAAATTTTTAAAAATACAGATATCAAATTAATATTCACATCGTATAACAAATTAAGTTCCAAATTCAATTCATACAAGACAACCCACGAGTACGAGACACAAGATTACAACAACATTATATATTTGATCAGATGCCAATCAGATTGCCAAGCATGTTACATAGGCAGTACAACAGCAAAATTCGGGACATCAAAAATTTCCAACACACGTGCATACTACCACTTTAATAGCTTCAAAACTAATTCAGCAAGCACAGAACTAACACAACACGTCCAATCTCAAAATCACAACCCACTCATCGATTCAGCCATCACAGTAATTAAATTAAATTCTAGCTACAAAATCCTTGAAAACGAAGCCCTCGTCATTGAATGGTTTAAGCGCCATACATCACTCAACGTGTTAAACAAAAAGATTCCCGCCAATTTCTCCCCCATTTGGAATTTAGCACGTATCAAGTTTCCACGTGCACTGAAATGCATTTCGGGAACCCAACCCGTATATAACGCAAGCGCGCTCTCTTCCCCCCCTCCACTATAGCTAACTAAAGACGAGGAAACTCTAAAGTCGCTCGTGCGCGATTATTAGCTTATAATTTCCTTTCTTTTTTCTCTTCATTTAATTTAATTTAATTAGGTAACCATGGAAGGTGCACTTTCCTTTCTTAAAAATTTTTCTACAGCCCATAACTTAATTTTAAACCCATAATCCCTGTAAAGTATTAGAATCCTATAACCACTATGTATGTGGTAAAACCCTCCACCAGCTAAGCGGATTACTATGAGGTGAGTGCTGAAAATTAAGCTAAGCTATACATACGATCTAGTTATTACATTACAGCACATAAGGACTCCTTAAAATATCAAGAGTTATGTTGTTATTTAGGAGCATTAGCAACTAAGGCCATATTGCTCCGGGGATATGCGGTG
The DNA here is from genome assembly GCF_048544385.1 of Mastigoproctus giganteus. Taxonomy (NCBI): domain Eukaryota; kingdom Metazoa; phylum Arthropoda; class Arachnida; order Uropygi; family Thelyphonidae; genus Mastigoproctus; species Mastigoproctus giganteus. The sequence continues at coordinate 142,755,582 of NC_143578.1, forward strand.
GTCATTTCCTGACCTTTCCGCATCCTCCATATTTGGTGGTCACGGGCTCGAACCCCGGTTTAATCAAGAAGCATGTGCTACGCCCTGCCACTCCTGCCCACCTGGCTATGGAGGCGCCGCAGAGAATGAAAAGGACCTGAGGGTAATTGTGCAGGCAGATATGAAGTTTTCTGAGCAGTGCAGATGGTCTGCAAGAGTAGCTCATGGTGTCTTGTCTATGATATAGAGGAACTTTTCTAGCAGGGATAAGGAGGTGATTATCCCCTTGTATAAGGCAATGGTCAGGCCACACCTTGAGTACTGTACACAGGTCTGGAGGCCTCATTTTAAAAAGGATGTAGAGCTGTTGGAACGAGTACAGAGAAGGGCAACAAGATTAGTGAATGGAACCAAGGGTTGCTCTTATGACAAAAGGCTTAAATTTTGCAGATTACAGTGTGTGGACCTAAGAGGTGATCTGATTGAGGTGTATAAAGCCTTGAATGGTTTGAGCATGCTCAATGCTGTGGGATTCTTCCTCTTGCTCAGAATAATCACCTGAGAGGGCATAAATTCAAATGGAGGAAAGACAGTTGTAGGATAGATGTGCGGAAGTTTGCCTTTAGCCAGTGGGTAGTTGATAGCTTAAATAGATTCAAGGCAGAACTAGAAAAACATTTGGAGCAAGTGGATGTGTGAAATGGGAAGGTTTTTTTTTTTTTCTTTCTTTTTTTTTGGCGGATGCTATATAAGCTTGCTTTCTTGCATCATGTGCCTTTACTAATGTTAATGTTTTTAAAATGAGAGGAGATTATGATATCACTGGCGTAAAAGGTAGGAATCCAATGTCTTGGGAATGATTTTGATCATTCCGAAGACAGTGCATTCCTACTCAATATTTCAACTCAATCTAGTTGCAAATAAAGTGGCACTGAGATCAGAACCTTGTGAGATTCCTTCTTGGACAGTTTTTAGAGAGAACTTGCAGATAACAAACTAGGATCTGTATTGAAAGAAATTTTGGGCAAAATGGTAAATGGCTTCTCAGGCAAAGTGAATATAGATCAAAGATTTTCCCAATATGAAGACATATCATGAAGAGATGTTCATTTTTGATTCCTGATGTTTGCTTTGGCTTTAATCATGAAATCCAATGATGATCTATTTTTTCGGAATCCAAATTGATTGTTGTTAATCAAATTTTAGGACTTAACTACCAAGTAAGATGATGACGATGCATCGTTTTTTGAGGGCTTTACTTATACACCTGATAAGAGAAATTCGTCCATAGTTGTGAGGAATGGAGTAGTCTTCACTGTATTTTGGGATTGTACAGTAAATAGGAATGTATTAACATATCCCCAAGCTCCTGTGAAGATTCGACTGAATGAGGTCTGCAGTGAAGATAGTGATTTTTTGTATAAATTTTGAAGCATTACATCATATGGGCCCCAGGTCACATCAGGGCCAGCAGTTCAAACACTGTAAATGGTTGATCATAAAGCAAAGAACAGTGAAATTTGGTTTGGATTTCTCAGTTACAGCTTTAATTTTTTGAAATGATTGCTTGCAAGAAGTTGAGGAAGACAACTGAGAAAATACAGTTCGTGGTGCATTTGAGATTTCTGTAGGGGTAGAGAGCTTCTGCCCATTCCAGTTAAGTAGTGGAGTAGATAATGGAGGAAATTGATTTACTGTTTAACTGTTTTATTTTTCTCCAGATCATTCTAATATCAGTATTTGTATTAACTGAAGAAGTGAATTTAATCCAAAGTTCTTTTTTTGCTTTCCATCTGATATAATGGGCTCTTGCTCTAAGTCACTTAAAATTAAAAAGATTGAAAGTGGTTGAACATTTCGGAATAGGTTCAATGCTTTGTTTTTCTCTTTTTTTGTGCACTGTTGCAATCTTCATTCCACCAGTAATTTATTTATTGATGATTTCTTGCTCGATGTTGCAGAGTGGCTGCATTTGCAGCTGTTAGCATTTCATTTGTGATGTGCTCAGTGGCACTGTTGATGGAACAGAACTGAATGATATGGTTGTCAAATGAGGCATGTGTGCTATTTTTTTTTTTTTTTATCCAATCAGCCTTTTAAAATTACCATTTTATTAGAATTTCTGTTGGTAAGGAGCATGATGTCTGCATTTTACATATTAGCAGATAATTTCAGCTGAATTGAATAATTCCAGTTACCCAATCTATACTTGGAAAGAGGATCAAACAGAAAATGGAGATGTCTAATACAAAGTCTGAACATGTATGGAAATGGATATAGGTAAGAGAGGGCCAGTATTCTAACAAAATGGTAATGGCATTTCAATAAGCTTTCCTTTTAAGTGAGGAACCCCATAATGGATGGTATGCATTAAAGTTACCTAGTAAATAAAATGCAGCTTGTAGCTAAAAAACAAGATCTTTGATTTCCTGAATAGTACATGGATGATTAGGCAGAAGATAAATTGAAGTCAGTGTCAGAGTAATACCAATTATAATACATACAGCAAAGGTTTCTGCAAAGGTTTGCAATGGAATGATTCTGGAGGGGACTCTTGAAACCAAGGGTATGAATCCCTCCATTAACACTATCTAGCTTGCCTGAAGATAGTGTTCTCTCCAAGGCCTATCGAATGGGCACACTGCCCAGTGAATTTAACTGACCGCCAGATAAAATTTAAGCGATTCTCGCAATACCATACGGTACTGCTCACAGATCTCAATCAATATTAATTCGAACATTCTATGCGATCGAGATCAATGCAACAGGAGCATAGAATGTTAAATTATGCAATTAATTTTTGCTCTGGATCACTTAAGTCACATTTAAAAATAACATAAAATTTTATATTGTGAAGTATTTTACACTTCCCACCTGGCTACTTCATAATGCCACCCGACTGGCTGTTTGTTGCTATTTGGTTTTTAGGAGCATTAGCAACTAAGGCCATATTGCTCCGGGGATGTGCAGTGGTCATTCCCTGACCTTTCCATATCCTCCATATTTCGCGGTCACGGGCTCAAACCCTGGTCTAATCAAGAAGCGTGTGCGATGCACTGCTGCTCCTGCCCACCTGGCTGTGGAGGCACCTACCAAGCTGGCACAATTTTCTGGGGAGAACACTGAGATAGTATAATTTTTGATTGAAAGGGAGATTTGAGGTGTCAAATTTGTTTCTTGTAAGCACATGGAAAAAGAATTGTAGCTATAAATTAGTTCATGGATATAATTGATGTTCCTGTAAAAACGTCTATAATTCCACTGTATGATGTGCTCCATTATTTCGTTTTGTAAGAGGATGATGACTGTATGCTTTCTATGAAAGAGGAGAGCCTGCTCAATTCTCTATCAACACAACCTGTGAGCAGGTTGTGTTGACGGAGAATTCAATATCAGTAATGCTGGCAATTCCTACCTGTTTGTCACTCTCTCTCGCTCTCTCTCTCTCTCTCTCTCTCTCTCTCTCTCTCTCTCTCTCTCTCTCGGACAGACAGAAATCAGGGTCAGTTTCATGACTGTCTTGTGATGAAAGCTCTAAACATGGGAATTCATTAGTATCCATTTCTACTCCTTTTGGTTCTAAGGAATTCATTAGTATCCATTTCTACTCCTTTTGGTTTTAAGAGGAAGATGTAAGAGGAAGATGACTTTCTGCTTTCTATGAAAGAGGAGAGCCTGCTCAATTCTCTATTAACACAACCTGCTCACAGGTTGTGTTGCCAACCTGTGAGCAGGTTGTAATTCACAACCATCATCATCATCAGCCATTTTAAATCCACTGCAGGATGAAGGCCTCTCCAAGCAACTTTCCAGTTCCTTCTATTTTGAGCACTGGCCATCCATTTACTACCCAAAAACTCATAAATTTCATCCATACATCTCCGCCTTTGTCTTCCAGGTTTTCTTCTAGCTCCTCTTGGGTACCATTCTGTTATTTTCTTAGTCCATCTGTCATCATGTCTTCGAGCTATGTGTCCTGCCCAAGACCATTTTAGTTCTTTAGTTTTGATAAGAATGTCCTTTACTTGAGTTTGCTGCCTAATCCATGTGTTTCTCTTCTTATCTAACAGTCTGATTCCCAATATAATTCGTTCCATCCTTCGCTGTGTAGTTCTCGGCTTCTCTTCCATTATTTTGGTGAGTGCCCAAGTTTCGCTTCCATAAGTCATGGTGGGGAGTATACATGGGTTCGTTATTTTACGTTTCAGACAAACTGGGATATTGCTCTTCAGTATGTGACTATATTTCCTGAATGCTATCCAACCAAAATTTATTCTTCTCTTGATGTCCAGCCATTTATCATTATTACAGCTAATAACTTGTCCCAGATAAGTATGACTCCACCTTTTCAATTACTGCTCCTTCAATCATTATTTTCCTTTCTGTGGCATACTTGTTCATCATTACTTTTGTTTTAGCCATATTCATCTTTAGTCCAAAATCCTTACTAACTGTGCATAACAGATTAAGATTTTCCTCTAATTCTTTGGGATTGTGGCTTATGACCACAATGTCATCTGCAAATAGTAAATGTTTAGGTACCCTCCGTTCACATTGATGTCTTTCTGCGACCAGTCTAATCTTCTGAAAGCTTCCTCAAGGGCAGCAGTAAACAGCTTCGGAGATATTGTGTCTCCTTGTTGAACTCCTTTCTCGATTTTAAATTTGCTACTGTCTTTGTCTAGTCTAATAAAGGAGGTAGCACTCTCATATATTTTCTTCAAAAATCATAATATATGGGGTATCTATGCCTTGTCTTTCCAGTGCCCGAAACATTGCCTTATGCTGTATGGAGTCAAATGCCTTTTCATAATCCACAAATGCAAGGCATAATGGTGTTTTATATTCATTTGCTTTCTCCATTACCTGTGATATTACGTGAAGGTGATCCCTAGTTGAGAATCCTGTCCTAAAGCCAGCTTGCTCTTTCGGTTGATTCTCATCAAGTATTCTTTCTAATCTGTTAGTAATGACCCTTGTGAAAAACTTGTAGATGTGGGATAACAAGCTAATTGGTCTATAATTTCCAATTTCTGATTTATCTCCTTTCTTATGCAGCAAAACTATGATTGCATTATTCCACTGCTTAGGCATCACACCTTTTCTAATGCACTTTGTGAAGAGCGTTGCCAGTTTTGGTGTTATGTCTCTTCATCCCAATTTTAACAACTCTAGAGTAACTTCACCTTCCCCCGGGCTTTCTGATTCTTCATTTTCTTCAATGTGTGTTCTACCTCATCAGGAAGAATATCGGGTATGTCGTATGTGTTGCTACTTTGCAATCCATCTTCCCCACTGCTGGCATCATTTCCTCGCTCCTTGTATAATTCTCTATAGTAGTCTTCTGCTATTTGAATTATGCCTTCTCTGCTGTTTATAAGTACACCATCGCTATTCTTCAGTTTCAGTATCATTTGTCTTTCTGTATTACTGCTCATGGCTGCTGTTTTAAATCCTTTGTTTTCCCTTAATGCTTGTTCTACTTTTCTTGTGTTAAATCTTCTTATGTCCTCTCTGAGTCTCTTTCTAATGGCTTTGCATAACTCAGTATACTCAATTTTCTTCCTGTCAGTGTTTTTCTTGCTCTTCATTTGTCGTTTTCGGTTCATCATGACAAGTGTTTCTTGACTAATTTTTCTTCTTTGGATTTCTTTTTCCCTATAGGTTTCTTGGGCTTTATCACTTTCAGAAAGTTGTAATATTCCTCGTCGATATCTTGGTCGTGAGCAGTCTGCAGAAGCTCAAACTTGTTCTTAAGTTCCAGTACATATTGCTTTTTCTCCTCCTCTGTTATCTCAAAGACCTTTGTATTATTTACTTGAGTCAGTTTTTTCCTTTCCTTTATCTATATCAAGTGTACATCTTACCATTCTGTGATCACTTCCAACATTTACCTTATTCAGGACGGTAACATCATTCACAATATATCTTCTGTTAGTGAGGATGAAGTTGATTTCATTAGTTGTTAATCCATTTGGACTCTTCCAGGTCCACTTTCTGTTCACCCTTTTCTTGAAAAAAGCATTCATTACTGACAGTCCTTTGAGATTCTGCAAATTCCACAAGTCTTTCACCTCTTTTATTTTTTTCACCAATTCCAAAATTTCCTATAGTTCCTCTTTCTGCGCTGTTTTACCTTTTTCCAACCTTAGCATTGAAGTCCCCCATAATAATAGTGTAGTGGGTTTTCTGCTCATCTAGAAGACTCAATTTCAGTGTACATTTCTTCAACCTCTTCATCATCATGGCTCGATGTTGGTGCATAAATCATTATAATCTTTAGCTTGTACCTCTTAAAAATCTTGAGTATTAGTCTTGACACCCTTGGTGATGTACTTTTGAATTCCAAAATGTTGTTTTGGAATTCAAAATATTTACGACCAGAAACCCAACTCCACCTTCACTCCTTTCACTGTTTCCATTGGTGTACGGCAGATTTCCACTTGATAAACTTATAAGTGATTAATTTCTTCTTCTTCTTTCAGCCAAACCGATGATATTCCAATTCACATTTTCTATTTCCTTTTCCAGCTCTAATATCCTGTCTTCACAATCACCTTCACGACTATCAAGTCGTGAAGGTGATTGTGAATTTGATTGTGAAGGTGATTGTGAATTGATTATAAAAACAATTTGCAATTTCTGGTTTATCGGGCTTTTCTGTTAGTACAATCTATTATAAACAGGTAGTAAACTCGATCTTATTGCATTTGTGATAATACCGATAACTGGAATTCTGTGGGTTTTTACGTTACGGTATTATGGTGAAATGAGTTCCCTTCACTGGAATCTTCAATCATATAAAAAACAAATAAATTTTCAGAATCTTCTTTTCATTCCTATTCACTTATTACAATGGTGCAGGGTAAGGGACCGGAAAGTTCAAGTGCTGGCAGTGCTAGGAAACAAAACAAAATTGATTTAGAAATTAGCATTAGCATTAGACGCATATGATGCAAGAAAGCAAGCTTATTCAGCATCAGTCAAAAAAAAAAAAAAAAAAAAAACACACAACCACTACTCCCATTTAACCCCTCCGTTCGTTCGAAATACCTGTCCAGCTGAGCCTTAAATTTGTTTAGGCTATCAACTTCAACAACAAGTGATGGAAGTCTATTCCACAAACCAACTGCCCGCTGGCTAAAGGCAAATTTCCGCACATCTATCCGACATCCATCCTTCCTCAATTTGAATTTATGTCCTCTCAGGTGATTATTCTGAGCAAGAGGAAGAATCCCATTGGCATTGAGCATGCTCAAGCCATTCAAAGCCTTATACACCTCTATCAGATCACCTCGCCGATGCCTAGTCTCCAGACTCTGTAATTTGCAAAACTTAAGCCTTTCTTCGTAAGAGCAACCCTTTGTTCCATTCACTAATCTTGTCACCCTTCTCTGTACTCGTTCCAGCAACTCTACATCCTTCAAGAAATGAGGCCTCCAGACCTGTATGCAGTACTCAAGGTGTGGCCTGACCAATGCCTTATACAAGGGAATAATCACATCCCTATCCCTGCTAGAAAAATTCCTGTATATCATTGACAAGACACCATGAGCTACTCATGCAGGCTGGCTGCACTGCTCAGAGAACTTCATATCTGCCTGCACAATTACCCCCAGGTCCTTTTCATTCTCTACCACTGTCAGCGTAGTACCACAGAGTTGATATGTTGATCTGGGGTTACTGTTTCCCATATGTAGTACTTTACATTTGTCAATGTTAAACTTCATTTGCCACCTCTCAGCCCATCTGCTCAACCTTTCCAGATCCTGTTGCAGCAGCATAGCATCAGTAGTGTCCTTAACAACCCTGCCAACCTTTGTATCATCTGCAAACTTGGACATTAAGTTTGATATACCATCATCAATATCATTTATAAATACAGAAAACAACAATGGACCCAACACTGAACCCTGAGGAACTCCACTAATAACATTAGTCCATGTTGAGCAGTGTCCATTGATCACCACTCTCTGTCTTCTGCCACTCAACCATCCCTTTATCCATAGCAGCAATTTGCCTCCAATGCCACACTGCTCCAATTTGTGCAGCAGTCTTCCATGCGCAATAGTATCAAAAGCCTTTCTAAGATCCAAATAGTATGAATCAGAGCTGTACTACTCAATATGTTCTACGTTGATAATAATATCAGTAAAAATAATAAGAGGAGTTTACCTCAATATAGTGCGTAGAACACTTCCGTACAGAAGTGTTCTACGCACTATATTGAGGTAAACTCTTCTTATTATTTTTACTAATAAGATCCAAATATATAATATCAAAGTTATTCCCTGCATCCAGTTCTTTTGTGACTACATCATAGTATCCAATCAAATTGGTCAGACAAGACCTGCCCTTAACAAAACCATGCTGTGTCTGAGCTATAACTGAATTCTTGTCTAGATGATCCTGCAGTGCTTCTTTAACCAGTGCCTCCATTAATTTTCCTGGAACCGAAGTTAAACTAACAGGTCTATAATTACTTGTGTCAGTCTTTGTCCTCCTTTGTGAATTAGAGTTACATTTGCACATCTCCAGTCTATGGGTACCTCCCCTGAGTCCAAAGCTCTCATAATTATGGCTAGGGGTTTGCTTACTTCCTTTGCTGCCTCCTTTAATATAACTGGATCCTTTTTTATGTTTATCCTCAACAATTTCTCCTCCACTTTCCTCTCAGTTATTAGAAAATCATCTAGCTCACTGCCAATGTTTACTTCACCTACGACATTCCCCTTCCTGAATAACTCCTCATGTGTGAATGTCGATGCAAAATACTCGTTTAGATTGTTAGCCACCTGAGCAGGATCCTCAACTGTTTTTATGTTTATCCTCAACAATTTCTCCTCCACTTTCCTCTCAGTTATTAGAAAATCATCTAGCTCACTGCCAATGTTTACTTCACCTACGACATTCCCCTTCCTGAATAACTCCTCATGTGTGAATGTCGATGCAAAATACTCGTTTAGATTGTTAGCCACCTGAGCAGGATCCTCAACTGTTGAACCATCAACATCCAGTGGACCAATCTGATTCATCCCTTTCCTTCTTGAGTTTAAATAGGTAAAGAACTCTTTTCTGTTTTTCTTTGCATCCTTTGCCAAGGATTTCTCATAATCTGCCTTTGCCTGCCTAATCTCCTTTGTGACTTGGTTACAGACCAACTTATATCTATCATAGGCTTCCATGTCACCCATTAATTTGTATGTATCCCATGCATTTTTCTTCTCTGCCATATGTCTCATTAGTTCATCTGACACCCATTTAGGCCTGAACCTTGAACAATATTTCTTGGTTGGTATGTAAAGCCTGGTAGCTTCCAAGATTAGTTCCTTGAATGCTTCCCATTTTGAATTTGCTGTTGGTAACATCATCAGTTGGTCCCACTGTATAGAATTTAAATACTGTCTCAGACCATCATAGTTGCCTTTACGAAAGCAAAAACCCTTCCCTTTATCTCTGATGGTAGTTACCTCCTTGAGTAAATCCCACTTCAGCACGCTGTGATCACTGCCACCTACTGGTTCCTTTATCTGCAGATTCTTAATGCATGAAGAATCACTACTGATAATCAGATCAAGAGTATTACTCCCTCTAGTTGCCTCCCGAACATGCTGGTGTAGAAAACAATCATCCAATAAATCCACAAAAGCCTTGCTAGTGTGTGAGTGACCAACTCACAAATTCCAGTCAATATCTGGGAAATTAAAATCCCCCATTATAAGACTCTCTGATTTACTGGCCCATTCTATTTCCCTGTACAGTATCTTATTATACTCATCAGAGTCATTAGGCCTATAGCACACTGCTATTCTCAATTTTGATTTAGCTATCCTTATGTCACACCAAACTGACTCGACACTGCCCTGTCCATCGATGTCGACTGGCTTCACTTCCTTGGATTTTATGTGTTTCTTAACTAATAGCATAACCCCTCCTCCTTTCCTATCCTGTCTATCCTTTCTGTAGACGTTGTACTCCCCAAATTCCAGTTCTGCATTCCTTATATCTGTGTGACACCACGTCTCTGATTTCCCAACAATATCTGCCTTTGATGTTTTGAGCAATACCTCAAATTCATTAAATTTATTTTCTAAACTCCTAGCATTGGTGTACACGCAAGTATACATGCACCTGTTTCTATTCTTAGCTACCCTAACACAACCCATGTGTTTACTTGTACCGCAATGACTTCCAGCAGTCTCTGAAATATCCTGCATCTTGTTTTTCAGGCTTCTGCTCATTCCAATAGAAGCAGTGCAAGAATCTCTTTCACCTCTGCAAGTGGCTACTGTTAATCTATTAGTCTTTGTCTCCCCCAAGCTAGCAGTTTTCCGACCCACCTAACACTGCCTCGATAGCATCAGCAAATATTCTTGCACCCTTTCTATTTAAGTGTATCCCATCCCTGTAGAAGCAATCTCTCCTGTTAACAAGTACAGTCCAGGCTGAAAAAAATTCTACCCCTTGAGCCTTGCACAATCTTTCCAGGGCCGAATTGATCGACAAGGCTCTCATCATATACTCCCTCCTATCGTGTCTGGGCAGAATTGCAGACACTTTCAAATTCAACCCTATTTCACGGCTTTTTTTCAACAGTGACCTGTACTTGTTAAGTAATTCCGCTGGTCTCCTACTCTTAATATCATTAGTGCCAACGTGTACAACTAAATCACCTTTTGTGCCCTTAAAAGATGATATCCGCTCTACAACGTCATCAACCTTTGCCCCTGGCAGACATACCCTGGTCCTGTTCCACCTATCCTTTTTACAAAGCATGTTCCCCGTTTCCCTGACAATTGAGTCACCAACAACTACTAGTTCCTGTGGGAGTGAAGATGAATGCGGAAATGAAGAGGAATAATTAGGAAGTATGAAGCAGGACAAAGTTTGTCATCTATTGTATGGAATTCGACTCACTGCTTCAACAGTGAATGCTATTTTAAAGGGACAGTGCGCTTATAAAAGAACAAGTGCCCCTGACTCCAATAAATAGTCTAGAGAAAGTCTAGACTATGTATAAGTTCTCACAGCCTGAGGCATATGCCCTAAATGCATTATATTCTTAATACATCATACAGACGGTGCCGTCTGGGTGGTGGTTTCGACTGAGAATAAGTAATGTTTGTCTTCTCCTTTAGGTGAAGCGTTACTTATTCGAAGTAGTGCAATATCATGGCAACTTGTTGTGAAGGTATTCACAATATGAGATACGACTTAAAACAATGCCGCCTTTGCAAATATTTTTCTAATTTAGAACTGGCTGTGTATTAATGATGCATTTGCACTTAACTTATACATAGTCTAGACTTTCTCGCAGCCTGAGGCATATGCCCTAAATGCATTATAGTTTATCACAAGAGAATCGAGGACAGAATCGATTGCTAAAATTAAGATTGCTAAAATTTCACATAATTAAGCAGCCATACATTACTGGTTAAATTATGCGAAATTGGCATATTTTGGTAAAACCTAACTCCCTCTATATTTAATAACTGTGACATGATGTGAAACTATCATGGTGATTTTCAAAATCTTTGCATATAAATTGGTTAAAAACAGCATTTAAGTTCTTGGAGGTAAAAACTGTTTTGGCTAGTGTAATTATAGAAGGCCAAATTTCTGTCAAAAAGTTTGAGAATGTGGTTTAATAAATGGATAGGATAATAAACATCTATATGAAAAATGCCTAGGCCAATGTTAGCTGCTTAGAATGCAAGCTAAGAGTTAGGTAGTTAAATATATGTTAAAAATTCTTGTTGATAACAACAATCAGATAGGAAATAAAGATGTAAAATTTTAAAATATTAAAATAAAGTCTGCCTATATAGAAAAAGTTTAACAGAAAAAGAATAAAAAAAAGGCCAAAAACAAGCAAAATGGAATGCTTCTTTGCAGGTTTATGGTTTCCAGAAATGAAATACTAGAGTGAATGGAAGAAAATTTTTCAGAAGTGAAAACTCCAGAATTCCAAATGAGAAGATATGCTCAAATGAAATTTTGAGGGAATAAATTTAATAAAATGATAGTCACCTAATGAAGAATTAATAAAAAACAACAACAAAGAGAGAAAGAGAGAAAAGAGGAATTCAGCTGACAATGTCCCACTCTCAAGGTCAAGTTGTACAGCACTCCAGTATACAAAGATTAATGAACATAGTATTTTGATAATTTATCAACCCAGAAGAATCTGAGTTGGTGTGGCTGTAGCCTCAACACCAAATAACTAATAAGCAGACATAATCCTGACCATTGAAATGCTCGAAATTGTGAAAAAAATGATACAGAATATAACTATTCAAAGACAGTGGCTCTAGTGAAAATAAAATATTTGACATTTCAAACTTAAAACAGTAAAGGCTACCCCATAATTACAAATTGTGAATATATTAAAAATGAAATTAATTTTTGGAGAAGAACATGCAGTAACTCTTCAAACTAGTAAATGAAAATTTCTTTGCAATAAGCATAAACTATAATTTAAGAGGATGTAGTTAATTTTTGAAAATGTGGCTAAATGAATATAGAAAAGGCAATATTAAATGCTAGCCAAAAACTATAATTGCTGTTCTGGAGAAAAGATCCAATGAAAGAACATTTTTGCAATATATATCCAGAATATTTTAGGAAAATCTATTAAACATGTAAAAATTATAAATATGAACTGGGAAAACTACAATGAATTCAACTACAATGTACAAGAGATACTGAAGCAAAAGCACACTAATAATGTATACAGGACACAGGGGTATACTTGTGCAGCAGAAACAATGTCTAGTCCACATTCCTGCACTAAAATCACTGGTGAAAAAATAACTGGTCACAAAAAATGGAGCAGTCTAGTAGCAACAGAATGTGTAGCTAAGCCAGGTTAGAATGAAATATTATTATTATGAGAGGCTAAAGTTCAAAACCAATATCATTTATTACATAAAATTATAATACACACTTCATGGGAAAAAAAGTACAAGGGAAACCAAAAATCCAAGGATATAATATTTACAATGACCAAGTGTACCAGAAAAACTTATAAATAAATTAAAGTGGATAAAATAATGACCTTATATAAATCCACTGCAAATAAATCAATGTGAATAAATCCAGTGTAAATAAATCATTTAAAGTAAACATTGAAATGATTTTTGGGAATGTGGCTAAATGAATATAGCAAAGCCAATATTAAATCTTTGAATGCTAGCCAAAAACTATGTTGCCAGTCTTGAGAAAAAGAAGAGGAAAGAACATTTTTTTTGCAATATATATCCAGTATACTTTAGGAGTGAACTGCATGCAGGAAGACCTGTCTCAGCAATAAAAGAGCAGAATGTGGAGAGGTAAAGGGATCTGACTATGTCTGACTGATGGTTGACAGTGAGACTGATCACAGTTGAGCAGAACATAAGTCTCCAAAGCTGTCCATGACATTTTAACAGAGTATTTTAGATATGCACAAAATTTGTGTGAAAATAGTGACAAAAAAAAATCTCCCTGCAAAACTGAAAACAACAACCTACACCTTTTTGACTGTGTTGAAACTGATCCTTCCTTGATCAAGCCATAAGAGGTGATGAAACATGGATTTACGAATATGACCCAGTAATAAAAAGACATGAGTGAAGAATAGCATACTGCATATTCACTATGCCTGAAGAACAAAATGCACAAATGCAGAAAACTGAAAGTATGAAAGAGCAAATCCAGAATCAAATCAATGTTCATCTGTTTTTTTTTTTTTTTTTTTTAATCAGCATGGAGTCCTCAAGGTAAAACTGTCAATTGAACTTTCTACCAAGAAGTTCACGGATGGCTAAGATTTTTCAGGTTTTGAGTGCTGACAGATGTTCAACCATTTCATATTGGATGAGATCTGGTTCAACAACCCTTGCCTCAGTAAGAGCTATTTTTAATTCTTAAGTGGTGAAAGGAACGTTATAAGGATGAGTATCTTTAAAGTTGAAGTTAATGGCTACTTTTCATTTTTCTCTTTCAGGACCAGGAACCCTGGGGAGTAAAAATACATTGAAGAGATGGTAGAAAAAGTCACCCCAAGAGCACCAGCTATTGCAGTTGGGTCTGCAATGGCACACTCATTATGTTCCAGGACTGATAAAGGGTAGGATGTGCATTTTTCCTTCATTTTCTGGATTTTGAACCAGAGCATTAACACTGGTTGACTGGGTAATAGAGGGTGTAAAGCAGGTCCATGATTCCTTTTGGACTGCAAATATAGTCTGTTTTGGCATGTGCACCTCTAAAGGTTAAGAGATTAAACATAGTAAGATATCTCTGAAATGCCCCAAGTTTTGAGCCTGTTTTTGCATACTACCAAGGTTTAGGAACATTGTGTAAACTGGGTAGGACTTATCCCCGAAGTGAGGTGGGATGGGGAGTGTCATCCTGCCATTTTTTAAAAATTTTTAAATTATCCCTTTCATCAACATCATCAGCCATTTTCAATCCACTGCAGGATGAAGGCCTCTCTAGAAACTTTCCGGTTCCTTCTGTTTTGTGCAATGGCCATCCCATTTACTAATTTCATCTGTCCATCTCCATTGTTGTCTTTCATTTAACCCCTCTTGGGTGCCATTCTGTTATTTTCTTAGTCCATCAGTCATTATGCCTTTGAACTGTGTCCTGCCAAGACTGTTTCAGTTCTTTAGTTTTGATAAGAATATCCTTTTTTGTGTTTGCTGCCTAATCCACGTGTGGTACTACACTGACAGTGGTAGAGAATGAAAAGGACCTGGGGGTTAATTGTGCAGACAGATATGAAGTTTTCTGAGCAGTGCAGGCAATCTGCAAGAGTAGCTCATGGTGTCTTGTCAATGATATACAGGAATTTTTCTAGAAGGGATAAGGAGTGATTATCCCCTTGTATAAGGCAATGGTCAGGCCACACCTTGAGTACTGTATACAGGTCTGGAGGCTTAATTTTAAAAAAGATGTAGAGCTGTTGGAACGAGTACAGAGAAGGGCAACAAGATTAGTGAATGGAACAAAGGGTTGCTCTTACAAAGAAAGGCTTAAGTTTTGCAGATTACAGTGTCTGGAGACTAGGCACCTGCGAGGTGATCTGATTGAGGTGTATAAAGCACCTCAATGGTTTCAGCATGCTCAATGCTGATGGGAGTCTTCCTCTTGCTCAAAATAATCACCTGAGAGGTCATAAATTCAAATGGAGGAAAGATGTAGGATAGATGTGTTGAAGTTTGCCTTTAGCCAGCGGGTAGTTGGTTAGTGGAACAGACTTCCATCTTTTGTTGTGGAAATTGATAGCCTAAATAATTTTTTTTTTTTTTTTGGCTGATGCTGCATAAGCTTGCTTTCTTGCATCATATGCCAATGCTAATGCTAATAATGTTTCTCTTTTTATCTAACAGGTTATCTAACTTTCTTTTTATTATCTTCTTCTTATCTAACAAATTATCCCTTTACTTCATTTAACCTTAAAACCATACTGGAGCTTTACAATCTGGACATGCCTTCCCAACAAAGAAGAGAATGAAGAATTTCCATTAAAAATTGTTTCCATTTCAATTTATTATGTCATTCATAATGATAAGTCGATTTTGTCATAAAAAATATTCAGTTGAAGTCACGCAATGCTGCCATATTTAAAAAGAATGACATAATATTCCTATAATTATTTAAAAGAAAGTTATAAAAAAAAATGTTGAAAAAATCATCAGCTATTCCTTTAAATTTATATATTGGGCTATTTGAGTTTCCTGATTTTTTAAGAATATTTTGTGGTTTGACTATAAAAAATTTGGTAATCCCTTCACCATATACATTACCAGGTGACATTTTACAGCATGCAACAGATATGTTTTGACTCCCAGCGTGGCAGAGTGCTGCGAGAGTAGTATTTCAAATATCTGTGTTTCATCTGAGATATTAATTTTTTTATTTTAAAAAATCTAAATTACCTTTTGTAAATATGGAAAAGTGGTTTGTGAAAACAGCAGAAGAAAACAGAGATTCTAATACAGAAAAAAAAGTGAGCAGTGAAGACAGTGTAGGAGATGCAGGCATAGCTACACATTCTAGAATTCCAGATTTTATTCCAATGGAAACTGAAATCAGTGAAATAGAAAAATAGTGAAATTGATATCAGTGAATTTTGAAAAGGATGAAGAGCATTTTCCTAGTTACTGGCCCAAAAATCAGTGGTATGAAAAATTAAATATGTATGATTGGTATGATTGGTATATGTATGATATGTATGAAAAATTAAATATGTATGTATGAAAGTCTGTGAGAAAAATAAGACCAATGAAGGCACTAGGCATAACATTACCGAGAGTGGATTAACAAGTTACATTAAAAGAAGCTCCACCTTAAAGTTCCGTGTTTTTAAATTAATGGCATATACTTCAGATAAACTTTATGAATCAGCACAAAATGAATGAAGAAAACTGGAATGGAATCAAGTCAGAGCACGGGAAAGTACCCAAAATGAATCAACAGCAATTTTTTCTAAAAATGGGTGATAAAACATACAACAAAATATTTACAACTAAATTTTTGCAATTTTTCATCTTCAAATGAAAAAGATAAACAAGTGAACAGAGCTAAGTACTTAGAAATTTTCAATAATTCTAAATGTGCCCAACAAAGACTGCAATCCCTGTTTTGAGGAAAAACAATTTCAAGAGCAATATCTTTCCAAGGTATTCAAAACTTGTTAAAGTAATTTAGTCCACGTGTTCTAAGAACTTGTATTATTTATTAACAATATTAATAACATAAACATGCCAAATGACCTGAAGTCACTAAACTGATGAACTACTCAGCTAAAATTAAAAGCCTTCCCATTTCCTATTTGGCCAATACGACATTATATGCAGTAGGCAACTTACTACGGCAAACAAACCCAGAACAATTTGATCTACTAGTATCAGATTGCAGAATCTAACAGAATACTCAGCTTTATAATATCCTCGGAGCATTAAGAGATCTGGATCCTCCGTGGACTACCTTCACACCTTCTTGTGATTGTTACTTTGAGCAATGGGGTAAAGGTGCTATAGCAAATATTAACATTCAAAAACTTCATTTTGCTCATACACAAAACTATTCCCATTTTACTAAGATCTATATTGATGGTTCTAATTCTGACAATAAAGTGGGTGCAGCTGTTGTCTTCCCTAATACAATCGTTTCTCTTTCACTTCCAGCCGAATGCAGCAGTTATACTGCTGAGATGTATGATATTAAGCATGCCTTGAAAACCATCTCATTCCCGTCAATAAATAAAAGCATAATATATACTGACTCACAGAGTGCTCTTTTAGCTATGACAAGGACTTCCTCAATTTACAATCCTTTACTGAAGCTCATAAGACATGAGTTGCTTTGTCTTCGTGAGCATCGGCAAACTGAATCTTCTCTGGGATCCCAGGCCACAGTGGTATCCCAGGAAATGAATGTACAGATGTTGCTGCAAAGCATCCACACAACATAGTCTCAACAAATCATCTAGTCCCCTATCCTAATTATAGATTCAATATGCAGAGAACAAGTATGGAACAATGGACATTTCTATGGAAAATGCAAACTTTTTTAGCATCCGTAAAAATAGAAAAGAAGTAATCCTAGTCAGAACCTGAACAGGTCATACTCACCTCACAAATCTTTTCTGCTTATAGGAAATGATCTCTGCATATATTCATTGAATATAGCTTATTCAACAATGCCCAAAACACACTTTGTTTCCTTTCAAATCGCAAGAACCTTTGTCACTTAACGGCATCATGGATAAAGATGCAAATCTGTTTGAATTCTTTTTCTATTTGAAACAAATTCAAATGTATGATAGTAGTGAAATTATAGTAATCTTATAATACCGTGATGAATTTGACTAAAAAATGAGTAGCAAGTGCTTAAAAAACAGTACTGACTTTGTATAAATCTGCAATAAATTTATTTGTAGATGGTGGCTAAATTTAGGTTGGAAGATGCATTAAATGTCCAAGTTTGCAAATGATACAAAGGTTGGCAGGGTTGTTAAGGACGTTACTGACACTATGCTGCTGCAACAGGATCTGGAAAGGTTGAGCAGATGGGCTGAGAGGTGGCAAATGAAGTTTAACATTGACAAATGTTAAGTACCACATATGGGAAACAGCAACCCTAGAGCAACGTATCAACTCTGTGGTACTACACTGACAGTGGTTGAGAATGAGAAGGACCTGGGGTTGTGCAGGCAGATATGAAGTTCTCTGAGCAGTGCAGATGGGCTGCAAGAGCAGCTCATGGTGTCTAATCAATGATATAGAGAAATTTTTCTAGCAGGGATAAGGAGGTGATTATTCCCTTGTATAAGGCAATGGTCAGGCCGCACCTTGAGTACTGTATACAGGTCTGGAGGCCTCATTTCAAGAAGAATGTAGAGCTGCTGGAATGAGTACAGAGAAGGGCAACAAGGTTAGTGAACGGAACGAAGGTTGCTCTTACGAAGAAAGGCTTAAGTTTTGCAAATTACAGTGTCTGGAGACTAGGCACTGGCGAGGTGATCTGATAGAGGTGTACAAAGCCTTGAATGGTTTGAACATGCTCAATGCTGATGGGATACTGCCTCTTGCTCAGAATAATCACGTGAGAGGGCATAAATTCAAATTGAGGAAAGACAGATGTAGGATAGATGTGCGGATATTTGCCTTTAGCCAGCGGGTAGTTGGTTGGTGGAACAGACGTTCATCCCTTGTTGTGGAAGTTGATAGCCTAAATAAATTTAAGCTGGACAGGTATTTCGAATGAACGGAGGGGTGAAGTGGAAGGTTTTTTTTTTTTTTTGGCTAATGCTGCATAAGCTTGCTTTCTTGCATCATATGCCTGTACTAATGCTAATGCTAAAAAGAACTAAGGCAGAGAATGGGGTAAAAATATTTTAAACAGATTTTAAAATGAGCACAAGGAAGCAGAAGTGCAGATCTCTAATCCTTGGTTGTCATAAAGAGGTTAAAGACGTGAATAAAAAAAAAAAAAAAAAAAAAAAAAAATGGAAAAGGAATTGAAAAAAGAAAAGAAAGGCGGTGATGCCAATAGTCGTTACGAGTGACTTTCGTCGAATAAACCGTCATCAGTTGGCAAATGGGAGAAAAAGTGAACGCGTGTTGTATTTGAAGTTTATATATACTCTCGCGATACTCTTTTTGACATGTGGGAACTTTAGCCGCGAGAGGTTCCAAGCCGGTGAGAGGTTGAAGGGAAGTTTAGCATCAATGATATTGAGATCGGAATGGTGTCGGTACCATTCGATGGTGAGGACTTCACATTGAAGAATTCTGTAGCTCGATCTAAGTTTAATAATGGTGATGGTGGAGTCAACAAGGGGGGGTGTGATTGTGGGTTGTTAACTCAGTGCAGGATCGACTGGTCCTGAAACTGTTGAAGTGGTAGTGCTGCCGAAGTAACAGGTGTCACAGTTTGGTTGGCATTTTATGAGATATATAATATTATTGAGATCGTTGATGGGATATTTATGTGTATCTTTATAAGAATTAAATAGGGAACCTAGTTTATTGTAAGAAGAGAAGGTGAGGGAGATATCGGTATCTTTGAATATACGCCGGAATTGTGCTGTGAGTTCACTATGATAAGGGAGAACTATGCGAGTATTTGTCTTGTCACTGTGTCTGGTGGGGTTATTAATTCTGTCTTTAACGGTGGATATTGTAAGTTGGATGAGTTGAGGGGGTAGCTCCTGGCTATGAATTTATCAGTAAGGTATTGGAGTTCATTGTGTAGATCGTTTTGTGAAGAACTGAATTTGATAGCGTTGTAGATTTGGTTGTGTAGGACGGCTTTTTTGGTATTAAGGGGATGATGTGAAGTGAAATGTAGATATTTACAGGTGTGCGTATTTTTTCTGAAAATCTTTGTATTTATATTAGTGTCTGTTGTATAAATAGTGAGATTAAGAAAATTAATCTGGTTGTCCGTTGCGATTTCGAGGGTAAGGTTTAGCCTGTCATGTATTGTATTGAATCTTAAAAAGAGATTGTCTATGGTTGTTCTGTTGCGTATTATAAGGATATCATCGGCTTAGCGTATGTATAATTTAATTTCAGAAGGAAAAGGTTGTAAAATTTGATTTTCGATAGTGGTGAGATAAATTTCAGAAAGGGGGGGGGGGGGCGGAAATGCCTAAACCCATTGATAAACTGAATGTTTGTCGATACATTTTATTATTAAATCTAAAATATCTAGTGTCTAGTAAAAGAGTGGTGAGTTCAAGGATGTGGTCAACTGAAAGAGAGGTGTGTTTCATTAAAATGTCATCAGCTGTTAGAAGTACCCGTAATGCTTGTAGGGTGAAAGGAATATGCACATTAGTGTATAGGGACATGATGTCGAAGGAAGCTAATACGTTTCCATCGGATATGGTAGTGTTACCGATTTTTTGGAAGGCTTGGTTGGTATTATTAATTTTGAATGTAGAGAATCGAGTGAGTGGGGATATAATTTTGACAGGGAAGGTGGATAGGTTAGCAAAAGCTGATCTACTAAAAGAAACGATAGGTATTAGAGGGTGGCCAGGTTTGTGTAACATGGTTATTCGGAACATGTGGGGCAGAATGTTGTTGCGAAAACCTATCTGTTGTAATGTAAAGAGGTTGATTTCTTTGCTCTGTCTGAGTTTCCTAAGAATTGTGTCAAGTTTATTTTTGAGTTTTGTAATTGTTGTGGTTGCTGTCATTTGTATATGTATCTTAGAATTTATTATCCTATTAGACTGGTGTATAAGTCGCCACTTATCGGGATGTTGGTCAAGTTTGGACTGGAGTTCGATTATAAAATTTTTTATTGGATAGTGTTGTTCTGTAATGGCAAAATTGAAGCCAAATTCTAGACATCTCTGCCTAACATGAAAAAACAACAACTCTCGGATTTACAAAGACTAAGCAAAACCTCAAATTATCATCATCCAAAAAGCTGACAAAGGAGACACAATCGTTATCCTGGACAAGAACGCCTACACAGAAAAAATGGAATTAATCTTAGCCGACCAAGATACATATACAAATTACAGCAACCACAACAATTACAAAACTCAAAAATAAACTTGACACAATTCTTAGGAAACTCGGACAGAACAAAGAAATCAACCTCTTTACATTACAACAGATAGGTTTTCGCAACAACATTCTGCCCCACATGTTCCGAATAACCATGTTACACAAACCTGGCCACCCTCTAATACCTATCGTTTCTTTTAGTAGATCAGCTTTTGCTAACCTATCCACCTTCCCTGTCAAAATTATATCCCCACTCACTCGATTCTCTACATTCAAAATTAATAATACCAACCAAGCCTTCCAAAAAATCGGTAACACTACCATATCCGATGGAAACGTATTAGCTTCCTTCGACATCATGTCCCTATACACTAATGTGCATATTCCTTTCACCCTACAAGCATTACGGGTACTTCTAACAGCTGATGACATTTTAATGAAACACACCTCTCTTTCAGTTGACCACATCCTTGAACTCACCACTCTTTTACTAGACACTAGATATTTTAGATTTAATAATAAAATGTATCGACAAACATTCAGTTTATCAATGGGTTTAGGCATTTCCGCCCCCCCCCCCCCTTTCTGAAATTTATCTCACCACTATCGAAAATCAAATTTTACAACCTTTTCCTTCTGAAATTAAATTATACATACGCTAAGCCGATGATATCCTTATAATACGCAACAGAACAACCATAGACAATCTCTTTTTAAGATTCAATACAATACATGACAGGCTAAACCTTACCCTCGAAATCGCAACGGACAACCAGATTAATTTTCTTAATCTCACTATTTATACAACAGACACTAATATAAATACAAAGATTTTCAGAAAAAATACGCACACCTGTAAATATCTACATTTCACTTCACATCATCCCCTTAATACCAAAAAAGCCGTCCTACACAACCAAATCTACAACACTATCAAATTCAGTTCTTCACAAAACGATCTACACAATGAACTCCAATACCTTACTGAGCCAGGAGCTACCCCCTCAACTCATTCAACATACAATATCCACTGTTAAAGACAGTATTAATAACCCCACCAGACACAGTAACAAGACAAATACTCGCATAGTTCTCCCTTATCATAGTGAACTCGCAGCACAATTCCGGCGTATATTCAAAGATACCGATATCTCCCTCACCTTCTCTTCTTACAATAAACTAGGTTCCCTATTTAATTCGTATAAAGATACACATAAATATCCCATCAACAATCTCAATAATATTATATATATCATAAAATGCCAACCAAACTGCGACACCTGTTACATCAGCAGCACTACCACCAAATTCGGTTCCTCCACAACTTCCAATACCCGCGCATACTACCATTTCAACAGTTTCAGCACCAGTCGATCCTGCACTGAGTTAACAACCCACGCTCAAACAACCCACAATCACACCCCCCTTGTTGACTCCGCCATCATCATTATTAAACTTAGATCGAGCTACAGAATTCTTCAATATGAAGCCCTCACCATCGAATGGTACTGACACCATTCCGATCCCAATATCATTGATGCTAAACTTCCCTTCAACCTCTCACCGGCTTGGAACCTCTCGCGGCTAAAGTTCCCACGTGTCAAAAAGAGTATCACGAGAGTATAGATAAACTTCAAATACAATACGTGTTGACTTCGCTCCCATTTGCCAACATCAGTTGGCAAATGGGAGCGAAGACGGTTTATTCGATGAAAGTCCCTCGTAATGACTATTGGCATCACCGGCTTTCTTTTCTTTTTTCAATTCCTTTTCCATTTTTTTTTTTTTTTTTTTTTTTTATTCATGTTCTTTAACCTCTTTATGACAACCAAGGATTGGATATCTGCACTTCTGCTTCCTTGCGCTCATTTTAAAATCCATTTAAAGTATTTTTACCCCATTCTCTGCCTTAGTTCTTTTTAATACATCTACCAACCTAAATTTATCCACCATCTACCAATAAATTTATTGCAGATTTATACAAGGTGAGTACCGTTTTTTAAGCACTTGCTATTCATTTTTTATGTATGATAGTTTAAGTGCTCTCTGGGCAGTTACACATGTAACCTCATTTTGGGAAGCACAATACGGTCTAAGTAACCATTGTGCAACTAACATAACAACACCACCATATAGGCCTGACATAACTGAGTGATCATGAAAAAGAGTGCAACAGTACACGCTCTTTGAATGGACCATAGTTCATACTCATGAGTGCTAAATATGATTAATAATTGTATTCATTATTTATTCATGCAAACTCCTCTGACCCGGTGGTTTTGCCAGAGCAACTACAAATCTAAAATTTAATTTCTTTGAGCAATATGCCCCTCCCACTATTTCATTAATACTGAACACATCATGAATGATCAAACTGGTAGAACAAATTTATCTGTGAAAAGAACTATACCTCCCAAACATTTACTCATCCATTTCAAAAAATATGTTGTCTCAGTTCCAATTTTTATGATGTCCATTTTTGCTTACAATCTGCAAAGCCCTACTTACTTTTAATTAAAGAATTCTAATTTTCAGTTGATTCTACCACTGCTCACCTCAGTTGACTGAATTATCCACTTCAATGGTGGTAATTGCACATATGTCTGCTCTTATTTCCCTCACAGACATAGTAATCTGGTATATCCTGTTTTTGAACTTTTCTCTGGCTTAAAATCTCTCTATCCCATCTGTCAAATTCATCTCTTGCCTCTATCAGTCTCCCAATTCCACTAGCCACTTGGAATATGGTTTACATTATTTGAAATTTAACTTTCTCCTGTCCAACTTTCCTTGGCAGTTTTAATGTTCACAACTTGAGCAAGCTTCATTTTGGTCACATAGAGTGATATGGTTGAGATGCTTATGATTTTGTAATTGATAATGACCTCATTGTTCATTAACCAATCAGAATACCAAACAATCCCAACCACACAGCCAACAATTGATCTTTTTCTCGCAAACACCCCACACAAGTGTACGATCAAAGTGAGTAGTCCTATAGCTATATCATATCAAAACTTGGTCTCATGGCCATTCTCAGCCTCCGGTTTGGCATTACAAGAATGCAAAGTTGGATGAACTACAAGATTTATTTTCCACAATTCACCTTAAAATCTCATTCTTTATCAAACATCGATTTTCCAATAAATGTGCTAAGGCTGTACAACATAAGAATATCGCACATTACAGTTCGCTCACTTCCAAATATCCAGGTTAATTTTCTGTTTACACCAAACCTCGCAACAAGGATAAAGCAGTTATTAATCAGTCCAAACTAAATTTACAACATGCTAAAAGTAGAAAACTCGCTAGTAAACAATCTCCCACCATTCCCAGTTATCCTTGTCGGGACCACTCCAGCTTTGAAAATTGTTAAAAAATACTTCTTGTCACAAAATTTATAAATGGCCTTTATAGAATTATTAACTAACTATTTAGCAACCTTTTTTGTCACCAAAAGGAGAGTTACTTAGTACAAAGAAGCGGTTATCGAAGTGCAATAAAAATTTTTTTTATTTTTTTTTATTCTAACACAACAAAACGTAAATGATAGATTTCAATCGGAATAGTTTTCCCTTGATAAGCATCAAATAACGCATAGCTAATGTAATGTGATTTTAAATTGTTAGCTTCATTAGCAATGGAAATAGAGAAGGGGACATGAAAATTAGTCACATTTCCCTGTCTGCCATGGCCATTTTTAATTTTAAAAATATTTTAAAATTATATTTTAAACCTACTCATTGAGCTCTTTCCAACGGTGTATAATAAGCTATAGGTTATTGACAACATTTTTGTCCCTCCACATTTTACCCCCCATTTCTCAGACAAATTTTTGTCAATGATCAATATGGCCTACATGACAGACAGACAGACAGACAGACAGACAGACAGAGACAGACAGACAGACAGACAGACAGACAACCAAGTGACATTATAAGGGTCCTTCGTTAGACTACAGACCTTAAACAACACACAGAAATACTCTCGTAGCATAATAAACATTTGTCTCAAGTACTACCATTAATAAAAAAAGAAGAAAAATCAGCCTTTCAAATTATTATACTACCATTAATAATAATAATAAAAAAAGAAGAAAAATCATGCTTTCAAATTATTCCGGAAAACTGAAGTTCTGGATAACTCACGTTCCAGATAACCGACGTTCTACTGTACTAGTAATTAGTACCTGTTAGTTTAAAAACTGTTCCAGGGAAAATAATGGAGTCACTTTTTAAAGAAGTAATTGCAGGACCATCTGGACAGGAATGCAATTATACTGCAGTAACAGCATAGGTTTGTCGAGGGGCGGTCTTGTGCAAGCAATCTGATAGGTTACTATGCTGCAGCAACCAAAGAACTAGATGTAAAAAATAATTTTGATATACATACTTGAATTTCAGGATGGCTTTGATATTGTTGCATATAAAATACTGCTGTCCAAACTGCAGCAATATGGCATTAAGGGTAAGTTACTGCTATGGATAAATGGATGATTAGGTGGAAGAACCCCTGGCTTGTAGCCGTGAAGGGAGTTGTATACAGCAATGTGTTTTCTGTATAAAATAAACAGTTCTTCATATAACACAGAGAGTGGTTCCCAATGGACGTTACTCTTCGTGGACTAATGTTACTAGTGAAGTTATCCAGAGATTATTGCTGGGCCCATTGTTGTTTTCAATATTTCTTAATGATATTAATGAAAGTATATCAGGCTGAATGTCTAAGTTTGCAGATGATACAAACACTTGCAGTGTGATTAACAACAGTAATCAGGATGACCTCTGGGGTCAAGCCAGAGGTTAAGATCACCGCCACCACTGATCTGACCATCTGTCTTGCCACAGTTAGCAGGAGATATTTGCTGTCTTGATATCCTGATGAGTTCACACCAGTTCGTGATTCAGGATGTAGACATTACATTAGTCTTGAAATGTTTTTAAGCTATAGAACCCATTTACAAATCAAAATTTGTCATACAAATTAACATTAGTAGAAGCACATAATGCAAGAAAGCAAAGCAAGCTTATATAGCATCAACAAGGAAAAAAAAAACTGATTTCCCAATTCACCCATCAATTCACTCCAAAAGCCTGTTCAGTTCTTCCTTGAATTTATTTAAGCTATCAACTTCCACAACGATAGATGGAAGTTTGATCCAGCAATCAACCACCAGCCCTAAAGGCAAATTTACACACATTTATCACATCTACACAACTGACTAATCTCAATTTGAATTTATGCCCCCTCAGGTGCATAATCTGAGCAAGAGGAAGAATATTATCAGCACTGAGCTTGCTCAAATCATTCAAGCCTTTATACACCTCAGTCAGATCACACTGCAGGTGCCTAGTCTCCAGATGTCACAATTTGCAGAACTTAAGCCTTTCTTGGTGAGAGCAACCCTTTGTTCCCTTCACCAATCTAATTGCCCCTCTCTGTACTCATTCCATCAGCTCTACATCCTCCTTAAAACAAGGCCTCCAGACCTGTATGCTGTACTTATTACAGAGGGATAATCGTCTCATTATCCCTGCTAGCAAAATTCCTGTATATCACTGACAAAACTCCATGAGCTGCTCTGGCAACCTGTCTGCACTGCTCAGAAAACTACATATCTGACTGCACTATTACCCCTAGATCTTTTTCATTCTCCACAACCCTGAGTATAGTACCACACAGTTGGTAAATTACTCTGGGATTACTTTGCATTTGTCAATGTTAAACTTTATTTTCCACCTCTCAGCCTACCTACCCAACTTTTTTAGATCCTGCAGCAGTAGCATACTGCCATTAACAACCCTGCCAATCTTCATCAATATCACTGATAAATATAGAAGACAATAATAGGCATATCACTGAACACTGGGGGACTGCACTAATAACATTAGTCTACAAAGGGCAGTGTCCACCGATTACCACTCTGTCTTCTCCCAATCAAGCATCCCTTTATGCATAGCAGCAATTTGCCCTTAATGCCATACTGCTCTAATTTGTACAGTAGTCTTCCATGTCCAACAGTATCAAAAGTTTTTGATTATCAAATACAGTAAGTCCTCATATAGCACGATAGTTGTGTTCCTAGCTAGAAACCCTCATGCAATGCAAAGTCGTGCAATATAAATAACAGGCACTATGGGAAAAACAGGGTTAAGTGCCGACCACCCAAGATTTAATACACATTTGTAACCAAAACATTACCAAACAACAAATAATCGTAATAAAATACGTATTTTATTACGACTATTACATAATAAAATATTGCTAATGCTTTTGCTTCTATCATAAGCAAACTTCCTCATTGTTTTATTTTCTATCCAAACAAATGACAGCGGTTCCATCTCTTCCAATTCTTTGATTGGAAGAGATGGAACTAATCTAATGGAGTCTTGATCTAATGGATTTTATTACACTTTGATTTGTTCTTGCTTTGAAAGTTGTTTTTATTTTCTCCTGATTCTTTCTAATTCTCAGCATTGCCTCATTTAGGCAATGAGGCAATGCCTCATTTAGGCCTGTAGCATGTGCAATATCACATGATCTTTTATTTTGCTCAAAGTGTTTCACAATTTCATATTTTTTCTCTATTGACAGAGGTGGACTGGCCATAAGCCTTACCGGGGAAACCCTGGTGGGCTGGAGGCAAGTGTGATATCGACCATAAATGAGGCCGCTAGTATGAGGCCGCTACAAATTTTCCCAGGTAAGAATTTTTGATCCAGTCCACCTTTGTCTATCGATATTGCTTTCCTTTTTCTCTCTGAATCTGTAGAAAGAAAGCTTCAAAAGGAAGTTCACCAGGAAGCTTCCTTTTCACACCTTTTAAGTATTTTACTTTTTTTTAGAGAATAAAGCACAATTACAGGATACACACAAACAAAGCTGTGCTTGTGTAGCAACTGAATAAACAACAATAGGCAGAGTCACACTATTGACACCTCACTACCTCACATTTTACTAAAGCACATTTCTGGGGGTTACTACCATAAAACAATAAAAACAATTTTCAGTTGCGTTCCTGCTAGTGGAATCTGTTATAAACGGGTAGTATACTCGATCTAATTGCATTTGCGATAATACCAATAGCTGGAATTGTGGGGGTTTTTATGTTATTATGGTGAATTGTGTTTCCATCACTGATATAAAAAACAAATACATTTTCAGAATCCTCTCTGCATTCCTATCGTGTTGCATTCAGTTTTGGTGATTCCGCATTCAACTGCCATTTCTTGTAAACACAGGCGAATTGTGCATAAGAAAATTGGGTTCGTATTATACACAATATCATTCCCCTATTTATAAATCACGTATGATCAAATTCTTCGATCATACATGATTAGCGTAAACACGAGTTATACGAGGACTGACTGTACAGTCAGTATAGCATGATAGTTGTGTTCCTAGAAACTCTTGTGCAATGCAAAATTGCGCAATATAAATAACAGGCCCTATGGGAAACATAGGGTTATGTGCCGACCACCCAAGATCGAACACACATTTGTAACCAAAACATTACCAAACACAATGTATAATTGTAATAAAATACATAAGTATTTTATTACGACTATTACGTAATAAAATATTGCTAATGCTTTTGCTTCAATTGTAAGCAAACTTGTTCTTTGTTTGATTTTCTATCCAAACAGATGACAGCCTTTTCATCTCTTCCAATTCTTTGTGTCTATCTAATGGATTTTATGGAGTTTTTAGGAGGATTATATGGATTTTGTGAGAGCCATTCCATCGCTTCAATTCTTTGTGTCTTGATCTAATGGAGTTGTTCCTGCTAGGGAAGTTGTTTTTATTTTCTCTGCATTCTTTCTAATTCTTGGCACTGTCTCATTCAGGCCTGTAGCACGTGCTATATCATGTTCTTTCATTTTGCTTAAAGCGTTTCAGAATTTCATATTTCTTCTCTATGGACAGAGACAGCCTGGCCATAAGCCTTACCGGGGAAACCCCAGTGGGCCGGAGGCCAGAAGTCAATGGAGGCCAATGTGATTTTGGCCATAAACACTAGTATGAGGCCACTACAAATTTTCCCCACTAAGAATTTTTGACCCAGTCCACCTCTGTCTATTGATATTGCTTTTCGTTTTCTCTCTAAATATGTAGTGTCTTCACCGACACGCTTCCTTTTCACACCTTTTTAAGTATTTTACTCATTTTTAGGGAATAAAGCACAATTACAAAATGAGGAGGCATGCTTGATAGATATAAATAAAGCTGCGTGTGTGTAGCCACTGAATAAATAACACCGTAAAGGCAGAGACACACTATTAACACCTCACTAGCTCACATTTTACTAAAGCATATTTCTGGAGGTTACTAACATAAAACAGTAAAAACAATTTCCAGCTGCGTTTCTGCTGGTGGAATGCTATAAACTGGTAGTAAACTCTATCTAATTGCATTTGCGATAATACCAATAGCTGGAATTGTGTAGGTTTTTACTTTATGGTGAAATGTGTTTCCCCTTCACTGATATAAAATACAAAAATACATTTTCAGAATCTTCTCTTTATTCCTATTGTGTTGCATTCAGTTGGGGTGATTCTGCATTGGACTGCCATTTCTTGTAAACACAAAGGTGAATCATGCATAAGTGAATTCAGTTCATGTTATATACGATAACGTTGCCCTATTTATAAATTGTGTATGATCAAATTTGTGTAGTGTAAACACATGTTATACGAGGACTGACTGTACTTTGATAATCAAAAATAACAAATTAATAGAATATCTGCAAAACATCTGTAATTCCTCTCCTAAAATTCAAGGAAAACAAATTCCAAAAAAAAAAAATCCCTGTTCTTAGAACAGGAACAAATCCCTGTTCGTAGTTAATAACTTATATTAAAAAAATATTTTAATACAAGTTATTTCATAACTTGTATTAAAATATTTTAACACAAGTTATTTCATAACTTGTATTAAAATATTTTAACACAAGTTATTTCATAACTTATATTAAAATATTTTAACACTAGATCCACTATGACAGTCAATTTGAACATTTTCCTACTTTTATTTGTTGTATTTTTGTAGCAGTTTTAACTAGTGTGACATTTCTTAATTTTCCACTGACTTACAGCGCACACAATTGCAAAAAAATTATGCACACATTTTTATTTTAAATATCTATCTATGTTCGACTTAATAGGGCAGATCGTCACCTTTTCATTCCCGCTTTCCAAAGTCACCAGACTTGGGCACCTCCAACTTTCAAATTTCTCTCTTTCATAGCTAATATTGCACCCCCTTCCATGATTTTCTAGGGCATCCTTGTCTTCTCTTCCCTTGTTGTATTCACTCATATAAAATTTTAGGCCATCTCTCTTCATTCACGCATAGTAAATGTCCAAACGATCTCAGCCTCCTGTTTTCAATTTGTTTTATAATATCTTCATCTGCAAGCAAATGCAAATTTCCTCGTTCATAACCCTCTCTCTAGCTTGAAAATTCTAGCACTTCAATGTATATAGCCCATCTCTAGTGCCCTAAGCTTCTTTTTGTAACCCTCTTTTAGTGTCCACACCTCACATTCGTAACAAAGTACCAATTCCACTAATGACTGTCCGATATGTTTTTTGCTCTAAAGAAAATATTGTTGTTCCAACATATAGCATTGAGGACACAAAGAGTCTCCCTACTTTGATGAATTCGTGTGCTAACTTCCTCTTACCCCAGTCCATCCTTAGTTATAATATATCCAAGATACTTGAAGAAGTCAACAGGTTTTAGATGTATAGATTGTGTAACTTCCAATTCATCTAGATGCTCTGCTGTGATTAGGAATTCTGTTTTTGTAAAACTGATATTAAGGCCCCATTGATTGGTTATATGTAAATGTGGTTTTCTCAATATGTATTCCAAATCGTAAACTTCTTGTGCTACGATGGCCTGATCATCGGCAAAATTGAGATTCCATAAATATCTGTCATTAATTGGTATTAGTATTAGTAACGGCCGCATGGTGCAAGAAAGCCTATGGCTTATGCTGCACCAGCCAAAAAAAAAAAAAAAAATCCGAACAAAACAATGATAAAAACAAAAAATAAATAAATAAATAAATAAAATAAATAACTAAATAATAATAATTAATAAATAAAAAAATAAAATAAAAAATAAATAAAAAGAAAATTAAACCTATCATCCTATGCGCTTCCCTTACCCGAAAGTACTATCCAGATGACCTTTGAATTTCCCCAAACTGTCGGCCTCTACCACCCATGAAGGCAACGTATTCCCATTCCACAACAGCTTCTTTTCCATTCTTGCAAGGCACATTCCAAGATATCGTTAAACAATAAAGGTGACAAGCTACATACCTGCCTTAGCCCCTTTGTTGGATAGATTGGGTTAGATAGAGACTTTCCAACTTTAATAAATGCCACATTATTATTGTATAATTTCCTAATCAGTTCAACCAGTTAAGTTTTAACTCTATATCTAAAACTGACAAAGAAGTCAATTTCACTGTTTGTAAAATTTTGATAAAATTAGCTAATTTTTATACAGTTAATCAATTTTTTGGATTTATTTACTTACCTTGTGACAAACATTTATAATTCAAATCACTCTATGGTTTGTGCAAGTGCATGTCCAGGAGTGTATGTCTGCACCTGGGCATGTATTGCACTGAAGAACTCAGAAAATAATATATAGATTCCTTGAAGGCATCAGCTCAAACCAGTAAAAAAAGTGTCCACATCACACCTCTCAAAAGGCATCAATGCCAAAGCAGGTGATGCAAGGTAAACAGAACTACAGAAATGTGCACTGTGTGTAAAAAGTATGTATGTGGAAAGAGTACAGGAACTCTGGAAAAACTGCCATTTATTTAAAATGTTGTATATTAATTTTTAAACTTCAGCTTATTTCCAAGACAAAAAAATTTTGATAAATAAAAAAATTGTTCAAATTTTTGCTATCAGAAATATTACTTTTGTATTACTTTTATGTGCATTACCATAAAAACAACACTATGCATTGTTATCAGTTAATTTATATCAATGCTTATAATACAATGTTGAAAATACAACTTAAAGATAAATTTTATGCAGAGCAGTCAAAATGACCAGCAACAGTGGTTTCAAGTATTTTTGCTAGCTGGCAGATGACGTTCTAATGTTAACAGACCTTAAAAATCCTCAACCCCAGCCTTTTTTCCTATTGTCATCTGCCCTTCTTTCATTAAAAAACAAACATAATAAAATCATAAACTTCTCCCCCTCTAGCAGAACCATACAGTTTATACAGAATAGTTCATGCACTATGCAACTGAAACAAGTTTACAAACTGTAATAAAAGAGAAGTGGGGGGGAAGAGAGAGAGAGAAACAGAGAGAGCATGCCTTTTGATTAACACTCTTGACCTTGCCTTTGCATTTTCAAATCATTCCTAGATCTACCTGATTGTACGGTATAATTTCAGCTGAGGATATTTAGTATAACGTTCCAAAAGAAACGTGTGAACTTTTGTAAAGAGAGTAACTATTTTTGTAAAACTCTTATCACATTTTTGTTTAGCATAGGGCAAGTGCTTTCCATTATTAGTAAGAGGAATCTTGTTATCCAATAAATTATTTGTTAACTACATCATTTCTAACACACACAGTGAAAGAAACAGATAAGGAAGTGAGAAATGCATTTTGTACACCCATTACAGAGGTTTTTATGGCTGTAGATTTTAGATTACCAAGCATGGTTGCTAAAATATTTTCTTATTTCTGAAAAATGTTTTTGTTATTTTCAATTTTTTTCTTTCTGTACACCAATACTAGACCTTTTTTGATTAAGCGGGTAAAAAGTTTTATTATTTTTATTTTTTTGCCGATGCTGTATAAACTTTGCGCTTCCCTGTATCTCTTTAACTATATTATTACTAACAGACTGCAATATAATATTTTTTTTAAATTAAAAGTTTAAATTGAAGTGCCTTAGATAAATTTTTGATAAAAGATTTCCGTAGCCCAGTGGTCAGGAGCGGGAGTGCAGTAACACACGCTCCTTGAGTAGACCAGGGTTCAAGCCCCTGACTGCTAAATATGGTCGATCTGCCAACCCACACTGGACCAGTGTGGCAGATTATGGTCCATTTCTCTCAACGTGAATTGTTGAGTAGCCTTCCATCCTGCAGTGGGTTGATAATGGCTGCAGTTTTAGCAGATAAATTTTTGAAAAAAATTATATAAACATAAAACTACTGGTGACTTCCAGTTTCAACTTTATAAAATCACTAAGCTATGCATGGAAAATTTCCAAATTAAGCATGAGCCAGTAATTTAAAAATTTTCACATACAACTTTTTTTTGCATGCATGCACCATTTAAATAACCATAATAATAATCAGAATGAAAACCATCAAGTATAATAATTTAACATAAAACAAACGTTATCTTAAATTATTGCAATTAGCAGGTATGGTAGCAACAGTATCAGCTGCCTCCTGAGAATGGCAATAACATACTCAGAGCAGAAAACAAAAATAATAAAACAAATTGCAGTTAACTCACTTACCAGCATGTTTCTAGTAATAATTACTCTATGAAAACAATAACTTGTGATTTCAAAAACCACAGATGTAAAAATCCTTGTGTGTTACAATCAACGATGATCTAAACTGAAGACCACATTAAAATTCCGCTGAAATAATTCTAGCAGATATTTTAATAATTAAATAAGTTGCTATGGTGAACTATGTTCAACAATATATTTGCTGCATTGTTTATAAGTGTAGGCAATACCTACACTGCATCCAATGGTAGAGCTTTAAATCTTTATTAATTGATTTTCAAAACACTGTTCACTGTAACCAGTGATCACAAAACAAATATTAGAGTTTAGAAAATAATAAAACGTAACACCTACTGAAACATTCTCTTCAAAGTTTTTGACTGTACTCCAAAATTCTGAATTCCTACAGAGGGTCCAGGATCGTTTATAAACTGAAGGGAATCCCAGTGTTCTTCATTTAAAGATGACAATAAAGAGTTAAAATCATTTTGGTGCACAGTCCAATTATTATCCTCACCCAGAAATCCAAAACCTGAGAAGTTATATGAGATCAGAAGAAAACATTATCATCAAAATTCAGAAAGTCATTTATACTGATTAAAGTGGGTTAAGTTAATACATAACTTAAAAAAAAGAAAGAGTAATTCATATATATGCATATAAATTAAAATTAACTGAAGAGTTAAGAGTATAAATAAAGAAAAACTAACATTAATGGATTCAAATCATATCTGACCACATACCGAGGCATGCACAGGGGGAAGGCCTTAAATGGCCATTGAAACTAGATTCCGCAGGCATCACCATCATGATAATAAATATTTATGATAATAATCAAGATGAGAAATTATCAAGCATCATTTCTTGTATTATTAGAAGTGGCAAATAATACAAGAAAGCAAGCTTACACAGCATTGCCAAAAATAAAAAAAATCCAATTTCACCTATCCATTCCCTCCAACAGTTTGTCTAGTTCTTCCTCGAACTTGGTTAAGCTATCAAGTTCCACTACGATAGATAAAGGTTTGTTCCAACAATCAACCATCCACTAACTAAAGGCAAACTTCCGCACATCTATTCTGCAACCATCATTCATCAATTTATGCCCCCTCATGTATGGAGTATGTGCAAGAGAAAGAATTCAATCAGCATTCAACTTGCTCAAACCATTCAAAGACTTAAAACACCGCAATCATTTCACTTTGCAGGTGCATAGTATTCAAATGCTGCCATCTGCAGAACTGAAGCCTTTTTTGGTAAGGTAAACCTCTGTTCCACTCACCAATCAACTGCATTTGTATTCATTTCAGCAGTTCCACATCCTTCCTAAATTCATGCCTTCAAACCTGTAATGCAGTACTCAAGATATGGCCTGACCATGAGTTATCCTGGCAGCCTGCCTGCACTGCTCAGAGAACTTTATACCCGAAAATGCACAATTATCCCCAGATCTTTTTCATTTTCCACTACAACCAGTTGGTACATTACTCTGGGGGTTACTGCTGCCCAGATGCAGTACTATGCATTTCTCAATGTTAAACTTCAATTGCTATTTCTCAGCCCAACTGCCTAACTTTTCTAGGTCCTGTTGCAGTAGCATACTATCATTACTGTCATTAACCACCCTGCCAACCTTTGTATCATCTGCAACCTTGAACAAAATTGCTTAACAAGTACCGGCAGAATTGCTTAACAAGTACAGGTCACTGTTGAAAAAAAGCCGTGAAATAGGGTTGAATTTGAAAGTGTCTCCAATTCTGCCCAGACACGATAGGAGGGAGTATATGATGAGAGCCTTGTCGATCAATTCCGCCCTGGAAAGATTGTGCAAGGCTCAAGGGGTAGAATTTTTTTCAGCCTGGACTGTACTTGTTAACAGGAGAGATTGCTTCTACAGGGATGGGATACACTTAAATAGAAAGGGTGCAAGAATATTTGCTGATGCTATCGAGGCAGTGTTAGGTGGGTCGGAAAACTGCTAGCTTGGGGGGGGATACAAAGACGAATAGATTAACAGTAGCCACTGGCAGAGGTGAAAGAGATTCTTGCACTGCTTCTATTGGAATGAGCAGAAGCCTGAAAAACAAGATTCAGGGTATTTCAGAGACTGCTGGGAGTCATTGCTGTATAAGTAAACACATGGGTTGTATTAGGGTAGCTAAGAATAGAAATAGGTGCATGTATACTTGCGTATACACCAATGCTAGGAGCTTAGTAAATAAATTTGATGAATTTGAGGTATTGCTCAAAACATCAGAGGCAGATATTGTTGGGATATCAGAGACTTGGTGTCACACAGAAATAAGGAATGCAGAACTGGAATTTGGGGAGTACAACGTCTACAGAAAGGATAGACTGGATAGGAAGGGAGAAAGGGTTATGCTATTAGTTAAGAAATACATAAAATCCAAGGAAGTGAAGCCAGTGGACATCGCTGGACAGTGCAGTGTCGAGTCAGTTTGGTGTGACATAAGCATTGGGAGATCAAAATTGAGAGTAGGAGTGTGCTATAGGCCTAATGACTCTGATGAGTATAATAAGAAACTGTACAGGGAAATAGAGTGGGCCAGTAAATCAGAGAGTCTTATAATGGGAGATTTTAATTTCCCAGATATTGACTGGAGTTTGGGGGCTGGTCACCCAAACACTAGCAAGGCTTTTGTGGATTTATTGGATGATTGTTTTCTACATCAGCATGTTCGGGAGGCAACTAGAGGGAAGAATACTCTTGATTTGATTATCAGCAGTGATTCTTCATGCATTAAGAATCTGCAGATAAATGAACCACTAGGTGGCAGTGATCACAGTGTACTGAAGTGGGATTTACTCAAAGAGGTAACTACCATTAGGGGTAAAGGGTAAAGGGAAGGGTTATTGCTTTCGTAAAGGCGACTACGATGGACAGAGACAGTATTTAAATTCTATACAGTGGGACCAACTGATGATGTTACCAACAGCAAATTCAAAATGGGAAGCATTCAAAGAACTTATCTTGGAAGCTACTAGGCTTTACATACCAACTAAGAAATATTGTTCAAGGTTTAGGCCTAAATGGATGTCAGATGAACTGATGAGGCATATGGCAGAGAAGAAACATGCATGGGATACATACAAATTAACACATGACACAGAAGCCTATGATAGATACAAGTTGATGTGTAACCAAGTTACAAAGGAGGTTAGGCAGGCGAAGGCAGAGTACGAGAAATCTTTGGCAAGGGATGCAAAGAAAAACAGCAAAGAGTTCTTTACTTATGTAAACTCTAGAAGGAAAGGGATAAATGAGATTGGTCCACTTGATATCGATGGGTCAACTGTTGATGATCCTGCTCAGGTAGCTAACAAACTAAATAAATATTTTGCATCGACATTCACACATGAGGAGTTATTCAGCAAGGGGAATGCCAGAGGTGTATTCAACTCTAGCAGTAAGCTACAGAATCTTGAAATAACTGGGAGTAAAGTGGAGGAGAAACTGTTGAAGATAAACACAAGAAAGGCACCCGGGGTGGATGGGATCTATCTAGTTATATTAAAGGAGGCAGCAGAGGAAGTAAGCAAACCCTTAGCCATAATTATGAGAGCTTCCTTGTACTCAGGGGAGGTACCTGCAGACTGGAGATGTGCAAATGTGACCCCAATTCACAAAGGAGGATCAAAGGCTGACACAAGCAATTATAGACCTGTGAGTTTAACTTCTGTTCCAGGAAAATTAATGGAGGCACTAGTTAAAGAAGCACTGCAGGATAATTTAGACAAGACTTCAGTTATAGCTCGGACACAGCATGGTTTTTTTAAGGGGAAGTCTTGCCTGACCAATTTGATTGGATACTATGATGCAGTCACAAAGGAACTGGATGCAGGGAATAACTTTGATATTATATACTTGGATCTTAGAAAGGCTTTTGATACTGTTGCACATGAAAGACTGCTGCACAAATTGGAGCAGTGTGACATTGGAGGCAAATTGCTGCTGTGGATAAAGGGGTGGCTGAGGGGGAGAAGACAGAGAGTGGTAATCAATGAACACTGCTCATCGTGGACTAATGTTTTATAGTGGAGTCCCTCAGGGCTCAGTGTTGGGTCCATTATTGTTTTCTGTATTCATAAATGATATTGATGATGGTATATCAAGCTTAATGTTGAAGTTTGCAGATGATACAAAGGTAGGCAGGGTTGTCAAGGACACTACTGACATTATGCTGCTGCAACAGGATCTGGAAAGGTTGAGCAGATGGGCTGAGAGGTGGCAAATGAAGTTTAACATTGACAAATGTAAAGTACTACACTTGGGAAACAGCAACCCCAGAGCAACGTATCAACTCCGTGGTACTACACTGACAGTGGTAGAGAATGAAAGGGACCTGGGGGTGGTTATGCAGGCAGATATGAAGTTCTCTGAGCAGTGCAGACGGGCTGCAAGAGTAGCTCATGGTGTATTGTCAATGATATATAGGAATTTTTCTAGCAGGAATAAGGAGGTGATTATTCCCTTGTATAAGGCAATGGTCGGACCACACCTAGAGTACTGTATACAGGTCTGGAGGCCTCATTTCAAGAAGGATGTAGAGCTGCTGGAACGAGTACAGAGAAGGGCAACAAGATTAGTGAATGGAACAAAGGGGTGCTCTTACGAAGAAAGGCTTAAGTTTTGCAAATTACAGTGTTTGGAGACTAGGCACCAGCGAGGTGATCTGATAGAGGTGTATAAAGCATTGAATGGTTTGAGCATGCTCAGTGCTGATGGGATTCTTCCTCTCGCTCAGAATAATCACCTGAGAGGGCATAAATTCAAATTGAGGAAAGACAGATGTAGGATAGACGTGAGGAAATTTGCCTTTAGCCAGCGGGTGGTTGGTTGGTGGAACAGACTTACATCCCTTGTCGTGGAGGTTGATAGCCTGAATAAGTTTAAGGCTCAGCTGGACAGGTATTTTGAACGAACAAAGGGGTGAAGTGGAAGTGGTTATTTTTTTTTTTATTTATTTTTTTTTTTTTGGCTGATACTGCATAAGCTTGCTTTCTTGCATCAAATGCCTCTACTAATGCTAATTCTTGGAGGGTACAGATGGGTGAATTTTTCTGGCTGATGCTATATAAGCTTGTTTTCTTGTATTATTTGCCATTACTACTACTATTACTATATAATTTGATAATTTTTAGATAGTAAATAGCTGTGATAAATTGGCATCTCCAAGGATATGGTTTGTAGAGGTTTATGTAAGTTAAGCTGCAATCTTGCGGTTCTAGCCAAATGGTAATGTGCATAACCCACTCCACCCTTCTTGTCTCTCCTTTCTGTACACATTGTACTCTCCAAATTAATAAGAATATGTTTAATGGTAAGTAAGAAACTGAAGTGCAAGTAATGTGGGGGATCATCCTCCAGCAGTAAAAAGGGGTGTATTAGATGCATTACGGCTGCTATGGCTCTTGCAAGCATGAACTCTTCATTCATGCCTATTTAATTGGAAACTGGATCTCTGCAGCTGTGGATTCTATTTTATTTCAAGAAGTTTGTTATCTATCTGGGAATCAGCCATTTCTGACCACATGTCAACACTTGTCCATCATATGACTAATTTGTAATCAGAATAAGCAACTGGGATGGAATCAAAGCCAGCAGGGTGCTTTGCTGTGTGGTCTGCACGCTTGTTTCCTGGTATTTCAACATGGCTGAGTACCCAGCAAAACTCGAGTCAGTTTATTTTCATTGAGGCGACTCAACCAAGATCTGTTTTGTGTCTGAAGGAGATGGGAATCCTGTGATTTAATCATATGGTTATCATTGCACTTAAATATTCTTATACTTATTCTGTATATATATTATTATTCTAGGAAGGCCTGCAAATGGGTGGAAGGATGGGATCGGTGAACTTCTGGAGATGACATTTTGCAATGCCACTCGGAGAGCACAAGATCAATTCTGTTGAAGGGATTCATTGGTCGCCACAATACCTCCTCAGGGAGCTATGTGACTGGAAGAAGAAAAAGAAGATATATTATTCACCTTTGTATTTAAAAGAACATTAAGGAGAGTCAAAGTCATCTTGACTGCATAAAGTTCAGTTGTAAAAACACTGCATTGAAGCAGTAACCGGACAGAGACAGTGGATGTAGGAAGAATTACTTCCTACATCCACTGTCTAACTCTTACTTCCTGCATTCACTGTAGGAAGCGTAAAATAATTTCTGGCTCTACCTGCCGATTCGCAAATATTTTTCCTTTCGGTGTTTTGACAAGAGTAGAACCAGTCAGTTGCCACATCATGTACTGTGTAGTGTTAAAAACTGAATTTGCATTGTTTTTATATCGTAGTGTTCAAAATCGAATTTACGTTTTCAGAAATTCATTTAGTGCTACAATGAATAAGCAGACACAAAGGAAGTGTGTCTGCTTATTCATTGTAGCTTATTTATCTCAGCTATTACAAAATCATTAGGCTCCCTTTTAGAGTTTAATAATCTTCTGACCTCCATTTCCCCAAAGAAATTCTCATGTGTGAATGTAGACTCAAAATACTCATTCAGTTCCTCAGCTATCTGAGCAAGATCAACAGTCGAACCATCAATATCAAGTGGATCAACCTGATTCATCCCCTTCCTCCTTCTACAGTTTGTATAAGTAAAGAAGTCTTTGGTGTTTTTCTTTGCATCTCTTGGCAAAGATTTCATGAAATCTGCCTTTGCGTGCCTAACCTCCTTTGTGAATTGATTACAGAGTAGCTTATATCTACCATAGGCTTCTGTGTCGCCTGATAATTTATATGAATTCCATGCATTTTGTTCCTCTGCTATGAGTCTCATTAGTTCATCTAACATCCATTTCAGCCTAAACCTTGAACAGTACTTCTTAGTTGGTATGAAAAGCCTAGTAGTTGCCAAGATTAATTCCTTGAATGCTTCCCATTTAGAATTTGCTGTTGGTAAATCATCAGTTGTTCCCACCGTATAGAATTGAAAAACTGTCTGAGAACACTGTAGTCACCTTTACGAAAGCAAAAACCCTTTCCTTTACATCTTATGGCAGTTACTTCTTCAATCAAATCCCACATCAGCACACTGTGATCACTGTCACCTAGTGGTTCCTTTATCTGCAAATTCTTAATGCATGAATAATCATTGCTGATAATCAGATCAAGAGTATTAGTCCATATGGTTACCTCTCAAACATTCTGCTGTCAAAAATAATCATCTGATAAATCCACAAAAGTCGTGTGAGTAACCAATCCACAAGTTCCAGTCATTATCTGGAAAGTTAAAAACTCCCATTATAATATGTTCTGATTTACTGACCCACTATTTCTCTGTACAACTGTTCATTGTACTCTCCACAGTTATTAGACCTATAACACACTCCTACTTTCATTTTTGCTTTCCCAGTGCTTATGTCACACAAAACTAACTCGACATTGCACTGTCCATTTTTGTCAATTGGATGCACTTCCTTAGATTTTGTGTTTTTTAACTAACAGCATAACCGGCCCCCCCTCCGTTCCTATCCTTTCTGTATTGGAATATGGGGAGTACATGTTGTACTCCCCATATTCCAATTCTGCATTGCTTATATCTCTATAATGTCATGTCTCTGATATCCTAACAATATCCGCCTTTGGTGTCTTGACCAGCACTTCAAATTCATTAAATTTGTTTACAATACTCCTAGCATTGGTATACATGCACTTGTTCTTACTCTTAGTTATCCTAACACAACCCATGTATTTACTTGTTCCATTAAGACTGCTATCAATCCCTGAAATCCCTAGCTCTTTGCTTTCTAAGCTGCTCAGTCTAATAGAAACATGCAAGATTCACTTTGACTTCTGCCTGCAGCTACTCTTAATCTATTAAACTATGAACTTTCCCCCCAAACTAGCAGTTTTACGACCCCTCCTAACACTGTTTGTGTATCCCATCCCTGTAAAAGCAATCTCACCTGTTAACAAGCACAGACCATGCTGAGAAAAATTCTACCCCACGACCCTTGCACAATCTCTCCAGATTCAAATTGACTGAAAAAGCTTTCATCATATACTCATCCCCCTCATGCCTGGGCAGAATTGCAGACAATTTCAAATTTAACCCTAACTCGTGAAATTTTTTTTGAACATTGACCTGTAAATAAATTTGCAGATCTCCTACTCTTAATGTCATTAGTGTCAACGTGTACAACAATACCACCCTTTGTGCCCTTAAAAGATTATATCTGTTCTACAGCGTAATCAACTTTTTCTCCTGGCAGACATATCCTGGTCCTATTCCACCGATACTGTTTGCACAATATGTTACCCATCTACTTGACAGTAGAGTCACCAACAATAACTAGCTCTTGTGGGACCAATGCATTCTGCTTTGAAGATTGCCACATTGTCTGACACACAAGAGTGAGCTCCAACATTGTGTTCGGCAGCTGAGAGCTTGATGGTTGCCACACTTTAATACCTTCGAGGGCATCTACCTGTTTCTTCAAACTCTCATAGACAGTGGTCTCAGAAAGTTTTTAAATTCTGTACAGTGGGATCAACTGACGATGTTACCAACAGTAAATTCTAAGTGGGAAGCATTCAAGGAATTAATCGTGGATGCTACTAAAATTTTCATACCTATTAAGAAATATCGTTCAAGGTTTAAGCCTAGATGGTTATCAAATGAAGTAATGAGACTCGTAACAGAGAAGTAAAATGCATGGGATGCATATAAATTATTAAGCGACTCAGAAGCCTATGGCAGATATAAGCTAGTCTGTAATCAGGTCACAAAGGAGGTTAGGCAGGCGAAGGCAGATTACGAGAAATCCTTGGCAAAAGATGCTAAGAAAAACAGCAAGGATTTCTTTACTTATATAAACACTAAAAGAAAAGGGATGAATCTGATTGGTCCACTTGACATCAATGGTTCGACTGTTGATGATCCTGCTCAGATAGCAAACAAACTGAATGAGTATTTTGCATCTACATTCACACATGAGGAATTATTAAGGTTTGAAAATGGCAGAAGACTATCAAATTGTAGCAGGATACTTAATGATTTTGTAATAACTGAGAGCAAAGTGGAGGAGAAATTGTTGAAGTTAAACATAAGAAAAGCACCTGGGGTGGATGAGATCTATCCAGTTATATTAAAGGACACCTCTTTTAATATAACTGGATAGATGCAAAGCAACTAAGCAAACCCTTAGCCATAATTATGAGAGCATCCTTGGACTCATGGGAATTTCCCATGGACTGGAGATGTGCAAATGTATCCCTAATTCACAAAGGGGGATCGAAGGGTGACACGAGTAATTACAGACCAGTTAGTTTAACTTCTGTTCCGGGTAAAATAATGGAGTCACT
Organism: Mastigoproctus giganteus; assembly: GCF_048544385.1. Lineage (NCBI taxonomy): Eukaryota > Metazoa > Arthropoda > Arachnida > Uropygi > Thelyphonidae > Mastigoproctus > Mastigoproctus giganteus. The sequence continues at coordinate 142,798,434 of NC_143578.1, forward strand.
GGTTAAAGATGCATTGCAGGATCATCTAGACAAGACTGCAGCAATAATTCAGACACAGCATGGGTTTGTTAAAGGACAGTCTTGACTCAGAAGCCTATGGCAGATATAAGCTAGTCTGTAATCAGGTCACAAAGGAGGTTAGGCAGGCGAAGGCAGATTACGAGAAATCCTTGGCAAAAGATGCTAAGAAAAACAGCAAGGATTTCTTTACTTATATAAACACTAAAAGAAAAGGGATGAATCTGATTGGTCCACTTGACATCGATGGTTCGACTGTTGATGATCCTGCTCAGATAGCAAACAAACTGAATGAGTATTTTGCATCTACATTCACACATGAGGAATTATTAAGGTTTGAAAATGGCAGAAGACTATCAAATTGTAGCAGGATACTTAATGATTTTGTAATAACTGAGAGCAAAGTGGAGGAGAAATTGTTGAAGTTAAACATAAGAAAAGCACCTGGGGTGGATGAGATCTATCCAGTTATATTAAAGGACACCTCTTTTAATATAACTGGATAGATGCAAAGCAACTAAGCAAACCCTTAGCCATAATTATGAGAGCATCCTTGGACTCATGGGAATTTCCCATGGACTGGAGATGTGCAAATGTATCCCTAATTCACAAAGGGGGATCGAAGGGTGACACGAGTAATTACAGACCAGTTAGTTTAACTTCTGTTCCGGGTAAAATAATGGAGTCACTGGTTAAAGATGCATTGCAGGATCATCTAGACAAGACTGCAGCAATAATTCAGACACAGCATGGGTTTGTTAAAGGACAGTCTTGTCTGACAAATTTGATATGATATTATGATATGGTTAGAAAGGAACTGGATGCAAAAAATAATTTTGATATCATACAAAGGGTACTAGGAAAGTTTTGCAATATGACGTAACAATGAATCACAGGAAGCTGCTTGTTGCTGCATGTTGAGACATGTTCATACGTGCATAGTAGCCGCCGCGCCAAGTCGATGGGCTCAGTTTTTCATTAGTAGTGAGAGTGTAAAGTGCTTGCGATGGCATCGTGGTCACGAAATGAGATAAGGACAGTTTTGCGGTATAATTTCGTGCGTGGTTTAACCATAGACCAGTGCTTAGAAGAAATGACTCTTGCACTAGATGATGATTGTCCACATCGTACAACGATATTCAGGTGGTATAGAGAATTCCAAAGGGGAAATTTCACTCTGGAGGATTCTGAGAGGCCGGGAAGGCCACGAACGTCATTTACGGAGGAAAACGTTACTGCTGTGAGCAAAATGCTTGACGAAAACAGGCAAGTGACCTACCAACAGATATAGGATACTTTGGGCCTAAATGCACCAGCAATTCGTTCGATTCTGCAAGATCATTTGCACGTGAAGAAACTTTGTTCTCTCTGGGTGCCGCATCAACTGACTGAAGAGCAGATGACACGACGTGTGACTTGGTGCCGGGAGATATTAAAAAAGTTTGATAAGGGACAATCTCGGTATGTGAACAACATCGTGACAGGTGACGAGACTTGGCTGTACTATTACGATCTGCCGACCAAGGCTCAAAACAAAGTTTGCGTCTTTGATGATGACGACACACCCGTAATTGTCAGAAAATCCCGATCTGTAAAGAAGAAAATGATAGCTGTATTTTTCAAATCGAGTGGAATTGTGGAACGTGTCGTTTTGGACACGCAGAAGACAGTCACAGCTAAGTGGTATACTGAACAATGCCTGCCTAAAGTCATTGGATCTATGAAGAACCTGCAGCCAAAGTCAAGAATGGACACCTGGTACCTCCATCACAATAATGCTGCAGCTCACCGCGCCAAAGCCTGCACCGAATATTTGACCACGACAGGACTGAAACTTCTCGAGCACCCTCCCTACAGTCCAGACCTTGCTCCCTGCGACTTTGCACTGTTCAAGCATGTGAAAATGAAGCTAAAAGGGAGGCGGTTTTCCAGTGATGAGGACCTTCTACGGGCTTGGGACAACGAGTGTGCTTTACTCCCTAGTGAAACTTGGCAGAACTGGTTTAAAGATTGGTTTCGGAGGATGGAGAGGTGTCTTGAATGTAGAGGAACTTACTTTGAAAAAATTAAATAAACAAAGCTGTATTGCAAAACTTTCCTAGTACCCTTTGTATATTTGGATTTCAGGAAAGCTTTTGACACTGTTGCGCATCGAAGACTATTGTAGAAATTGGAGCAGAATGGTATTAAGGGTAAGTTGCTACAATGGATAAAAGGATGGTTAAGTGGGAGAAGACAGAGGGTGGTAATCAATGGGTGCTGCTCTTCGTGGACTAATGTTATTAGTGGAGTCCCACAGGGTTCGATGTTGGGTCCACTGTTGTTTTGTATATTTATCAGTGATATTGATGAAGGTATATCAGGCTTAATGTCGAAGTTTGCAGATGATAGAAAGGTTGGCAGGGTTGTTAATGACAGTAATAGCAGTGTGCTACTGTAACAGGATCTAGATAATTTGGGCAGATGTGCTAAGAAGTGGCAGCTGAAGTTTAACCTTGACAAATGCAAAGTACTGCATATGAGTAGAAGTAATCCCACAGAAACATACCAACTGTGTGGTACTACACTTAAGGTGGTAGAAAATGAAAAAGACCTGGGAGTAGTTGTGCAGGCAGATATGAAGTTTTCTGAGCAATGCAGACAGGCTACCAGGGCAGGTCATGGGGATTTTTCAATGATATATAGCAATTTTGCTAGCACGGAAAAGGAGGTGATTGTCCCTCTGTATAAGGCAATGGTCAGGCCACGCCTTGAGTACTGCGTACAGGTCTGGAGGCCTCATTTTAGGAAGGATGTAGATTTGCTTGGGCGTGTACAGAGAAGGGCAACAAGATTGTTGAGAGGAATGAAGGGATCCTCTTACCAAGAGAGGCTTAAGTTCTGCAAATTGCAGTGGCTGGAAACTAGGCACGTGCGCGGTGATCTGATTGAGGTGTATAAGGCCTTGAATGGGTTGAGCCCGCTGAATTCTGATAGGATCCTTCCACTTATTCAGATTACGAACCTAAGGGGCATAAATTCAAATTAAGAAAGGACAGATGTAGAACAGATGTGCGGAAATTTGCCTTTAGCCAGCGGGTGCTTAATTGCTGGAACAAACTTCCATCTGTCGTGGAAGTTGATAGGTTGAATAAATTTAAGGAGGAACTGGACAGGCATTTGGAGGGAATGGTGTGATTTTTTTTTTTTTTTGGCTGATGCTGCATAAGCTCATACACTTGCTTTCTTGCATCACATGCCACGACTACTACTAGCCATCAGAATGCTGAGTTGGTGCCCAATTTCTTGATACACTCTACAACTAGTTCACTTCCAGTTTCTACTATAACCTTAAACTTCTTAGTTTAGGCACTTTGTGATTTTTCATTTCCATTTTCACAGACATTTTACAAACCACACATTATTTATATCCTTTTGCTTCCTTTACTGTTGCACTGTAAGTTTTGAAGCATTAGACATATAATAACTTTTGTTATTTTCATTTTTCTGCTTATTTTGCTTCTTAACAGTTTATTATTACTATATATATATATATATATACACACACACATGTGTGCCTCGATTAACGCGATTAATTCTTTCCGCAAGCGCATCGCGCAAAACGGAAACGTGTTCATCGAATATCATAACCAATAGGAAAAATTATAATTGGTCCTTGACCTTCTGGAATGTCCATAAAGAATTTTAAAAATTCCTTTTAAATAACTTTTTAACAATGTAAAAGATAATAAAAATAATTATGGAATTAAATGTTTATTGCATAAAACAGCGGTTCTTAAACTGTGCGCCACAGAATATTTTAAATTTTCGAGGGAAACAGCGATACTCAACATCTGTCGGACACCGCGCAAACTACTAGCTTGAGGTAGTTCACAGTTTCAGCATTTCTTATTAAGTTGTTTGGACCTAACTAACCACTAAACGAAACTGTTAGGTATTTTCTTTTGGTCTGGGTGCGCCTAAATTGCTGAGACATTAAAGGTGCCGTGAACCGAGAAACTTTGGGAACCTCTGACATAAAATACACAATGAAGAAATTACTGTTGCGGAAATATTTGAACAGTGTTGACTTTCTCTTTTCATCAATCAATTTCCGATAGCCGACAACAATCTTCTCTGAGCCCTGGCGAAATAAATATTGCAGAGAACATGAAACCTTTTGATTGAGGTTCTATGCGATACGAAAGATTTCATCTAATTCTTTTACCGTTATCTCCTTAGCGGTAACATTTTCATCTGGCTCATTTAAAAATTTGAATTTTTAAATGCAAGTCTGCATTGACTTTATTAGCAGGAGACAAACATGTCTTCTTCCAATGGTTGATGGAACACACCAAGGTGGGCAGCAGGCAAACGTTTGTTTATTGACCGTACGACTCGCGGTAAGCTTAACGCGCGATTCAAATCTTTTTCAACTATTGTATAAATAAAAAAGATCGCGTTAACAGGAAATTTGCATTGTGTAAAGTGAAAAGTGGTATCATTTTTCAAATAGCGTTAACTGAATATCGCGTTAATCAAACACGCGTTATGCGAGGGCTAGATGTGTATATATATATATATATATATACACACACACACACACACACACACGTGTGTGTATATATATATATATATATATATATATATATATATACACACACACACGTGTGTGTGTGTAGTCTATTTCGCGGACCCCCCTGCGGGAACTGATCAACGGACACCAGTTTGGGAAAAGCTGGTTTAGAGGATCATTTATTGCTGATCTTGCCATATATTGAAAAAAAAAAAAAAAAATTGATGAGGGGATTGATAAGTCTGTTGCAGAGGGAGATCCTGTGGGTATCTGAATATAGGTGGGAGATCCACAGTTCAGTATAGTGATATTATTATTCATGAATGATTTGACAAATTTATTGTTGTTGGGATATCAGAGACATGGTATCACAAAGACATAATCAGTGCACAATTGGAATTTGGGGAGTACAATGTGTACAGAAAGAATAGACAGGACAGGAAGGGAGGGAGGAAGGAGGGGTTATGCTGTTGGTTAAGAAACACATGAAATCTAAGGACGTACATCCAATTTATGTTGGTGGACAGTGCAACGTTGAGTCTGTTTGGTGTGACATAAGCATTGGGAAAGGAAAAATGAGAGTAGGTGTGTGTTATTGGCCTAATGAATCTGATGAGTATAATGAGCAATTTTGCAGAGAAAGAGACTGTGCCAGTAAATCAGAGTGTCATATAATGGAGGATTTTAATATCCCAGAGAATGACTGGAATTTGTGGGTTGGTCACTCACACACTAGCAAGGCTTTTGTCGATTTATTGGATGATTGTTTTCTATAGCAGCATGTTCAGGAGGCAACTAGAGGGAGTGATAATCTTGACCTGATTATCAGTAGTGATTCTTCATGCATTAAGAGTCTGCAGATAAAGGAACCACTAGGTGGCAGTGATCAGTGTGCTGAAGTGGGATTTACTCAAAGAGGTAACTATCATCAGGGGCAAAGGGAAGGGTTATTGCTTTCGTAAATGTGACTATGGGGTTTGAGACAGTATTTAAATTCTATATGGTGGGATCAACTGATAATGTTACCAACAGTAAATTCAAAATGGGAAGCATTCAAAGAAATAATCTTGGAATCTACTAGGCTTTTCATACCAACAAAGAAATATTGTTCAAGATTTAAGCTTAAATAGATGTCAAATGAACTAATTAGACATTTGGCAGAGAACAAATATACATGGGATACATATAAATTAACAGGTGATGCAGAAACCTATGACAGATATAAGTTGGTCTGTAACCAAGTCACAAAGGAGGTTAGGCAGGCAAAGGCAGATTATGATAAATCTTTGGCAAAGGATGCAAACAAAACCAGCAAAGCGTTCTTTAACTATGTAAACTCTAGAAGGAAAGGGATGAATCAGATTGGTTCACAGGATATTGATGGTTCAACTATTGATGATCCTGCTCAGGTGGCTAACAAACTAAATGAGTATTTTGCATCTACATTCACACATGAGGAGTTATTCAGTGAAACGAATGCCAGAGATGAATTAAACTCGGGTAGCGAGCTAGATGATTTGGTAATAACTGAAAGATGAAAGTGGAGGAGAAATTGTTATAGATAAACATAAAAAAAAAGCCAGCCGGGGTGGATGGGATCTATCCAGTTATATTACAGGAGGCAGAAAAATAAGTAAGCAAACCCTTAGCCATAATTATGAGTGCTTCCTTGGACTCAGGGGAGGTACCCATGGACTGGAGATGTGCAAATGTGACACTAATTCACAAAGGAGGATCAAAGGGCGACACAAGTAATTATAGTTTAACTGTTAGTTTAACTTCTGTTCCAGAAAAATTAATGGAGGCACTGGTTAAAGAAGCACTGCAGGATCATCTAGACAAGACTTCAGTTATAGTTAGGACACAGCATGGGTTTGTTAAAGGGAAGTCTTATCTGACCAATTTGATTGGATACTATGAAGTAGTCACAAAGGAACAGGATGCAAAGAATAATTTTGATATCATATATTTGGATCTTAGAAAGGCTTTGGATACTGTTGCACATGGAAGACTGCTGTGCAAATTGGAGCAGTGTGGCATTGGTAGCAAATTGCTGCTATGGATAAAGGGATGGTTGAGTGCAAGAAGACAGAGTGGTAATCAATGGATACTGCTCTTCGTGGACTAATGTTATAGTGAAGTACCCCAGGGTTCAGTGTTGAGTCCATTGTTGTTTTCTGTATTCATTAATGATATTGATGGTATATCGGGCCTAATGTCCAAGTTTTCAGATGATACGATGGTCGGCGAGGTTGTTAATGATACTAATGGCAGTACGCTGCTGCAACAGGATCTACAAAAGTTGAGCAGATGGGCTGAGAGGTGGCAATTGAAGTTCAACATTGACAAATGTAAATACTGCATATGGGAAGCAGTAACCCCAGAGTAACATATCAACTGTGTGGTACACCTTGAGTACTGTATACAGGTCTGGAGGCCCCATTTTAAGAAGGATGTAGAGCTGTTGGAACGAGTACAGAGAAGGGCAACGAGATTAGTGAATGGAACAAAGGGTTCACCTTACAAAGAATGGCTTAAGTTTTGCAAATTACAGTGTCTGGAGACTAAGCACCTGCGAAGTGATCAGATTGAGGTGTATAAAGCCTTGAATGGTTTGAGCATGCTCAATGCTGATGGGATTCTTCCTTTTGCTCAGAAAAATCGCCTCAGAGGGCATAAATTCAAATTGAGGAAACACAGTTGTAGGACAGATGTGTGGAAGTTTGCCTTTACCCAGCGTGTGGTAGATTGCTGGAACAAACTTCCATCTGTTGCTGTAGAAGTTGATAGCTTAAACAGATTCAAGGGAGAACTAGAAAAACATTTAGAGCTAGTGGATGGGCGAAATGAGAAGGGAGTGTGTGTTTTTTTTTTTGGCTGATGCTATATAAGCTTGCTTTCTTGCATCCATCATCTGCTCTTGCTAATGCTAATTTGCCTGGTGTGTCCATCATAAGGCGACCCCCATAATGGATGGTGGCCACCGAAGTCATCAAAAAGGCAGATTGCAGATGGGAGCGGAATTAGCATTAGCATAGGCATTTCATGCAAGAAAGTAAGCTTATGCAGCATCAGCCAAAAAAATAAATAAAGTAAAATAAATAAATAAAAAATAACCACTTCCACTTCACCCCTCTGTTCGTTCGAAATACCTGTCCAGCTGAGCCTTAAACTTATTTAGGCTATCAACTTCCACGACAAGGGATGGAAGTCTGTTCCACCCACCAACCACCCGCTGGCTAAAGGCAAATTTCCGCACGTCTATCCTACATCTGTCTTTCCTCAATTTGAATTTATGCCCTCTCAGGTGATTATTCTGAGCAAGAGGAAGAATCCCATCAGCATTGAGCATGCTCAAACCATTCAAGATTTTGTACACCTCTATCAGATCACCTCGCTGGTGCCTAGTCTCCAGACACTGTAATTCGCAAAACTTAAGCCTTTCTTCGTAAGAGCACCCCTTTGTTCCATTCCCTAATCTTGTTGCTCTTCTCTGTACTCGTTCCAGCAGCTCTACATCCTTCTTGAAATGAGGCCTCCAGGCCTGTATACAGTACTCTAGGTGTGGCCTGACCATTGCTTATACAAGGGAATAATCACCTCCTTATCCCTGCTAGAAAAATTCCTATATATCATTGACAATACACCATGAGCTACTCTTGCAGCCCGTCTGCACTGCTCAGAGAACTTCATATCTGCCTGCACAACCACCCCCAGGTCCCTTTCATTCTCTACCACTGTCAGTATAGTACCACAGAGTTGATACATTGCTCTGGGGTTGCTGTTTCCCATATGTAGTACTTTACATTTGTCAATGTTAAACTTCATTTGCCAACTCTCAGCCCATCTGCTCAACCTTTCCAGATCCTGTTGCAGCAGCGTAGTGTCCTTGACAACCCTGCCAACCTTCATATCGTCTGCAAACTTGGACATTAAGCTTGATATACCATCATTAATATCATTTATAAATACAGAAAACAATAAAGGACCCAATACTGAACCCTGAGGGACTCCACTAATAACATTAGTCCACGATGAGCAGTGTCCATTGATTACCACTCTGTCTTCTCCCCCTCAACCACCTCTTTATCCATAGCAGCAATTTGCCTCCAATGCCACACTGCTCCAATTTGTGCAGCAGTCTTCCATGTGCAACAGTATCAAAAGCCTTTCTAAGATCTAAGTATATAATATCAAAGTTATTCCCTGCATCCAGTTCTTTTGTGACTGCATCATAGTATCCAATCAAATTGGTCAGGCAAGACTTCCCCTTAACAAAACCATGCTGGGTCCGAGCTATAACTACAGGATCATCTTGTCTAGATGATCCTGCAGTGCTTCTTTAACCAGTGCCTCCATTAATTTTCCGGGAACAGAAGTTAAACTCACAGGTCTATAATTACTTGTGTCAGCCTTTGATCCTCCCTTGTGAATTGGGGTCACATTTGCACATCTCCAGTCCATGGGTACCTCCCCTGAGTCCAAGGAAGCTCTCATAATACACCATGAATTATGGCTAAGGGTTTGCTTACTTCCTTTGCTGCCTCCTTTAATATAACTGGATAGATCCATCCACCCCAGGTGCCTTTCTTGTGTTTATCTTCAACAATTTCTCCTCCACTTTACTCTCAGTTATTACAAGATTCTCTAGCTTACTGCTAGAGTTGAATACACCTCTGGCATTCCCCTCGCTGAATAACTCCTCATGTGTGAATGTCGATGCAAAATATTCATTTAGTTTGTTAGCTACCTGAGCAGGGTCATCAACAGTTGACCCATCGATATCAAGTGGACCAATCTGATTCATCCCCTTCCTTCTAGAGTTTACATAAGTAAAGAACTCTTTGCTATTTTTCTTCGCATCCCTTGCCAAGGATCTCTCGTAATCTGCCTTCGCCTGCCTAACCTCCTTTGTAACTTGGTTACAGATCAACTTGTATCTATCATAGGCTTCTGTGTCACGTGTTAATTTGTATGTATCCCATGCATTTTTCTTCTCTGCCACATGCCTCATTAGTTCATCTGACATCCATTTAGGCCTAAACCTTGAACAATATTTCTTAGTTGGTATGTAAAGCCTAGTAGCTTCCAAGATAAGTTCTTTGAATGCTTCCCATTTTGAATTTGCTGTTGGTAACATCATCAGTTGATCCCACTGTATAGAATTTAAATACTGTCTCAGTCCATCGTAGTCGCCTTTACAAAAGCAATACCCCTTCCCTTAATGGTAGTTACCTCTTTGAGTAACTCCCACTTCAGAACACTGTGATCACTGCCACCTAGTGGTTCATTTATCTGCAGATTCTTAATGCATGAAGAATCACTACTGATAATCAAATCAAGAGTATTACTCCCTCTAGTTGCCTCCCGAACATGCTGATGTAGAAAACAATCATCCAATAAATCCACAAAAGCCTTGCTAGTGTGTGAGTGACCGGCCCCCAAATTCCAGTCAATATCTGGGAAATTAAAATCCCCCATTATAAGACTCTCTGATTTACTGGCCCACTCTATTTCTCTGTACAGTTTCTTATTATACTCATCAGAGTCATTAGGCCTATAGCACACTCCTACTCTCAATTTTGATCTCCCAATGCTTATGTCACACCAAACTGACTCGACACTGCACTGTCCAGCGATGTCCACTGGCTTCACTTCCCTGGATTTTATGTGTTTCTTAACTAATAGCATAACCCCTCCTCTCTTCCTATCCTGTCTATCCTTTCTGTAGACATAAGATTATCAATTTTTGTAATGGAAAATGGTTGAGAAGGTAGAATATATATATATATATATATATATATATATATATATATATATATAATCTAGGGTTATTGATATACAGACTGAAATACATGCTGCCACAGCTTCTAGACTAGTCTGTAACTGAACATTCCTGGAGGGTATATTTCGTTTCACAAGCACAACTACTCCTCCATGGGCAGGAGGACTCTGAAATCCTGTCTTTTCTATACATTGTATAATTTGTAAATTTTGGTGAAGCTGGTGATAAGAAAGTTTCTTGAAGACATACTCTTATCAGATTGAACTGAATTAGTAAATCTCTTAAGTCTCAAGAATTTCTGCATAGTCCTCTGCAGTTCCACTGTATGGTATTAGACATTATTTAGGTTTAGTTGTTGTAGATTTGTCTGACTGGTTTTTGGAAGTGGAGCATTTCTGCCTGTCTTGTTTTTAATTTTGTCTTTTTTTTGGGAAAAAGGGGCATCCAGAATCCATGGTGCCATTTGCATCGAGTTCTAAAATGGGTTCCTCATTATCTAAAAGCTCATCTACTTCCATACTGTTGGTGGTAAATTCCATTAGAGGATTGTCTTTTTTAGTAAGCCTTGTATGTACCATTCAGTGGTTTTAAGTGTCGAACTGACACATCCGTTTGTGCTGCAGTAGAAAAAGTTTCGAGTGCAAGCTCCATAGGAATGGCTACTAGGCATGCTCATCATAACTTGCCTACGTGCTTCAGGAAATAGACTATTTTCTATTTCTGAATTTTCTTTCCTGTTATCACAAGTTCACAAGTTTTGGAAAAGGCTGGGTGTCTTTTGACGTAGCTGAGTGGTCAGGAGCATGAGTGCAGTAGCATGCGCTCTATGAGTGGACCGGGGTTCAGGCCAATGACTGCGAAATACGATTAACATTTGTATTGATGATTTACTGATCCACTGACCTGGTGGTCGGGCCAGAGTATAAACAAGAACAATTCCTTTGCAGTTCAGACAAACAGAGGTAGTGACTGAGCAATCTGCTTGGATATGCTCTTTAGATCTGCAGATCGGACATATGGTGTCACCTCGACATGCCTGCTGAGAATGACCATATTTCTGAAATTTAAAGCAACGAATGGGATTCGGAATGTAAGGTTGAACCTGACAGTTTAAGTAGCCAGATTGAATTGAGGATGGTAAGCCTGGACTGCTAAATGTGAAAATTATGGATTTAGTTGGAGTAAGATTTCCTTCTTTTTCAGTTATTATCCATTTCATATTTATTACTTTGTGACTGCCGAGTTTCTGGAGTAGTTCTGCTTTGGAGAATGTTATTAGGTCGCACTTGCTGATGACACCTTTTGATGAATTTAAGGTTTTTTGAGGAGAAATTGATACTGTCAGCCCACCAAATGTTAAATGTTGTTGTCTTTAACAGCCACTCAGAATGTTTAGAGATGGCTGTTTCAATCAGGATGTCTCCAGACTGCAGTCTTTTCACCATTTTTGGTGACCCAGCACTAGCTGGTGATACATTCTCTATCCTCTCGACTTGCCCACAAGTCGAGAGAATAAAGAATGTATCACCAAGAAATTTGGAATATTATGGATCTGGGACAGGATCAGTGCCAAGCATAAAGGTTAGTAGTTAGTAAGTAAGAATATTAAATTAAAGAAAAAGTACTTTCCTTCTTCTGGGCTCTCTTAGAGCTTTTAAGAAAGTAGAGCTACTTAACAGAAAAGTTTATTATGTAAGAGAGAAAGCAATGAAAATCAGTAGCACTACAGAAAAATGCTCTTTAAATACAAGAGAACTGCTTGGCCATGGACTCTTGGCACCCGGGGCTAGATGGATTTGTCACTCTTTTTAGGAACTGGCTGAATATGAGCAAATTTCCAAGCAGAAGGTAAAACGCCTTTGGAATAAAGGAAGTGAGAAAAGGGCAACACAGAACAGGAGTAAGTTCAGGAGCACAGGTTTTGAAAACAAGTGGAGAAATACCATCAGGACCCGGAGGTTTCTTAACAATGAAAAGCAGTAGCAGTAGAGAAAAATGTTCTTTAAATGCACAAGAACTGCTTGGCCATGAATTTTGATCAACCTTGATGATAACATCAAGAATGATCGAAATCCTTCCCTTCTGACAGTTGTGAAGTTATTTAAGAAGTGTGGCATCAGTAACACCTTGGATAGTACAGAAAATGATGTTCTGTTTGATGAGAATGGTAGTTTGCTATCAGACAGCAACAGTAATCATGAGGATGATGAGTGTGATAATCATCATAATGAGGATGACAGCAGCAATGGATTTCTGAGTTTTTAGGATGAATAAAAGTTTGCTTTTTTATTTTATTGGCCCATTTCTTCTTATTGTTCTTTAAAGATGAATTAGAATAATATTTTTGTATATGAATTTTGAAAATGATTAAAATATTTTGGGTTTGCCTTAGTATGTATGGTATTATAAAAATAGTCATATGTGTAATAACACTTTTGTTTAAAAAGAATTAGAAGTAATGTGATATGTGCAATAAATCAGTTCCTCAAAAAAATATTTTTTTCCTAAATAATCTTTGCTAAATTATGGATCCATCTCATATTGGCAGGAAATACGATACGTATTATGGGTAAGCACAAAAACCTGTATAGGTAAAAATAGTAACATGGTGAAAAATTTTAAGAATTATTTTATTAATTTATGTACAAAAACTTACTGTAAACAGCTGCTATATTAATGGAGATAAAAATCAAGTTAACCACTGTTATTAAAGGGATGAAAAGATGAGGTAGACCAGTGTGTGCGCTTTTTTTTTTTTTTTTTTTTGCTGCTATTGTATAAGTTTGCTTCCTTTCATCATCTGCCACCAACACTAATACTAAAGTGATAAAAATGTAATTATTAACTAGTTTCATGAGGCTTTTAACAAAACTGTCTTAACTTGTACTGACATTATCAGCAATCATATTATGAAACCACGTGTTAGAAAAAAAACTATCAACACATTTGAAATCAACACAAAAAACTAACTTATGTGAAAAACTTTTTTGATAAAAAAGAAAATTTCATTTTGATAAGTAGTATTTTTTGTCTTTTATTAGCACCTATGCCACAGAAAGAATGATTTCAAATTTCAGTAAAGCTAGAGTCAGCATACTCCACGTTCACTTATATATTCTGAACCCTCACTATTAATGTGAAGGTGCAAATAATAATTTATTGGGTTTTTTAAATGACACCTCAACTTTTAACAAATTAAATTTAAATAATTAAGGAAAGCAGAAGTATCTAGAAAGGGAGAGCAACATGCATTATGAAACCTATTTTTTGTAATAAAAAAATAGGTTTCATAATGCACAGGTTTCAAAAATATAGTCAACGTGCTTTTCTTTTTTTCTATTATGCTCTCTTCACATAAACCTTTGGTGATATTTAAGCTGAACTGTGTATGTAATCAGGGTACAGGGTTACAAAATTCAAGTATCCTTTTATCTTCATTTTGTATTTTTTTTTTTTTTTTATAATATTATTTTCATTTTCAAGTTTGCTTAAAATATCTCTTTAGATGCAATTCCCATGTCCTACAACAGTGGTACGTGTAACCCCCCAGAGGGGTCGCGGGATCAATTAAAGGGGTTGCGGAAATTTTTAAATAAATTTATTTTTGTGTACATAAAATCTAAAAACTTGTTGTTAAAATTACTTTTCAATACCGTAGGTGTAGAGACCTTGCTATTCGAACTAAGTCTGAGATACGAATGAACCCTACTTCCCACTGCACCTTAATTTGTTCACTGGCTATGCACACACAAAAAGCAGCTGACTAGTGTGACTTCTCAGTATGTATTGATACTTCTACTCAATTAATCCCTTAAGGTAATCCCTTTAGCTGTTAATTCGTGCTTCCTACAGGACAAATTCTCAAATTGCCTGTACTGTATTGCCTAAAAGTCAGAGGTGCGAATGTGCGGGAGCAGTAAATATACATAGCAAGTGTGTCGCACGCAGGCACAACACAAGGGTTTTTGGCATCCCTAGACAGAAATGTATTTGGTGCCCTTGAGATACTTTTATTAAATATTATTATTATAAAAAGTTTGAATTTCGGCGTCCCCAGACATTAGCGTACCTATGCCCTGCTTACCAGGCTTACCGTGTTCTGTCGGCTCTGGTTGCACGCAAGCTTTATTCTGCATCGTAATTCAGTGCATTCTCCTTGCTGCAATAAAAATTATTTCAATAATGCATGGAGAAAAATACAGCAATGATTTAAAAACCATTCCTCTGTCCAGAGACACAGTTTCGAAGCGTTACAGTCATCGGACAACATAAAATTCAATTTATTAAATCGACTGAGAGAAAGTCCAATTTTTGCAATACAATTAGATGAATCCACAGATATTTCAAACCTTGCTCAACTTATTGTACATGTTGGATACTGCTACGAGGAAGATATTTTGGAGAATTTTATATTTTGCAAAGCTTTGGATGGAAGAACGACGGGTCAGAAGATTTTTGATGTTATAAATATTTTCTTTCGAACAAATAATCTAACGTGGAACAACGATGTTGCAATTTGTACTAATGGTTGCATTAACAGGAGAAAATAAAGGTTTAAAAGGCAAAGTAAAGGAAATTGCTCCAAATATCGTTTTAAATCATTGCATTATACACAGGGAAGTATTAGTAGCCAAGGAAATGCAAACTGATTTGCACGAAGTTTTGAAAGATGCAGTACTTTTAACCAACTTTATTGAAAGTAGAAGCTTAAAAAATAGCAGACTTTTCACTATACGTTGTAATGAAATGGGATCCGCTTATGAAAAGCTTCTTTTATATACGAAAGTGGTGGTGGTTGCCCAGTGGTAAAGTGTTGCGACGTTTTTTTGGCTTAAACATGAAGTTTTATTGTTTTTATCAAATACAGATCAGAACCTTGCTCAATTGTTCACAATTAAAAAATGGCTTGGAAATCTTAGCTACCTTGTTGATATATTTGAAAAACTTAATGAGTTTAATTTAAGACTGAACAAGGACAGGGAACAAATATATTAGTACTCAGAAGCTTTCAAAAATAAACTTAACCTTTGGAAAACTGAATTTGAGCGAAATAATACTGAAATGTTCCCATGTTTTTCTGATTTTGTTAATAGCAATAATATTGACATTTTACAATTTAGGGATGTCACTGCCACCCACCTAACAATGCTAATTAAGAATTTTTCCAAATGATTTAATATACCTCCAGAAAAAAAAAAAAAAAAAAAAAAGTTTGGATTCGTGATCCCTTTGCTTTTGAAATTTCTTCATGTCCAGAAATTACCATTGAGCAAAAAGGAAGATCTCATTGACCTGTCGTCTGACGAAGTGTCTGACGTGCTTGTTTCAAGACTACCTGTGAAAAATTTTGGCTTTCTCTTTGAGATGAGTATCCGAAATTATTGAAAATGGCGACACAAAGATAGCTTTCAGGTCTACATATTTATGTGACGTTCATTTCTCAAAATTAACAGCTATAAAAACAAAAAAGCATTCCAGACCTAATACAGACGATGACATGAGATTAGCATTTTCAAATATTGCATCCAAATATTATCGGTTATCCAGGCTCATCCCTCTCATTAATTGATTTTTAATTGTTCATTTTTTATTGTTTTGAATCTTCATTGAAGAATAAGAATTTGATTTGTTGTTTTTGCTGTATTCAATAAAAAAATTAAACAATTATTTTATGTGTAAATTAAAAAGGAAACAATTTTTTTTTTTATTCCTTTCTCGGTACTCAAATAAAATTTTCTAGTACATAATTTAGAAAATGCCATTTTTCTTCTCTAAAAATCTTGTCATCCTCCCCTGGGGTTTACATTGAGGGGTTGCATCAATTTTATATTTAATAAAGGGGATCGCGAGTGAAATAAGTTTGTGCGCCACTGTCCTACACCACTGTTTAAATCTACAACGAATACTACTCTTTTTCTGTCATTAGTTTTGACTATCCTTTTTATGATATTAAAGAACCTTTATATTTATCTTCATTGAGCCATCACTATCCTCATGATGCATGCACAAACAAATCCGATTGCCCGATTTCCAACTTAATGCCTCTAAAGGCATTAATTTGCCTTTAGCCAGCGGGTGGTTGGTTGGTGGAACAGACTTCCATCCCTTGTCGTGGAAGTTGATAGCCTAAATAAGTTTAAGGCTCAGCTGGACAGGTATTTCGAACAAACAGAGGGGTGAAGTGGAAGTGGTTATTTATTTATTTATTTTTTTTTTTTTTTTGGCTGATGCTGCATAAGCTTGCTTTCTTGCATCAAATGCCTCTACTAATGCTAAAAATTGTATCCACATAAATGTACTGAATAAGATGTCTAAATCAATTTAAGTTTCCTTAAAAACTACTTCTAAAAGTTCCTTGCACTCTATTATCTTACTTACAAAATAAATTTTATAATTATTGTTCATCTGCAGCTCACCTGGATTCATCCTCTTAATTTCTGATGCCTGCTATTCCGATACCATGCTGACCTAGTTCTACTGTTAATTTCACATCTTTGCCATTTAAGCTTCTAAGTTTGATGGTACCTACTTGATGTTTGCTTTCCAGTAGCATATTTAACTCTCTCTGTGTGTGTGTGTGTGTGTGTGTGTGTGTGTGTGTGTGTGTGTGTGTGTGTGTGTGTGTGTGTGTCCTGTTGCTCAACAGCAGAGACCTTGTAACTGGGCGACATCGACATCCCAGCAAAAGTACATGTCTCAATTGCTTTGTGATAGTGAGAAGGTTTCAGCCTCTCCTTCCAATCTGGTCAGCTTAGTTTTATATACTGGCAGCACATCCTCATCAATTCAGAGGCCATGTCACTGGCTTCCTATTAACAGGTTACACCACGAGAAGGTAGAGTGAACAACGAATCCAGATTCCAGTTAATAGTCCACAAGCTGGAGGTAGCCAGGAGCAGCAGTGCATAGCACACGCTTCTTGATTAGACCAGGGTTCGAGACTGTGACCACCAAATATTGAGGATGCGGAAAGGTCAGGGAATGACCACCGCATATCCCCGGAGCAATATGGCCTTAGTTGCTAATGCTCCTAAAAACCAAATAACAAACAAGCTGGAAATGTGGGAGTTTTTTCCAGTTCAACTCAGACTTTTTAGCAACCCATTAATTTTTGAATTTAGTGTAAATATACATTAGCCAATTATCTTTTTTTTTTTTTTTTTTTGTATTTGGTTAACTCCTTGTATGCATGTAATATGCACTAGCCACTTATGTATGATTATCAGTTAAAAAAAAAAAAAAAAAAAAAAATCAAACTGTCAATCCATTAGAAAATTTCTCACTTTATTGAATGACCTTGAATCCTGAATAATTAAGAATGTATTCTTTATTATGGGTGCAGATTTTCTAATGAGCCATCTATAACTATTGAACAAGTTATACAATGATATATATATATACAGGGTGATTCACTACCAGTGCGACAAACTTGCAGGAGGTGTAGGGGCCACAAAGATGAATTGGAATTACATAGCATTGCAGGGTCCGAAATGCCTTCGTCATGAGGTAGAGGACATTGAACGAGAGGTTGCGTGAACAGCGATCCCGCTGGAAGTCAGCATTTGCGAACCGTTTCTGTTGAAGAAACCAAGTAGCAAAAGTCCTCTGGAGTGGATAATCCACAGGCTCCAATGATTGGACGCGTTACAGATGGTATGAACTCATTTGGTTTGTTAACAGTATCCTCCATACAGTGGATTGGGAAATACCCAATCGTTGGCCTATCGCTCGAGTACTCGTACTCGGATTGCCTTCTGCAAGACATAGGACATTCTCCTCATTGTCTGGCGTCCTCGTCGTTTGCTCTCGATTCATGGTACCTCTCGTGAAACAACCAGTCTCACGTAACAGTCTGTGCACACGTGCGAAAATCGTATGATGAGGAGCATGCCTGTGCGGGAAACGTTCCTGGTACAAGCGCAGAGCGGCGCACCCATTATAGTCCGCAGCTCCATACGCGAGGTGCATGTCGGCCAGTTCAAAGTTTGAATACTCGTTCATCCTACTGCCTCGGGAACCGGTTCGCAAATGCTGACTTCCAGCAGGATCGCTGTTCACGCAACCTCCCGTTCAACGTCCTCTACCACATTTCGGACCCTGCAATGCTATGTGATTCCGATTCATCTTTGTGCCCCCTACACCTCCTGCAAGTTTGTCACACTGGTAGTGAATCACCCTGTATATATATAAAGTTATGTAAAAGCATATGAGGAACAGAAATAGAAAAAGTATATTAGAACAGATTAATGCCATCACATTACTGATTGAACATTACACATCAGTCTGTATATAACCTTAATTTTTGGTAAATATAATAGCAACTGGATAAATTGGAGAATTTAGAATATAAGTATTAGGGGTGAAAATTATACCCATTAGGTCAAAGGGACAAGTATTTTGGTAATCTAAGTTGGACTTCTTTGTTGTACCCTATAAATAAACACATAGAATATAATAAAATAAAACAGTAAAAATTAAAATGATGTAGCTAATTATAGATATATGGATACATTGAATGGAATGTTAACTAGGGCTAGCTCCACTCAATATATCTCATCAATAATTAGCTGAGGCTATCTGTTTCTGTTTGCCATTTGCCAGTTTTTCTATGTTCAAATATACTGAGAATTTACTGTGAATATATTATTATTATCAATTTAGTTTAATTACTTTAATATACATTAAATTTAGCAGAAATTTAATGTATATTAAATATACATTAAATTGGCAGAATAACCTAGGGCTAGCAGTTATTATACATAGAAAATTATATATATATTTTTTATATATAGTTATTATATTTATATAGAAAATTTAATGACTTTGTATCCATCCCCTCCCTTTCCAATGTAAATTTGAATCTAGATTGAATATTATTAAACAAATGTAAAATGCCAGTAATAACTAGAACATCGTCTAAATACCTCCCATAGTATGTGATACGGGGTAGAAAAGGAGTCAAATGTATACACTCAATCCCATCGGCAAAACCAAACATTTGTTTGTATACTTTGTTTCAAAAGGTGATATAGTTGGCCTCAACTAAGAGTTTAATGAAGTGAAAAATTTCTTTAATAGGAAGCTTTGTTTAATTAATCAGTATAGAGTTATTTTTAACATATCCCAAATAATATCTAATGTGTATTCAACGTCTGCATTTGTATATAACGAGGTAACATCTAGTGAGAATAAATTATCATTTTCGTCAAGTCTACAGGTATCGTAGTTCTTAAATAATGTATCGTAGTTCTTAATCCCAAATTGTATCGCCTGTCTAAAGGGTTTTATAATGCAATATACATGTGTAGCCAAGTATGAAAATTCTGAGTTTCTGTAGGAAATAATAGGCCGAACAGTCCTACAGAAACTCGGCATTTTCATCCTTGGCCACACATGTACAAAAACCTTTAGACAGGCAATACAATTTGGGATTAAGAACTACAATACATTATTTAATAACCTTCAGGACTGTAGACTTGGCAATAACGATAATTTATTCTCACTAGATTTCATGCTTACTCAGGACTCGAATAAAATCCAATTTAACATCTAAACCTACAAACACCAGAATGCTTCTACATTATAACAGCTATTACCCATTCACCTACAAAAGATCTTTAATCAAATTCTAAATACCTATAAATATTCAATGATGGAATCTGGTTTGGGCTCAGAAGTACAAATATGACCAGCAGATTTAAAAAAAAAAAGGGTTATCCCCTTGCTACAATAAACAAAGGGATAGGATACAAAATACTACACCAATCAACAATCATAATATCAAAAAATATTTTATTTCTGTCCCATATGTTGAACAGTGGCATAAACAGCTTAACAGATTCTTTAAAGATACAGAATTTAAAATTGTGGTAAGACCAATATGGAAACTACACACTATACTGAAAAATCGCTCAGTCCTTTCCTCATTCGCAACACAAATAAATTACCTGTTATATAACATTTCTTGCAGTGACTGCAACTTGTCGTACCAAGGTTCTACACATTTTCCTCTGAATTTTCGTGTTAATCAACATGCTGCCTCAGTTCGTGCTTCTCATTCAGCAGTATCAGAATTAGCCTTTCATGCCGTTAACGAAAACATACTTTTTTTTATTTAACGAGGCCAAAATACTTAAGTGTCCAACGTAATTATACCAGTCTTAATTGCAGAAGCTGTCGAAATTAAATTACAGGAGAATTCTGTTAATGTTTGCGGGCCATACCTAATCCCAGATTTGTAAGCTTTTATGCACATAAGCAAAGACAAATATTCCCTATTTAAGTTTCGTGCTCACCCCTATTCGGTAATTTTCACTCCTGTGATCACGACATACGGTTGAAAAGCGTTGTCAGCTTCAGGAAGGAAAATCATTTTGCAATTTTTTCGTTTAAATTCTTTTAATTAATTTATTAAATTTTTAATTACATTAAATTGATTTTTAATTGTGTTCAATTTATAATGTAAGATTTAAATTTTTTGTTTTAATTGCTCGAGAGTATCATATGGAAGTGTTCTATGTATTATATTGAGGTAAGCTTCTCTTATTATTTTACAAAAATTAAATAGAATAACAAAAAAGTGGACATAAGAAGACAGAAAAATGGAGAAGTAGCTAGTGCAGTCAAAGGCAACAAATGCTAACCCTAAGCAGAGTGTGGCCAATAAATTTTGTAAGTTGTGCAGCAACAAATTTTATAAATTTTGTAATTAATTTATTTCTTATTATGCATATTTTATTTGTTATCTATTAGTTACCTTCACTCCCTAGTCCCTCACTTTCTTCTTTTTTTTTTTTAATTGCTTTATATATATACAGAAACCCTTAGGAAACAAAACAAATATTTTGATTTTATGGAGTGAACACAGTGTGAAATGGTAAAATGGAAGTGTGAAATGAAGTTGGATTCGCCTTTAGCACGCGATAGAGGACAACATAGAATTTACCATAGCATTCAACATAATATTGCTGCCATAATACACTGTGACAGTGATCACAGTGTATTGATATGGAATTTATTCAAAGATGTAACTACCATCAAGGGTAAAGGGAAGGGTTTTTGCTTTCGTAAATGTTGAGGTCTATCTGGATGTTGTGAGCATTGTCTTGTAAGTTCCTTTGTGGAGAAACTTAATCTTGAAAATTCCATATCAAGGGGAATCTTGTCGGTAAGCACCTGGAGTGCAAAGGTGGAGGTTGTTCTGCATATCCTGGTCACTGCTAGGAGGGCAGCCCTTTGGGCCTGTATGCTGACTCTGTGTTCCCATGCCCCTGTACAGCATCTTTACAGTCTTTTGTGGGGAGATCTACAGTGGGCTCAGACAGTTTTTAAATTCTCTGCAGTGGGACCAAATGATGATGTTACCATCAACAAATTCTAAATGGAGGCATTCAAAGAAAAATCATAGAAGCTACTGGCTTTTTTAGCATTAGCATTAGTAGAGGCATTTGATGCAAGAAATCAAGCTTATGCAGCATCAGCCAAAAAAAAAAAAACCCACTTCCACTTCACCCCTCTGTTCGTTCAAAATACCTGTCCAGCTGAGCCTTAAAAAGCTTATTTAGGCTATCAACCTCCACCACAAGGGATGGCAGTCTGTTCCACCAACCAACCACCCGCTGGCTAAAGGCAAATTTCCGCACGTCTATCCTACATCTGTCTTTCCTCAATTTGAATTTATGCCCTCTCAGGTGATTTTTCTGAGCTAGAGGAAGAATCCCATCAGCATTGAGCATGCTTAAACCATTCAAGGCTTTATACACTTCTATCAGATCACCTCGCTGGTGCCTAGTCTCCAGACACTGTAATTTGCAAAACTTAAGCCTTTCTTCGTAAGAGCACCCCTTTGTTCCATTCACTAATCTTGTTGCCCTTCTCTGTACTCGTTCCAGCAGCTCTACATCCTTCTTGAAATGAGGCCTCCAGACCTGTATACAGTACTCTAGGTGTGGCCTGACCATTGCCTTATACAATGGAATAATCACCTCCTTATCCCTGCTGGAAAAATTCCTGTATATCATTGACAATACTCCATGAGCTACTCTTGCAGCCCGTCTGCACTGCTCAGAGAACTTCATATCTGCCTGCACAATCACTCCCAAGTCCCTTTCATTCTCTACCACTGTCAGTATAGTACCACAGAGTTGATACGTTGCTCTGGGGTTGCTGTTTCCCATGTGTAGTACTTTACATTTGTCAATGTTAAACTTCATTTGCCACCTCTCAGCCCATCTGCTCAACCTTTCCAGATCCTGTTGCAGCAGCATAGTGTCAGTAGTGTCCTTGACAACCCTGCCAACCTTTGTATCATCTGCAAACTTGGACATTAAGCTTGATATACCATCATCAATATCATTTATAAATACAGAAAACAATAATGGACCCAACACTGAGCCCTGAGGGACTCCACTATTAACATTAGTCCACGATGAGCAGTGTCCATTGATTACCACTCTGTTTTCTCCCCCTCAACCACCCCTTTATCCATAGCAGCAATTTGCCTCCAATGTCACACTGCTCCAATTTGTGTAGCAGTCTTCCATGTGCAACAGTATCAAAAGCCTTTCTAAGATCCAAGTATATAATATCAAAGTTATTCCCTGCATCCAGTTCTTTTGTGACTGCATCATAGTATCCAATCAAGTTGGTCAGGCAAGACTTCCCCTTAACAAAACCATGCTGTGTCTGAGCTATAACTGAAGTCTTGTCTAAATGATCCTGCAGTGCTTCTTTAACCAGTGCCTCCATTAATTTTCCTGGAACAGAAGTTAAGCTCACAGGTCTATAATTACTTGTGTCAGCCTTTGATCCTCCTTTGTGAATTGGGGTCACATTTGCACATTTCCAGTCTATGGGTACCTCCCCTGAGTCCAAGGAAGCTCTCATAATTATGGCTAAGGGTTTGCTTACTTCCTTTGCTGCCTCCTTTAATATAACTGGATAGATCCCATCCACCCCGGGTGCCTTTCTTGTGTTTATCTTCAACAGCTTCTCCTCCACTTTACTCCCAGTTATTTCAAGATTCTGTAGCTTACTGCTAGAGTTGAATACACCTCTGGCATTCCCCTTGCTGAATAACTCCTCATGTGTGAATGTCGATGCAAAATATTCATTTAGTTTGTTAGCTACCTGAGCAGGATCATCAACAGTTGACCCATCAATATCAAGTGGACCAATCTGATTCATCCCCTTCCTTCTAGAGTTTACATAAGTAAAGAACTCTTTGCTGTTTTTCTTTGCATCCCTTGCCAAGGATTTCTCGTAATCTGCCTTCGCCTGCCTAACCTCCTTTGTAACTTGGTTGCATATCAACTTGTATCTATCATAGGCTTCTGTGTCATGTGTTAATTTGTAAGTATCCCATGCATTTTTCTTCTCTGCCATATGCCTCATTAGTTCATCTGACATCCATTTTGGCCTGAACCTTGAACAATATTTCTTAGTTGGTATGTAAAGCCTAGTAGCTTCCAAGATAAGTTCTTTGAATGCTTCCCATTTTGAATTTGCTGTTGGTAACATCATCAGTTGGTCCCACTGTAAGTCAGTTGGCTTTTCGTACCAACTAAGAAATAACATTCAAGGCTTAGACCTAAATGGATGTTATGAATTAATGAGGCTCGTTGTAGAGAAGAAAAAGGCATGGATGCATACAAACTGTCAGGTGATACAGATGCTTATGGTAGATATAAACTAGTCAACAATCAAGTCACTAAGAATGTTAAGCAAGCTAAGGCAGTTGATAAGAAATCTTTGGCAAAGGATGCAAATTAAAACAGCAAAGACTTCTTTACTTATGTAAACACTAGGAGGAAGGGAATGAATCACATATTTGGTAATTATCTAGATATGCCTTTTTAAGTATAAACTTTTAATAAAATTAAATACTGTCACAGCACATATATGTGCGAGCACACACACACACACACAAATGAAATGCTAAAATGCAAAGTGTGATTAAACATTTAAAATAACTGTAAATTAAATACAATCATGCAATTTTACTTTAAAAAGATAGGCAGGATAAATTTTACTAACCTTTACTGTCATTCTTGTAATTTACTTTGATATATCCTAGATTTCCATCTTCGTTTTTACCTAACCCACTGCCTTGTTTCCATCCCATTTTTTCCATAAGTTTCCAACCACAGTTACTCTCATCTACAAAACAGTAAATGCATATATTAAACTTCTCTAAACATATGCTTTCATTTATCTCAACTTGTATTATCATCTTGAACTACAGCTGTTAATTTCGATCTCATGTTTTTTTTGTTTTTTTACTCTAAGTACTTTTGCACTGTAAGATCCCTTTACAATGATTTCCATAGTAATTTTCTCTACTACCCTTTCTGCAAATATGCACGTATGTATACTGCTTTCGTGTAAAAACATATGCAGGCAGTTCTTGCTTTACGAGTTCCGGGGTTTCGAGTCCGCCCCCCCCCCCAAGTATCAACAAAATCGAAAATATGAACATTAATTGCAAAAAATGAATGTTAAGCATTCGTAAATACCACATTCCAAACCACGTGTTTAGTTTTAACCAGCAAAGATTTCTTTGCTGGTTAAAACTAAAAGGAACAAAATGAACAACATTGGCCAAGTAGGCTATTGATGACCCTGTTCAAGTTGCTGACAAACAAAATAAATAGTCTAACTTGGTTATAACGAGCATGGAAATAATGAGATCACAACTGTAACGAGCAAAAAACCCACAATAATTTTAATTTACACATATTTTCATACAAATATGTGTAAATTATAACGAGCATACTACATGGATATACTGTACAAATTTTGGTAACTATGCACATTCTTCATTGCTTGGGTAGTTGAAAAAACCCAATTCTTGGAATAGACAAAAATGGAAAGGGCAACTTAGCTTTTATGACCACACACATCAGATTAGCAGCCAGTTTATGACCTTGTCCTTTCGGGGATGGGGCTATACAATAGTGTATTGGCATTCTGCTTGTCGCATTACCCTATTTACGGATAGTCTTGTATTCACTGAACTATAAATTTATTTCGGGACTTCTAAGAACTTTGTATGCATTTTGGCTGAAAGGAGTCCGAAGTTCAAAAGGGAGCTTGTATGCATTTTGGAACTTCTCAGAACTTTGTGTGCATATCACTTTACTGTCATTTTAAAGTAAAATCAGTTAGAAACGAACCTGCCTTTCAGAAACATGTCTACTAACAGAAAAAAAGTGTCTCTCGTTTCGCAAAAAACTGAAATTATTCATGAGTTAGAATGTGCCGACTGGGCTAGCCGGGTGGGTAAAGTGCCTGCCTGGCAACCCAGAGGTCGCGGGTTTGATTCCCGCCTCGGGCTTGGATCAAAGTACTGCAAAAACCTTGGGAGGTGCATTTTGGCCACAGAAGCCTATGCACTAACAACTACCAAAAAAAAAAAAAAAAAAAAAAAGAGAACGTGGTGCAAAAAATGTTGAAGTGTGTAAAATGTTTTCTTTGTCCTCTTCTACAGTTTTAACATTGTGGAAGAATAAACATGTTTACATATTGGCACTACAAAAGAAAATAACCAGAGGGGGGAAAAAAAAAAATTTAGAAAGTACGAGGTTACAAACATCGATGAAGCATTGCTTCAATGGTTCATTACACAAAGTACTGGGAATTCAACAAATGGTCCGACTTGAAGTCTCAAGCAAAAAAAATTTGCTAAACAATTTGGATGCGACGATTTTGTATGTAACAACGGTTGGCTGTATCAATTTAAAAACTGAATACAAGCATATTAATACAAAAAATATGCAGGTATATACTAATTTTTTTTTCTCTCTAATATTTCTTTTGTTTTTTGTATCTATCTTTTTATCAAGTTATTGATAATTTAAAAAATTGGAGGTAGATTTCACTCACCACAGATATAGTGGGTAATGGTCAAAACAAGGAAATTTTTGTCAGCCTCATGATGCTAGCTATAACCAAGTTTGACTGTATTTAGAATCTATATTCACACACATGAAGTTTTTAAGGCTGGGAACACCAGAACTACCCCAAATTATGACTGGAAATTAAATTATTTTGTTATAAATAAGAAAGTAGAAGAGAAACTGATGAAGCTAAAAGTAAATAAGGTACCTGAGGGCAATGACATCTATCCAGTTATATTAAAAGCAACAGCAAAAAACAAGCAAATCCTTGACCATAACTGTGAGGGCATCCTAAGATTCCTACCAGGCAATAATTATGAGAGCATCCTTGGAATCCTACTAGGCAATAATTATAAGAGCATCAATGGATTCCTACTAGGCCATAATTATGAAAATATCCAGGGAAGATTCCTATAGACAGCAGGTGTCTCTTTATTCACAAAAGGGGATCACAAATGCTGACAAAAGCAATTACAGGGGAATCCAACTCAGCACTGTGATGGGCCTTTATAAGAACTTGAGGAATAGGGTGGAAGCCCTCAAAGGCATAAATATGTGGGCTCAACAAGCTCTCAGCTGTCCAAACTCAATGCTAGCACTCACACTTGAGCATCATGCAACGTAGTGTCATGCTGCCTTGGGCAACCTCCAAGGCAGAACGCACTGGTCCCATAAGTGGTAGCAACTGTCAGGGAAATAGGAAATATATTTTGCAAAATGGATAGGTAGAATAGTCCCAGGATATGTCTGCCAAGAGCAAAAGCTGAAGACATTGTAAAGCAGATATCATCTTTTAAGAGCACAAAAGGTGATACTGTTGTACACTGTTATTGTTATTATTAGCTATATGGTGCAAGGAAGCCTGAGGCTTATGCTGCACCAGCCAAAAAAAAATAAATAAATTCCCAAGTTACCTTGAGAGAGAGAGAGAGAGAGAGAGAGAGAGAGAGAGAGAGAGAGAGAGAGAGAATCATCAAGAAAAAGAAGAATGATATCCAGCTCAGGACCCTGGGTGTGCCAAGCCCATACTCACCAGATGGGAGCCCCTGGGGTAATGAAGAATACAGTTTATTGACTTTATTAGGCAAATTGAAGGTTCCAAAAATTTAAGTTTTGCAACAAATCATCAATACAAAAAAAAATTTGTGGTGATGATCATTTTCCAAAAGTTTTGCTGGAAAATAAAATTATGAATGAGCCAGAAATCATATAAACCATGATAGAAAGAGATAGATCTAAATGTGATGAAGAGTTTGAATCCACTCCAGGGCCAAAAAATTCTCATGTAGCCATCAAAAACACCACAGATGCAGATTTACACTATATTGAACAACAGCCAACAACATGTTTATAAAAAAAGGTGGAGGGACTATGCTGAAAAACATCACATTTCATCATCTAAATAGATAAAATTGCTCATTTCACATATATGAATCAGTGTTCTCCCCAGAAAATTTTACCAGCTGGGTGGCATTATGAAGTAGCCTTGCGGAGAAGTGTAATACTTTGCAATATTATAAAATTTTCTGTTATTTATAAAAGTGACTTAAGCGATTCAGAGCAAAAATTAATTGCATAATTTAACATTATATGCTCCTGTTACATTGACCTCGATTGCATAGTATGTTCAAAGTAATATTTATCAAGATCAGTACCATACGATACCGCAAGAATCGCTTATATTTCTGTTGGGCAGTCAGTTAAATTCACAGGGTAGTGCAGATATTTGACAGGTCCTGGGGAGAACACTGTGAATGTACATGTATTTATCTGAAGTGAAAATAAAATTCTTAATTTATGTATGTATACTTTTTTATAATTCTCCACTTTAACCAATTTTTGATTAGCCAACTGACTACTGGTCCCAATTATATCAGATAAGAGGGATTCTACTGTATGAGCAACAAACTCCAGTACCTTTAATATAACTTTAGTATTTTGTCATTGATACCAATTCTGACTGGGAAACAGATTTTACCATGTGTAGCATTTGAAAACAATTCCAGAATAGACTGCTGGATGTGTGATTTTTTCTGATATGGATTGGTTTCTTAATGGTTGTTCCAATTTTTCTTAGAGTAACCCTTGGGCTTGTTTGTCAAAATTACTTAGTGGTGTTGAGCAAGTGTGATGTCCTACTGTCTGTCTGCTAAGCAAGCACATTGTGGCACTGCAGAAGCTCTCTAAAATGCTGACAGCAGAGGGAAAATCTTAAAAAGCAGTTTCGCTCTTAAGTCAATTTTCCTAACTGCATACTACAGTTTCATTATGGTACATTAGGTTAAGGAAAGTTATATTAGTGGCAGCTAGAAAAATGAAGTGGGATAAAAAGAAGTGACCGCCCTGATCAGGATGCTACCTGTGAAATTTATCAAGTGTTTAATGTTTGATATATAATTAAATAAATCTATATTCAAGCCATGCCTTTCACCAATGACATTATAATGCATTAAATTTACTTATCTTCTTTATCTCTCTTGTTCAAGAAAGCATCTTGAAGACAATACAAAATTTCTGATGAACTGTATGTTTTTTCATGTTTAAGATCATATGGAGACACTGACGTGACCATGTTCTGTACCCAT
Source organism: Mastigoproctus giganteus (assembly GCF_048544385.1). Lineage (NCBI taxonomy): Eukaryota > Metazoa > Arthropoda > Arachnida > Uropygi > Thelyphonidae > Mastigoproctus > Mastigoproctus giganteus. Next base: position 142,827,273 of record NC_143578.1, read on the forward strand.
GTTGGAGTTTTCCAACTTAAAATAAGTTTTAACACTGTTGTATGTTTCCCTTTATTGGAGAATGCCAAAGCATTATAGAATTTTTTCTGTGGTGCACTCTGTTATAATCTACTGAACTTTTTTTTACTCTTCTAACCTTACTTCTTTAATATGGGGTTATCAGTGATAACTACTATTAATTTGGCCAGTTATTTCAAAATGCATATCATTATAACTAAATTTCAAATTATTAATCCAACTACCAAGCCTGTGTTAAGTTAAGAACACAAGTTTATAGTTGCATTTTTCAAAATAGCCATGTGCAATAATCATCATTCATGTCAAAACAATGTTCCCATTTCAGTTAATAT